>NC_133224.1:23655433-24351267 GCF_040436345.1 Pagrus major | reverse complement strand
CATAATTGTAGGCTGTGGTTAGTAACTGCTCTGGCACTGTGTGTGATTTTTCAAATGAAATTGTACCTCTGTGTGCTGTCTGAGGTAAGGACTTGGCTTTTTAACTGTAGGAAAAAGATGCTACATGTTTTATGGATCTATTGACTTGGAGCATAATTATATAAAAATGCAACAGGGAGGGAACATGTGTCCTGACTATTCTTTTACAGCATGTATTTTTTTTAAACCAGACAGTTGTTTCCCATATCTGTTAAAACATTTCTTTCCAAAACTATAGGCATGGAAATATTGCTATAAGAACCTCGACTCCTGTGGGAAGGCTTTCCACAACTTTTTAGAACCTGGCTGCAGGGATGTGCTCCCTTGCTGCCATAAGAGCATTACTGAGGTCAGGCAATAATGTTTGGAGATAAGGCCTGGCTCATAGTTAACGCTCCAATTCATCCCAAAGGTGTTCACAGGTTAAGTTCTTCACAACAACTGTTTATGTATGGATTAAAAGCATAAAAGTATGCGGACAGGGGTGTCCTTATACTTTTATCTACCAGTTTTCCTTCTCTTTTATATGGCAAGTTTAATAAAAAACAAAACAAAACAGAAAACAGCACCACACATGTCCATTTTTTTTTTTCAATGAACACCCCTATAATCGATATCTTAAAATTAACAATGGATCAAATCACTACAGTATGTGAAAGGAGTGGCTTGTAGTGACAAAGAGTTATTACCCAGCTTTGCAATTTCTCTCAGCTCTATGAAGTGTTTGTGATTTTCACACATTATTTCCTCATTTCCAGCTGCACCAGGCACCTGTTTTCAGACAACAAGCTCTGATAAACCTACCATACACTACCTGCTCAGCATCAAACAGCAGACACGACCTAGTTACTAGCTAGTGATGATAGTGGACATTACAGTAAGCCACTGAAGAGCCAGATATTTCCTCGAGGGGGAGACCAGACCAAAGCTAGAAGGACCTACATTAGTCTGATTCCCGAAACACAACTCCAAGTGAATCCTAGTCATGTACTGCTCCGTGTCTGCTTGATTGCGAACACATCCGGAATATCAAATTTATGAATGTCAGATTATAGCGTTGTCCGTAAGATGCTAGAAAAAATCAATTAATGCAAGTTTAGGTAATGTTGTCCTCCTCTTTATGTCCACAGCGTCATCTCTGTGCTTCTTAATATGTATGTGGGTTTAAGGGTTTTTTTGATTATTGTGCATGCGGTATGCTTCATATTAGAGAATATTGCAGTGCACTACTAGAGGTTCATGAGACTAACCAGCCTAGTGTTTCACTAGAACAATATTCCATTGAACAGAGAAACCTGTCTTTCCCAGTTTATCTTTCACTGTCTGAAAGAGGATAAAGTATGGAATTTCTTTTCTTTTTTTACTTTCAAAGAACACTTTCAAGACCGAGCTCTGAAAAGGCGCTCAGCTGTTGAAACGTCAGCTACAATTCAGAGCAGCAGTCTCCTGTGCTGTTGAACTCAGATAATTCAGTCATTGCATTCTCCTCTCTCTCCATCAGTCTCATCCTCTCCCGCTCACGCACTACTTCTCTCCCCATCCATCTCTTTCCCTCTCACCCTGGCTCGTCTCTCTCTCTGTCTTTCAGCAAGGCCTTGGAGGGTTCTGCAATTACGTTTGGGGGCTGATCAGAAAAGGGGGATCACTCCAGTGAAATAAATCGCTGCATAACAGCTGCGGTGAAATGGCGCTAATTGCCGATTGATTTGAAGCAGAGGCAGCAGATATCTGCAATGCAGAGCCGCATCTGCCACGCTCTCCTCATCATTCCCCTCTCTGATTATCTATTGTTCAGGCTGTTTACTTTGTAGTGATGAGTGGTAAATGGCAGGTTAAGGAAGCTAAGGGGGCCAGACACCAAATTGGGTCCCTCTCAAAAAAAGACGGAGTGTAAAATTAGGCATAATTAACACACCCCTCAGGCAGATTCTCGAAACCTCATGGAGATGGCAGAGATGCAAATTAGCTGTAAAGATACACACTTTATATACAAAAACAGTGATTAAGCCGCCTTTGGTGTACAGAGGCTACAGCCTGTCTTGATTGAGAGCAAATCAACCACTGAAAAACTCATTTTAGTTTTCAGGACTCTGGATGTTTTGTTGCATTAAGCACCATGCCAACAGCAAAGATAGAGAGCATCACTAAGTTGAAAGCATTGGCTTTGTAATCACAGAGTAAAAAGCAATACTCCCTTTAATTTGAACTTTTTGTTTTTTTCACAGAGAATGAACAATTCTGTCTGCAAAAAGGTAATGCAATCCAGTTAGGTGTTGAATATGTTTTTAAAACCTGCTGGCTGCAGATATACAATAAAGAACTGGCTCGATTTGATGTGACAGGTGACAAATTCTCACCCAGTTGTGTGTCTGAAACAAACAGCATCTGATGTAGATATGAGCCACCCAAATTAGTGGTATGCTGTTTCAGGCTCTGTGGGTGTCACTCTGTAGCGGTGCAGCTGTTTGTTTGTTCCCCCACTCAACAAATATTGCTGTCAAATAATTGATTCAAGTGCTTTCTCACCAAGTACATTTTGACAACATAGATTTCACATCCTCTCTGCAGTTTATAGTGCATCTCAGGCACACTCCAAATTTAAGAACTTGGTACCTGTCAAATATGGATAAGCAAGTCAGAGTTATCCACTTAACTGTCCAGATTCCACATTTACCATGTCAGTGTAATGACAGTTTGTGTAATAGTGACAATATGTATTCTGAAGGATTCTTGTACATGGACACAAATTGTCCATTTTCGTTTATAACACACAGCACGAGTTAAAAATGGAAAATTGGTGTCCATGTATATGACTCCAACAGTTTTAATTTCGTCAGTATTTCATTAACATTTAACCAAAATCACAACGTTTCCTTAACGACAACCACATCCTGTGTGTATTAATTTTGGGACTGTTTCATGAACTGAAAATGTCTTTTCCTGACCTCAACCAAAGCGCTTTTGTTGCCTAAACCTAACCACAGACTGCATGTGACAATACAGTCCTGGACTTATGCTCAACATCCACCCCAACCTCCCTGCAACTCCGTAAATTGTGTTTCATTCAGTCAAAGAAGCATCCTGCAGGCCAAAAAGATTGTCGTGCCGACAGTCATTAAACCATTTAAAATTTGTGTGCATGTACAAGGCCTGTAGATTATATTGTGTGACAATAATAAAAATTAAGCTTGAAAACTTTTTGGCTCACTGCCGTTGCTGGCCAGTAAGGTATTTGAAAAACCTACACTATGTACCCAATTTTTTTGTGGTTAAAATATCTGGTCACTAATTTTGGTCTAACAGTTTGTCTGGCAACCCTGAATTGCAAACAATACTGGCCCATTATGTTGTGTTTGACCAAAAAATAGGTATTAAGGACTCAAGGATCTTTATTTGTCACATGCAGAGGTACAAAGTAAAACATGCAGTGAATTTAAGGGGACTCTCAATACCTGTGTAAGAATGTTCAAGGGATTAACAATAAAATACAATACATTTATAAAATAGTATAAAATAAAGCAAGAATTGCTAGTGCTGACAATACCACTCAAGAATTTGGGGTCATCTAAAAAAAGTCTTGTTTTCCATGAAAGCTTGCACTTCAACACACTGAGTTCAGTGAGTTGCCAAATGAATAGAAATTATTGTCAAGACATTGACAAGGTTAGAAATACAGATTTTTTACTTGCAATAAGAATTTTGGCCTTGAAACTTTGCTTTTGTTAAAGAGTCCTCCATTTGAAGCCTTGCATACCTTTGGCATTCTAGCTGTCAATTTGTTGAGGTAATCTGAAGAAATTTCACTCCAGGCTTCCTGAAGCACCTCCCACAGGTTGAATAGGCTTGATGGGTACTTCTTACGTATCATACGGTCAAGCTACTCCCGCAACACATGGTTGTAGTATTGTGCGTGAATGTGCGTCATGTTCCAGTTTGCATAAATCAGATTCAGGGTGTGGGAAATATAACTGTTAAAAAGGGTAAAAATGAAGTTTAATCATACTGTCAGCATGTCACCACATGAGACCATATTTCATGAGGCATACATTTACGATTACATGTGTTACGTTTCAAGTCTACAGTTTACCGTCTCATGTGAAATTGAGTGTAGAGAAAAAAAACACACTAAAAAACTGATGCTGAAATACAATTCCATAAGACACTTATTTTCCCCCAGATCATTGAAAGAATGCACATTCTTGAACTGATTTGTCTTTTCAAACTCATGAACCAAGGCAAAGGAGCACGACCAGTAAATACTGATTCTACACACAATATTTTCCTGCTTGACATTAAATAGATTAAATTCTATGTTTAACAATGAGTTGAGAAAATACTTGTAAATAGATTCCGTTCATCTGCAGTTGATTGGCAAATGCCATCAGTCTCATAAAGTGTT
The DNA here is from genome assembly GCF_040436345.1 of Pagrus major. Taxonomy (NCBI): domain Eukaryota; kingdom Metazoa; phylum Chordata; class Actinopteri; order Spariformes; family Sparidae; genus Pagrus; species Pagrus major. Next base: position 24,346,829 of record NC_133224.1, on the reverse strand, counting down.
GATTATACATTACCATTTTAATATTGAAATTCCATCATAAAAATGTGTTTTATTAAGTGAGCTCATAACAGAGTGCATTGTGGATCTTGGCCCCCTGCTGAACAGATTGTCTCTTCACAGCAGGTGGACTGCCATTTGCTCCAAACTCTTGGAATTGACATCATTACACCTCAATTTTGTGATTCATGTTTGTTCGTAGGCGGTGAGATATCCCATTTTGAGAAAATCGGATACTGTTTCCCCAAAAGGGTTTTAGCGATCTTTTTATGATTCACATTGTCATCAGCATTTAAAGTGTTATGTCGCCTCTGCTGAGACTTAGGCAAAGAGGGATTTTTTGGAGTGCTGATGTCTGGTTTGAGTAAAGAAGTTTATCTGAGAAGAAAATGCAGAACAAAGGAGCCGTCCTGCAAAAAAAAGTGTGTTGGCGCCTGTCACATTGACAAGACTGTAGGTATACAGCCCACACTAGCTTCAAAAATAACATAATTCATGCAATCCAGGTAGACAATTAGCTGAAATTATGGTAATTATAATCAGTGAGAGGTTTCAAGTATTGTGTTACGTTGTGGACATGTGTGTACTCTTACCAAAGAATAACTTTTAAACCAAAATGGCTGCCACATTCTCCTTCACAGCATATCCACAGAGACAAAACATGTCCTTCTATGGTTCTAATTGCCATCATCGTTTTGTGAAATGAAAGATAAGCTTAGCTATAGATGTCTCTCCTTTCATATGACGTGCTTGACGTGCTTGCCGCGATGACTCCGCGGCGGTAAAAGGCAAGGCTGCACTTGATAACTGTAGACGCTAAGTGGCAGCAGACTGTTTGAATCCTGATGATGACAGCAAAATCCTGATGACTGGATTCTACCCCATTTGGCCTCAATGTGCTCAGCAATGGCAGAGTGGCGCTGCACGTATTTCGGCTGGTTGACTCCACAGCAAGCGGATGTATGGATGTACGGATTTCCACATCCAGTTTTTTTTCTACCATGTGACCCCAGAGGGGCTCCGTAGATACGGACTGTGTCAATGAGGAAATAAAACAGCGTGTCTGGTTCCAGAAGGAGGAGAGAGAAACTCAGGGCCCTGATGTTTTCACTGTAGTCTGGACTGCTCACATATGCCACCTGGTGGTTGTTGGTGCGCACTGCAGCTAATGCAAAATCAGTTGGAAAAAATAAAATTCCCCCCTCATTTTCTGCCGTGTAGCGGCACCATTAACGCCGCAGTAATGGTGTCATCTGAAAGGAGAAACATCTGTAAATGTATATATTTCCATGTGAAAAAGGCAAATGATGGTTTTACAAGAGATTATGTGCCAGACTATACATTTCCCAGGCGTATAAACTTCCGGAAGTCAACCACAGCTTGTCATTTTTATATTTTGTATTTGAAATATGATATATTAATTTGCAAACTTAAATGTAGCTGGTAGGTTATCTTTACATTTAGACAGCCAGTCGAGCTGTTTCCCTTTCTTGCAGTCTTGTGTCAAGCTAGGCTAGCTAGCTGCAGACCCCAACTTCATATTTAGAGTATAAACATGAGAACACTATGAATCTAATCACCTAATTCTCAGCGAACTTATTTTAATAGGCTATGGACTTTTTTTTTCTTTTTTAGGCCAGGACTTGCCTGGCAACCTCACAGTGAAGACAAGTTAGAGAAGCCAAGAAATGGCCCAGCAGGTAACTTCCCATTCACCCATTTATAGTCTTTTTTTTACACTATTGATTTTTTATGGACTAAATGAACCACATATAGCCTGTAAATTAGCTTTAAAATTGCTGGTAGTTGGAGTATTTTGCCATTTGACATAGCCAAACTAACTGTTCCTTCCAGCTTCCAGTCATTATGCCAAAGTGAAGGGAATGGTTTCCTGACTGTAGCACTTATTGAATAGGCAGACATGAGATATATATCAATGTTCTTGTTCTTTCTCTCGGCAAGAAAGCAAATAATCCCAAAATATGACACTATTCCATCAAAACTGAATTTCAAATAAGACAAAAAGAAAACAATAGACGTGAAAAGAACTAGCGCAATTGTAATAGATGGTCATGGTATTTTTAACAAAACTCTAAATTCTTCATAATATCTGCAGTGCTTGAGACTCAATAAACTCAAGGGTCTTTGTTTCAGTGTGCCACTCTGGAACAGAATGATTTATTTTCCTCTTGTTACCAAAGCAGCACTGGTTTGATCCCACACAGCTTCTCCCATTACGTAAGTGAGTCCCCGCCACTAGCCAAGTCAGAGGACAGTGTGGTCAGATGGTAATAGTGCCTCATATAACCAAAGTGCTATGATGTCAACATAATCACATTGTTTGTACAGTAACCACGACTTGGAGAGCCGTACTGTTAGGTCAATCCTTCCCTATTTATGGAGCTCTCTATGTGAGAAAATGAATGATGGCACGCTATATCCTTCATGCTGCCAAATGTGTCCTGCTGCTGCACATTCAATAGTTTCACACACACATGCACCCTCAACCTATCATCACTAATGACCTCATGGCTAATTTCCTACATGTTCCATCTCTCACAAATAGGCTAATTTTAGACCACCCACAAAGTGTACACACAGGCACCCACGAAACCAAAATGTTCACTAGACATGATGCAATGCAACTGCAGAGCTGAACACAAGAAATGTGGGAATTCATTCACGCAAGAGGCCCGAGGCCCAAGTTTCACCCTTTACAATCTTGAGGCTGACACTCTTATGGCTCACGAGAGGCAGAGCCACTGAGTTGGCGCGCTGCTTATGAGAAAAAGACAAACGTCCTGCGGAGAGCATTGAGATTGGAGCTCCTGTTTTCATTACTTTGGTTTATCGGCTCAATAGTCACCTCCTTTCTCCCAGTGCTAAATGTCCCCTTGATTTGCTCTTCTCGTGCCTGCACCTGAAACAATTCATTAAAAATGAATGAGGAGAAGGCAAAACACTGAGGGGCTGTGAGATGAGAGCAGACAGTAGTGAGTCGACAGAAAGAGAAAAAAGACTTGAGTTTGAATACAGGTGAAGAAATATAATGTTTTCAAGTGCATAGATCTTGAATTAGAACTATTTGGGGCATACATATGCCTGATCTGGACTGTTGTAAAATTCCTTCATCTTAAAGTCTGGCCTTTTTCGTTTTAACATTTCAAATCTTACCTTTTATATTTTTAATATGCCTTTCTGATGAATTCTTACAGTATATATAATCCTGTACATGTATATTGCTTCAAGACCATATCCATGTTGTATTGATGGTACACATTGCTATTTTAGTTTTTTCTTGGAAGAGTAAGGCAGTTGACGTTTACAGCTGAACCTTATTTTGAGTTTATCATTCACACAGCTGTTTCTGCAATTCAGTGACTGCTTTTCTCCGAAAGAAGACAAATGACATAATTCAGTTCCAGTTAGTTCATAACTTCCTTCTCAGTCAAAAGAACCTATACTTAATAGTTCCACAATGAATATTTGATGCATATGTACCATTTAGAAATCACTGTGGGTGTTTAGAGAATTTACGGTTGCCTATAACTGCTATTCCACTCTGCTGGAGTATTAAGGTTTACAAGCGTTATACCAGAAAGAATGATTCATGGAAAAATTATAGAAAAAAAGGAGGTCATTCTCACTTTGAAGTTGGCTTTCCACGTTGCTGAGCTCCTGAAGTTGATGTAGCAGAAAGTGTTTACTTTTGAAATGGCCACTTGTTGATTTTGTGTTATGCTTTCTTCTAAATGCCCTTTGTGTTTGTGCCCACTGAGCAACCTTGAAAGAAACCACCAAAGCAGTCATTTTGATGCCATGGGAGCCCACAATGAAACATTTTCATTGCTGTTTAGCTTTGATCAAACATAAGTAAATAGTAAAAGAAAACACATATGGACTGAGGATATTTTTGTGTCCGTAAGTCAGCCATAGCAAAACAAGATCCCGTCTTTACATGAATAAGCCTGCTATTTCATATGAGAAACAATGCATTTCCAGATCTGGTTTTGCTTTGTTTATCCTTCCCATTTGCATCATTATGAGAGGGAAAAAATCTATAGTAGAGTTTGAATAGCTCGGTAATGAGGAGGAGGAATCAATCATCCCTTCAAAGTAGGCCCGCTGCAGCAATGAGAATATAAATTCACACTCATAAATCCCACACTTTTAGGTCCCCACATCCTTCTTAATGTCTCAGCGGCCTTGTGTGTGATACTCCGCTGTAGATGGCCCGGTTGATTTACGGCTGTTTTTTTCTTTCCCTATTGGGGGGGTAATAGTAGAGATATCCAAGTTAGCCTTCTCTGTGCGAGCTATAAACATGCCGTAATTGCCTGTTAATTTTGGGCCAAGCACAAAAAGGATGCTCTGCCGATCCATCCAACTATCAATCTACCTATCATCTCAACATTTGGCGTTTGGCGTGTGTGGACCATTATTACATATGCCACATAATTGGGCGTAATTAAAAGGAAGCACAAGTACTGTAATTAATGTCAGTTGTCAAGCGCTAAAAGGCAGGCAGAGGATAATGTTTCCCTGTGGCTTGAGCAAGGAGACCTTTGGAATCGGGAGACTTCTGATTGATAAGGCCTAATATTTCTGCACACACAAATGATGCAGATGGTCATTGAAAACCATTCTGACCATTAGTTACATGTAAACAATCAACCTCATAAGCCATCTTATTCTATCTTTTCTATGTTATCCTTTCATTATCTTTTTAGCTGCGTGTTAAAGGTAGTGACAAAATAAGTAGTAGTTGAAAATGTCTTTTTACCCAATTAACCCTTCGCTAAAACCCTCCCATCAGCAGTGATTGCCCAGGCATGACTTAGCAATTGTGACAGTCGTCTCTCGATCTGGATTTCTTCACATGCTGAGGCAATGTGCATGGTGCTGTAGAAAGAGTGATAGACACAAATTTTGATGGATGGTGTCTTTTCTTTGTGAGCTGTTCTAAAACCAGAAGTACAAGAGAGTAGGACCTGGATAATAATGTACTATATTACCATTTTTTACAATGAAATTTGTGCATTTATGCAGGTTTTTAAACACAGGTAAACCCGCCTAAAATAGGTGATTGACCCCTTTCAAATTCAGTAGACAAATTTGCCTTACTTTGTTTTTTCTGGCACGTCACATTCAACGTCAAGAATCTGCAGGAAAACAGGGAAGTAGTACGGTGGTTACTTTTCATATCTTTTATTTCAGCCTGTCTTTCAAACTCAACACGGATCAAGCTATATTCGAGCACTGCTTGAATGGAAACAGTTTGAAAATTATTAACGCACAAACTTCTTTAACTTCAACGCCTGTCATAGCGTTGCTCCGGATAAGGGCCGAAAAATAGTGTCCCACCAGGGTGTCATGTTTAAATCACTGCTGATTGGAGCTTGAGGCGATGAATATCTGACTACTGCAGACTCATTTGACCTGGGAATGAATGCAGATTGTACCCTTTCCCATTGAAATGATAAATGGACTTAGTCTATCACTCAAAGCGCTTTACAACACTTGTCACATTGTCACATTCACCCTTTCACTGTGGATCAAACCACTGACCTTCCGCTTAGTGCACAACCTGTTCCACCTGCTGAGCCACAGCTGCCCCCATTGATAACAAAGCCAGATGTGACTGGGTTTAAGTGGGTTGTTTGTCCAGTCATCGCTGAGTTTAAAGTTTAGTGGCTCTGTCCGGCTTTGTATTGTATTTGGGGAGGTTGACTTTCCAGCAACCCGAGCAAAACTTGTTATCCAAGATAGCTTTAGGTTTGCCAAACATATCTTACACCTCGTCCTCAAATGCTTAACGTTACAGATGACACACGCATTTTGTATTTGAAAGCTTTGATTATTTTTAGAATAGAATAACAGACTTCTGATGCTGTATGCTGTCCTAGAGAGGAAAGCTTGACAGTGCTTCAGAATTGCAGCGCTATCTATAAAAGACACAACTTATCTTAAATACAGTGGCTTCTATTTGAATCTCATGAGTGCTGAAGTCTCACATGTCTACTGTGGCAGACTTTTTTAGGAAAGGTTATAGACGGAATTGAAATGAGGCTTTCTCCCAACAGATGTCCTACCCAACGATGGCTTGGTTAAATTACTTAAATGGTGAAAGTACAAAGCTACAGAGTAACACATGGTGCCTGTTGTTTGTATTTGTGGCCATAACCTGCAGGAAGCCAAAGTAAATAGGGAAGGATTGAACTGTGCAATGCTGGGAATAAGTAGGGAACAAGCAGCAGGACATCTGTTTAATGTGGAACATGCTTTCAGATCTGTTTTTTTTATTTTTTATTGTCTCTGTTTGACCCTTCCCATAGATGATGTAAATGGCATTGATGGTGTTGGGTTAACAGGGCTCAAGATTTTACAGCTGGATATTATTGATGTACATTTTCCAATAAAAATCTGGGAGCTGTTAATTCACCATAAGCAATAATATTTTGATATTTCAGGCCAGTCAAGATTAGACCACACAAAGGACATACATGTTTAATAACATAACTTTAGTTTTGATAACCTCATGGTTCGTCTGAACCTTGATGGGTGGCATTTTATGGTATCTAGGTGTGGAGAAAATAATGCCTCCTTTAAACAGTCCAGTTTTATGGTATTGACGTATTAAATGTGTTGCTATTCACATACAGTACATTGACTACTCTCAGAGGAACAAAAGCTATACCAGGAGAATATTTGGAACACAAGTCAGGATGATACTATGAGTGACCGCTCTCCCACACACTAGGTTTATTTCCCCAAGCCACCTGCCTTATCCAGCGTGGGAATACAGTACTGGATAGTGCTTTCTACTGTACCACGAAGCAGCCACAGTAGTAAATCAGTTGATGACCTAATGCAGGATAAGAAGAGGAAACAATCCTTTTTTTCACCATACCACATGGGATCTATTTCCTCTCAACATTAATAATACTCTGGAGCATTAAGGCATGCAGCAAAAGCAGATGTATTCTTCCCCAGGCTGATTCAACTTGTAAGCATTTCCTCTCTCCCACCCCCCTCCTCCAAGTCCTGAGGCAAAGCATGATTACCCGATTTTAATGAGATTTTTAATGTGATTTTTTTTTTTTCCCTCAATCCCTGCAAGACAATCCAGCTCTCTCTTATGTACATACAGTGGTTAATGTTTGCAGTCTGATGGTATGCAAAGTGAACACATGTTGACGTTTCTACTTCCCACGCTTCTTTCTCTTGATTGTGTAGGCCACAGGTCTGCTTCTTACCTTTTTATGTTTGTATGGTGTTTATAATCCTCTGGGAAAGGAAATGTGGTAGGTGGCAAGTATTTTCTGCTGCACTTCATAGCTACATCTATCCTCTTTAGTTCTTGTCTTTTGCAGTGGATTACTCCGTGCCAGTCTCTTTAGTCTCTTTATTGTGCACTTCATTATTTGTCTGTTTGCATAGAGTCATTTCTGCCGTGATACTCACACTTGCAAATTAAACCTTCACAAACTACCTATTTTGATGCTTAAATCAAACATATTATGCCAGAACTATTATTTGTTTATTATTAGTTAATATTAAGGATGGAGCTCAGAAAGAAGGGTCATTTATTGTCTTCCTTGGCTTTTAGGATCAATACAGCAGAGTCATATTTCTCTTGCATACACAGAACACCAAACATAAATAATTCAGAATGATGAAGCATGAACTTGACCATTTAAGAATGTATGCCATCTTACAAATCTTATCCTCACTTAATCAACACAAGATTGCACAGAAAACAACTGACAGCATGAAGATAAAGCCTACTTTTTCTCTAAGAAACTGGGACCAGCCTATGTCTATTATCATCTCAGTCCCAGTAATGTAAATATGTGTCTATGTCAGTGTCAGTATGTGTGTTTCATCCTCAAGAATCTGCACTCGAGGAAATCTCTCGAGTGCAGCTAAAGTGGAGATGTCTGCTCGTATTAGCCATAATAAAAAATACACACCTGGGGATAAACATCTCGTGAGTTTATCGATCAGATGAAATCCCTCAGATATATTGCAACTAATGAAGTTGAAAATAGTGGGATTTTGTTGGAAACAGTCCACAAAATCCCCTTTTTTCTAAACGTACAAGTGATTGAATGCTTTATGTCCGTATGTCAAGCACACTGGTTCAGCTAGGCAAACAGAAGTCCCCCACAGTTACAATTGCAGCCCTGTGCCTGTTCTTTTGCCATTGTGAATTCCAAACATTGGTGTTTTGTTTACGTTAGTTCTCTGAACCTAGATGAAACCCTTGCGTTGAGCAATACACCATTAGCCATTCACCTCTGTGCATTTGTGCATTACATTTGAACCTTTCCAGCTAATTTGGCTGAGTCTATATCATTGTTTTGACATGGGCCCTGTGTAAGTGCAGCAGTTACTTTAAAGATGAAATGACTAATAAAATCTGCATGGTAGAAGGGATAATGCTAATATGTCATATATATTAGAGAGGTTTACTGGCTGGGATGGAGAGAACATGTTTATTGATTTATAGAAACTCTTTTATCAATGAGTTTTGCCAGGTGATGAGTCATTAGGCAGTGTTGAACATAGCCTATTTTCTCATTAAGGCCATTAGAATGATGTCATCTAGGTATAGGGAAAACAAAAAGACATCAGACAACAACCAAAGCGTGGTACTTAGAGACTATGTCCTTAAAAGCAAAATGGATAAACTTGCCTGGAAACAACAGAGATGTGATGATAGGAATTTTTTGAGGTCAGTGTATTTGTCATTCCATTGGTCATCCAGGTGCTCTCACCTAGCTCATAATTCTTTCCACTCTATTGTGACGATCAACGCCTTTGCCATCCTTGGCTAAGTTTTTGTTGCTAAAGCAAAGTGAATCAGGAGCAACTCTGAGGGGGTTCATTGGGTGTATTCTGGCTGGCTGAAGATGTCCAACTTTTACACAGATATGCAAAGACATGTGGCTAACCACACAGAGCTCACATTTTGAAATAGAACTGCTGTTAGGACACTTGTCTCAAAACCAGTTTGTGTAATAAGAAGCCCTGCGCTTCAGTCTTCAGGACTGCCAAGAATTTATTTGCTAGGAGCTTAGCCTTTCTGGACTGCACTTGCCCCCTCTTTTCCCCCCTCTTTTCTACCCCAGTCTCCATTCCTCGCCAGTGGGGTCACGGTGTGTTCTTAAGCACGTGTCATCCCAAATAACGGTGAGAGATGACAGACCCTTGGCTTTCACACTTGCATGCGCGGCTTATATTTGGACAAGACCATGACATCATAGGGCAAAGTGCCTGGTTTCCGCACCGAAAATTGTCCTCCCTTTCAGTTTACCTTTGCTATTTCCCACCGCATGGACGGCAGCTGTTCTCACTCCAGTTTTGAATGTAACCCAGGATTTCCTGTATTTCTTTTTAGACGGATGGTGACCATATGTTCCCCCAACCAAAGCAATAAAAGTCAGAGGATTTGAATTTATTTTCTTGAGCTACTTCATCAATGAGCTCTAAAGGGGTGAGATAGAGCAGGTGCTAAAAGTACACCATGACGCAGTACATCATGTAATATGCAGGACTCTACAGTGAGCCTGAATAAACAAAAGTCCAAGTCATAAACACAGAATTTAGTATGAACTCATTCTTAGGTCATTTAATATTAATTGAGAACGAGGAAGCTGAGGGTGAAATACAGAAATGTTGTTGTTGTTAATTTAGGAATTTTATTTTAACTGCTGTCGTATCATTTGCCGTTTTATCTGTTTTACCTTGTTAGATTTATTGCACAAATCTAAAGGCTCCGAACTGAGTTGCAGGCTTGCCCTTGCAAATCAGGACAGAATTTGAGAAAAAAAACAAAAAAAACAAAACCACATACAAAAATAACACTGATTACATTGCAGACATTACTATCACATACATTTGTAACAATAAGGTATTCTTAAAATAAGTAAGTAGCTACGATTGACAGTCATTAAAAGGTCCCGTGAGTTGGAATTTATTGTATCTAGCAGTGTGGTTGTGGTTGCAACTAACTGAACACCCCTTGTCTCATCCTCCCTTATGGTAGCCACTTAAATGTGAAAAGAAATGAAAGGCCCTCTCGAGAACCAGGGTTTGGCTCGTCCTGGGCTACCGTCAGAACATTGTGATGCAACCTGGCACACCTCGTGGAAGATGACCTGCTCCCTCTTCAGATGTAAAAGACTAATTATACGGTAACAAAACATAACAAGTCTTAGCTTCAGGCAATTACACACAAAAGAAAACACAATTCTGACTAATGTTTTCCATTTCTGCCCCTAAATCTCCAGGACCTTTAAAGTCATATTAGGATTCACACTTTACCTGGGGACCTTTTGAGATAAAAGAATGTAGCCCTTTTTCATGTGTTTTGTGTGATGTCTACAGATGGGAAATATTTCATGCACATTTCCCAACCAAATACCAATATACCAATTATATGATCGAAGTATAAAATAATGTAACATAGTATCATATCCAAGACGTTTTGCTTAGCCTGTTGAAAAATAAAGAGTTCCCATTATCAATTGACATTTCCTATATGTTTCCAAACTGATATCAGAGCTTTTATTGATTTCCACTTCAGCCGAAGTGATTCTACAAAAAATGCATAAAAACCAAGGAATGTAAAAGTATATAAAACATTGTCCATTTGACAAGTTGGACATTTTCAGCTTACAAATTGCAGTTGTGTTTTGGTTTCTGGTTTAGTACAAACGATTTGAGCAATATGATGACATGGCTGGCAATGCATCAATGGCTGGCCACCCAACTGACAATAGCCATTAGAGAACTGAGGTTATGGCATCTTCAGAGGACTTTAGCAAAACAAGATAGTTGAAGAGGAGAAGACAATGCAGTAGGGAAAAGAAGAGATGGAGGAACGGATGGTGGAGAAAGATTTCCATAGCAGAACAAGTGACAATGCTGCCCATTAGGGCCCACTGGTGCATTGGAAGGGTCGTCCAGTTTGTGTTAGCGTTGGCATGATTATGACACTGCCTGTGTAACACTTGTCTGTGACATGAGCTAAAAAATGCCAAATTTACACCAGCATGTCTGGTTAAATTTGAATAAGTAAATATTTCTCAAATGATAGAACAAAGGAATCCAAATGAAAGTAATTTACGAAAGTAAATATCCCCCAGTAAAAAGAGCAACCAGGTTAAGTTCTTGCAATCTTTCCAAAGTTTCTGAAAGTCAGTAGGGAGGAAGGGATGTGACAAGGATTGTGATGACTCCTGAGCACACATTTGACATGTTACATAGAGGATGGTTTTCCTTCTCTGCAGCTGGGAGACACTGTAGCAAATGAACTGAGAAGCTTCCATTTATTTTTCTCTGCAAATCCCGCTCGCTATTTCTACTCCACTGACCTCCATTCCGTGCTCATACAAGACATACACAGTCACATGTCAGTAAATATTTCATTTTAAGTTTATAATAAGCTGTTTTTGGCAACATTTAATTGTTGTGATTATGTAAAACTGTACATCATTCTTAAATATTGCAGGTGCATGAGGGTGTTTCAGCTTGCGAGGGGGGAAAAAGACAAGTTTCTTTGCCACAGAGGATTTCCGGGAGCTGTCATTGTAGCTCCGAGACAGCTCTGAATTTATCTGCAGGCTGTCGGTGGAATTAATACAGATAAGGTAAAAATATGACAAAAGTTTGAAAGTCTGTAGTCGAAAGGAAGCTCTCTCACTGCCTCGTTATATTAAAGAGTAAGGCCAAAAGGGGGGAAATATATCTCTAATGGGTTGTATTTGGAGGCTTGCAGAATTTGGATGACACCCAAAGCCAATTATATCTGTGCTCTGTCCAAACTTAATCAGCCCCCCAAGCTTTTTGGGTTTTTACATTTAATATTCTAACACACTAGAAAAAGTGTTTGTCGTGACACACTGCCTGTTTCCCTGCTTTTCTTTTGACGGGATCAGGCCACTAGATGTTGGACGTTTTTGTCTTTGTTTCTGTCATGTTAACAACTTGAAGCTCTTCAGGCTTTAATGGCTGCAATAAAATGACTGTCAAGTCAAGGGGGCAAAAGCTTGTCCACTTTCATACCGCAGGCCCAATGTCTCGTTCCTTAAAAATTATCACCAAGGTGTAATTTGCTGGCTGAAATTACACCGCAGCTCAAATGCATGTGTCCCGACAATCTGATGCTTTTATTTTTAACTTCTGAGAAAAATGTCATGAAAATTTAAGTGGGAGTTGTCCAAGTACTGCCTGATCATATGCTCAAATAATTAGCAAAATAGCTCACAGCAAAGAGAGCAGACTGTCAACATTTTCTCCTGAGGGGGTTTTTGGTGTGTTTTCCAAAGCACATAATCCAAACCTCCCTGCTGAGTTGCCTGGTTGTTATAGTTAAATGAGATAGCTGTTTCTGTAACCTTAAGCTTTTTTCTTTCAGTATGTAGATTCTGCAGTTATTAATGAATTTATAATATCTCATTATATCTATTTTTGTTGTTATCTAAAAGGTGGTAAGACTCAAACATGTCCCTATGGTCCTAAAAGCCAATGGTAACTTCAGTGACCACGTAGGTAATTGAGTTACCTTGGTTTCTGTACAGCTAATGTTCCATTCATTTAAAGCCATACATGTCCCAGTACTTCATAATGGAATTTAGAGTCTGTGTTCTGTAAAAGAGAAGTTTCTTTTTGAATATGAACTCCAAATGTGACAGATGCCATTGGTTATTCAGTGAAACTTCTTTGAGAACAGCTTTACAAGTCTGACTCTTCCTACAGCTACCATGCTACTCCTTTAAATACTTCTGGAAACACTTAACTGGCTCATCTGTTCTGGGAGTAACATAATCCAATATCTGGGTGCAATTGCTGCTGTAATCTTCACAGTGTTGCGGTAAGATGACATGACATTGCTTTCAAGTTCTCATTGTTGCCAAAAATTCACTTCCTACAAGACCATCTGATAGTTCTTTGTATTTTTGTTATCTGGGTCGGCGTATTAACATTAAGACTTCATTTTTTTCACCCAAAAATAAAAATACTTTCAATTGTAATGAACATCTACTTATAATTACTTTAAAGGCAGCATGGTATCTTCCTGAAGCAAAGCAAGGGACACATTTTTCTCAAAGAAGGCATTTCTTAATCCATATTATATGTCTCTCAGCCCTCAGATGGCATTTTTGGTGGAGGAGGAATATCCAACACAATCTATAAAATCAAATCCTATTAAAGCGCTATAAACAAGAAGACACTAATCCATCCCACGTGTGCCTCTGCCAACTCTGAGCTGGGCTCTCCTCACAATTATTAGCCACAACACTGGCTACAGTTGTATTGAGTATTTACCAGTTGCTCGCCCACTCTTTCTCATCAGTGTAAATTAACTGTAATTTAGGTGTTTACCTCCTGCAAAGTGGGCTCGATGCTCTCAGAAAGGGCTTCGAGATGGGCTTGATTTTCAGTATGTCATTATTGGACATTTTCATTGGCTTTCTTATGAATTGAGAATCATATTTTGTGCATTGGTAAGGTAAAGGGCAGCATGTGTATAGTTTTATGTTACTACAGTGAAATGTTTATCATTTTGAGTTACAATTTTTTTTTATGATAGATAAAAGAATATTTTATATCAAGATTAAAGACTTACGGCATCCCGCCATCCTAGGAATGACAGAAAATGTGCTTGGGTACAAGAGATCTTCCCTGGGAAGCATATGGGACTAAGGGGTATTTTATATGTAAGCATGAATGTTTAACTATCACTAAATGAAGCACTGACTACAACGAAAGGCGTCTTCTTGTGCTGTTACTATAGTTAATATCATTGGCTGGGTACTCTCCGCAAGAAAAATTATGAGGTGCAAAAAATTGAAACAATGCAGTAAAGTCACTGTTGACAGAGGCATTTTTTCCCAACGAAACTACATTGTGAACAACAAATCTGTGTCCATATCCGTGAAATCAGAAGGAGAGCTAGTTAGCCGATAGCTTACAGCAAACAGAGCTAATCGAGTGAACGCAGCTAATAGCTAAACACACAGCAGGAAAGAGATTTTCTGCTCGGAGAAACATGAAGCATTAAACAGTGAACTGCAGTTTAATGTGCGAATGTTAATGTAAGGAGTACTTCAGCTGAGTTTGGAGGTGAGAGTACTTTGAAGGCTAATCAAAACTGTAAAAATGGTTCTCAGATAGCGAAAAACAAAAGTTATTCTGGAGCCCTGTTTTATGCTATGAATAAAGCCATTTAGGGCCCTGTGCTTTAGTCAACAGCATACTATAACATAGGTTTATATTCATGAGATTCCATAGCTGTTGTTGGATTTTCTTTGACAGTGGGGTGAGCTGGCATGAGGGGCAGAAGGACTCACAGAGGTCTTTACCTTGACAGCTGCGCCTTTCAGTAAAATCACCACTGGTGCTGTATTACTAAAGCAGCATTTAAGGCTGACCTCATCTTCAGGATCAAATGACTCAGCAATATTAAACTGCAAGGTGGTCCTCCAGCAGGGTTACCCCATAGTGGACATGAACACAGCTACCAATCCCATCCCATACGCATTAGGTTAATTGGCTTTATCAAAAAAAAAAACATCCTATATTGAATGAGATCATACCCATACTTTAGTTACGGTTTCTACAAACTAAGAAGGGTTCTTTTGAATGGCAATATGCTGTGTAGTAATCAAATAGCTGAAGCAAAATAGGTTTGTTAGAAGAGTAACCGTTGCTCTATTGGGAATATGCCTTCAAGTTATAAACTTTAGATTGGATATCCTATGTTGCATAGTTAATTAGACTAAATAATAGAGAATGATGGTAGATTGCATCGATTGATAACCAGCGGTTCGCTGCAATGTACTTTTCTTCCAGCCACATATGTATACAAGCACAGATCATAAGGAAAACTGTATATTCTAGGGCTGGCATTGAGGTTTCACATAATTGTGGCACTTAAGACATGAAATGAGTACGCCATTAAGGAGGTCCACTGTTGTATTCAAAGCTCTCTGGTGAAAATAGGCATGTTGTTGCTGCCAAGCTGTCAATAAGGGTGCAACTGGCAAACAGAAAAGGACTAGGTGTGATTAGTATGATTTTTAAAATCACAGTCAATCGTGTTTCTTTTTCAAGTAAACCATCTTTGACTAAGCGTAAATATTCCAGACTCTGGAGCCGTAGAGCACACCAAACAGACAACAACCAAATTGGCCAACTGAAAGGCATTAATTACAGATGATGAAATTTGCCACCGGCAGATATACCAGCCCATGATATCCACAGTCACCATTATAAAACTTTCCCCTTGTAAAACATGTTCAGATGACAGCCAAGAGCTAATTAAAATGGCCTCTTGCTTGAAATTTAAAAAGTGCCATCAAATTGCATGACACAGCAAATAGCTATTAAAGCTGTTCAAACAGTTGTGTTTTTTTTTCATTTTCTTTTTGTTTTTCTTTTTTTTAAATTAAGTAAAAACGCTTTACATTAGGAACTGAAAGTATCTCTGAGGGGGCCTTCTTTTAGCCTGGGAAATGATAGGAATGTAGCCTTTGTGTTGGAGGGCAATTACGATGATGAAGCAGAAAAAGGCTTGTCGGTTTCCCACAAAAGATACAGATGCCACTCCTGGGTTTTAAGTCTGCATTTAGGTGTTAAACAGGGAAACAGAAAGCTAAGTCTTGTGTGAAATTAGGTATTGGTATTTGTTTCAAAAAGAGGCAATGTGCCGTCATGCTGCTCAGGATAGCACTAACTCTGTTCCTTCCCTCTGAAAGTCTTGCAAAAGCCCTAAAGCCTTCAACATCATCTCCACTGGATATGCTGTGAACATGGTGAGTGAGACCTGTTTAAGGTAGTCATTTTCGTTCCATGCCTTGACAAGGAAATAATAGCTCTTGCGTGTACTTACATCTGGGGAAATTGTGCCGCTCTGTCAGTGTGGCTTCAATGCAGCGTGTTTCGTTTTATTTCCCTCTCTTAGGCTCAGCCCTAATTCACAGTTACTTCTGTCACACTGACACATTTCAATTACATTGACAATTAAACTGATAGAAACAGAGAGAGAGGGGGAGAGACAGTGAAATATGGGAGCTATACTATTCAACTTATACCAGGTTATTGCAGAGCATTAGAGGCTAACGTGTGTGTTCATCAGTTTGTTCGCAAGTTTGCACATAAATTTAATTAATCAAGACTACTGCTGTTTTTAATTGTGAATTCTTAATGTAATGGCCCAGTGGTGTAAAGTAATTATATAACCACCAGCTTCCACCTTGCTGTCTCAGCATCATAAATACACTAGATGGTAGGGTTTACAATTAGCATCACTGTGGGGTGGGGTCTACACACATATACAAACACACATACACAATCAAATGAGGCCTGCAATGATAGCCAAATTCCTCATCATCACCAAGATGAGTGAAGCTTCTGCTATACCCAGACATTAACCCGCACGCATCCACAATTTTCTCAGGCTGACACTTCAATTAGGCTAATCCTGCCTGCATACAAAATGCTGCACTCCTCCTCTCTGAACCAACGTTGCTGGAGACATGCCATATTCCTGTGCTTCTTCTTTGCCTGCTCTGCATCACAAGTAGAGAGCTTTTTCAGTGATGGAGGAGAGAATCCAGAACGATCGGTTCCACTTCCAGGCAGAAACACAGAGGAGAGATGCAGGGAAGCAGAGAGAGAGCAGAAGAGAGATAGAGAAATAGAGGCGTGGGGGGGCTCAAGTGAGGCCAAAAAAAAAAAGGACAGAGTTGCCCTGATGTGTGTTTCTTGCGTCCAGATATTCCACAGGCACACAGAAGACATGGGGGAAGCCTAAAGTGCAAGCTGTTGATATGATAAACAACTCTGTGGTGTTCCTACATAGGCGTCCACTGTCCTGGTTGGGGGTCCTTATTGTTTTTAGTTGCTGTGGAGTGGAAAACGGACTGTAAGCCCCAATTACCAAATCGAGCAAGCCTGAAAATCTGATCAACTACCCTGTCAGTAGATGATAATGTCATACATCAATGATTTTTGTGCAATGATTAAACTGCAGCAACACTTAATTGCAATTGAAATTTTGTTTGTGGAATGTGTTGTATTGAGAGACGATGTGTTGATCTGAGAGAATTACTGATTATTGTGTGTTAAGCTTCTGAGGTTCCCTCATCTTTTAAACATCTTTCAAATGGCACCTTATTGCTGAGAAAAAATATAGTTTACTCCTGTTTCACGACCATAATTGCGTGAAAGATTCTTGATACATTTTATTCCTCAAAACCAGAGCAACAATAGCAGTAATTTTCAGAATTAACTTACAGTTAATTTAAAATTTGGGAGTTATATTTTTGTCATTTTACTGAATTGCTGCTGATTGCACAACACTGTAACCCAAATGTGACAGACTCAGCTTGGCATCGGTATTTTTTCCCTGACAGAATTTGGTGATATATAACATGCACTATTTATAACATGAGTGCCAGTGGGTACGGCTGTGATGTTATGAATGCTAACAAGCAATGGCCCTGAGAAAATGTCACAGATGGATCAGGAGCAATTGGGGGAAGTTCCACAAATGTGTCCGTTGGAGTTTAGAGTGAGTGCTGCCACGTCTAGGTATGCTACATATCAAGACAGTGGAGAAAGTGAGAGACAGCTTTCAGGAGGGAATAAATTGACTTGCCAGCACAGCTGCTGTGTGTACCACCATTTTGAATGTTTGTGTTAAAAACAGAGTTTAAGCTGAGTTGGAGAGTTTGGAAGAAGTCACTATATTCCACCTTGTTTCTATTCTTTTAATATGCACAGTTGATTGGATTCAGTCATAATTTTGGTTACAATTTCAAGTGAATCTGAACATGACAGAGTAATCACAACCTACTACTGCTACTCAAAAAGCTAAAAATGATGGAGGTGTTTTTGTTTTGTATCACCTGTCACTCTAGACTCTCAAGTGACCAAAGCTGTCAGCACTACACGGACCCTCCACCCCCACCTCCCTTTTCTTTCCCTCCCTCCACCGCTCCCTCTCTGGTATCTCTCCTCCCTGAGGCGGTACACTAGGACATCTAGGCCACCAGTGGGAATACAGTAGTTAATCTCTGCTAGTTAAATGCTCTTGTATGGCCCTGAGCAGTAGCAGTCAACCATCCCCTCTTTTCTGCTTTACCCGCTCGCTAGGGAACATGTTCAGCCCTATTCTAATGTATTACATGAGGAAAAGAAAAGCTTATTTCAAGGTACCAGTTCCTAAAGACTGTTTAGTCTTTCTATACTGAATTGATTGTTTGATTGGATGTATTTGTCAGTCTATTGTATGTGGCTTTGTGGCTTTAAAAAAAAAAAAAAAAAAAAAAAAAAGCTTTTCCAGGTTTTTGCCAAAGGGTGTATCACAGAAAACATTTTCATGACCAACTACAAAATCCAGCAGGATCCCTCACACTCATTACCATGCACTTAACGAGTTACCGCTTTTGATGTCACAATACATTGATCACCCGGCACCTAAACCATAGGCCAGCAGATAGAAGTGCCACTAAATGCTTTTTAAATGACAACAATTTCTTTGCTCCAGTAGCTCCAGGTGAGAATCCCCGCCTAGCAGAGAAAATGGAATCTGCCACCGACCGTGCTGAAGGCCGGCGACTCTTAGCTTTGGCCTTCAATAGTGGATATGCTTTAACAACCTCCCTGGTGTAGGGCAAAAGAACTATTACAACTGTGAAAGCAGTTGCAACAGATGAAAGGTTGACACAGTAGTCCTCTTGAAGCAGGACTTAAAATTGAGTGCAGGCTGTCAGCTATTCAGAAAGCTCAGAATTGGTTTAAAGGGAAAAATAAGAGTGAATTGATGTTTTGATAATGAGGTGAGGCATGAAACTGAAATTGTGTCGTGACTCCAAGTCAAAACTCCAATAAAATAGACCTGACTATTCTTAATTATTTCTCGTTTGAGGTTTTTACAACGTGGACTTTCACAATAGGCAGGTAGAATGTCACAAATTACACTACTCAAGTACATATTTGAGGTACTTGACTTTCCATTTTGTACATCATTTTCCTTTCCTTTATCTCAGAATCTCTCCCATCTCAGAGGCAGATATTGTACTTTTTACTTCTCTACAATTGTCAGAAAGCTTCAGTTGTTACTTTTCAGATTAAAATTTTTCATACATTCCTTGCCAGTGGAAACCGTGTTTCCCAATATGTGATTTTGAATTATTAGGATAATATGAATGATGTTGTATGACCACTGTTTAACTGCACTGGATAATTGTAAGGTAAATTAAACTTACCTGCGTGTTAAAAAGATGCAGCTGCTTAGTACCAATATAGGCACAAGATACTTATAACTGTAAATGTGTTTTGTTCTATTGATTGGTAGAAGTAAATAAAAATGTCAGAAAAATCTTTTGTATTAAGGTAACTTTTGCAAAGTAACTGCTTACTTGAGGTCAGCCACCTCCAACACTGACACAACCACGGAGACTGTCCACAAATACTTGTACCTAACGCTAATGTGTGTGGAGGTACAGGTTGGTAGGCAGCAGACCAAAACACTGTGAGGCATAAGAGGGAGGACAAATGTGATATTAAAAACATATGGTTTTGCATCTATAATTAGCACAAGTGTTTTCAATATTGCAGCATATTGTTGGATTCACTGGTAAATGCATTATCACATAGCTGAAAAAGGGCTGTTTTTCTGACATTATGACTTTTTTAGAGATACTTGGTTCTCAAAGGACAGCAATGATCTTAAAATTATTAATATCTACCGCAGTAAAATGCAACATACACATCAATGCAGCAGTAATATTAATCCAAAAGCATCATATATGATAATATAATATAAAGTAGTTCAAATTAGCTCAATCTTAAATATCTACAGCATCAAAAGGCACTCACACTCACATCTTTGCAGCTGTAATATTAATCCTAAACATTCGACACAACGGTAAAACAATGACAGGCAACATTTTACTGTATAATGATGACTTCTATTTTTTCAAATTTAAGTACATTTTGCCGATTATACCTAGATGAGGTGTTAGTACTTTCCCTCAGTAAAGGATCTGAATAATCTTCCATCACGGACAATAGGTGCCTTTTTCTTCCTTTTGTTTCTGTGACTGTGTGTATTGCTGCCTGACTCTTGAAACCTCTGCAGAACAATATGGCACCGTCATATTATCCCTGATATCGTTTTTATCTAATGTCAAAAGCAAAACTATTGTGAACAAGACATCAGAACGAAGATGGACAACACCAAAGCTTTGCTGTGTATGAGGAGCCCCCTTAAAAGCACTCTTGCTGTGGAAAGAAAAAAAAAAATGCCTCAGAGCTGAACTGTCTCCACTATCAGCTGAAAATTATATACACCCTGACAGTGAAATGACTCCCAGCTGGTGAAGCAAAAATAAGGGGGGGGGGGGTGAGAGAAAAAAAAAACATTTCATTTCATGACAGTTCATTTTAATTACATCCCCACCACCACCTCCAACCCCTCCATGAATTGCTTAAGACCACATTAAGCTACAGCATTGCATTAAAGTTTGAACTTACACTTCCTCCACGTTTCACCCATTATATGCAGGACGCCGAATTTTCCCATTACAGTGAGTTAGTCACAGCCACTTTCGGTTAGCAGAGCTGCCATACGCGGAAGAGTTTTATCATCAGAATGTATTACGTAAGATTGACTGCAGGGTGGTGTGCAAGGAAGAAGAAGAAAAAAAAAGGAAACTCTTGCTATCAGCTCCTGCGTCTAAAATGGAAGAATCCTGTGCAGGGGTGGTCACGGGGCTAGAACCATTCAAATGGGCCAAGAGTGCTGATGCGTCCTATTTACCTTGTGGTAATGGATTTGTTTGTGGCCCAAACTCCCCTCCTGTCTCGTAGGAATATTGGGGGCTTAGCTCCATTCACTTTTTGCTGCCCTGGCCATTTATTTTGATTAGGGAATGAAGTCCTCCACAGAGCCATACCCAGAATAATTGACACTATGTCCTCTGAGGTCACAAAAAATATACCCTCAGTACTTATCCCATTGGTGAAGTGGCAGTGTATGAAAAGATTGCAGCTGAGCACCGAACTGAAGGTGCATTATTGCTTTAGGTTGCAACAAAAAGCTGTCGGGGAGCTCGTAAATTATATTTCCTGTTCTTTCTTTTTTTCAGACTTGACAGGATAATTGATGTGTGCTGTGAACTTCCAACTGGCTTCAACTAGCCTGTATGTTGTATAAATTTCTTACGTTTGTCAGGTCTAAAAGGTCACACGGGATGCTGTTGGTCTGATTTCGTGTCATATTAGGAAATAACTCCCAGCTCACTGTTTGGGAAACTTGAATTTACATATGTTTGCATTTCTAAAAGAAAAATGTTGAAGGTCTTGGCCACTTTGTGTCTTTGTACCCAAAGATCTTTAACATTGAAAAAGTTAGCAATGAAATGATTGTTCAATCAGCAGGAAATCATTCATCAAATATTTTGATATTCTGAGTCGTTTGAGTCATTTTTAATGCCAAATGGAAAAAGTTATCTGGTTCTAACTTCTCATGTATGATACATTTCATTTTTAGTCTTCTATGATTGTGAACTGAATATTTTTTTGGTTTTGGTTAAGATGTCATCATCTGCTCTGGCACCTTGTGAGAGCTTTTTTACCGTATTTCCTGTCCTTTGACTAAACAATTAATAAATTAATTGTGAAAAATTATGTCATTCAATCAAGAATAGAAAGAATCGCAGTTACAACCTTAAATGTGAACAGTTTCCTGTAATCGAACTTGGAGATGTTATTCCAACATGAATTAAGTTACAGCTTCAATGATTAGGTTATTAATCAATTAGTTGATAATTGATTAATTGTTTGACATTTCTCAAGCTAAAATGTCAAACCTTTGTGGGTTCAAGCTTTTTTAATGTGAAATTGGTTGTTCAAAAGAAACATTTTGAAGAAGTCTCCTTGGGGACTAATTGTGGGAAATTGGGAAATTGTGATGAGCGAGTTTCACATTTTTTCATACTATATAGACTAAACTATTAATCAACTCATTGTGAAAATAAGTGGCAGATTAATTGATACTTAAAATAATCATTTGTTGCAGCCCTAGATTCAGTACACATTTTCAACAGCATACCTGAAAATATAATCTCATTATCTGACTAGAAACTAGAGTTTTTGGTTTTTGCTACAAGCCTGAATGCCACCCCACCCACACACACATTCAGAGATTAGTTCCTAAAAGTGCCCTGATGCATGTCCACTCCCAGATGAAGCCAACTAGGAATGAGGAGTGCAGCGGCACAGAGAGAAGGGGAAGCAGATGGCTGGCCTACAGAGGTTCTGATCGCAGGGATATTGGCAAGATGCTGAGCTGGAGAAATTAACCTTCAGAGGGTTTTCACACTGCGGCAACTGTTGGCTCATGCTGGATTCCTCTCTAACCCTCCTTCACTATCGCTCTCCAGTCACCAGTCAACCTTTTCACCAGAGTCATCTCTGGCCTATCCCTCTCCATTTTCATCAATTATTATCTCCCTATTTTCTCTCCCTCTTGTTTAACTCGGTCACTCAGTTGAAGAAAGTTAAAGAAACCCCCTCCCTCCACTCATTTTTGCCAAGCTAGCTAGCAATAATGGCCACTTCAAAGACAAACAAAAACGTGTAATCACGCTGATAAGTGCATTCTTTGAACAGCCTTTTCTGTTTGTCTTCGTTTCCTCCCCTGTGCTGTTGCAGTACTATTTAAAGGTCAAACCCTCTCTTTGCCTCTGAAGTAGCTCTAATGTGATGTGCAGACAAAGTCAATGTAGCGTTGGCAGCAGTGTCAGCTCTTATCTGGGTTCGTCATCGTTGAACTGGGAGCCCGCTCGATTGAGGCTCCCCATATGGATCATCATCATCAGCCTGCTGCAGGGCATGGTGCCTGTCTCTCTGCAGCACAGCAGCCTTCACCATTCTGCCGGCTAAAGGCCCCCGGGTCGCGCTGCTCGTGGACCCATAACTGTCCATTTAATTTGCGGTGCACAGTCGCTCCACTTGGTCTGCATTGTGCCTTTAGTCCAGTCAAGCCAAGAATCCAGGAAGTGAGATGTCTGTTTACTTAGCTGCTTAACCCTCAAGTTTAATATTAGCTTTGCTGGCAGCCAGCTGTGACAGTGAATTGGTGACAAGGGTGTGAGCTCTGTCCTTTCCTTAACACGTTTGGCACTTGACATCGTAAACTGCCACAATACAGTATATATAAAGGATGAATCTAAAGTGGCTATAGATGTATTAATAAGGCAATTTTTGTATTCCACTACACCTGAAAATGTCATTGTGAGACAAGAGTTCAAATTACAGGTCACGATGGGAGGCTGTGTTGCTTTATACTCACTGTGATCATTCTCTTTAGTTATTTTTGTGGTGTGAAAGAAGCTATTTAAAGAAAGCAGTGGAAAGGGCTTAAAGATGAAACTAAGCCCTCTCCTGTGGTCTAAACATTTCAAAAGATGTTACATCAAAGGATTGTGAATAAGATCACATTTTACAACGTTTGTTGGAAGTGGGTTAGGTACTTAATCTTATGAAGAGGTTGTGAATGAGATAAAGTCTTGCAACAATCCAAGAAATACAGAGGAGTATCATGAGAGTCATGCTTACTTATCTGCTATGATTCTGAGTTGATTCAGTTTTCATTAACTGATTTTTGTATGTCACTGATAAAGTTATGATGACAGAACAAAAACGGTTCAACTAAACTACACAGTGGACCACCAAGAAGAAGATTAGTGTTTTGGTCAAAATATCCTCATACCTACAGAATTAAATAGGTTGATTGCCAATGACTTCCAAAATTACATGTATTACCATTCCCACAACAACACAGAAACTATGACATATGACTGCTGGAGAGTACCAGTATAAGTTGAACCAGACCAGATCCTTGTTGTCACATGGTCAACGTTGTGAAACGGTAACAGTTTGGTTAGGTTTAGGCATAAAAGATAAATAATCCGTGTGAAGTTGTCTGCATACGTTATGTTAAAGCTAAAGGTACTCACAAATGACTTTTGTTTTTGCACAAATAGCTGTCTTCTGGGAGCCTGTTTGGCCCAGCTACCAACCCCATCTTCCATCTTTTGCGGACTCGCTATTTCAGTATGTGTCCTGATTTTCTCCTTTGGTCCCCTCATATTTACTACGGCCACTAGAGGTTGCCAGCTCAAAAACTGCGAAAGACTAACGTGAAATATAATATCTGTGTCAGTGCATTGTTTTGGATTGTGATGCTGCAGAAAGGGCATTCATCCCAAGTCTTTAATTTTATATTTCCTTGCTCCTTTCTTGAAGTGGAAGTCCCTTGGTCTGCCATCTGTCAGGCCGTTTCAAAGCTCATGTTTCTGCTCCGAGGGGCAAGGACGGATCTCTGAGGAGCCATGAGGGAGGATACACGAGAGAAGCCTTGCTGCAAGACTTTGCACTGAACACTGGGGTGTATAAATACTGTGCACCTGCATCTGCCACATTTAAATTAAATAGTGGAGGTTGCTTTACATGATGCTTCAGAGGACTGGACGTCTCATTGATCTTAAAACAAATTTCCTCATGGTGCTCTTTGTTTTCTGAATGTAGTACACCAACCAGAGTAATAACCTAAAAATAGTTCTATTTTCTATTTATTAATTTATCGACAATCAGTGATGAAATCTAATCATGACCCTAAAAATTGAATCCCACCCCTACTGAAGAGGTAGTTGTTTGTAGCAAAGGAACCATGATTTAGACTTGACTGCAACAAATATCTTATGGCATCTATTACATTGATAAATTACCAAATTTTATCTTTTAAGTTTTTTTTAAATGTTTTTGTTTTGTGCACCTGCAGCATTATATATAATTGAAGTATTCCTAGCAGTGTTAATAGGAGGATGGAAGCATGCAGAACATAACCGCCAACAGTGTCTTATTAGTGAAAATGATGATGATACATGGGTTGGGTAAGTGGTAACAGGTTATTGTTTATCAACACAGGAATGGGGCATCAAGAGCACAGTGGGTGGTGGATGCTGCCAGTGTCAGACTTCTCAATCAAAGTAGCCTGCCAATATAATTGAATTCTTTGAATGCATAGTTATGTAATTATTCTTGCTGCAGTGGAATTGGCTTCAGAAGGTTTTTCCTCCTTTCAAAATTGAGAGCGTAAAAAGAAATGTCTCATTCTTGAATCCCACTCACTGCTGGTGACAACAAAGCTGCAGTGCTCCCTAGCCTTCATTTGGGCATGTTTCATCAAATTTAGGATGTAGAAAATAAAGCACTGGGAGTGAGTCAAGCTGTCGTTTTTAAGGGGAGGGGGGATAAATGAGAAATGACTCGCGCACCGCATTGTGACTAGCTGGTTGGTTTCTTAATTCAGCAAAAACTGCTGAGAGACGAAGACATAACATCTGCTTGACACATCTGAAGTGCAGTCTTCGGTGAAAAATAAAAGCTGTTGACAGTTAGGAGTCCCTTATTTTGTTGTATTCTTGTCTGGTGTGAAGCAGACATCTGCTCTGGAATGATTGCTCAAGAAATTTTAGAAAATTCATTTTGGCCAATTTACATCAAATTGTCAGAAACAACATGAAGCAATAATTGATCTTGCCATGCAGCAATCTGTGAACATTTTCCTTCATGTCATACGCAATTCTATATGCGTGGTAATATGATACTCAAACATTCGGAGTCTGTCTGTTCCAGCTTCCATTCCATTTAGGTGTCAGAAATCTTAGCGATCTTTTGGTCTGGAGTTGTATCCTAAACATTTATAGTCGTGGATAAAATGGATGTGTCCTTACACCAGGTCTGCAACTAATGATTACTTTCATTATGGAGTAATTATTTTGACGATTAATCGTTTAGTCTATAAAATTGTCCAAAGTGACGTCTTCAAATTGCTTCTTTTGTCCAAGACTCTTCATTTACTATCATAAATGACAAAGAAAAGTAGAAAATCCTTACATTTCTGAAGCTTGAACCAGCCAATGTTTGACATTTTTGCTTGAAAAATGATAAATCAATCGATTTTCTTTCGATCAACTTAATTGATTAAAGGACTAAGCGTCACAGGCTTACTTGATACAGTTTGATGTTTCATAGCAAGAATCATCAAACATTTAGTATATACAGCATATATCCTTTATGAACATTGGCAGAACAAGATGAAGTGGCCCTTGAAAGGCAGAGGTAATACTTGGTTTGGGCTGCATGTTTAGCTTGAGGTGTGATTTAGAAAAACACCAGCAAACAAATCTCTCTAGTTCTTGCAGTATGTCATTGTTTTTGACACATAATCTCTACAACCATATTTTATCTGTCCAAGACAGAAACCTCCTCCTTGATATTTATGGCATTTCAGCGCTGCTATGATCTACTGTTGTGGACTAACATTTTGCAAAGCTTGTTATACATCAAAACAGCATCTGCCATTTGTTATCATGTGGGGTGATATTTTCTAATTGGGTGCATGGATAGTTTTCTGAATCCTGAACAACTTCTCCAGGCGAGCAGTTATCGACTTCCAAAGTGTTCCCCAGCTGTCAAGCACTTTAATGCTGTTTTTAAAGAAATCATTTTTTCACTCTCGCAGTTTTCTTGCTTCAGGTTATTGGCACTTTATTCTTCCACTGTAGGTTTGAGCTGTTGACAGAAATATGCGTTGTTGTTGTTAGTTTCAGTAACATACAGGCAGATTGTGAATATGTTTGTGAATGTGTCATAGAGTGGAGTGACACGTAATGATATTTTTCCTACATGCATGACTGAGTCAGCCAGACAGCAGGAACCTCTGAAATAGAATAAGTATGAATATATCATCAGTGTAGAATTAATATTTAAAATTGTCTGTCTATCCTGTCTATATTCCCCTTGCCTTGACTTTTCGTGTTTAAATCTTAAAAATGCACAGTAAAAGTGCTGTGCAAATGTATAGGTGTTTTTTTGTAATGAATATGTAAATATTATCTACAGTTATGTTAAATGTGAACTGATTGTTCTGCATGTGACAGCAACCACGTATCTGAGAAAGAGGCACAATTGTTAGCAGTCACACAAACATTTCATCAAATCTTTTTGAAGTGCCAGTTAATCTTTTTGTTACTTCACTGTCAGTAATATAAGCAGGACCTTTCACAGCTGCTTCAGCCCTCCATCAGTACCTACAGATGATGCATTCAGGCGCAGTACTGCTGTGTGGGTCACCTTTGTTGTTTTGCAGCGTTCAGAGCCCAAGATTTGATCCATGCTGTTAGTGGGTCAAAATAAAAGTACACTTGATGTGCAAAATGCAGGTGAAACTGAGCCTGTGAAGTTAGGTATATTGATTTAAACAAGTTTTAGTAAATAAATATCTAAATTCATACAATTTAAAAAGTGCACGCACATCTAATCCAACTGAAGATGGATCGTCACCCAATTTGTATCTAAACCAGTGTATGTCTCTAAATATGAGTTTAGATCCACCATTTGTTTTCTGGTTTGACTGGTGTCCTTTGTGTGTTAACTTAACAAAAATATATTTAATAGATTAGAATCAGGAACAAACGGCAAAAGAATTAAACAAAAAGACAAGAAAACTACAGTGTTTAAGTAGTGCAGTGGCATTTGGTGTAATGCAATTGTGGCTTTAATCCTGAGTTACAGTACTACGCCCCTCCGTTGGCAGGGTGAACAAAATCTGTGTTAAAAACAAGGCAGCTTCGAAAACATTGCACTTCATCTGTCAGAGGTTCCCCTTGATGATTCATCGGGGCTGACATCAGTGACAGAAAAACCAGAGCGATGGAAATCTATTCAAATGTGGTGAGGCTCAATTTCCCCTTTCATAAGAGAACTGTGGATAATATGTTGGACCCAGACCAGTAGGGGGTAAAATAGCTCCATCAGTCTTTTCCAGTCAAAGTGAGGTGGAGGGAAACAAGTGAAACGCCGATGCATAACACTGACATTTTTTAATAGAATTCATTTATAACAAATGGAACTTGTGTCAGCAAAGAACTGATTTTCATACAGACTTCTTTCGCCACCAATGTAACCTAAGTAAGAAAATAAAAAGCACTCCTTTCATTCAGAAAAAGAAACAGTTTACGCTTACAACTAATCAGAGGTAATTGTATGATCTTTTTAACAAGCCATTTTTTTACAATTTCATTATTTAATTTTCAGTCTATGCATCCAGACGAGAGATAGATAGAGAGAGCAGAGAACACAACGTTTATTTCTGTTAATGACACTCCAAGCTTGAATGGCAAAGCCACAAGAACAGATGGTTGGGGGACAGATTTTTCTGAAGTCATCTGCTGGAGTAACCATGGCATCAGAATGGATGCTCTTTTTCGCCACAAACTTTTTTTTTTTTTGTCTTTTTCAAGAGTTGATAACCTTTTTTGTGTTATTTACATACACACAAAGTGAACGTTTAAGGAGATCTTTTATAGATGGGTTCAAGTAATATATTATTGGGTTTAGAATCAATAGGGCAGTGCATAGTACAAAGATAGAGAAAGTGCAAATCTTCCTACCAGGCCAGCTTTGGCCATTCTGCAACGTTTCACCATGCATATGAAAAATCAATAACAAAAAAGGAAAAACTGAGATGAGAAAATAAATGTGTTCTGTGACTTAAACATAATGTAACATTAGCCACCATGAGGTTAAATAATAGCACTTTTATATCTCAAAATTATGACAAAAATAATCAGGTAAGCAGTGGACAAAAATAAAACACATAGCTGCTTGAGTTAACAAGGGAAAGAAAGCACCTGGAATGCACATCCACAAAGCCATCAAAGGGGGTATGGAGAAGTTAAAGACGCTGCTCAACATAAAGACTGAAACATAACCGAGCACAACCCCCAGTCTCTAGCTGTAATGTCATAAGAAAAGGACGTGACACACCGTGTTAGGATTGTCAGGATAAAAGAATTGATATTTAGATGCAGATTATATGTCTCTGTATCTGCTCTCTGTCGTGTGAAGTCTATAATGCAAACCTAAGGCATGAAGAAGAAACCCTTCGGTGATGACCTGTGCATTAGGCATTCAGTTTGACTGAATTTTAGTTTGACAGACCATTTAAAAATTACCATTGTGAGTGAAGATCTGTAAAAGCTCATTAACTTTTTGTTGGGCCTTCATCCTGTTTGGTTCTGAGACCAGAAGTCTGCAATCTCATCCCTGGCTCTATGGTTAAATTTTTTTCAAATATATGTCTTGAAACTATTGTGTGTTCTTGACTGTTCTCTGTGGAGTTCAGTGAAATATAAACTGTTTTATTCTAATTCACTCAGCCACAATAAGGCCACTGAAAATGAAAATAATGAGCTTTGAAATGTTCTTATTTGCATATATAATCTCTTCATGTGACAAATGAATACTACAGGTAAATAAACTATACAATTACATTTACACTAAATGCCTAGGTTACTCAAAGGATATACATTAATATGTTAAATGAAACATTATAAAAACAGGCATAAATATAAGGCACTCTAAATGCAAAATGAAAAATTACCATTGAATGCTTTAAAGAACCACAAGAAAGTGACGTCTTTGTACCTTGCCCTATTGTGTGGAGCGGTGATTGCGGCCGTGTGACCTCTCTGCCTCTAATTACAGACTGTATGAGAGCTTGAAAAATGCACCAGTGATGCTTTGACTGGCATCCGACATTCCCACTCCCACACCTCACTTGCGGGGGAGGGGGACAACAACAATGTCATACGTGAATGACATATCCACATAAAACCCTATCTAAAAACACACATATTTATTGCACAAGAAAAGATGCACTGAATCAGAATACAATTTTGTCCTACTGATGTGCATTCCAGTGAAAAATCTCATTTCATTTCCCCCAAAGCACACAACTCTCGATTTGGAAACTTTCATAGACAATCCATATATACTTTTTACTCATAAATTATGTACTGTATCAATATATTTAGAATGTTATATTTATACTATAATATATCTTTCAAATATATTTGAAAATCTGTACCATATATTTATATATCTTATCCAATTCATCAAGTTCTCTCTTATCGACCTTCTAACATGGAAGAACTAAGATAATCGGTAGCAGCAACTTCATACTTTGCTCATCCCTGTTGATTCCACAAAGCCCCAGTTTGTCTTATGGGAGTAATTAAGTTACCATGTATGTGATCATGGACCAAAACAAAAAAATAGAAAATCAAGAACAAAAAAGTAACTCTTGAACAAACTTAGATTTTGGTAGTGTGAATTCTGTTCTGTGCACTAAGTGCAACAAAATGAGGGGAAAACAATAGAAACAAAAAAATTTAAAAGCAAAGAGATTCTCTGCAAAATAGCACATACATTAGAACAGTTCTACAGCTTAAAAAAAATTAACATTTACGTAAATACGTTTTTATCACTTTCTTCCAAGCGATAAATTTGTGTAAAAAAAGGAAATTCACACAGTTCAAAAAAAGCACATCAGCTGTATAATAAAGTACTAAAAAACTAAATCAATAATTTTTATTTATTTCATAGATCATTTTGAACTGTACCCTCTCCCAGAATTTAGATGATGAACATTGTGACAGGAAAAGGGGTATTTATTCATTATTACTTTGAGTCTGTCCTGCTGTTGTGGACCAAGCATTGTCTTCTTTTTCGATGGGTTGTCAGTGTGTACTTGATTGTGAAACAGATTTTTTTTCTTTACAATGTGCATCGAGTTTTTTTTTTTTTTTTTCTTTTTTAATCCCCCGCAATTCTGTGTGCCTCCAATGCCTCTCGTAATGGTTCATAATCACTGATGCATTTCTGACGATGTCATTATTGTTCATTTACTTTTTTGTTGTGTTGGTTTCATTCAGTTTTATGAGCCCCAAAATGAATCCTTGAAGCAAAAGAAAAGGTAATTCCGTATGATGCTTCAACAGTCAGGATTCCCTCGCTTTGTGTCAAGGCGAGGTTTCATTGGGGTTGGGAAATAACTTGGTCCTCCGGGAATCATCTTTTTCATTTTTTGACAAGTCATATCGCACATCCAACACTGAATGAGTTGTTAGCAAGGAGTTAAGGAGTACTTTCTCAAGCAGGAATTTATGGCTCAGAAGAGAGGCTCACTGGGTTTTCTTTCCAAAGGGCCCTCTGCTTTTTTCTTCCAATACTGGGTCTTTTACGTTGCATAGTGATCAAAGCTTCCCAGGTACTCCAAGCCAGCTCTGTAGCAGAACTGGTATTGATCCTGGAAACAAAGAAGAGAAAACTTAAGCTCACACTCCCTCTTAGGAATCTTAAAATACTGAATCTTTTGTACCTTTTGTGATATATTTTGCTTCTATCATGACTTTTTTCATAGCCTAGAAACTAGAGTCCCGTGATATTTGTTAGCTGCGTTTTTACATTGAATGAAAACATTTTTTGTATTCCAAAGGTACCAAGTGAAATACTTTTTATACACTTCTTCTAAAACACAATTTCATTTTCAAAGCTTCAAAAAGATCCAAATAGGCAGTCAAGGCTACTCTGGATGGTTAGTTACTTAATCAATTATGTCCTCAATTTCCAACATTCCTTCTTGTGGCAATTTGAATATACCGGTAATGGTAAAACATTAACTGATTACACATGTTGTGTATGGCAAACCTAAAGTACCTGCATTACTGTCTCAGTCCAGTTTGTGAGTTGTGCTTTCTTTCCAAGTAAAATGGAAATGAGGAAAGGGAAAAAAACACCTCACCTCTGTCTGCACCATAGCTGGTCTCTGTGTCCGTAACATTTTCACTGTCTGAAAGATGTCTACTACGCCCTCATATCTCATTCGTTCCAAGACAATGCTGAGGGTGATGAAAACTCCAGTTCTACCAACACCCGCGCTGTGCAAGAGAGGGCAAGAAGGTCAACGGTGAGGCAAGAGAAAACAGATAAATATAGAAAAAGTTTGTTCTGAATCAAAACAATGTACCATTGTGCTAACTGAGTGCAGATGTACAGCATTTGCAGCTCAAGAAATACTTGCGTTGAGTTTAATTTTCTACAAAATACAAGTGACTATGGTTCGCTGGTTATGCTGGTAGGTCACTTACCTACAGTGGACCGAGATAGGCCCATCTTGGCCGAACTGCTCTTTTGTTTTATGTACTTGGCCAATGAAATCGATGAAGCCCTCTCCTGATTTTGGCACTCCTTGTTCAGGCCAGTCTGTGAACTGAAACTGCCTTACTGTCCGTGACTGTCCATCCTGGGAAGAGAGAACATGTAGACAGCGTGCTCTTTATTTGGAACATCAGTTAGAAAAACTGAAAATATGGCAAAGGAAAAACTGATGAAGTGAAACTAGGAAACTAGGCCTATCTGAGGCTTTTAGCAGACAGCCAACCCATGACAGTTCATTCCATGACTATCTCCATCATAATGATCCACACCTTTTATGGGATTTACAGTGCAAGATGGCATTCTTGAAAACATCTAGAAGAGGCGCCAACTTTATAGCATCAGAGAGAATGTTTTGTCATTAAAGATGCCTGCCATTTTACCTGAATGTATTAAACATGAACACGAAAGATGCTAATTCCTTTGATGTGCAACCCTTGACAGGGTGCTTGGAGAATCGACTTTGAGGGTGTGCATTACTTAAGTGATATTGTATCCCCTTGATAAGGAGAGCAATCCCATTGACGAGACAGTGGAACATGCACTACAAAGAAGGAAGCCTGCGCCATTTATCTGTGTAAGCCTTTGATGGAATTAAAAACTCTGGCAGCTCAGTGCTCCCGGCCCCACATTTGTTTTTACGCATTGACATGTGTCATAATTTCCACAAATATATATTTATGCTTATGTTACACTTAAGGCCATAGTTTGGTATAAACAAATACTTGATACAATGCCAACATTTTAGGCTAATGACTACTGCAATGTTAAATCCGTTCACCATCCAGTATATTTTACACTGTCATTCAGATCTTCTTTCTTGGTAAATAAAATCATGCAGATGCAATTTAACTGTCAAACTATTATTATTTCATTGGTGAACCCTTGGCAATCCATTCAATGTCCCAATGACCTATGGTTAGGCCACAACCCAGACTTTTTGAAAACAATACACTTAGACCAAACTGTAAACAATAGCACTGAATTTAGAGCTCCATTACCACAATGTCAAATGTTGACCTTTAAACTTTGTTCTATGAAACACTGTCTGCTTACCCTGGCATCAGTCACTTTAAACTCTCTCAGGATATACTGGGGCATGTTATACTCGGCCATGGGGTCCACCACAAAGTACTGGTATCTGGCCGACCTCTCTGCTGGCCAGTACTGGTGGCATTTTTCCTGTAGGGAGTGAAAAATAGAATACCACAATGAGCCACAACATTCTCCTCATACACTAGCTTCATTGTGTTCATTCCCAGAATTTTATTCATTCAAGTCATACAGCATCTACTGCTTGAAAGTTTATATTCTAATGGCTGAATCTCACTTATGGTATTTAATATAAGCTGTCATGTAACATGCTTTTGTGTTCTCTAGCCAGAATAAGGAGGTTAATGTGCCAAAACAAAGGGAGCATGTTCATACCCTGCCCATTTCTCTAAGCTTGGTGAGCATAACAACAATAGTAGAGTTGTGCTCCCAGAGCATTCTCCAGAAGTCCTCTGTGGTCTCTGCCAGTGGTCCCTGTGTGGCAATATAGGCTTTTTGTTGCCTGTGGGACAGAAAAGGTGAGATATAATCAGCATGGACATACATTAGAACACTCAGTGTGACTAGTTTGATGTTGTTTAAACAGCCCTTTTTGCGATTATTAATTAAAATAAAAATATCTGAAGAATGTAACTGTTTTTGAGGAATGCCAAGCCATTTTTAAGTCTAATGAATATATACATATACTGGTCATCTGATTGGCAATGGGCGTCAGAGTACGTTATCACTTACCTGTACCCATCAATGAAACTGGCATTAATGTAGTCAGAGCCCTCAACTCCTCGAATGGGCTGAAGACACACTCGTGTGGACTCGTATGGCATTATGTTGACAAGGCGGTTCTTGAACTTGTTGCAGGGGAGATTGGCACTGATGAATCGTGACGTATGGGCTTTAGTGTTAGCTAAACGCTGCATGGAGACAGAGAAAGAGAGACATCTTTGACTGTACTTGTGCCAGGTCAGGACAGAGGGGCACTGACATTGCTGTGTTTTCTTTATCTGGTGACTGACTGTGTTTGACACTAAAGGTGGACTGTACTGTACATGATAAAGATCCGAGTACAATGAACAACTGCACACCTTTCTCTCATTCCCACTCTCATGCGAGAAGGAGCGAATGCAAAAATAATATGCTATACACAGCGGGTGATGAAATCTACACTATAATATCTCATAGTGTACTCTAGTAATATAATAGTTCAC
Organism: Pagrus major; assembly: GCF_040436345.1. NCBI lineage: Eukaryota > Metazoa > Chordata > Actinopteri > Spariformes > Sparidae > Pagrus > Pagrus major. The sequence continues at coordinate 24,312,426 of NC_133224.1, read as the reverse complement.
CTAACCATAATGTATGGAAATGGCATCAAAGTGATGACCATCATGGCTTGCCTTTGCAGGGAAAAAATAGCATGTTGTGATGAAAAGACAGAGAAATGGATACCCAAGGGAGCTTGGAGTGGACAGAAGTGCAGTGTAATCTAACCTGTTTATCATCCCTTAGTGGAATCAGCATCCATCACACAGCAAGAAAGAAGGTGCGTGACAAGCAAGGCAATGCCATGCATACAGCAACACCACAGACTGCTCGGGGCTGAATAAGGTTGGTTAAACCTCTTATTGTAAAGTATATTGCCCAAGTCCCTCAGGCAACTGTTCTGTGGTGGGGAAAACCTGTGTTTGGCGTTTTCATGTAAACCAAGACCCCTGTTACTAAATGTAGGGGAGCTATGGGAAGGGGGAACCAGAGAGGGAGAATTTATCCTATGTTAGATTACACAAGCGGGTTAACTGACTGGAATGGAGAGGAAACCACAGGCCCCATGCTGTCTGGCGGGCCTAATGGGAACTGGAAAGGAGTTGTACGGAGAAAGGCCAATCAATGACACTGTGGTCTGCATGTGACTCAGAACACAGGGTGCCAATGGGATGTAAACTCACACTACATATTGCAAGTTTGTACCTTGAACTCAAGTTCCATTCCGGTGACATTCTCTCCACCTTCTATCTGCGTCAGTTTCTGGATGTAGGCGTATAGGTTTCTGGCTGGCACTTCGGTGGTGCCGCAGTTGATGGCCTCCTGGAGCGCGTCATGTATGAAGACATACTGGTCCTCTGTCTGCACCATGTAGTTGCGCTGGGCACGCATTAGCGTTACATGCCCGTAGATGTCCACAGTCTTCTCGTGCTTGATACGTTCCAGCATGGCATCAATCACGATGAAGCAACCTGTGCGTCCCACTCCAGCACTGCAGTCAAAAACAAGATGGAGAGGGATGGATGTTATTTGATGGTATTCTCAGTTGCAGCTGTGTGGGAAAAGTTAGGTTGATGATACAACTCTGCATTATAACTTGGCAAACACAGTATGTCTGAATGTACTCGATCTCCAGTGATAGCAATTAGTCTGGTGGAAGAAAAGGTGTCTTTTTGAAACACGTGCACCAGCTTGATGAACTTCCTTTCTCCTAGCAATGAGGTAAACTCTCTGTGCCAAGTTTGCCACTGTTGGACGGACCGTTTGGCTTGGAGTGTAATTAAATCTGAAGTGGCACTATGTGGAGAAGAGGGCTCGTCAGTCGCAGCCTTCAGCAGGCTCACTGCTGGCTTTGCAATCTAGTCTCTCCCCTCTGGACCCCACCTGTGCTCTCCAGCCCATCAGGACTAATCACTTATGCAACAGCAACATTTAACCTTTATCTCACAGTTCTGAAAAGTGCCACTACAACAAATGCACACCTAAATGTGGATACAAAGGCGAGTATAATTTTTTTAGGGTTTCGTTAATGTGTCTGGAAACTTCTGAGAAGTGCAGCTGACTTCAATTAATGCCATTAGATTAGTGCAGAGCATCCAAATGGCATAAGAGCTTTAGAAGAGGCACTGAAAGGCAGGTCTCTTCATTAAGATTCACACAGGCACATTTTTACGTTAATGTGTTAAAATGCACAAGTGAAAAAAGCACTCTGACATAGAGGGAAAATGGTTTACTATTCTTCGACCTCTTCTTGCAGGCCAGCCTGAGACACGCTGTACAAATGTAACTGCCTTTTGCAGACTGCTGACGATCCAAAAGTGCTCACCCCTGCACATTACATGTTTTAATAGCTCATGCCTCAGCAAGCAAGATGTTTTCTGATGACAATTTATTTACCGTAGGGTGACAGGGTGGTGTTAAATCTTGTTCGTTAACTCTCCTCCCACCTCCCGCAAAGCACAGCATTGACAAGACAAGTCCTTGCACTTGGCACTCCAAAGTAAATAGGTTATTCAATCCATTAAGCTGACATGCCTACGAGGTGTGAGCCATGCTCTCGTGCCTCCTCCTTCTGATGGAGCATTTGTTTTTCATTTGCGCTGAGAAACGGGGAAAGGGTTGAGAAGGAAAACTCAAGAGGGAGTAAAGTTAGTCCCCGGGGGCCAAGTCTGCTTAATGTGCCATGCTGCACTGGAACTGTGCTGCAAATGGAATAAAGACACGTATGGGAGTCATTGGCTTTAACAAATTATCTGATGATCACTTTCAAAATGGCTGACATTGGCTGAATGAGACTGACGTTCTTTTTTTAGTTTTAAAAAAAACTATTTTCTGCTCAAGGGGGATCGCAAAATGTGCATTTGAGTCAAAGGGAGAATCGGGCTGCAGAGAAATGTATCTATATTTGAAGGGATATTTGAAGAATGAATCACTTCCAGGTCTGAGAACACCTCAGGCCTTGGGAGAGGGATGCAGAGAGATGCAGAGATTTCTCCCTTTACCCCAGCTGTTTCTAATCTGAAAACATTTTACAGTGCAGACCTGAATGTGGGAGAGTGATGACCTGCGAGAGAGTAAGTGACAGAGTGACAGCATTGAGCTAGAGAGACGGAGACAGAGGAAGATGAGGAATGGGGGAAGGGAGGCGAGGAGACAGAAGGTAGAGTTGTGTTATGCTGCCAGGGGTCTTGAAGTTGTGTAGCTCTCAAGTTAGTTTTCCAAAAGACTGAGATGAAGGAATGTATATTAACTGCAATTTTCTTTAAATGCATGACCAGGAAATGCTTGGAACATGTGCAATATTCCTTTATCGACAAGTGACGTGTGTGTGGCGGGGTGAGGTGGTGCAGAAAGCCGTTGGAACATTTGGCAGTTGAAGGGGAGCTGGCGGACTGACTGCACTAATGACCTGACACTGCCTTTTCAGCCAGTCAAGACCAGCTGCTTTGGACGTCGACACACATTAAGTGTCAGACTAATATGCTTTCCAGGAGTTTAGGGAATAGGGGATGGGAGCAAAAGTGCAGTGTGAAATACAGCTGCAATGAGTCCCGAGAAGATAAAGTGCAAGCAGCAGTGAAAGCAATTACATATGTATTGTTACCGAATCTCTTGCCGTCAGCTAACCTGTCACCATTTCCCTGCACTTCCAATTGAACATACACACACATGAACTCAAGGATCACTATTAATGGAGTCAATAATATTTTTAGTCTTTGCTTCGCAAACCACTGGGGAGTGTTGACTAGTGGTGTAAATCACCAGTTACACTGGGATCTAATATTATATTTATTCTATTGGACAACAATGCCATATTTACCGATATCACAAAGTCTGTGTCAGTTTGAGATGATATTTGCCCACAATCAGTAGAAGCTGCCACCCTTTTCTATTCTGCTTTTGGCCATAAGAAAACAACACATAAATAATTGCAAATAATTATAAGGAGTTAAGAGCGGGACAATGTACGTTAACCTGACTCCTATAGCACAAACATAAAACATGGTTCAACAGCAAGAACATTTAACAAGCAATAAAAAAATAGCCTCAATATTAACTGTCACAGAGACAGAATTGTTTCTTGCTCATCACCATTATTAAGTTAAGCCTGTTGTATTTTACATTGTATAAATTAGCCTAGCAGTTAGCAGACTTTTCCTCTACTCTTACCTATTAGCTTTACAAATTACATGTATTATTTAAACTTAAGCTTGCATGCATGTTTTTTCAGCCTAACATTGTTGAAACGGAGGCAGCTGATATTGCCATAGCAGAGTGGCTAGCTGAGTGGGATGCCCTGTTGGTCTGTTGACCTGTCTTTATTCCAAAGACCAAAAATATTTCCACACTGTTGATTTATTCCTGAGAAGGGAGTAAATATCCTCATCACCTAAATCACTACTTGATGAACATGGCAACCCTCTTTGACTCGATGGAAATGATGAGGCCGTGTGTAATTTTTTTGTTTAGTGATGTTTTTTAATGCCCAAATGTTACTAAACCTACTAGTGAGGACAGGCTTTTGGTGGTGTATTTAAGGGGTTACTCCAACCAAATCTTGTAAGAGGAAAAGCTCTGACCACTATGGGTTGAAAGGTCCATTCCACTACTGACCACAGCGATGAACACAGTTGTGGTGTAGCAACGCTTCATCACGGCTGCTGTCGCCACTAGTTGCCAGTGCAAGCAGAGTTATTTGCCTGGGTGCAGTGACTCCTTAACTCGGAGCACAATGAATCCAAAGGACGACTGCTAGAAACTCTTCAAACCACTCCTGCGTCATGATCCAGTCGTCTGTCGTCCATCATTGTGTTCACTTATGCTTGAAACACAAAATTGTGCCTAAAAATAGCTAAAGGTAAAGCCTGTTTTTGTTAACAAGCTAGCTGCTTGTATTTGCCATTCGCAACTACAGTAATGACATTAAAGTCAATAAGGTAAGTAGACTGCATTGTGAAATATGTGTAATATACAATATATACAATAGTTCACAATAACTGGGAGGAAAAAAGGGGGATTGGGTGGCTAGGTCATCAGATTAATCCTTTGAAACTGTGGGTTGTTCTTTCAAAAGTTTCCCTTCCAAGTCACTGAGAGAGGCCAGTGATCTCTATGGCATTTAATCATGTCCTTTTGACCTCTTCCACTGCCTCACAACGCCTGGGTAGCCCTTTAGCTAGAAGAGCAAAACAGTCCCTGACCCATGGGTTAGTGAAAACAGCAGGCGCAAGGAAAGCAAGAAATATGCTATAGTGGCCGTGGGAGGCAGGTTTCCCAAGACGTACTGTGATTTCACCTTGTCACAAGGGTTGGCTTTGCCGTGGAAACACATAATTGCATTTAGATCTTTATTATTAAAGCCACTGCTTCAGTAATTTAGGGTCCTTTGTACCTAATAGTAATCACGTAAAAACAATTAGAAATTAGTTCCAATTCAAAATATTGTCATTTAAGATCTTGTAAACTTTCCTGATACCTGGTTTGATTTGGGCGTGGTAATGCTTGTACTGTTATTATGAACAAATCTGCAGTTTGTTCTTGGTACCAAACATAAAAAGAAATAGAAAGCAGATAAATATATTTATAAAATTTTGTGAATATTTGACAAGGTAAGGTAATTTACTTCTTTTAACCTGCTGGCTATATAATATTTACACCAAGATGAAGGCTGGAAATACCATAACATGAGACAAACGCATCCCACCAGCACATAAAAGCTAAAGTAAGTAATGGTTAACCACTAATCAAACTTACATCTGTGTCATCAAAATGCAGTCTTGTGTATATCAAATGAAATGTTATGGAACTCCAGTGACACCTGAGGCACACAATACTGCAATAGGCTGAGTCATTTGGAAGTGTTTAGTTAGACTGAGGTATAGTTTATGGACACTTGTCTGATGTTCTGAATTTTACAGTGTAAAAATCTCTATATGGAGTCATAGGAATAAAATGATTGGTTGGTTACATCTTAGGATCTGTCTCATGGTGGTGCGGAGGTAATTACAATTCTGATACATTTCTCTGATTTGTGATATACAGGGAATGGGAACAGTGTGTAGTTAACAGTTCTAACTTCACTACCACTCAAACAAAGGAATCCAGAACCCTTGATTGTTTTTTTATGTTTTATGGTCTACATGGTAAGCCACAATTTTATGTGCACCAACTAATTACTCAACTGCTCAAGACTGTATCATGGTGTTAATTATAGACAATAAAAGTGTCATTCCTTTTAGTTTTTATCTAGGCCTGTATATCTCTGCTTAACCACAAAATTCTCCTAACATTATTTTGCAGCATCCAAAGTATGCAAGTATGCAAATATAAAAGATGGCTCTGTCTTAAAATTGTGGTCAAACATGAAGTGAGGAAATGCCTTTCAAAGGATTTGCAGCTTGGAAATGACTGTATCTGATAGGGAGCCAGAGGAATTAAAAACTCCCATCTGCAGAGTGACATTAATTCCTGCATTCTGCTTCATTGTAAAAAGTCAGGATTTTCAATTTGAAGCGATTCGGCAACTAGCTCTAATTAACTTCAGCATGTGGTAATTCTAATTCTTCAGTAATCCCCCTTCCCTTTTTTGTCACTTTCTGACACAAGTTTGTATCTATTACACTCACTATCGCCGTTCCTTCATTCTTACTGCCTTTTTTCCTCCCTTCAGTCACTCGCTTTCTCTTTGCCGAGCCTCTGATGGCTTCCTAAGTTGAGAGGAGCCAGAAGTCTGTGTTATATCCTCGTGCCTCTCTGCTGGGAGTCTGGCCGCTTATGTAGCTGAGGGAAGTGAAGTTGGCGTGAAAGTTATTTGTTTCAGATGCAATAACCCAAGGGATGAGCCGAGGCAACTTGAGGGCTGCTGATGTGAGACACGCGAGTGGTGTAGCAAGGAAGGCGACAGGTCTGCGTGTGTCTGTGTGTCAGTGTGTGGGAGGAGATGTTTAAGTTTGCTGAGGGCAATGCCACTCGTACTCTTTGTGCTGTGATGTTGAAAGCACCTTCAGAATTAAAGTGCTTTCTGTGAAAGCTAGTAGGCTCATGTGTTTGGGCTCACAGTAGGCAATAGTTTAATATTCTCCTTTAGACAACAGTTTTTCTTTGGTTCATGTCTGATCTCCTTTTAAAAATCTCTTATCGGTACACAAATGACTCACATATAAACCTCTAAATAACCGTGCATGTGTTGTATTTTGTCATATCTATTCATATATTCATTACAGCAAATGGAGAGAACAAAATCAATTTCATGCTTCAGGATGTTTTTGTGAACCATGTTGTTTCTCACCTGCAGTGTACCACCATGGGCCCTGCATCTGGAGGATTGCAAGCTTTCACCCGTCTCAGGAAGGCCAGGAACGGAGTGGGGTGCTCTGGCACCCCATGGTCTGGCCAGGCCGTGAACTGGAACTGCCTCACCTCTCTCTTCTCGCTGGAGCCATTCTGAATATGGAGGTGGAAAAGGTTAGTGGCACGACACAACCTGCATCAAATACTTGACAGTTGTCATGGGGTCTTAGCAGCTTCTACAGGGCAACAAAATGGTCCTTACTTTAAAAAGTGCAAATGTCCTGACACAGTATGTGGCCAGCTCTACTGTGTCTAGCAGTGTCACTTGGATGAGGCCGTATGTCTCCGTCGCTCTGGTAGGCCAGTATTGATCACATTTCACCTGCATTGGAGAGAAATATTGTACTTGACAAGGTCTGGATAGGAATATAGGAGCACTCTGCCTGTTTGTTAAAAACCATAATTTATTTCAGGTATGTTTGCTGGGAATCAAGCAATGTTAAAATACATTCCCAGATTGGCTTCATTCCTGCTGACTAAGTATGATTTCATAATCAATGAAATGGCTTGAGATATTTGTATGGAGCCGACAGTGCTATTAATTGTCCTGACATAGTCTATAATTACAAAGGTAACCAAGGTTTCCAATCATATTACCGGGTCAGCTTTATTGCTATTCGAGTGTACAGCTTTGTTTCCCAGTTAAGGGGCAATAAAACACTGTTCCATTATAGCATTACTGCTTCGCTGACAACGGGTAGCACTACTGGTGTTGAAGAGGAAATAACCGGACTCCAGTTCAATTGCTTTTCTTCTTATTGTCCAGTAGAACTGATGTAGTTTTAGCAGTATGTTTAACACAATCAAAGTGTCATCATATTAAAGATGTCCTGTTGTCTGATGATCTGTAGCTGTTGAAAATTATGACATCTGAACACTAGGTTGTACCACTGGAATATTCAAACATCTAACAAGTCCACTAATTTCATTTCCTATGCAGCTGTTATAGCATTGACACCCTGAGTAATGGAGTGATTCATAATAGTGTTTACTTGCAAATACTCAAGCTTTATATATGCAAACATACAAAGACAGCTTGAGTGCTTCCCAGTGAATGATATGACTGATTAATATGAAAGACAGGGGCTGTTGGCAGCAAACAAAAGCACATTATGTACTACAAATGTCAGACAACATAATGGTATTGCTGGATCATGACGGGTGGGGCGTCTCACAGGAAGCTTTCACAGCAGAGTCAAGAAACACCCTCATATCAAAAAGCTTGTATAGAGTGAAGCATGGACCAAATTTAAAGGTCCCATATTATGTTATTTTTAGGTTCAAACTTTTATTTTTGGGTTTTATTTTTCTCATACTGTCCTATTGCTGCAGCATCTCTATTCACTATCTGTGCATATGCTCCATTGTAGTGCCTGTCCTTTTAAAGCCTTCTTCCTGAAAAGCCCAGTCTCTGATTGGTCTGCTGTCACAGGCCTGGACAGGCACTGCTTACCATGCATCAGCATCAGGTCTTTTTTTTGCTTTTCAGCATTTTGAGTACCTTAAAAGCAACTTTATAATTAAGAAAAAGACTTTAAATCTCACTCTCTCCAATAAAGGACCTTTAATCGAAGAATAACAAATTTTACAGTGCCGACACTGTTGAAGAGCAGCCGCAGGAATGTATTTGCTTTGCAGATTGTACAGATACTGAGTGAAAACTGCTCTCTGGATTGAGTCAGCACCCCTGTTAACACTGTGCCAGGCTCTTAGAAAAGGCATACAAGTGTGAAGGTCAGTAGCTTATGGAGTCCGCGCAAGCTTTCATCCGCTCAGTCAAACTGTAAGATGTGCAGAGAGAGGGAGAAAGAGCCTTTTGACCACACCAACCTTTAAGGAGTAGGGTGTGCATACAGCTTGGCGTAGCTTTCTCTAGGGTTTTTATCACTGATTGTAATCCAGTGCCTTCAGCAGTGCTCAGTTAATGAAGGGAGCAATGCCACTAATCAGTCAGGACTAAGCAACAACAAAGAATGTTGTTGTGAGGAGAGGATTGAGGATATCAGTGGGTGACGGAATGCAACCTGGCTTCTCCTGGAGAATAAATAGGGAATGCCAGAGTACAGACCTACTGTAGAAATTAAACAAGGTTGCAAAAAAGAAGAAGGCTAGGAGGACAAGGACGTCAAACTGATCATGTCACTAATAGAGAATGAACAGAACTGGAATTGTTTCGTTTGAATTTTGTTTCCCACACTTTTGTTTTTACCTTGTCATTTCTTTTCAATACAACTCATTAGAGAGATGGAGATCACTCCAGAGAAATGTGGCTGCTTTTTCTTACCCTGGACCTCTCCTCCAGTTTGGTCATCATGACGACGATGGCGCTCCTCTGCTCCCAGATCATCCTCCAGAATTCACCAAATGTCTCTGGCAGAGATCCTTGGGTGGCAATGTAGGCATTCTGCTTCCTGTAGCCATCGATGTAGTTGGCATTGATGTAGTCACTTCCAGGGATACCTAAAAAGAGACAAGGTGTGACTTGAGTTGTCAAGCTGGTTTTGGTATCCAAAAAATAGATAACGATAAGAGGCACCACTGTGTAGCAGAAGGAAGGGGAATTTAGATGGTGGGAGACTAACCCGATGTGGACAATAAATGTCACAAAATACTGGTATTTTTTGCCTCATAAGTTTGTCCTGGGCTTTATTTTTCCTACAGTTATTTGCGATAACGTCAGAGATTCTCCCCCACATAAGGGGACACAGCATGAGGTAATCCTCTGTGTTTTCTCTGACTATTAAATTGAAAAATAGCATAAAACAGTCAGATTTGGAAACCGTTTTACAGTCCATAAGGATTTGTATTTGCTATCAACAGCATTTAAATCCTTAGTTTTTGTGTCCTTCTTCCATATCTGCAACTCACTTACAGATAAAGCTTGGTCTGTAAAAGTCTATCACCTCACATGGAGAAAAACAAACCAACAAAAAAACTAGCAAAACAATCCCCCCCCACTCCTCCATCCCTTTGCTTATATTAAATGAAAGGCACAGCAGCCTTTTCGAATCCAGGCGAAAGAGACAGAGCTGACAGCTAGTCAATGCTTTAGGACTGGCAGTTTAGGGGCTTCGTGCACACATGGTCGACCAAGATAAGTCTCATCTGCATGGACGCCACGTATCAGAGAATCCCCTCACTCCAACTGCTTCCTCCCCCCCCCCTCTCCTCCTAGACTCTCTTTTACTCCCAGGTAACTTATTCACCAGAAAAAAGGAAAGAAAATGGAATATGAGCACATTCAAAAATCAACCCCCATTATTTATTTTTACCAATGTTGAAGTTGTACACATAGGCTGGCGGCTAGGCAGTACATTTTTGTGATGGACAAGGGATAAATACAATTAAGCCCAGTGTGTTTTCAAATTGAAAAGCAAAAAGACACATTACTGTGGTTTAATGAGAATGAGGCAAGTGTTGTTTAATGCACATTTGCAAATGGATTTTGCCTTTATGCTTTCTGTCACTCAGGATTTGTATAAATTCCACCATTTTCTCTGTCAACATGCTTATTGAGAAATAAACAACATTACAGTGTTGTTCAGCACTCCTCATAGAAAAGAATATACGGAAATATTTGAAAGATGGAATATTGTGATGAGAAAACCTTTTGATTCTTAGTAGTAGTAGTATATTAATTTTAAGACATTGTGTACCTGCGAGCACAAGACCACACTCACATCTTACTACAGGGCAGAGTTATAAAGTTGTCATATTAACTTTTGATTACATTTTTTTCTAACTTGAATGCTCATGGTGGAGTTTGCGGTGACCATGCTCATAAAAATGAATACATACTAATTGAAATTAGGATCTGTACAATTTTGGCAAGTGTCGACAAAGTTTTAGGGATTAACTTTAGATACCAGTTTAATCCTGCTAAGTACATGTTTTGTATGGTCAGGCAACTTGGCAAGAGGTGCCTCGTCATTCATCAAAAGCTGAACAAATTCGGTGATGTCACGACAATTAAAGTCCACAGATGTACTCGAGCTTCAGAGTGCCTGTATTCCAAAGATTCTGCTGATCCATCCCCACATCAATAAATTCTGAAAGTGCTGCAGCTGTCTTCAAATTCTGATGTCAAATCCCAAATCCCTTTTTATTCAAAGAACTCAATCAGAGTAAACAATAGACGCATTGCTTGCCAAAAGGCTTTGTTTAAGCTTTAGAAGGAAAAGAGGAAGTCCCTCATGTCCCCCTGGCTGAGAACTACTCGCTTGCTATAGCACAAAGGCTCCAATGTGGTTGTGCAGATGTGTTTATACGCCTGGCTAATGGAGTTCCATCAATGCTCAAGCTGTGTGTTGTTTTAGAGAGACTGGGAAAAGAGCTCTCTAAGTCTTTATCTATCTGTTTTTGTCACATTAGCCATTTATTACTTTGTTTATTTTCCTTCACTCTCCATGGGAGCAGCTCAATGGAAATGGTTAATTAATAGCTGTGTGCGCAATTGTGCTTAATCCAATAAACTGGCGAAGGAGCCAGCACTTAACTAGCCATTCCAAAGTGGCCTTTCATTCCTTAGAAGCTGTACTGTACAGTGCAACACATCTCTAAAGTGCCAGAGACTCTAACTGGACTTGTTCAAGTCAGGTCTGTGATGGGCTCAAGTATAATAGTGAATAAAAAAGTCTGGCACTATCTGGCTGCAAGGTCTTGATGTTCAGCTCAATGCAACCACACCTTGAAGGAGTCCTGTCCGTATAATGCTTGTAGTGATGCAGTGCCGATTGAGTCTCTCTGGCCCAGGTAATCTAAGCATTTTATCGTTATCTTGTGTGTTGCTGTGAGTTTTGTTTGTCAGGTTCAACCAGGTAGCAAATTGGAAAAAACATTCCCTCAGACAAGTGTATCTTCCAGTGTACTCACTGTTCTGGTTTGAAGTATAATTACACTCAAGAAATAGGCTTGATACGAAATGTTTGCCCAGGCATTATAAAAAAACCACCTGCCACCAAGTCAGAGAAACAGATGCTGATAAAACATACTTGCATCATACATCATACATCATTCTTAAATATGATTAAACTCAGCTTTTTAGAGAAAACTGCCTTTTTCTAAAGCCATCTATTCCTTCGCAAGCACCTGAGGCATGAAAGGAAATAAGTAGTCTGACACACTTGTGTAGGAATACGTATTAAAAGTACACTCTGGTTGCGCTCCTGAGGTCTAAAAGATACAGTTGCACAGGCTGTCTTTGGAATCAATACAACAGTTGGGAGGGAAGATGTTGGTGGGCGGCATACCGTCAATAGCGGAGAGCAAGACTCTAGAATGGTCGTAGGCAATCACGTTGGCATATCTGTTCTTTGGTTTGTTGACCTCCAGGTTAGAATGCTCCCATGTGAACTGCTGACCAGGGTCGATGGACTGTGAAGCAGAAGAAGATTTGTCATTACAGTGAAATATTTTGCACTATATGAACATTTAACAGTAGTTCATTGCTTAGATTGAATTCAACTCTGGGGAAATTGCCCGTGAGGCACTGGTGCAAGATCTGTATCAGAGAGCTTACTCAAATATGCCTTTCACCACAGAGCATTTGGAAATAAAATCTGATCTTTTGTAGTTTACTGATGTTTAAATACATCTCTTTTTGTGATGCTGTTTGTCCTCGTGTACAATACAGTGAAGAAGAAAGGTTGTAAAATATTGATAAAATGTTGCTTCATTTCTAGCCCTTGGGCATGCAAGAGATTGTCTTAAGGCTACACACTGTATGTGCTGGAATACTAAAATAACCACTTTCTACACACATCATGTGAAGGCTCTTAAATTAAGTTGTGACCATGAAATATACTGTGCTCTTGATAGAAAGGTAACAGAAGTTGTTGACTCCAAAGAACATCATTGTTGTCTGACTAAAGGCTGATTTATTTGATGAATAGTCTAACCCAGACTTTTATTCTTCTCAGTTAATGTTTTTCAGTAGCATATATTCTTGCCCCTCAGTATCTTGTAGAAAATGGGGTTGTCAGCAGTCACTGGAATCTAAGTTGACACTTAAGGTCAGAAAATCTTAAATTAAAAGTGTAAGAGGCCACTTTGTCGATGGAAATTTGACTTTGAAGAGGATACTTCACTTTGTAGAACTATGTGAACTTTGTATTGTCCTTGCCATGAAATACCTGCTACATATAAATTATTAGATGTACAAAAAGATACATTCTGAATTGGTCACAAAGGAAAAGCTTGTGTTCCATTTGATTTTTAGGACCTGATGGCACAGACAAGAATACCACACTTGAGACTAGTTCAACAGAATTTGCTACCCAAGCCCTCGCTCAGCTTTGTGAAGCTGGGATTGATAATGGTCCCTCATCACAGATAAATGAACTATAAAATATATTATCACAAAGGGAAAATACAAAGACATGAAAGATAGCATTCCATTTCACATTACAGGGAAAATATTGCACTTGTGTTTTAATGACTACAGCCTGCTTTTATGAGTTAATCTCCACTGTAACACAGAAGATATGCTATAGGACATATTGCAACACACACAGCCATACTGACCTTGCTTATAGATCATACTTTTATGACTTGTTCAAAATCATTTACAGGAGCGATAAACATATACAAATCGTGTTATTATATATTTTAGACCAGTTTAATAATGGGAATCTTTATAATACTACAATGGCCATGGAAGGAAATACATTAAGAGTTATTTTAGAACATACAAGCTCAATGTGAATACAATAATACATTTCAGCCCTGAGTTCTTTATCTGCAGAATTCACCTAAAGCAGCAATATGTGGAGGACAAACCACTGGCTAAGCCTGATATTATATCAAAATATGTTGAAACACTGGGCTGCAACATTGCTCATAATAAAAATCTTTATTTCATTGTGCTCCCAAAATTGCTTTCCACTGCTCTCGAATGAGCTCTATGAAATTGGAATTCAATGTACTTAAGCTGCAATAATGATTGGGCAGCTTGGCAGCCGACCATGTGGTGACCTCATAGATTTTGGAGCCGTTGCAGGACCCGCAGAGAGAAATGGGCAGAGAAAGAGTGACCGTTCCCATCTCACACAGTGCCCCAGAAAGGACCTCTTGCAGCCTTTTTCAGGCTACATGAGTGTTTTTGCAAGTACAAGTTCATCTACATGCAATGCCAGTATAAAGGAAATATTTACACTATCTGACTGTCAAAGAATTTTTAAAGCACAAATTTTGAAGGTTTAATCACTTAAGTATACAGTTATTATCACCTTTGTTCCATGGTGCATTTTTATTCTGATTGTGGCTGTACAATCTCGAGTAAAAACTAAGATGAACTGGTTGGAGTCTAGTAGTGCATTAGTCACTCCCATTAGCAAAATAGTAAAGCATTAGGTCTCTCTATGAACAGTACTGAATATCCTTCTATATATAGCATACTGTATGTTTAGTATGTTGTTTGCTCCATCCAGCACATTCGTATTGTGAGCAGTGGTGATGGCTCTAGGCGCTGATAGCAACACATTTTAATTGGTTGTTTATATGATTTCACATGGTGGAGCAGGCAATAGTAGTGGGAATATGTCATTTACAGGAGAGATAAAATTAGACAGCGTTAGCATTGTAAACCAGGTTGAGTGCAACTTCATATATGTGCTGTTTTCAGTGCTTTACCATCTTGATAAAGAAACACTAATTACACTTAAAATAGGTGCATTCTCTGTGCAGGTTTTTTGGTATAATAGTATTCCATTTTACTCAGTTTTGTCACACATGCCTTTTTCACAGCAGACATTTTTGACCTGTCATGGAATGAAAAAACAGTTGTTACTAATAACATTAATAATGGCCTCTTTTCCATTCAAGTGCCTCAGTAAATCATGTCAGTGAACCAGCAGGCAGAATGGCAGGACCCTGAAAGTGGAAATGGAATGCAGCCATTATTAATGTTGATAATTGAACTGTGCTTTTCCTGCTATGACATGTCAAAATGCCTGCCGTGAAAAGGCACCCTGACTGATTTTAGATCTCTGAGTTTGTCTGAAAGGAAGTCGTTCCTAACCTCTGCCCCTGTTTGGCCATCATCTACCAAAGCCAGTTGACACATTGTTGACATGCTTGAACTGCTGTGTGGTTGGCATGGGTATGCAATAATAGGATTAAGGCTTCCTGGAAAATATCGCTAAATGCTCTTGCATTCACCTCATATTCCTGTGAAAACTTGAGGTTGTCGTTGGCTTTCAGACGCTCCAGATGATCTGCCAGGTCCATAATTGGGATCGGAGGGTGGCTCGCCATACCTGTCAATCAGATGGACTGAAGGTCAGTCACCAGTCTTGTAAGAGGGCATCACCCAAGCACAAGCCAACAGTGAATCATTAGATAAGCGGCATGTGTGTTTAACAGGGGGAATGGAAGAGTGGATTCTTGTTAGGCTAGTTTGTTCACTCAAAGCAGTGGCCATGCTAATAGAGAGAATATGGATACAGAAGCCAATGAGAAGTCATCGAGCACACTTGCCCCACTGGGACTCTCCCTATTGAGAGAGAAGAACGTTATTCACACAGAAAGCTGCCGTGGGTAGTTAGCATGACAGTAAGACACAGACACAAACAAACATCCCAAAAAACAAACAACCAAAAAAAAACAACCAAAAAAACATTCAAATGTTAGGCCAGATGTTGACGTCTGCTTTGAGCGATGACATGTTTTCAGGCTGTCATTTCAAACTCCGCCTCCTGTGATGACATAGCATTAATGCCAGATGGATTAGATGGGAATGGGAATACAAGACTAGGCAGAAAAAAAGGAAAAGAAAGGAATTAAAGCTAAATAAAAACATGTCAAATGCATAATCGAGACCAACTAACTTGACAAATGGAGGTTACTGGGGTGACTGGACGCACCTGAACCTGTGGAGGAAACGGCGGTGTAATTAAATACGTTGCAGATGTTATAGCAATGTGATGACTATTTTCTTCACAAACAGAAGGTAGAAATTGAAACGTGACGAGAGGTAGTTGAATGAATTATGTGTATTCTACATGGGACATCCATTAGTAACATACAAAAAATTGTCATGCTAGAAGCTTGACTGTGCCACCATGCTTGTGTCATAGAAATAAGAAAGCGTACAGGGAATAAAAATCCTAGCAGCACAAACCAAAGTCGAGCAACCACAGGACATTATTTGACATTCATTTTAACCTGAGGATGCTGACATGGTGATACACTACTTGCATAGTCTGCAGCATAAAGTTTCAGCCTGCAGTTAACTTCACTTGACTTTGACAAGGTAGGATTGGCATTGTTATAAATGGGTTGTAGTTGAGGTATATGTGTCATCAGCATATTTAAAAGCTTAGATGTAGGAAACAATCAAAAGTGTAGGGTCTTCACGAAGAAACCTTTTTGTACATCCTGCCGCAATCCGGCCTGTAGCAAAAGCTCTGCAACTTAAGAATTCAGGTGCCATTATGACACAGCAGTTGGGTGTCTCTCTCTCCAACACTGAGGTGATGTTTCATTTTGGTTGCTGCCACAAGTGGGCATTAGCTAATGGAAGCTGAGCCTCGTTTTCCCACCCACTCTCACGTCTCTCTGAAAGACGGCAAAGGGTGTTTCTATTGCAGCCCCGCTACTCAAAATCCATTTCCACCACTGGGGGACAATGAAAGTACCATTTCCATCATGCCGTCGCTCAAACATCAAGCATCCTTAAGATGAAAATGTCCATTGAGGGGTAAAGAGGTGAAAGAAAGGGTAGAGGGAGTAGGGGAAGAGAGGTGGTCTCATGTGGAAGTGCTTCGGGACTTGAGAGAAAGTGGTCACGTGGTAGGGAAAAAAATGTTGGTCCTTTTTGAGCAGTGAGAGAGCCAAGATACAGGCTCTTAGAAACACTGTTTTGGTGGGGGGAGGGTGGTGGAAATGATGGCTTGAGAGGCGAGTGAAATAGTGGGAGGATGGTTGAGATCACTCTGAGCCAAAAGGAAAAATACCCCTCTGCCAGGATGAAACAGCCCGTAATGGTCCTAACATCATTGAAGAGCTTTCATAAATATGCATAATCTTTTTCAAAAATGAGCCTGCAGGGATAATTCATCCTGCTTTCATACTAGCTGACCTTAAAAATATGGCTTTGATATTACAACATTATTGGCAGTCTCTGAACACCTGTCCCAAAGCAGGTGGTGCCAGAGGAACTCAAAAACAGCAGTTAAGTGTGTCTCTGTCTGTCAGGACAGGGGCAAAGATGCATTCCTCCTTTCCAGGTGATAAATGGACTGTGACGCCCGTCGTATCACCCAGGCGAGAAACGGTCACATGACCGAGCCAAGGCCATGACCACTGACCACAGCTCCCCTAAAGCGTTAAAGGTCAAAGCGAGTAAACGCTAGTATTTACAGCTTGTCACCACTTTGTCGTCACAATCCATTGGCTTGTATTCAAAATGGAGCCATGACACAGTTTTTAATTTCCCTCACCTTTCACAATGCTGCATCCTATGACTTCTAGCAGCAGGGTACCATTCAAGCAGGACTGTACTATTCTGAGTAAGCATGACAAGCCTTGATGACCTGGATAACGCAGGTGAAGAGGAAGACGACAGCTGCCATGAAACTGTCAAGCTTGCATTTCTGCCTCTTCTTTTTCCACTGAGAAGTGTCTCCTGGGAGGAAACTGTCAGTTTTGACCCTCCATGCCTCCTCTGAGCACCTGTCCATTGTCTACCTGCAAACTGCTCACTTGTTTAATGCCAATCTCACTGCAAAGATGATTGACTTTTTATGACGTTAGGGTATTAGGTTTCAGCATCAGCAGTGGTTGCAAATGAACAAACAATGGAGGACATAAGGCTAATTGTGAATATAATTACTCCTTGAAGCAAGCAATCAGTAGCATCACTTTTTATAATACATAATCAGTTGTGTAGAAGATGGCTGCCACTGGTTTGATTTGGAATACCTACCAGGCGTTTGGAAGTTGAGACGTCGAAGCTCAACAGGGTCAGTGGGATGATGCAGTGGCATTTCCTTGCTGTTGGGGAGACTGCCTTTTCTAGCTTCAGATTCTGCTCTTTTTCTGCAGAACAAACAGTAAATTAGAATTATTTATTTATTTATTTATTTTGGTGCTGAAAACTCTTACTGTGTAACCTCAAAGTTTGCCTTCCAGTCTGATAAATACTGCAGGCAAATATGCAATTAGAGAGGTGGCAGGACTACATTCTTACAGTACATAAGGCTACAGGGGGTGGACTAAATTACATCAACACTTCACAGAATAATGCAATCCAATACAATAGCCCTTTAAATACTACCTTTAGTGAAGCTCTTTACAATGATAGTGTCAGATAGGGTGTCAATTAAACTCTATATTCATATTGAAGGTGTAGTGAAGGGTGGTGTTTAGATTGCATTATGTTGTAACATGGTGCTGTTACTGTAGCTCCAAAAGAAAACAACAAGAACACAAAGATATTATTTACAATGCTATTGTACTACATTGCATTATGTTGTATAGTATTCTTGTTACTTGTTCCACTCCCTTTTATTTTAGGTCTATTTTTCATCATTGTGAATGCAAGTATTAGGATTCATATTTGTAGAGTCTGTGATGTTTTATCACTTGGTAACACTTCATCATAACCATTTTTTTTTACATTTTATAAATGGTCTATTTATAGTTAATTAAACTTAATAGTTAAAGAATAATAGTTATTACACTGTTAACAAACAATGAGATGCTCTATAGTTTGTTTTGTAAATTTTGTTGTAAAGTTGCAACTTATTTTTATGACACTTATATATGATAAATACTGTGTGGTTCATATTTAAACTTTATTTGGATGGCTGTCATAAAGTTGCTGATGTTTATAAACCTTTGGATTTGCTTGACAAATGGTTTATAAAGCATTTCATTGGTTGTTAACAGTGAAATAACTATTATCTAATCTTTAATTAAAGCAACATTATGTGACTTTTTAACCTTACAAATAACAGCTCCAAAATCATTTTAATGAGACAGTGTCTTGTATTAAGGTGAATGGTGTCTCTGTCTCAGCCATTCCCCTATCACTTGTTCCTGCACTATGTAACCTCAGTGAGAGGGTAGGATCACAGCTTACATAAATGTTTTTTTGTTGAAGATATAAGTTTTCAACACATAACATTGTTGCGCACAAATCACACAAAATGCCAATTACTACATAATGTTGCTTTAACTAGTGATTTATCATTTATCAATTATGGTTAAAATAAGTGTGACCTATAATTTTTTCACAGATTTTTAGTGTACATTGTCACCTCTGACAAAAACAAAAAGTTGTGTAAATCAAGTGTTAGTTTCATAAACAGCAATGCAGTTTATTCATCAGTAAAAGAAAGAATCAATAAAACATTGATCACCTTTTGCAGGACATTCATATTAATATACAAAACACAAAAATATATACAGAATATGTATGACGGTAATATAGTGGAGTTTTGACATTATTCATTTCATCTTTATGACTAATAGGTAAAGATAAAACACTGGTGCATTGCTAATAGTAAGTAAAATGTATTAAACATGTTCATTTTGATGGGCAGAGCATGATTTTATGAATGACTTGAACTCCAGTGAGCGACCAATTTCTATATGTTTAAATATAATATATTCAGTGTAGGGACACAAAAAAAGGATTTAAAGGGAATTAGTTATTGTCTACCTCCTTCTCACTCTTACCTGTCTGGTTTGCTGCTCCATTGGTGGGCAAGAAAAGAAATATCGACACAACATTAGGTGGTAAGACCTTTGGCTTTATATAATGGATAATTCCAGAAACTTTGCTGTAGAGTAAGCGAATGACTGGCTGCATAAGAGACAAAATGATACCAATCATATCTCAATTTTGCTTTACGTGCAAGATTAGTGATGCTTCACTTCAGAGATTATGCTCAATTATGCCGCCTTGGGGCTCTTTGTTTCAAATACTACAGTTTCACAGGTGCATCCAAGATTTGTACATTGTATCTCTGCTATTTCAAGCAGTTTCAGCTGATTGCTTCTTGTTCAAGCATAAAAGTCATCTCTTGACTCCTAATTGCTGTGTCTGTTTTTTCCCCACAAAAAAGCCTACCACTGTTTTTTTTTTTATTTTTATCAGGAATTATGCATATTCAAGATTTATGCATGTGGTATTATAAATACAAACATGTCGGATCATTATTTTATGATGCATATACTGTATTCAAATGTATTTTAGCATATTTTAAACATTTTTGTTTGAAAAATGACCAGAATCTATTGGTCAGGTAGCAGACACAACTAGACTTGAGTTATTCTGTGTGTAGGTGTTCAATTTACTCTGATTTATGTTTCTCTGTGATGAAGCTGCACATTGTTATCCCCGTGTCCTTTCCTAGAGCTCAACATTAACATGGTTGTTGCCCTTTGTTTTGCACAAGAGGAGCACTCTGTCGCATAAAAATTGATCTCGACAAGAGAAATATCTCCTGGTTATGCACCGATGTTCCCTAACGTGACACTGGCTTGGTAATTGATGTGAAAAACTGCCTGCCACAGATGGAAATTCTGAAGCCCCCCACACTCACGCTCTTTGGTCACTTTCAATTCACATTTGTATTAACTAAACCAAAACTTGATATGGATGGAATCCAAGGACAATAAGGTGTAAGAGAGAGCCAGAATAAAGCTGTATGCTTAAACCTCTTACACGACACTGCTATTGATGTATTTTTTTTTTGTCTTCAACACTGATTATAGCTTGTGCTGACTTTTCATTTACTAATCTTACCTTGGCAAAATTACTTTTTTGAAGACTACTGTGAAATTCTGCTTAAGGCTGGGCATTTGATTGAATGAACTCTCCGTAAAATTATGGAAAAGGTGAGAAGAGAAAAGATATTGAAGGACGAATGCATGTGAGATATTTGCACTTGTGTGACGTGGCTAAGCAGGCGGGCAGCATAAGGTCAGAGTCGCGATCTAAAGCCACTCTCTTTTGTGAAATAAGTAGTAGTAAAAGAGGAGGAGCTGGGGCGGCTGCGATGCTTACCCAGGCCCCAGGGCCTCTGTAAAGCTGCACACACATGCAGTGACATGGAGCAGATAGTCAAAGCTCTGCCCTCCTACGCTTGACTGATGAGCAGTGACAGCACGGGGTCTCGCTACCACTAGGGGGTTTCAGACAAAAGGGCTGTTTTGATTCAGTGTGAAAGTGCGCTGCCGCAGTTTTCCATGTGTTTGCCAGTGTGTGTTTGTGCGTGCAGGGGGGTAGATGAATGTGTCTGATTTACTCTCTGTCAACGCATGTGTCTGTTGAAGGATTGTAGGCGTGTGTGTTTGATGGCAGCATGTTTGAATTTACTCATGTGAGATTTAGAGTGCGTGTGATCTACTGAGAGTTAGGGTCACGGATAGTCTAAAGATTAACGCGCCTCAGGCTTTAAGTTAAATTCTTACATTTGGTGTTTCTCCACTTACATGTGCTAATTGAGGATTTGTGCAGAGCATGGTACGTGTGCTGGCGTCATGAATGTTTAATAATTAATGTTCATGCATAAATGTATAGTGGCTATGCATTAATTTTAAATGCACATACATAAGTAATAATGTTTATATAGTAGTGCATGTTTTGCACTGTCCCCTTGCGTTGAATGTGTACCACCATTGTATGCACAGTTAAGTGCAGTAGTCACATCTGATTATTTTATTTTCATAATTTTGTATGCAGATTATCATTTCATATCCTCACCTCTTGTAGAGGAGGATGGCAATGACGATGCATATGATGAAGACAACAGCAAGCACTGGGCCCACCACCCAGATAAGGCCTTCCTCCTCATCGATGATCGGCTGGGGGTCGATGTCGGCTGATACAACCGGGTCGGAGTAGGGGCTCGTGGCATACATGATCTGAGCCAAGGAAAGACAAATCAAGGATCAATTTTCTGTCCTTAAATCTGTGTTGTGATCTTTTGTTTTACACATACCAAAACTCATTCACCTTAAGTTACATGAACATTCAGAACTTGTGCTGAGGAAGGGAAACATTAGATCAAGACACTCAGGCTCAAGATATTCAAAGCACTACTGCAAGACTTAAATTAATTTACCCCCACTACAGAGCATATCTAACAAGACTCTGACAAAGACAGCATGACCAACAATACAAATTAAAAGCCAATTCAAAGTTTTGCTATGCAATTTCTGCTAAGCTGCAGTTTGGCCAATCAAAATGATCTTCAGTATCTCTCCCATACAGGAGCCTTGATTGAACTATTTCACATTCTAAGAGGAGATAATAAAAATGGTCTTGTGGGAAGAAAATATATGCTTCAGTGGGCAAATTAGAGATTTCCCTCCGTCCGTCATTATCGTTTTTGCTCTACCTGAACTCGGGGTTAGCGGAGAGAGTGCGAGGCAGGACTGTAGACCCTGCAGCTCATCAAATCCATCATCACGCCTGCAGCTGCCTAATCATGCGGCTTTCTGGTCTTCCGTCCAGACAGACACATGCACACACGCACACACAGTAGCTGCAACGGCGGAGATAAGGTGGACTGCACGTAGGACGCAATTAAAGAGGAGCCCTGTTATCGGGGTATTCTCGCGATCAGCTAAGGTCTTAAGGGGTTTCTCTCCCTAAAGCAGCGAGGGTCAGCTTTCATGGGCCAGCTGCAGCTATAAGTTTTTAAGTCAAAAGCCTCACAAGGGCTCAGATGTAACACATCTAACCATAAGCAAACTCTGACCCTCCGCCACGATGCAGTGGATTTAACCCTTTATTGTTCATTAACATATACAGCCCAAGAACCAGAGATCGCTAGCATGGGATAACCTGAAGGCGAGCAAGCTCATGTCTGAAGCTGAACTCAAGTATAATATGAGACACATATGAATGAGATAATACATGTGTGAAAGAGCAAACCTACGTTTTCAGACATCTCCAGAACAGCAAGCACAAAGAAGATGTACTCCTGGCCATTCTGGAGTTTCTTGTTTTCAAAGTCGCCGTATAAGTTGCCATCTCCCAGGGTAAAATCTTTGGGCAGGGCTTTGTAGTAGGCAGCGATATAGGCTTTGGGTTCTGCCTGCCTTTGGAACCGAAGGCCTCTGCTAGTTCGGTTTATCTCTTTCAGCAGCTACAGTGAGGAGTAAGAAGCAGACAGTTGATAACACGTAGGGACACTTTCCAGCATACACATGAAAACAGGGCTACACAAACCAAATCAGGCTATCTCGATTTTTTTCTTTTTCTTTCTGATTGCTGAGCTGAAAACGCTGATTGCGAGAGGCAGAAAATTACAGAAAAGATCAATGACTTATTTAATCTTTTTTTCTTGACTACAAAAGATTGTGAAATTAAAAGATTGTGTGAATTTCCAGCATACAAAACAGTTGAGGATTATCCAACATTGTCAAACAGTAAGGGAAAAAAAGAGAGAGACTAAATTGATTTACAACTTACAGAGCTCAATTACTTTCGCTTGTTGATACAATCAGAAAGATTTTTTGCTTGAGATGGTTAGATGTAGACAAATAGATTTTGGGGAGATTTTTGCTGGATTTGATTAACAGTGTACAATTATGTATTTTCCAATCCATCGTTTTTTTCCTAAATATGAATTAAAGATATGCAAAGTGAGGATATATTAAATTATGTATCAACAGACGGATCTAAACTACTAGTATATTAAAAAAAACACTGTTTTTGCCTCCTCCCAACCTTGAAGGCTTTTCCAATGCCACATAATTTTCAAAGGGAATTATTACATATTAAACCACAGTTTTTCTTTCTCCAGTACTTAAAGTCTCCTCAAGTAATTAATGTTAGAGCAACAAGCATCCCCTTTGCTCCCCCAACCAACAATAATAATAATGCTAATAGGCTGAAAGGAATGCATCCAGTGTGCCCTTCATCCAAGTCTGTACCATCCAACTTTAAACTTCCAATACAAAGCATGGATCATAATTATGCTAATCAGGCCTGGCTAGTTGTTTGGGCGTCTGATTTCATATCTCTGGCTTACGTGCACAGGTGATTGTGTGTGCGTGCTGTGTGCGCCTGTCATTCACATTAGGGTGTGTGCGTTCTTGTGTGTGCTCTGTTTTGGCTGCGGGGCTGTTGGTGCTGCCCGATAATGTCTTCAATCATCTCTCCTGTCAACACGGCTAAATCTAGCTGCCCTTGGGAAAAGTTGTGAAAAGGTGAGTGCCAATATTGACAAACAAATAAATTCTGACAGAGGGGCGACTTTTGGGCAATCGGTCAAGGCTACAGACATGGGCCTATGGGCATGAGCTGTAAAGACATGGTGTGTTTTCTTTTAGCCTCCTAGACATGTGATATATTGTGATGTTTATACAATTGCACATTTCAAAATAAGCAAGGATTTGGGGGGAGAGACTACAATATGTGCAGATCCATTAGATTCCAATGCATTTAAAGGAATACCTGTAATGTAGCTTAAAGCTTTACAATACATAGTAATAAAACTTTCAATTTCTTACATGCCTAACCATGCCTGCAATGCACAGATCTCAACTGGCTAAATATAAAAGTTGTCAAGTGTTTTGTGCATACACAGTAGCCTAACTCTGCCTGAAATGAGAAGAGACATGCAGGCCTGATGCAGCTCTTCAGGTAATTACCACAGACACAAAGAGGAGGAGGAGGAGGTGGGGAATGGGGGTTGAGTTTGCAGTGCTCTTGATGGCTACTTCATGTTCTCATTTCCATATGAACAGTGCTCTCTGCAGCTATTTGCGTCAATCAGGAAGACTCATCTGCTGTTCCTCCTGCCCTCTTAACTCCCTCAACTTATTTTTTCCAGTTTGGAGAAAAGAAATGGGGTGCACGTGCACACATTTAAGTAGACCCTGTTAAGAAGCTGAGAAAAATAACCGGATAACAGAAAAATACCTGAAATTTGAAATGTCATATTTTTACTTTTCTTACCTCCTCTAAATTCATCTCATCAGGATTGTCCCAGGGTTTGAGAAACTTGCCAGGGCGCTGCTTCTTCAGAGGTACGACCACAATATAATATCCCCTGGAAAGTAAAATGCAAAGCACAATACATCAATATTCTAGACAAGGAAAATATCACTGCCCCTTTTAAAAGAAACAGGTTCACCAATTGCACTGCAAGACAATGGCCACTATTTCCTGTACAAACAAACCCCTGCATGTTAGGAAGAACAACTACTGCATTGCCCAGTGTCCACCATGTTGACCCGAACTGAGATGGAAGCTACCGATTAGGACCTTTTCCCTCTGTTTTCTGTTTAATGTAAGCATGTTCAGTCAGGAAATAGGGTTACACCTTGCTGAGACCCCCCTGAGGTCTAATTAGGAGACCTCTGTGAATGCAGAAGAGACACAGAATTAGAGGGATTTTCATCCATTCATCAGGGTAGCAAGAGAGATAACGGCCTCTGCCAGAGTTTACTGGGCTTCCTGGTTGGGCAGTGCATTAGCTAGCCTTAGCCAGAAAGGCAGTGTGGCAGGCTAATGGGAATCTAATTAGCTTAAGCTCTGGCATGGGACACAGTGGGCCAAGTGCATCCAGCAAGATCAAAAAATCCAAGATGGGTTTGAAGCGTCAGTCTACAATCGGATGTGCTCCTTGGCCTTCTGACAACCCTGGGCTTTGTTGAAAGGCTATAAGAGATTTTACAGGGCTTAGAGGAGTGCGCTTAAATGAGTCGGGCTGCTTCAGTGTGTAATGACTGAGGTGAAGTGGATATTACACTGAAATGTTGGGATGAATATAAATGACTCTATTTTGGAGGAATTATCCCTGACAAGGTCAGCTATCAAGTTGTTTATTTCCATTCACAATGCATGAGTAAGAAATAATCATCAACAATACAGACATTTGCATTGGACAGTTCCACTGCACCATTCTGATGTCTTTACAAGTCACATATTCAACTAAAGTCAAATCATATTATGCTTGATGTAAGTTGGCAATAACAAGTAGGGGCAGTACCTGAATCTAGACTTAGAGGCGGCACTCTGGGTCGATACATCGACTTGGGGGTAATTTTCACTCAAGATTGGGTTTGCTAAAGTTCATAGCCTGCCACGCTTTTATTCTGCACTACTTTGTGTACAGCGACACAGAAAAAAAATAAGTCTGTTAACTTGACTGATAAAAATGCAAACACAACGTGGGGGCAACTCAATTGATTGTTTGAATCATCAGAGTTTTGGGAAGCCCCAGTTACGAGCAATTAGAAATCACCTTTAGTTTGATCATTCCTACTTACCTTACTCTCTCAGATGTCTGCACTGTTGGTAGCTCCACTGTCACCATACCGTCTGAGTTGGTCTTGCTAATCAGGTAGGGTTTGGTGCGAAGGATGTCTGGGGCCGTCATGGTGGACACACGATGCTGCAAACCTCCGGCACTGTTGCCACGGTTGGTCAGGAGGAAGGAGTACTGTGTCTCAGGTTGAAGACCCGTGATTAGCTTCTGTGTTAGCTTCCCATCCACCTCCACACTCTGCCCATTATCGTAGAGGATCTGTATATGCGAATGAGTTGTTTCATGTAGACATTGAAGTCTTGGTCGTGAATGTTAACTGAATAGTTTTAAGTGTCATGGTAATGTGTAGTAAGTCAATGCATATGTTAATGTTAGATTTATCTGGGCAGTGCTCACAGTGAAAGGTTGAGCTGGGTTGTAGGTGTCAGGGATTTCCCAGGTCAGCAACACTGATGTCTTCATGGCAGCTCTCACGTGGAAATTTTTTGCAAACACTGCTAAAAGAAAGGGGGAGCAGGTGATTTAGACACAAAACATCCTTTTTTTGAATCTCTCTCTACCAGTGGTCCCACACCAGTGCTTACCTGATAATGTCTCCTTCAAAACCAGGCTGAAATAAGTACTACACTGAACTCAACACTGTCCTCTTACCTTCTTACCAACACCAACTCTTAAATTAATGACTGATCTTTGATTGACAAGACACAAAGAGACATACATACTTACTCCATGTGAGTTTCTTAAATCATTCTTAGATTAGGGAGACTAAGGGTAGGACAATATGTTAATACCAAAGTCCTCTGCTTGATTCCATACTTTGTCAACTTCTGCCATTTGAGGCTTTCAGGGCACGCAGGGAAAAGTTGATTTTAAAAGGGAAAGGGCTCAAAAGGTTCAGGGACTGGTCCTACCTTGATCCAAAGGCTGTGTCCTGAATTGGACACTTGGGCTATAGGGACCAGAGCCCTTGCTGGTGAAGGCACACATTTTAATATCATAAGTTGTATCTGCCTTAAGGCCATCCAGGATGACTGTTGATTCTGGTGCGGTGATGAAGAGTTCTGAGGGACTGCGTGGGCTGTTGATGTCCTTATATTGCAGAGCATATTTCACTATTTGGCCGTTTCTCTCTGCCAGTAAAACAGGTTGCCAGCTAACCTGAATGGTAGAGGTGGTGGCACCCTCTGCTGTAATGCTCTGAGGGTAGCCGCTTGGGATCTCCTCATTTGTGGTGACCTCTTTGACCGTCTCTTCACCAAAGCCCACCTTGTTGCGCGCTGAAAGGCGGAAAGTGTATGAGGCTCCCTTATGGATCTCTTTGGTAGTGTAGTGGTTCTCCCGCTCAGGGAACTCAATGACAGTCAGCGGATCCACATCTTTGCGGCCAAAACGGAGGCGGTAGCCTTGCAGAGGACCATGGGTTAATGCTGGGGGATGCCACTGGAGGAGAGCTGTGCCCATGTTGGTTGTACTGACCATTAGCCGAGGTTTATCAGGAACTAAGACAGCACCAGTGGAGAAAGTGACAACTTGTTATAAATATGCTTCCTTTTGATCATATTTGTAGTAAATAAACATTCAGTATCAGTTGATCTACTATCTATCTCTCCGTTTGTGTGTACAACTAAGTACTTAACTGTACTTAAGGCGTTGAAAGAGCTGGACTTTGGTGTCCTTTTTTCTTGTCTTTTTTTCACTCTCAACATTTTCCATTATTTTAAAGTGCCTTCAGTACTGCCATGTCACACAAGTGGGTAAGAGTTATTCCACTTGATGAGAGGGCAATTACCTGCATTTACACTTTACATTCTCCACGACAAGAATATTTGCTTGGTGCTCTTTCCCTTATTGGCTGCAGTTTCACAACATTATAGAGCAGAAGTTTTATAGTTAAATCTAGTGTACTAGCAAAGAAACACAGGAGTTTTGTCTGCAGTGATGGTTACGTTACCTGCGCCAGTGGTGGTGATCAGTTTGGGCTTGCTGCGTGCGCCATCACCTTTTGTTGTATAGGCTGCCACAGTAACTGAATATGTGGTCTCAGCCTGTAGCTCTGTGATGATCATTTCCTGTAAAGATGCAGAACTTTAGTTGCAGGACACTCACTGACTGATTTGCAGAGGAAAGCAAACCGAGAGATAAAAGTGGGATCTGATGTCGGCATTATCATCACGGAGGACACAACAGACACATTCTCTCAGCATATACTACAAGTTGAGGCATGCTTCAGTGTAAAATTCTAGCATTGATAAGCTTTAGTAAGTAAATAATTTTGAAGTACATTCCTTTGTTGTGCAACAAAAAAGCATCCTTGTAGAATTCAAACCAGTAAGGTATTTAGTCAGTTAAATTTAATTCGATCTCTGAACGAAATGTTAGTCAGAGATTCCAAATTAGGTTTAAGTTAATATTCAAGCTAATGTTCAAAACTGGGTCCTGAGCCAAAGACACATGCCATTCATGCAGAGGATGACAGCAGGGGAGAACAACATTGAATTTGTGTCAAGTTTAACTACTCACATGTTCAGTTGAATCATCATATTCCCACTGATTATGATAAAAGAATATGGAGAGAAAAGAGACAACAAATAAGGCCCAGATACAGGCTAATCACTGGTGAGAAAATACACACACAGTTTGTCTTCAGCCATTAAATAAATTTGTTTCCTGATAGCAAAGCATTTTAAAATAATTATTAAAGTAAAAGTAGCAATAATGATATAAAGACTTATGCAGATACAAATATGCTCAGCTTCTGCATCCATTGTAAATGTAATCAGTGACAAAACAGCTAATTTATCACTATTTTACAGAGTTTAATTATTGATGACATGGTGATAGCTTTTTTCCGCTTCAAATAAAAGATTTTGCTATAGTGCATGTAAAGGTGATAGGGAGAAAGTGATACTATGTGTCTGAGAGATGAGGTGGCTGGCTGAGGAGGGTGTTGTACCTGGGCATCATCAATCAGGATGTCCTTGATGACTGGCTGTCCTGTGGGCTCCCCATTAACCATCCTGACATAGTGCACCTGGTACCCTCGGATCTGACCGTGCTGCTTGGTGGGCATCGGTGAGCGCCAGATCACTTTAATTGATGAGGAGTTGACAGCCTCAACCTCAACTTTACGAGGTGGCCCACTAGGAACTGGAGGAACACCATGGGATAGAAGAAAAGAGGTCAAAATTATAGAGAACCCCTTCACCCTCTGTTAAAATCTTGCCCAAAAGCCGTAGCGGAAAATGCTGCAGTGACAAAAAAAAATCACAAAAGTGCAGCAAACTGCAACAAGCACTGCATGACATCAATATTTCAACAATGGTAAGGGGGAAAAAACAACAGCAAAAACAGGTCTGACAACTGACCTAATCTTGAAACATTAAAAATGGGTAGAGTGGATTTTTTAAAACATGGAATAAAAATGTATTTTGTCAAAATAGAAAAGTGGAGCCAAAGGGGGGGGAGGCTTCAAGTGTTTCAAATGCTTGAAGCACAACAAGAATTTTGGCTATGGAGCAAGGAAAAAATGAATAAAAAATGATTCTATCACATGAGGGGAGAAAAAATATTTTAAAAAATGGCCTTCAAAAAATATTCTTCCACCTTTTGTTATTCCCACTGTCCAGAACTCCTAAAAATTGAGTTACATAAAAATGCTGCCATTCAAAAACAGTTTAAAAAAATGACAGTTGGGACTGGAAGTTGGAGGCCTGCAGTTGAAAATGCCATACCATGTGTTGAAATTGAGCAGCGTAAGGGGGGAAAAAAGCCCCCAAAAAGGTGCTTTCGCAAAGCGAGTCACAGTTTGTTTGGTAGAAAAAGTGCAAAGTCCAAAATGAGGCTAAAAATATCGAGTGGCGACAGTCTTATTAGAGGCAGGCAGAAGGGGTAGAGAAGAAGAGGGAATTGTAGAAATAGTTGTTAGTATTTGAAGAGTAGTAGTTAAGAGGGGTAGACTGGATTTCCAGCTGGGGCTTTGTTTTAGCGAACACATACCATCCTCCTCTGTGCGGATGAGTTGTGGCAGGCTTTCCGGTCCTGCTCCGACATCTGTATGTGCAGTGACCGTCACTTGGTATTCTGTCCATTTTTCCAAGTTTTCCAAAAGGTACTGGGAGATTTCAGGTGGTATGCTGGTGATTTGTTGAGTTGTAGTGTCCTCCCCTTCAGTTGCAGCATATTGGATGGTGTATTGCGTTATGATCCCATTTTGTAATTCCACTGGAGGTGGCTGCCAACTTACCAGGATGTTGGTGGAGCTGGAGCTAAAGCACCTGACATCCTGAGGTGGGCCTGAGGGTTCTGCTTGGTGGGTTGGATTTTGTGCAGGTTTTGTTTTTTTTGTTTGTTTGGTCAGGCCGTTCATTGAGTTGGATTTTTGTTTGAAAGGCGTTTTTGTTTTGGTAGGGGTGATGATGGTAGAATTGACCAAACAAAGGGGAAAAAAAGAAAAGGAAAACAAAATGACACAAAATGAGGAAAAATCACAAGGACATATATGGGTGAATGAAAAGTATTTTAAATCAATCAAACAGCACAAATAAAGACAAAGCAAATGAAGACCAACACAAAAGTGTACACACTGATGATGAATGGGAGGTGTTGATTGGAAAAAGGACAGCTTCAACATATGTAACCTACCTTTGTCATGAAAAAATTTACCATAAAATCAAAGGGAAACAAAATTATATCCTGATATATCATTTCTTTGAATGTTTGAATTCTAAAATGAAAACCTAAAATTATTTCAAAGTACTTCAGAAATAATTGAAGATAAACCAAAATAAATGTAGTAATAACTAAGACAAATTTGGCAAGCAGTTACCATCAATCCAAAAACATAAAGGTTGATGCTTTTACTAGTTTAAAATAGAAAAATGTTGTATTTGTCACCAACCTTTCCGAAGCCTGTTGGTTTGTGGTAAAAGCCTGATTGTACAACAGAGAGCTTCCCAAGGAGACATGACTGATTTATTAGATTCTGATAACATTGGCATGCACTTTTGAATTAACGTCATCATTTACCTCAGAACAAACATCTGGGCAGAGTTTGAACTTCTGAGCTTTTATACCCACCTGATCTCTGCCCTTGTCTTTCAGAGACCTCAGAGTTATGTTGGATTTGCAAAGTCAAATACAACAGTTCAGTGTTTTTGCAGCTATGGTTTGAGGGGAATCTTTATATGAGTTAAACTGGATTTAATTTAATTTGGTAATAAACAACATAATCCAATTTTTAGATTTTCGACATGTTTCATAAATCTGAGGTCCTTTGGGTGGAAATGTCCCTAACTATGGAGACAATGCTTGCTTTGAGCTTTCTATGATATCATTACTCAACAACTTTATTGATTATAATTTGAATTGAGTAAAAACATCAATGCAGAAAATGGGAAAATCCCTTTCTTTCATCCAGAGAAGTGGTTCTTGAAAGTGTAGCTACATAGAAAGCTCAGTCTCTGAAATTCTCTATTCTCTAATTTTCAGCTGACATGCAATGTCAAGAGACAAGGTCTCCTAAAATGCCCTTTTACTTATAAAAAACAGTTTGGTAACGCATATGTGGGCATTCATATAAATAATTCATGGATTTATCATTCAGTTAAGTCAGACTGTTTTTGCACAACAAAGGTGTAGAGGGGTAGTTTTTGTAACCTTGTCTCCTGACTTCACAGGAAAGCGTGGCTACGCTGTCCGTGCAACCTTTTCAAAGTGAATACTGCATGGTCAGGTAGACTTCATAACACTTATTTATTATTTTGAATGTTTACATCTTTTCAAATGCATGAACCCTCAAAAGGAAAATCTTATTTGCTTTATCTGTGCTCAGGACCTTCCTGACATTTTTGTCACTTTTTGGGATTCTGCAGCACACGTAAAAAAAATTTGGAATGCATTTGAAAATGTGTTCCTTCCCCGAATAGTTTAAACTCTGTCAGATAAGGAAGAAGACCTACGTGTCTGTGGAGTTTCTGCAGAGATCTCATTCGTGTAAGCTCCAACTCCGTGTTTACTACGAGCAGCCAGCCGGAAAGTATAAGTAGTGAAGGGCTTCAAGTCCTTCAGCAGGTATGTTGTTGTCGGCTCAAAGCTGATGCGTTTCTGTGGAGAAAGTTTCATATTGTCAGTTTCAAAATAGACAGGCCGTTCCGAATAAAAATGAATATAAGCATCCTGCCCTTTCTGGTAGGAAAATAAAAGTATCATCTTCTGCTGTCAGACCTGAGACAAGTTGTTGGTCTATATAAATGAATGTGGCAATCAATTTAGTAGACTTTATAGTGATTGGCAAATTGCTTTGTAAACCTGATTCTTCAAAGGCTCTATGTTTACACAAGTGTCTGTCGAATGTCTCAAAGTTAAAAAACAAAAGCAGCTTAAAGATTCACATTACAGATTTGTCATACTGATGTACTGCTTCAGCCATTATCCAGTTATATCGCTGTACTTTTTACTGCTATGCGTTATGGTCAAACATAAGACAATTACTGATGATGACAAGCTAACTTACCATAAATATTGTCACTGTAAATGAAGTCATTTAATTCTAAGAAAATGTTCCCATTTCTTTTTACTGTATTTTATTTTATTTTTATGTGCTGTAGGGCTGAACAATTCATTTAAATATGATCGAAATCACATTATGGTCAAGTGCAATTTTTTGATGAAGGTAAATTGTGTTACAACATACCATTATAAATTGGCATTGTTGTGTGACTGAGATGCCCCTGCCTACAAATCATATTCTCCAACAGTAAGCGAAGATGCCTGTTTGGTACAGACCCCAGCAAGAATCACCATGTATTTAAGAAAATTTGACCTTTTATATTTGATAACACAACATTATAAAACAAAATGCATGAGTGCTTAACACAAACTATTTTACTTTACTATGTGATTTAGCATATTTTTTGATACAGACTTGCATATAATGGGCTGCTAAATTGTCTCAAGTCAGGAAAAAGTTACCTCCTCTTTGTCATCCCTCTTCCTGTACATTAGTTCATATCCTGTGATTTGATTTTCCTGTCCAGTCTGTGCCGGGGCGATCCATGAAAGTAAAATACTTGTTTCTGATTTGGCTTCTCCTTTGAAGTCGGTCGGTTGGGAGGGAACTGCAATGCACAGAACAAAGAGATGAATTCCTTACTATCTCACATCTTGCACTATTCATTATCATTACAGTCATACTTGCACAGATGTCACGGAGGCAGATTGCATTTTTAGCGGATGCAGTTGAATCAGTATGTTCTAGACATATACATAGTCCATGGTTTCTTCTTGCTGAAAATAATATTTGACTTTTTTATAGGAAGTAAACAAGGCATTTAAATTTCTCCTCATACAAAATTATTTTTTCCCACTCGAGAAAGCCAATTGAAGTTTTTGTTGACAGCATGAAGATTTGTGTGTTTACAGCTCTGGGTAATGACTGCAACCCACTAATGAGGATTGGTGACAAAAAAATGTAGCTTCAAAAATGTTTCTGACATTCAAAGTTTAATTGTGGAGTATGAACATTAAACTTTGTTCAATTATGGATTCTCTAGCAACAAAAAAACAAGCTGTGCTCACCTCCTGTCTTAGCGATGATTTGAAGGTCTGGAGAAAGAGGTCCATCACCTACTGAGGTGTAGGCCAAAACCTTGATGTAGTAGGTCTTATTGGGAATGAGGCCCTGGATGGTGACAAAGTTAGACCCCCGAACAATCTGCTTCTCCCAGAGGTTGACGTGCTGGGTGGAATCCATGGTGTAGTAGACTCGGTAGCCCATGATCTGCCCGTTGGCCTCCTCTGGTTCATCCCAGTGGATGACAGCGGTGGTGGTGCTCAGCATGTGACCTCTGACCTGCCTTGGTGCCGTGCTGGGTGCCTGCTCAGCTGTTTTGGCCTCGATGCTCTCGCTAGGTGGCCCTCGCCCAATGTTGTTCACCGCCACCACCCGGAACTCGTAGTCCGAGTATGGGCTGAGGCCTCCCACGCTGTATCGGGTGGTAGCTACGCCATCAATCTCCTTGTACGAGTCCTCAGAGTATTTGGACTTGTGTTGGATGATGTAGTAGGTCACCGGTTCAGGGTTGCCAGAGTCCCAAGTCAACGTTATGCTGGTGGCTGTGCGCTCTGTCACCACAGGAATGCCAGGAGCCTTGGGCAATGCTGTGATGATAATTATTACATAAAAATGAGCAGAAATGCAAATATTACAAACTTATACCTCTGTAGAGTAATTAATTTTATGTTATAGGCAATAAAGATTTTATTTTAATTTGTAGATGGTTGATTTATATTAATTACATTAATTTACCAGCAAATTGGATGTGATTATTAGCCGGAGTGATTATATACAGTATATCTAAGTCAAGAGTGCTTTCTATGAGATGGGTAGATAGTTTTAATATTATTTCAGTTTTCTAGTATACATTTGTAAAAAAACACAAGTTATGTATGAACTAACATGAGAGATTAAAGGCTTGCATACCCCCTGTGTAGCAGATGAGAGTGCTGCTGTCGTTAATCTCAGATTTCCCAGTGTTTATCACTTTAATAATTTAACAGGTAAAGTTATTGCTTTAATTCCCTGCGCCGTGGCACAAGGCAAAAGATTTCGGGGCAATATATTGTCTTTATATGCCACTTGAAGTATGCTTCTGGGGGAGCTTGCCGCCAGACTGTTATATTGTGACTAATATCTCTATGTTATGTCTAGGAAAAACAAAGCTGTGTGTGTGCATATGGGAGTCTGTCCCTCGTGTGCACGTGAACACGGCGACACCAATCTGGGATATCTTTCTGGTACGCTGCGGTGTAGATATGATTACACTCAGATAAGTACCATGCCTACAGAGGACACCAAACAATACTCACTACGTTTCACACCCCTCTCACGCCTCCTCCCTCCCCGCCTCTTGCTAACAGAAATGGTGAGCTTGTGGCTTTGTAGCTCTCCAGCTGAGAGATAAGCACTTCACTATATTCTCGATCTGGCATCTAATGCACTGAGGCTGGTGCCAGGGCTTGTCTAAAGCTTTAAGGAATCCTCCACAGATGACTTATCATGTCAGGGAGAGGTAAATAACTTTCTTAAAAGCACTGCCAGTACTCTCTGCATGGATAAATTACTGCTAACATAAACTAGCTGCAAACTGATGGATACATTTTTAACTGCAACCAGAATTTGAAGCATGTGCCTGTTTTTAATTATAAATAAAAAGAATAAGAAGCAGCTTCACCTTTCACCGTTATCTGTGCCACAGCCTCTATCACCCCCAGGGTTGACATGGCCACACAGGTGTAGTTGGCTGACTGCCGGACGTCTGTAAGCTCCAAGACGTTCCGTCCAATGGGCATGTCGTCCTCTGGCGTTAGGTCTTCAGCACCCAGCATCCACTTGACATAGGGCATGGGAGAGCCCACCGCCACACATGTGATATTGACACTGCCGCCTGGCATGATCTCATTGTCTGTAGGTGGAATGGAGAATCGCGGTGGCACCCGGCGCACTGAAAAAGACGAAACATGGTGTGAAAACCGAGCAGAAAATGGAACAACTGAATTCCTTTGATAGAAAAAATGTTCTGAATTCTCTTTAAATGTTGCCAAAGAAAACTGACTGATGATCTAACAACAAGAACATTAGCAGAATTTTAAAGGTTTAAATGTAGCAGAAAAATGAAATCCTTTTCAAGATACATAATTTGTGATTGATGAAGGTTGGGAAAACACATTTCATTACATTGGATCCAAGACTTGGAGATTTCAATGGTGAATGGGTTAACACCAACATGAGCGCCATGCACAAAAATACTGTATCACCATCAGTACAGATATACAGAACTGCACAAAGTGCTGGAGAGTCAGCAGCACTCCACAGTTGTGTGCTAAGAAACAACTTTCAGGCTGCGCTCTTCCAGCTGATGTGAGATAATGTGCCTCGTCACATTCTCACATCACACAAACATAGATAATACTCCAGAGACGTCGCAAAGGCATCAAAGGGGAATGATGTTTTTTTGTGCTATTCAGGCTCAGTCCAAAGTAGAAACTAGAGCCGTCAAATGTTATGCATCCACATTTTGGATCAACTTAACTGAATCAGCCTGCCATGTTTCCCTGTCTGACCCTTTGGCTACCGTAAAGATACACTGACAAGGTTAAGCTACACTCCTGCAGTGCCATTTATGTACAGTCATGATAAGATAAAAAGCCTGCTATGCTTTCTGCTGGCCTACCTTTATTATAAACAATGCCATGAAGATGGATGAGGAAGGTGAACTTTTTAGAGTGGCTTTAGACTACTCCTCCAGACAGCTCAGAGCATAAAAGTAATGTAATACGTTAATTTCTTTATGCTGACGTATATAATGATGAATCAGAGATCTTTAGCTTATCACAAGAGGACCAATTATGCTGGCACTTAAGCACTAACGTGTCTGGCCAGACTATGTTCTGTGTTTGTACAAATCAGTCCCTGACTGTGAACGAATCAAAATCAAGAACATTAATTGATGCTAATTAATTTAATTTCTACAGGACTGCAGGTCGTCTAAGATAAAGGGCTGAGAGTGGTTATTCCAATTGAGAGGTAAAGCTGAAAGGATTTCTAGGAAAACCACACGTCTTATAAGAAAGAAGTGATACCATGCTATAAGATGCAACTGCAAGACATAACACCGATAAAAACTTTAAAACTACACCAACTGCAATTACGTATGTTACACTTGTTTCTTCCCTTAGAGGCCGAGCTTAACCAAGATTTTAGTTATTTAAGATTATTTGAGAGTTTCTCATGTAATTTTAAATTACAATTACAATTACAATATTTTTGAATAATAATGATTAACAACAGCAACGATGGTATTTATTTCTATTTAAAAAATCATATCATTTGACAGCTCTAGTGCATACGCATTCCAAAAACATATTGTGAGACAAAAAATCAAAGGTTTGAGTGTGCAAAGAAAAGGTTACACTTTTAAGTGAATTTAAATGCTTGACATGACATTCATAATGCACGTGAAGGGTTTCAAGGCCTTTTGAGGGGAGTCTGTCATGCATACATGGAAACTTTGTAAGGCAACCATGTGAGAGAGTCGGGTGGGGTGGGGTGGGGTTTGGTGGGGGGGGGTAACAGGGGCAGTAACAGTGTAAATGGAGGGGTTAGTCTGACAGTGTTACATTGCTGTAAATATGGCTTGTACAGGGTACAGGTCCTGGGAAAACTTAAACACTTAAACACAGAGAAGAGGGCAACAACATCTTAGCACAAAGGGTAAATTAATGGAAAGACAGTGAAAATTGAGACAATATAGTATTTCTCCTAAGGTTTTACTTGTGAGGATTCTTATTCACGAAGATTTCAGCACTGTACAGATGATGTGGATAGCTAGAGGGCTTAGGTACAAGGGAGGCAGACAAGGACTGAAGGCAATGTTATAAAACATCTACTGAAGATTGAAATTAAAAGTAGAGTCAGTGTTACTGCTCATGGTAGTGAAAATAGCTTGGGTTATATTAGAAGAAAACTGTTAAAGGATATTACACTTTTAAAGGTCCCATAATATGCTCATTTTGTCTGCTAGAAACATGCTTTAATTTTCAAAAAACACATCATTTTACTCATACTGTCCATTGCTGCAGCTTATGAGGGCAGTAACTGTATAGTTATGACATCACAACTTTATGAAATTCCTAAAAGCTCATTTAAAGACATATTTTCTGAATACTGTTTTTTTTTAAATACTTTCAGTAGTAGTCTTATAGTAGTCCATGTGACTCTGAGCTGGTTATTTGTGCAGGTATTTGCTATATTTGACTGCAACACAAGCACACGCTTCCTGCTGCCTGCTCCTGATTCAAGCTCATTCTGTTGAGCAGACTGCAGTTCTCCAGAGAGGAAAACTAGGGGAACTGCTTGCATTATTAAATACAACGTTTCTCTCACTCAATATTTAATTAATATCCAATTGGAGCACGCTCCCCACAGACATAATATTATCCTGCTCATTTGAATATCATTACATTTGTCAAGTCTTGTGGATAACGTTCTAAATACATCATTCTTTCATGACTTCCTGTGCAGAAACATCCTCGTCAGAGGAAGTGTATAATCTCTGAGGGCAGGGTTGTTTTTACAACTTGGTGCTTGACTTTAGTGCCAATTACAACAAAGGATGGATTTTACTTCAACATATTTTTATCTCTTAGAAACTTCAAATGAAGACAGTACCACAGGGAGAATTTGAGTGTAGCGATGCTTAAATGGCTCAATGGGGGGTAAGATTAAGTGTTCATATGGAGCAGCACTGCATCTACGTATGTAGAACAGCAGCCATTAGTTCCAGGAGCCAAAAGAAATGAAGACATTGTTCCTGCTGGTGTTGTGCATCTCATTGCTTTTATTTTATTCTTTAATTTATTTAATATTTTTTTATTTTATTTTTTCTGCTTTGTTGTTAGTCGTACTGTAGGAAAACCCAAACAGGAACGCTGACAGGGTAAGAGGTTGGGGCAAGGGCTGGGGAAAGGGGAGGATAAGCAATTAAGAGGTGAACATGCAAATAGACCCTCAGATTGATGCAAATATCATCCCTGCCACCCCACCTCAAAGATGCAAACATGCACCACCCGTTGAACAGCCAAGCATTTGGACAAGGACCAGGGGCATTCTCAATGGGAACACTTACATTGAATGTGCAACAAAGATAGATATGACATTTACATAAATTCGAATTTTCTCTTTTTATGGTAAACAAATGAGCTTCTGTTTTGTGTTGTGTTCAAAAAGTAAAAAACACACCAACCTTCTCGCAGCTCTGAGGGATGTAGGGAATTTGATGCAGAACAAAATGAAATAAGGACAGGAGAAAAACAAGGGAAACACAGAGAGTAAAAAGGCCATATTTTAGGTGTTCAGATGCTATTTATACAATTTGAAGGACCTTCTGTGTCGAAGGTGCTGGGAGCCCCTTGTATCTCCCTGGCACCCAAGTGTGACCTGTCTGAGTGCAAACATTTTGAATAAAAAAATAATTTAACACTAAGTCTGCCCTAGTCCTGTGGTTAGCTTATAATAATATCAAAAATGTTTGTTATATTATATATATATATATTTATTTTGTAATTGGTGATTACAAAAGCTTACCCTACCACTTGAGAGCATTGTAAAATGTATGTGAAGATTACAAAAAAATCATTAAAATGTATCTGCTACACATATATGTATTCATAGAGAATTTAAGACAATAGGCTGCTGTGTGCCAGTAAAGGTGAGAAGCAGTTACAACAGTTGCACCAATGCACCAAATATTTTGACTTGAAAAAGAAAAATCACAGCCTTTATATCACTAAAAGCAAGCCACTGGTGCTATTCCACCTGTGCTTTTTTATTTGCTAAAATCATTAAGCTATTCATTTCTAATGCTGTGTAGCAACAAAAAACTGTGACCATGTTTAAACAAGTTAATTTTAAACATGAAGTAAGATAATTAATATATATATATTTAACACATTTTATACATGTTTTAATGTTTGATTTTTAATGTTTTGATTTTTAATGAGATTAAAGGTGTCCTTCCAATGTTCATCAATTGGAAGAAGAAAAAGGCCAGAAAGGATCTGTTCACTGCTAGGGAAAGAGTGGGGACTGATGACTACCTCTGGCAGTCAGGTTTGAAAGGCAATTAGTAGATAAACACAGCAAGCAACCCAGTCATTGGTTAGACTCAGGAAAATCAACATAAAGGACTAGAAACACATAACAGATCAGATACTGTAGGTTCAAATCAATGCAGGTAAGTCAAGTGCAAAAAAGAAAAGAAAAAGAACCATACAACCAAAAACAATGCATACTTACAACAGCCTAACAGGATATGGCCCCTGCAGACTTTATTGGCTGATTTATAGATTCCTCATGAATTTAAAGAGAACGTTAATATAATGTTTGACAGAAGCATGCCAGTGCTTTTAACACGTGCTTCCTACCTCTGACATATAGATTTGCTGGGGCAGAGTAGCGGGTTCCATCGTTGTTGGTCGCCACACATTCATACTTCCCCTGGTCGGACTCTTCGCTCTGCTCTATCTGGAGGGCTCCTGGTTGGGAATAGCAAACGGGGGTACCAGAGTATGTTTGGTTAAAATGTTGTTGATCACAACAAGTTCTCAAGCAAAAATCAAAAGAAATGAACTTGCTTGACCTCAAGGCTTGAGGCCAACATCAGCCACCTTCGTTTCTAGTTTTGCTTTGTCCTTTTAAGCTTCAGTAGTTGGACAGTTTGAGGAAAGTTGTAATTAAACAATATCCAATAAACTGCATGGATGAAATACTACATTCTCGTTACTATAAACGCTATCTTTTAAAGTTTATCCCCCATCATTATCACAGCCTGATCCACTGGCTGAGGTAAAATGGAGGCTGTGTTATCCTACTATAGGTGAGGGATAGCTGCAAATGGCAATCATGCAAGACATTGCAATACAGGTATATTGTTCCTCTTAACAGGCCTAAAGTCACAACAGGGGAAAATAAAATAAATTGTCAACCAATTTCCAAAAGAAAAGATAAACACCTAAGATATAGCTTTGGTCTAAATTTACTTTGTTGATGACTTATTTAGAGAAAAAGCCTGATTACTTATAAGGGTCTAAAAAGACACTCATCCTAGCGCCAATGTCAAAAAAATGCCATTATTTCATTTTGAAGAATGGGGCAAGCCCTTCAATATACAACATGTCACTGGACTGGTCAATATGGGGATGAGTGATACTGCTTCAGGGAAACATGGATCAAACAAAAGAGGTTTACAGTATAAGAAAGCAGCATAACAAGGGAGGACAATTGAAAGAAAGAAATTTAGGTATGAATTTTAGCATATTCAATCACAGATCGAGTGTAACATTCACCTAACAGAATAATTTGGGACTTCATCTAGGTGAAGTAACTTTCAAAAAATGCAGCCCGTACAAAAAATTGAAAAATGCTGCTCATAGTATGTGGAAAAATGTTAATTAAAGTATTATGTAAGGCAAAACCAACATACAACCCTCTGTAACAAAAGTTTTGACATGCAAATCTTGGCAAGAAATGTATGTCGGCACAACTTACAACCTTCTGACAACCCTTAGCTGAAAAATAAAATGCAATTGTATTAGAAGACAAAATTCAAAATATCGGCTTGAGCCGACAAGAAGGTAACCAACCACTGCTTTAGCTTGTGAAAGCTACAAAAGACACCCATAAAAATCCACCAATGGGATCAGCAGTGTGGTGTCACATGACCAAGGGAAAAATGGCTTTTATGCATCAACAACTCTCCAGCTTCATGTCACACGGCAAAAATGAGCCAATCAGGTCCTCGCCAGACTCTACTGTTTGCCTTCCCCAAACCCTGAAGAAAAAAAGTCAAAAAGTAAAATAGTCTCCAAACCCAAGAAAAGTAAGAAAAATAGGTGAAAGAGAAAAAAAGCACCGTAGAAACTTTATCAAAAAAGTGGTTGTTTGGGCTTTTTTGTAGAGGTACAGGAGAGGAAAGCAAATAGAAGAAATGGAAAAAATAGTTTGCAAAGATAGAAAGAATTCTTTGGGAGAAAAAAGCAGAGGAGAGGCAATGTTGTCTTCAGCATGCCTGCGTGATTCCACAGCATCTGTGCATATTTTTAGTGCTGAACAAGAACAGCTAAGGGGGAAAAATGCTTGGTTGTTTTAGTTGGACAAAAAGAGGGACACATGATTCGCTATGGCCAAAAAGAAAACAAAAATGAACGGAAAAAATATAGTTTAAAAAAATAATTGTCATTGGATATGCTTATTTGAGCCAGGGCAAGCATATCACAACTGAGCTAAACAGGCTCTTGAAACGAGAAATACAAAGGAGTAAATAAAGCATAGACAAAAAGATGGAATACAAATTTAGTCAACGTAACAGGACAAATAAGAAGGAAGGTCCATATGAACGTAATGGGATTTGGTCTTGGTAAACAGGACAAAAATGGAGGTGATTCGAGTGAATGGATGGGTTGACAGCAAGAATGAATTTGTATTATTTTCATTCTGTGAACGTCAGTTCAGCACTCTTACCTCTTATTGGTGTACCACCTGGGTGGATAATATGAATGCAAATAAGATTAGAAAGAAGAAGCATTAGTACGAGTAGATAGAGGCTGGGGGCTTTGGAAGAAGAATCAAATTAGATTTAACAGGGTACGTAAATAAAGGTACTAGAGGAAAGAGAAAGGACAGAGAGAGAGAATAAGAACTTTTTCTGTACTCTACTGGCAGAGAAAGACAGGATTCATCATAGAAAAATCATAGGTCAGAGAGAAGAACTTGTACATTGGTGCCACGGGGAGGTGCCATTTTGGAAGTGGCAATGGCTTCTGAAGACCATCTACTGAAGGGAAAGACTTTGAGGACTTTGTATGTGAGATTTAGAACAGACATGTTCAAAAAAATCCTGAGATCT
The DNA here is from genome assembly GCF_040436345.1 of Pagrus major. Taxonomy (NCBI): domain Eukaryota; kingdom Metazoa; phylum Chordata; class Actinopteri; order Spariformes; family Sparidae; genus Pagrus; species Pagrus major. The sequence continues at coordinate 24,269,965 of NC_133224.1, read as the reverse complement.
CTTTGCTTGATCTGAGCTGGTCACCTCCCTAAAACCCTTGACTTTTCCATACCTCCTGAGTTGGTGTTAAAAGAATTGAATAAGTGAGTAAGTGGTGGGTCAGTGAGTGAGTAACAAACATGTGAGGACAGGTCATTACCCAGGTCAGTATATGACAATGCTAAGCTATGATTTGGTGATTATAATCTCCAGATAAAGGTGATACTATAGCTGGCAGTGATAGGATACTTGAACACCTTGGGGTGAGGGAATAGTGTGTGTGTCTCTAGTAGTAGCCCTGACACTATCTGTTAGTAAAATGCATGCCATGCATTTTAATAGTTGTTGGAAACATGGAAATTAGTGGGGGGGTGATGTGCGCTTTAGAGCTAAGCACTTACCAAAGGATTCTGTAGATTTAAAAATATAGAGAGAAGAAAGACAGCATAAGAATATGATTATATTCTTTAGGTAAGTTTAGTTAACAAGGTTTGGTTAAGGCTTTAAGAACTCTACGTGAATCAAAGTCGCACATTAGAAATGAGGGTTAATTCTACACAGTTCTGTTGAAAACAAGTAAGCAAGGAAGTAAGGTTAACAAGACGATTTAACAAAGGACAGCTGTGAAATCTGTGAAGACAGGTGGTCAAACATACAAGACTTAAAATTTACAAGTAGCTGTGCTAATGTGTTGTCGTTAGCTGGCACATAAAGCTGCAAGCTATGATTTATGTGACAATTTTTCGAAAACAGAATAATCTCTTTGGATTGAGATATTGAAATTAAAGTTAGTATATTCAGGTGAATGGGTATATTAAGATATGTCACAGGCAAATAAAAACAAAGCATCTACACATTAAAGCAGGGGCTGTAAATTTACAGAATCAAGGGGTAAGGGGAAAAGCCTTATGAAGTTTTACGCACTACTGTGGCTGATTAGATGTTTTTCTGTAACCTAAAGAATGCTCTTTTACAAAGCAAATATTTATTTAGAGGATGTTTAAGGATCCCTCTCTCGATTAGTCAAATTTCCACAAATGCACAAGATGCATTAATTGGCTTTTCAGCTCGTTTTCCTATTTTAGAATTAGTTGCAGTCCTTAGTAGGTTCTGAATGAAGCCGAATGTTGAATATTAATTGTTAAACAAAAAGAGACATAAGAAATGAAGAGAATGGATCCAAAAAAATACTGCACCAATGCAGTGGAAAGGAAATCAACACAAAAACAGCAAAGGAATTCATTGTAAAAAGTCACAGCAGTGAGCAATGAGGGCAGAAGTTAGGGCAGAAGCCAGCAAACATAGAGGGGGGAACAATCCCAACAGCCCATGACAACACTGGAAGACAAAGGGAGACACACACATACAGACAACACACACCGGGGCATACAGAGAGTAGAGGACAGGAAATAGTAGAAACAATGCCATTACCTACAAAATGAAAAAAGCCAAATGAGAAGTTAAATTATGGGAGGAAGAAGAGGATGAAAGAACAGAGGAGACAAAGGGGGGAGCAGATCAGATAGAGGATAACAAGAAAGAAGGCTCCCTGTTTTGTCATTAAGTTTTCAGCAGAGGAAACCTACCTGATCTGAGCTGTTTAATGCGTCCGTTGTTGTTGGTGGTGTTGACAGGGAGGAAGTCTTTGAACCAGGAGATGTCAGGGTCGGGGTTGCCACTGGCAGCACAAAGCATGGTGGCAGTGCGCGTTCGCTCCACCACTTTCAACTGTGGGCCCATGTCTATGGTGGGGAAACCAGCGGGCAGCTGGTCCTCTGGAGATAGAGGAGAGACATTGTAGCAGATGGTCAGATTCAGAAAATCAGTGGTCCTCCTCATAACCTGTGCAGAGCTAGTGAGGAGGGGATGCCATTGGAAATCATCGTCATAAGACTGTAGAGCAACAGAACGAGTGAAAGATAAAGGAAAGATTGAAGGGGATGTATAGCAGCGAAGGGACAGTACGAGAGGAGAAATTTATGTTCCAATATTAACTCAGTTAATAAAGCATTAAAGCGATGACATTTAAAACTGTTTTACCTGTCCATATGTGGTATTGACAAGGACACAAAAAATGAACAAAAATTGAAAACAGACAACGGGATGGATTAGGCATCTTCAGGTAATTAAAGGAGTAGTTCATGAGTATTTTAGGATATAAACATATCCACTTTCTTGCTTAACCAAAACTGTGTTCCAATCCTCATACTACCATACTATTTAGTATGTCCCAATACTTGCCACTAATGCCAAAAATACCAAGATGTCCTACTGCATCCGGTCACATCTTGCAGTCTGCAAGCCAGGGAGAAAAACCTAAACGTGACAACAACTTTTTGTGGTTTACGAAAGGGAATACTTTGTAATACGCAGTGACTCCTGGAGTTTTTGTACAGATTATGCAAAGGAGAGGTAACATGATAATTAGTGAGCTTTTGAGGTGCTGGTAGGTGGACTTGGCTACCTTTGGACAGAGCCAGGCTAGCTGTTTCTCCCTGTTTCCAGTCTTTATACTAAGCTAGCTGTCTCCTGGCTGTAGCTTCATGTTTTGCGTGCAGACATAAGAGTGGTATCGATCTTCTCTCAGTCAATCAGCGAGTTTCCCAAAATTCCCCACCCCCAAAAAAGTACTCCTATTTTTTTTAATGATGGAAAGAGAGAAACCATAGTGACAATGGCAAAACATGTACTAAGGTGACGTTGAGCTTTGAAGTTCTTTGATGCTGGCAGGTGGCTTTGCTTTGTTATATAAGCTGCCTTGTTCCTGCCTGTGTGTCAACCTACCGACAGAACAAGGGCGGGCTACATCTTGCTGCAGTTTGTGATGTGAGAGAAGATAACTTACATTGCTCCTTGCTCCAAACATGTTCTTTTAGCAAAACAAAGAAAATCAAAGCCTAGAGCCGCTTTGTCTGAAGCTTGCCGCTCTGAACAGCAAGTATTTTTGGCTTGTAGCGAGTGATGATCTTTGAGAGGGCGCAGAGTGGAATATTCCATACACACCATGTGATCTCCATATGCAAAATGTTTGCGTCTCTGCCAATGTGAGCGAAGTGTTAATCTGCAAAACAAAACCTGCTCATTCGGAATGCCAATGAGGTTTATGTGCACCTTTAAGTTTTCCTTTCCCTGCTGTGATATGGCTAATTAGTGTCTTCCGTTGCTCTCGTAAACGGCACCTTTTTGGAAACACTTTCTTCATTAAATTTTCATGAGGAGACATCAGTCTGCAAACAGCTTTGAGATGCCATAGCCTGCACACAGCCAAACGACAATCATGGCCGCCTTCCAACAATGCTTTTGGGTATCTGGCATGAGAAACCACCTCGATGGATAAATCTTCTCAGAAAGCGACTGTATTACAAATGAGTGACTTCAGACTGAACTGCAAAACTTTCCGATATAACTCTGTGTCCCTGCCTGAACTAACATGTGTTTTGACAGTGATGAAGGATATTGCATGTTTAAAAACAACCAATCATGCAGCAGCAACATTCTCTTTAGTCTCTTAAATTGGTTTAATGAATTACAATCCTATATAATGCGTGCTTTTAACACTGGTCATTTTCTTGGCAGTTGCCCACTGTTAGTTATGCAGGACATCATGACCCATGCATCCTTATGTAGTTCATCACTGTAAGCCCTAGACATGAGTTAAAAGATATGTTATCTTCATCCGTTACAGTATCCATTAACGTAATTGAGAGATGCTCTGGCTTTACTCGTTAAAAGTTTGTAGGTGTCTGGCACTGGGTTCACTTGTTTGCACAAAATTGATGTGGTGCTCATTAAAACGATAACCATTTTGTCGATTCTCCACAGTCGCACAGTGGCCATATTTACTTTACATCATAGTTACAGTGGGAAAGTTAAGCCAAATTTTCCTTCATAGCATGTTGCAGGGGTGACATTTTAATCTAATCTAGAATTTAGCATTGCCCATCTTCCCTCAATGAAAAGCCTATGGGATTTTTCAATTGGATTTTGGATTCTTGCGGAAAATAAGCTCTGTGGCACCCAAGTTTTGATGGCATGGCTACATACAGTGTATTCTACAAATTTTAGATGTTACCGTGAAAGGCTTCAAAAACTTAATGAGCTTTCTGATTTACAACAATATCAACGTGGTAAAAAAGTGAGAGATTAGATTTATAAGAAGGTGCAAATATGCAATAAAGTGTATACAGGGATCATCATTGACATGAACATTTCCCTGTTTTTTTGCATTTACAATAAAAACATACACTGTGCTCAGATATTCACTCACATAATATGTCACTCTATTTAAAATTTTGTAACAAAGTGCCTTCTCTAACAGGAACACACAGCTTGAAGACCACACGTAAGTTGGAGCACAAGTAACAGTAAAAAAAATGGTTGGCGGTGACAACTTATCTTTTCTAAAAGCATCTTGTTAACAACCATCAATGAATGAAGGAATAGTCTAATGTGAGAAACTTCACTTTCAAAGGTGAACGTTCAAAAGAGAAAGACAGGGAGGAGGGGGAAAGGAATTAATTGTACAAGGTAGTTCCTGTCCAAGCTCCCTTCAGCCTGTTCAAGGTCGAACAGACAATTAGTCGATTCTATAGTGAGTCGCAAGTATACCTGATCAAACACAATAGCCAGGAGCAAGCCTAGGAGCATGGATGCGTGTTGAATATAGTAATTGGATGTGACAATCCATGCAAACTAAAAAGCAACTCCTGTGAAATTGCAATGTATTCTAAAACAAAGTGATCAAGAGATCATAATTTAGCCGTCCTTTGAGAATTCAGAATTGTTCTCATGCTGCAATATGCAATGTCCCAAAGAGAAAAGAAGAGGGTATGGGACAACATTCATTTTAAATTATAAATAGTGTAGCCTCGGTCAACATGATAGCTTTTCAAAAACAGTCATTTTTTTATGTTTGCACTACTGATTAATTACAGTATGACTCACCAAAATTGTGAAAAGTCCTTAAAAATGAGACTGGGTCAAAAACCAAAAACATCTTCCTCCTCCTATAGAATGCGTGTTACATGATGCTCGTCTGTAACTCCAGTGCAGGCAGCTGATCTGACTCCAGGCAGCTCGTTTAAAATTAATGATCTGTTACAAAGGTTTCTGGCCATTTGAATGCATTCTTGCTCAACCCAGAAATGTATTTTACAGCTGCTTTGTGCACTCGTGCTCATCTAGAATAACCACAAAGTCATGACATCAACCGTGAGGTATCTTTAAAACTTTTCTTGCACAGAACTTGAGATTAAGACACAAATAAAAGAATAATAAACAAGTACTTTGACATTCTCAAGCTGTGACCCTGAGCTCATTTACTTCACAAAAAGAATTGCCATTGTGATAATAAATAAAGGGAGGGAAATTGAACACATTTGCTAGCTTGTGCTGTGATTAACAACTCATGTCAACAGAGCTGCTGCAGCGTTTTCCTTACAAGGCCAAGAGACCAGAATGAAATCAGATTAATCACTATTTAATTTGAGCCACCACATGTGTGTTGTAGGTTGTTTTTTTTTTTGTAGAAGTTGGGCTATTGACAATGTGTTAAAGGTAAAGAATGAAATAATTAATCAACCAGGGGCCAAGCGGCTAGCAGTTTTTCCCATGTGCCATGTTTGCAGTTCCGCTAACAGTCAAGGGGTTGGTTTTCGACTTGTGGTTACATAAATTATCAGCCAGGAGCTGCTTTATTACCACTTTAACTCTGAGCTGCATCCTGTAAAGAGTGGAAATTGGAAAAGTTTGCTTGCAATGCATTTGTTTTTTAATGTCTGTTAGTATACAATGTGCTGTGTGCCTTGAACAAACATGGCCAGGCTACCTTGTACAATATATATAAGTCAAAGCTGAAAGATGAAATAAAGGAAAAAAGGTTTTTACAGATTTCCTCCGCTTCCTTAATCTATCTCGCTGAGAACTGCAATCTCAAGGACAGTCTAAGACAAGGACAGTTTCTGCTTTACAGACCCATACTGTATATTCAACAATGGATCTACACACTAAATGAGATGGAAGGGAGGGAAATGCTGAAGTCACCTTCTAGAGAAGTGCTGAGCACTGGTGCTTGATATAAAAAGACTCCCAATGACAATTTGCACACATTAGCCACTGCCAGGCTATCAGGCCATATGAGTGTGTGGTGCCAAGTATGGGAGGGGTATAAAAAGGACATTGGCTCAAAAAGTACCTCAGTTAGCAGATTTTTGCTGAAGACATAAGGCCACTGGACATAAACTCAACCCATTAGCAGATTATATCTATTGATCACTCGTACAAAATACGAGCACAAGTGAAATCACATTTGCCTCGTATGACAACAGCAGCAATTTCAGTTTCTAAAATGTTGCTTGAGTGCAGCATAAATTCAGCACAATTTGTCGTCATACTACAGTTGGTACTAATACACACACACATGCTCACCCCTGCTGTTCAAAGTAAACTTCTCACCTGCTGTGGTGTAATGGCTTGCGTGACAAACTCACGTAATATCCTCCTTGTTTGGGCTCTAATTAAGTGAGCCTAATTGAGTCTCAACAGATAAGGGTACCGTTCAAATGTGATCGGTTACTGTTTACATGTTTGCTCAGTTAGTGCTACACTGAGTGCTCAGTCTAAGTGTGCTCAGTCTGAGGTCATTTTTACAAGGTATTACCGAACTAATGCAGTTAGATTTATGGAGTGGGATTCATTAGACAGATAGTGGAACCGGATAGTGAAACTAAAGCCAGGATGTCCGCTTGAGTTGAATATCTTTTTCAAATATTGACAGCAAATCAAAAGCATGTTCCTCTCTACTTCTTGTCCCATACAGAATACCTACTGTGTTATTGTGACAAATTATATTTTTTTATTTTTAACATCATATTATATCCCTTATAAAATGATAATATAGTAGCATAATAATGCTTAAAAATCCCAAAACAACAACACAACTAGCTTACTGGTAGCCTGAAGCTGCACTTCCAGACACTTAGCCTGTGTACAAGAAGATGATCAACTGACTAGTGCCGGAGGTAATGTCGAGGTGTTGGGTTTATTTTTAGAATTGCTTTTTGGAAAGAGGGTTTACTCTGGCAAAATGTTTTTGTTATTTGTTGAATCCCTGATGGGTTGTGTTTTTGTTCAACTCTAGACTCTTTAACTTCGGTGAGTATTATTGAACTTGCCTTTACCTGTAAAAAGTCACCAAGCTGTCAAATACCCCTATTTTTTAAAAAATAATTTGAAGATGTAAATGATAGTTGTTAGGGCACAAAGACAATGATCTGTTGGTCTTTACAAACCTAGATACGATAGTCTAACAGGGGCATAGCCGTCAATGCTGAAAAGGATCAAATCAAAATTATGACCTTAAAATCTAAACTCGAATCCAATCTGGGCTTTGGAGATTTGTGGCACCCCTAATAGACAAATTAAAATCACACAACCAAAACAATAAATTGGGCTCTGGGCCTACTAATGTTTCGTGTTCTTCTGCTTGTAGGTCTTCAGCTTTAACTGAAGTAGGTTTATTATTTAATTTCTGATTATGATTGACAGTTAAATGGTAGACTACGACATCAAAATGCAATGCAGTTTTGTAAGATGAATGACGTTCTTTATTATGGAGCTACTCAAAAGCAATAAAATGTTCAGAAAATTGAGTGAAAATCTGATTAAGTCTAATTATGTGAGATGTGGGTACTGTTTTATGTCACTGAAATCACATTTGGCTCAAAAATGATCCAATGAGTGCAAAGGAATTTTGAGAAGAAAATAAGCCTTTGTTGCACTGGACTTTCCAAGTGAAGCCATAAAAACATAAACCTTTCCGGTCACATTCTGGCTTTAGTTCTGTGGTTGCTGCACAAGGATTGGATTCAGTCCGACCCTTTTCTTCCCAAGCGGAACAAGACTTTTCACCCTGTGGGCTGAGGTTATTCTTCAGGGAAAATCCCTGCGGGCCATAATAAGATATATTTGTTGGACGTATTTGAGTGGATACAATCTCCTCAAAGAGGCTGTCACAGGTCACTTGCTGTGGCAGCGTAGTGGAGAAAAGTGTGTGTCAAGATGTATTGTTGTTTGGGAATCCCTGCTCGCCAAAGACGCTGGATTATGGAAGTGTGGGAATTTGGGGCAGATGTCTTCAAGTATGACACTCTTACATTTTACGCTCCTTTTGTCCTCTGCCCTAAAGATTACTTTTGTCCAGTTTTGGAAATCAATCTGATTCTCTCTACTCCTTCCAAGATAAGATTTCAGCCAGCACAAAAAGCCGAGCCACAAAACATTACCCGTGGAGTGTGACAGCAGTGCTTATTTTTCTCAGCAGCCAGAGCCAAAGCCATTTTTCCCCCACCACTTCATAGCATATAATTTGAAGTTGAGGGACACTGATTAAAGCTCTTTCCACGCTCAAAAATCCAAAAGAAGTGAGAAAGAAGATAGGAGAATTTAGCAGGGTTAGGGTGCTAATCATGTTAATCATACAGCACTCTTGCTGCTCACAAGGACATCATTTGGAATTGGCTTGTTTCATGGCTTGCTAATGCATTAGCTGTCCTAGATTGAATTAGGACTTGGTGTTTTATAAACTAGGAAAAGGTAATTAACAAAGAAAAGATTTCCATACACACAAAAAAAAGTCCAACCTTGACACACACGGATAAATATTTTACCAAGAATCTCTTGTGCAGACATTTGGTCATAAACTTTTCCCAAAACGAGATTGTTGATTCCGAACACATTAACACTGAAACACTATCCATTTTAATTTGTTTACAGTTCTCAAAAAAATTGTTGCAAGCTTAGTTAATACATCCGTTCAGACGACCTGAATCCTCTTCAACAAAATGTTCTGTTCGGCTCCCGTTCAACTGACGTATTCAATTATTTTTTTTCCCTTTGGCATGGGAGAGGGAACTGTTAATTATGCTTTTGTTTTCACACAAACAAAATTACTCAACCAAACGTAAGAGCTCTTGATTAACAAAGGCAGACAGCAATTCCATTTTGTGCCAATTCTATGACGGCATCTGTTCTATTTTCCTCCTTCCCTCTCTCTAACGTTTCACCACTTTCACCCACGTCGTTGCTCATTTCCTTGCTCTACTTACGAGTTACACTTTACGCTGTGGTAAAAAGGTGTACTTTTACAATCTAGCACCTAATGATTGACAAGGCCTAAATGTGCGCCCCCCCTTTGCTTTATCAGCGACCTGCAGCTTGGTTAAACTATCTCAAACTTGGACTCAGACAGAGTTGCTTTACTCAACACCGCATCCATCATTCTGCCCATAAACTTTTGCAGAGGTGAAACTTGTCCCCACACACGTTTTTGACCATGGGACAAGGGCATTTTAATATAAATAGCTTATTTTCACTGAAAAACACAGACATTTGATGATATTTTTTCAATTTACTTGTTCTAATAGAATTGTCATATTCTTTGTACTCTTAACGTAGTTTCCAATGATGATACTGATTTTATACAGAGGTTTACTCAGATACTATACTTAAGTACACTTTTCTGACCACAGAGTAGTGACTACAGACATGAAACGGCAGCCACGTCAGAGCTTAGAGCTACCTAAATGACTGAATAGATTGATTACCAGTGACTCCCAAAACGACATACATCACCATTCTGAAAAAAACATGACCCTTTGTCAGAGGTACAAGAACTTTGTTGTACACTTGCAGTTTTGTTTAGGCTAGAAAACTACCTGGCTAGGTTTAGGAGAAAATGGTGGTTTGACCTAAAAAACCTCTTATTTATGTAACTTCAGTTACCAACGTAGCTACGTTACATACGCAACTTCAGTTACATAATGTACGTGACGTAACTTAACTACGTTAATATTTTAAAATAACTCACTGACTTTCACTTTCACCCTGGGTGAAAAGTCCTGTACTTGTTCGACCCAACCATCCATCCCCAACCTCCTACAGTCTTGTTGCTCTTTTTACTACTTCGCTTGTCTTTCTGTTTTGCTGCCGTAATAATAACTACAGCCACTAGAGGTCGCTGCCTATTGAGAAAAGTAAATATGCGTCATAATAAGCTGCTTTCACACCTATACTGTTGTTTTTCTGATGATGGGCAGGCATTTTTAAGTTAATTTATTTAATCTGCAATCTGACATAACCCCCAGACTGATCCTAATAACTGAAGAATGCTGAATATTGGATCCAATAATTGGCCAGGTGGATAATCGGTTGATCCCTACTGCACACATGCTTGGACAGTGTTGTCAGCACATGGGATGTCTTAGCACTGCCTTGGGTAGAATACTTGGAATAGTTAAGATTCAAGGGATGACCCTTAACATTAAGGGTGTAAAGTATCACTAAGTGGCAGCCATTCATTTAGAAGCCAGCAAGTTTGACAAGCAATGAGTATAAAAGCACATGTGCATCATTGCTGAGCAAAAGGAAGAAATGACGAATTGAGACGTCTCAGTTTCCCCTAAATACCCTCAGAGAATCTAAAGCCTGTATTTATCTCATTGATACATCCCAGTGCTGTCTGGCACATATGTTGTCCAGTCTAAATAAGATTAGGTTTTTTCCCCATGAGCTTCCTTTGAGCCAGATTTCCCAAAAAAGCCTCCTGGCACCTGCACAAGGTAGATATTGCTTAACTAATCCAATAATGGAGAAGAAAATGCTCAGCACTTCCGTCTAATAAGACACACACTAGTGTGTGGTGACAGACAATTCTCAAATTCACTTTCCCAGACTTGTGTTTAAGGGACTCACAGGCTAGTGAACTCTGAGTCAACCTTCAAATTGTTTTTAGACACGGCATGTATCTGGACTGATGTGGTTTTTATGAGTGGAAAAGACTCACAAGGAGCTCAAACATGAGAGCACGTCCCAATTATATGCCAAGGGCTGCAGTTCTTTGTTCCGAAGCCTTAGATGAACTGATTTGAGGAAATGTTAAGTGGCAAGGCATGACTACTTTGCAGTTTACACATGTGTATGTGCAGGACTTGCAGGCCAGAACTAATCCTGTTGTATGTAGCAGGAAGCTGAAGAGTTCATGTTTTCTATAAAGGCCCATGATCCATTTACCTCCTCTGAGGATACAGATGTATGTTTCAATCTTCATTATGACATGGATGGATGGGTAACTTAGAGGGAGGTTTTTTGTGTGTCTGCATGTGTTAACTTTATGTGTCGAGGCCCTATTTGTTCACAATCAGTCATTTATAAGCCATCTCATAGATATGAGTGATTTCTATTAGATGAATAGAAATGAGATGAAATAAGAAAAACAGTTGTCATACATAGTCAATTAAAATGACAACTAAGAGTGGCTTTAAAAAAACTAGAACATCAGTGACATATTTTCTGCCAACGTTCCCATGTATAGTGAGAAATTAGGTGCTTCAGTACAACAGAAATCAGCAGTAAGAGTGTGCTGCGCTGATGAAAATGTGCTTTGGTTTAGTTCATTAGTTGATTCTACAGGTACAGAGCTCGCTAATGAATATTACTGTGAATGTGCCACAGTTGGCTCAAACAGCTAATTCCAATTTACTGTAATAGAGTTTTAAGAGGAACAGTCCCTCTCCAAGTCAAAGTGGCATTAAGTCTCACTAGCTTGGTGCCTCTAAAAGGTAGTTCAGTAATTGGCTGAACAAATACAGTCTCTTTCAGAAAACTGCTAAACCTGGAGGGCAGACAACGAGGGACAGTCTAGTACCCACTAAAAAAATTATTTTACCCATGTTGCCTGAAGGAGCAAAATAGGAATGGATTGTGAAATACTATCCAGTGTGCTCCTTAAAACTCCTGTGATGATGAACGTTGGAACGAAATATAGGAGAGAGAGGTGAAGGCGTAGAAAGCTCCCTTAACCTGTGGTTCAAGGCACTCTGTCTCGGTGAAAAATAGCATCCTCTCCCCCCTTTGCCCCGCACTGATTGTTTTTTCCATAAATCCCCTTTGAGATAGTATAATTAATTGAATGCTGCTTATTTGTCATTAAAAACCCTCGCCTAATGCCTGAGATTATGAGGAAACCATCATGGAGTCAATCTATTAATCATCAGGCATTTTTTTTTCCTCCAGAAAAACCTTCACAGATGAACAATTCAAGTCGTTCCTCATTCTGAATGACATTGGAGAACTCTACGTCAACATACTGTCATGGTTCATCATTTCAATAAATGATTTCACATCTTTTAAACACTAAAAATATGTTATATTTAGTAAAAAATAAAATAAAATCATGAGTGAATCACACAACAATTATAATAAAATTGACTTTTCATCATTAATGTCCCATGGAAGACAGAGTGCACACCTGCAACTTTCATGCATTGGAACATAGGGATTATGATTTTTTAACTCTCAATCAAAACAATGAAAACAAGAGACGTAGCTTGATGATGTTGTGAAGTAGTGCAGGATCTGGGAGTCGCTGTCTTAATTGTTTTATAACATAACACAAAAAGTTTTACATATGTTATGTTTAGTCATGTTTGCTGATTTTCTTCCTCATTCTTGAACATCTCATCAGATGTTTCTGCAAAAGTCATAGCTACAGGCAACCAAATGAAATGCAAAAAAAAGTCTGATTTCTCTGGGTTTTAACATCGTTGGAAACGTTTGGGATAATGTAAGTACACAACTCAATGTTGCATAATATATCTTTAAACTTATGTGCAGGGAGTTCCAAAGAGAAGCTGTCATTGGAATTTTGGTTGAAATATGTGTAGAATTTGATAAAAAGTGGTGGAAAACAGCATCCAGATCATAAATGGCTGGAGTTATGCTTTAAAATGACCCCGCCTAATGTTCCTCCAAGCCTGCCATCCCCATAGACATTTTTTATGGCCATCGCTGCTGGGGCAGATTGGATCAGCCAAGCAGAGGGCATGCAACAGAGATGTACGCCACTTCTGGCAAGGCGCCCCAACCTCTCCCTAGGCCCCATGTCATTCATAAACATGACGGATTAGCTGTGATATTCCTCCATTTACAACATAAGCGAAGGGAGCGGGAGGAAGAGAATGAAAGCAGAGTGAGTGTTAGTGTCGGTTGCCCCTTAGGGGTAGTGCTAAAATGGATGGGTAAAGAGGGGAGATGAAAAGAAGAGATGAAGCAGGAAGGGCGGAGAGGGGGCCTTTCTCTACAGGCCTGGCTGGGCAAGCAGCAAGGCAGGCAGGAAGCCAGGCACAAAGCTCCATTTACGCTCAGATGCCCCCCCTCCTCTTGCTTTACAGACTACACATCAGCTCAGCCAGATGTACTGCTCTGAGTAAAGATCACCTAGGGGGAAGGTGGAGGGAGATTTTAAGACCTCCTCTACCGACAATCATGTCTTTCTTTGTCTTTTGCGTTCACCCTTCTCACCGACTTCATCTGCCTCCATCCAGTCGCAACTCACCCGAGACTTTCTAAAGACGCCTGATATTTAAGACTCCCCCTCGATCTGTCTCTGTCTGTCTCCCGCCTTCTTTGCCTTCTGTCCCCCTCACACCCCTCTTCAGGATTTCACTTTGCATATTCCATTTGCTGGTTGTTACCTTGAGCAATGATTCCATTTACTTTCGAAAACAGTGCCCCATTTATTTCAAGTCGGGGAAAGAAAAAAAAAAACTTTTGCTCTCCTCATCTTATCTGCCATCAGCATTTTTTTTGTTATTAGTAATATTCAAAGGAGGAAGGAGACAACTGTTTGACAATGCTTTGAGCTATTTGCCAAACACAAAGCTAAAATATATGTCCCTTATTCTCTCTCAACTCCATGTGACGCACCTTAGGAAGCCTCTTCTTTTTTATTTGTTTTTTAAATCAGTCCATCAACCCTCATTTGATCCTCTTGAGTGCATTAAGCATTCACAAATAAAGAGGACGTGGCGGCGAATACATAAACAACCACACACTACCTTCTCCTTAGAGACGCCTCCATTCTCAGCGACGCTCCTGTCATTTTGAAGCATATACTGCTAGACATCTGTTCCGTTTTTATGTTTCAGGCTTATTCATTTTATATTCACCCTCTCACTGCCCACTTGGGATGACTATATGAACACTTGATGTTTTAAAGTTTAATAATGTATATGTTTGTGTGTCATTTCTAATAAAATATTATGGAAGTATTTAGGTTGGCTCATTTATTTTGTCTTTTCAGGGGGAAGCCAGAAGTTGGAGCCAGCACGGGCTCAGGAGCATTTCTGCGACCAGGTGAGTCTTCCTACCAGGCAGAAAAAAAAAAAACAGAAGGCAAAACTGTGAGACACTGAGTTGCTTCATTAACCTTCATGTACTATACATTCAGAAGCGGGGGGGTAAGTTTGAACGAACAGCCGTTTTCTAATACCCTTTCTTGGACTGTCACGTTCACATTAAGAAACCTGTACAGGACTGTTCATATGTCTATATGGACTTGCGTATTACTACAAATGCAAGAAAGCATCATCAGCTGTCAGAACGCGCCAACGAAATCCTCTAAACTAATCACTTTTAGCATTTCGTGCATGACAGTGTCGGATATCTTTATGGGTCACGGCTCTTCCATTTGAACATGGTATCATCAGACTCAGACGACTACTCTGGGATACGTAAATGTCTGAGGAAACCAGCCTCATATGAGTTCACTTCCCCCTGAGAAAGGAAAAACCTAGCACCCACCATTTCAATTATTGATATAGCTAAAAGCTTGCTACAGGAGAGAGGAGTATAGAGATTATTCATGCCTGCTAACATCCTGCAGAGAAGGACCTCTTGCCTCTCAAAGAGGCCTAATGGAAAACAGGGGTTATATCAGGCCTTTCAAATTTAGCAGACAGGCATTCTCCCCAAAAGTGACTCAGGGAGACGATGGGTGTCACAGAAGGCAGTGGGTGGCATTATTTTATTATGGAAATGACTATGTCGAGGCCATGTGTTTTTGAGATCTGACAGCTGGGTTTACAGCTTGCAATGAGAACATGTTTCTGTACCCCTTTCCTTTAACACAGCCGTAAAACTTCTTTCTTCTTCTTATTCACTGTGCTAGTCTTTGCTGTACTGAATGTAATAATGTATAGACAACTAATTACAGCCAAAAATCAATTCTTGCCACATCACTTTTTCTCAGCCAAAGTTGTTTGGTCGTAATTAGCGAGCAGCCTTACGCGGCTTGAAAAGTTTCTCAAGATCATTAGATGCATTAAGGATGACCCTGCAGTGCCCAATTAATCTAGTAGAAAATGACTTTTGAGTGCAGCTACTGTAGGATCAAAGCTACTAACATTAGCACCCCTCGACTACCTGGCTCAGACTTCTACACTCGTCGTTTTTTTGACCTTGTGTCCCATCCAGTCTAGTCAGTGAATATTTCTCTATAAAAATGTGTTAAATTCTGCCATATAGTGTATCATGTAACGTGCACAAGTTTATCAGGCTAAAATAAGGTAAAAATTTAGAAAAAAAATTAATTAAATGTCTGATCTTTCAACTTATATTAAATATACATTTTTAGAGGATCTGATGCTAACATGCTGTTCTCAGATGGTGCATCTGCTAAACAGAGATATGTTGGCATTGTCAATGCATGATCATATGATCAGATCAAAAAAGTTTGATTAGTAAAGAATTGCCTAACCTTTCCACACCATGTTTCATTATTCACTATTTAAGTGTACTTAGTGCCCATATTTTACAAAGTGGGATTTCCATGACTATTGTTTATTATAAAGCAGGTTTAGATTTAAATAATGTGAAAGTACCAAAAACGCTCAATCCACAGAGAAATTAATAAAGCCTGTATTCAGAAACTGTGCCTTCAAACAAGCCATCAGGACTTGAGTAAGGTTGTCATGTCACAACTATAGAATCGCTGCCCTGAACAATACCCTCAGCACAGCCGTGATTTCAAAACACTAGCAAAGCTGAGGCGGAGACACAGTGGGCAGTGCTGACCAGGCCTGTGAGAGCTGACCATTAGCAATACTTTCAGAAGACAGGCACTGAAACAGAGCATTCAGACAGAGGGTTAATAGAGGTGCTGCAGCATTAGACAGTACAAGAAAAATAATGTGTTTTTTAAATCAGAAAAGCATGAAAACATTTTCTAGAAGAAACCTAAAATAAACCTGAAAATGAGCATCACCTAATTGCATTACCAGTACTGTGAGGCTACAGTGGAGAACAGTGGCATCTAAGGCCAGTTTTGGAAAAAAACAACAACACATTCCTCATTTGTCTGAATCGATAATTATTATTTCAGAAGGCTGTGTTTACTTTTATTAAAACAAATACAGAGCCACAACATGTGCTGAGTTATCTATCATGTTCCGAGTCCAAGCGCCTTTGTGGCTCCAGCAGCTGTTTTCTCACATGCTATGCAGGCTCTAAAGACTCACATCCATCTTGTCAGCAGCAGTTTTCTCTTAAATCATCCCGCATACTACACACTTACTGATTAGCTCCCACGATTAACTATGCAGCAAGATATAAGAGGGAGTGGGGGGTTATTTATTTATTTTTTTTTCCTGAGATAAGATCAATTTCTGTTAGGAGAGTAAACTCTATCTTTTTAATTACAATAATGAATAACTTGTCATCATGTGCTCCATTTCTGTGAGATATGAGAGAGCGAAGTTAGGAATTGTGGGGAGAGCATCAAGTCAGTATTGGCCAAATTCCAAGCAATAACTGCCTATGGATATTTTATGAAACATCTAATGGACATGGAGATAATTGATAGTCTGTGACGTGGGTTCTACACTTGTCCTCGCATGCCTGGTGAGAAAAACATGTCTGTTTCTGAGTAAAATTTCCTGAAAATAACAATTAATGACTGCAGTACAGAGTGACAAGAAAAACAATGAAAAATGTAATAGTGCTGCATACCATTAGCGGATATCTGAGTACTCAAGCTATTTAATTCCCTTAGACCTAAAAATGCTGTTCGAAGAAGTTTAGAATAGCTTCGTTCTACATTCAATAGAGGAGTTAAACTCCTCCTGTGAGTCAGCATGTTTCCACAGCACAATTTTTGGACCAAAAATGTATTTTTCTAACAAAATTGAGTGTTCCATGTGGCGGCCCAGGTCTTGCCATCTATAGAGCTCTTGCCATCAAAACATAGAATTGTACTGTAGCTGCTGGCCCCCTACTCTCCTTTTTTTTCAAGCCACTGATCACAAGCCCAGTAATTTTACAATGGTCACTTGCTTCATCCCTACTGCAGCCCTTGCTCTGACAGTCCAAGACAGCTGACACAGCATTTATCTTGCTAAGCAATTTGAGCATGCAGACCAGCTTGTTCATATCTTGCTCATCTCTCACTCTGTACTGAGAAGGAAGGCATTATGCATTGAGAAAATGGTGCATATAGATGAAAAATGTTGGTAGAATTGAGCATTAAGGTACATATTATATTATTCTTCAGTCACTACTCACACTTTCTACAGGCTTGTGCTATGCATACGGGTCCACACTGTGTACATTGACCACAATCTTATGGATATCGGTTAACTCAGCTTGGAATGTAAATTAGATAGCTCTTGGTGTCTTTCATTAAGTGTGGAGAACCATTTTTTTTCACAACAATGACAAAGAGCGGGGTGCTTGCATTGTCTATGAATAATCACTGATCATGTAGCAGCCCCTTTCATTGTATGTGGAAAGATCCGTCTCGGCTACACGACTTTGACTGTGCCATTGCACCATTCCATACAAATGGAAATGATGCATTCTGTTTTTCTGTCACAGGAGAGCGGCTTCCCATTTTCCGCTCCCACTGTCAAGTTGTGCACAGCTGCATAAGTTTGCACACTTGTGTGTGGGGCACAGGAAATGGCTGTTGACAGCATAATGGGAGTATGAGGATGCAATATAAATCCTTAATCATGCCTGAATCATGAACTGCAGCACTCAAATCCACATATCATTCTGCTGGAGCTACTACAAGCACCGAGTCTAGACCCTGTGAGGTGCCTCAGCTACATTTTCTGGTATTTCTTTTGTTTACTTATGGTTAAAAGAAATCCAACTCAACTTGTCTAGTGACTGATATACTTGTTAGAGGACACTGTCATATCTTACAGAGGCAAATTCATAAATGAGATCAAATACCACTTCACTGAAATCATATTCCGGCCATGACACCCAAAATGTGCTGTTCCTTCATTTCTCAATCCCCTCCTGTCATTCTCGATTACAAAGCAAATCAAGATGACCTTAATTCAAAGACACTAGTCACATATGAAGTGGGTCATCTCATAGTTAATCAAAACAGAAGGCACAAAAAAAAGTGCAGTAAGGAAGTCTGTACCTCATGCCATGGCCTGGCAAATTTGACTCGGAACATCATTATGTTTCAGGGTTTCGCCTTTCATGCAAATCGTTTCTCTAAGCCTGGAAGTTCATTACTAATGGCGCTTCCCATCAAGTTAGAGGCCCATCCGAATACTAATATCTCCCAGTACTTTGGATTTGTCACCTCGAATCCCCCTCTCTTCGTCGCATGGCAATTACAACAATGTGCTTTTCCTTCATGGAATTAGGCATCACCCCCTGTGGCGAGCTTCCCACAACAGATGCTTTGCAGTCGTTTCCACAGCCCATTGGAGCTCAAATGAACTAAATGAACAGTCACTTTATATGTATTAGGCCTGGCATAGTATCACTTATCTTTGTTTGTTTGTTTATCTATCTCTCCAACCCTGCATCAAGTTTAGTATTCCTCCTCGTATTTCTCCAAAGGAGAGGGGAATATTTTTTTGCTGGTGATGGTGACAGACCGGATTTAAAAAATGTGCAGTTGCATTTTTCAAACTGCAGTTTCTGTCATGTGGAATGATGAGTAGCAAAGCAGCAGCGCTATATTTATTGTACTGTATGGAGTAAATTTGGAAAGAGGAAGCTTTTTGGTCTCTTAAATAATATATAACGCACCCTTGAGGTGTGCAGTGTGCCTGCTTACTACCAGCTTCCTGAGAGGCCAAGTCATTCTTGCACCGGGTTATTGAAAGAGGAAGAAGATCGGTTTAGTGCATTATGGATTTATACATTTTGAAGTCATAACTGTTGAAGAAAAGACTCAAATTAAATGGCTAGTAAGAGCTTATCTTGTTGATATCCTTGTCTGTGGCCAGCAATGTGGCATCATTTTCCTTTTGTTTATATTTTATTTTATTATCTTTTCATCTTGCTTTCTTTCCTTTGACTGTCTGGCTATGACTGCTATCACTGCTCATGATAATGAGAGATAACAACATTTGTTTTATCTATTATTTGCTTTTTAGAGGCATTGCTACCAGTGTACTAAAAAATCCATTTAGGGCTCCAACTTATGATTATTTTCATAATTTATGAATCAATAATTTGGAAAAAATGTCAAAAAAATGTGAAAAATGCTAATTGCAATTTCCCAGAGCCCTCTTCAAATTCCTTCTTTTTTCCAACTAATAGTCAAAAACTCCAAGACTCTTCATTTCTTTTCATAAATGATAAAGAAAAGCAGCAAATCCTTACATTTAAGAAAATAGAACCAGCAAATGTTGCTTGAAAATAGACTGAAAAGAGTAATCAATTAATTGTTGCAACTCTAAATACATTTCCTTTGTAAAACCTACCAGACACCAGATGTCTAGCGAATGGAAAATGCTCGAACTGGGTGTAGGTTGAATCCCTGTTGTGTCATAGCAAAATGGTGACAGAAGGTAGTGAAATGAACACATACTGATATCAGAATCTTGCAGATTATTACCAAAATCATTCACAATGCCTGTACTTGGGGTTTGTATGTATCTAACGGAGGCAATGTGAGGACAGGGAGCACGCCTTTTTATTTGCACCAAAGCCGAAAAAGAAAAAGCCATTCCTGTTTTTCTATTTTTTTCGTCCGTGATAGGCCTCTCCTCACCTTCAATACATTGATGGGAAAGGAGAGCGAGCAGAAGAGCAAAATGGAAATGGTAATAAACATGCTAATGCTAGGCCGCGGAGCCGGGACGAGCAGCTTCTATACCCGTCTCTCAGCTATCTATTGGTGTGTGTGTGCGTGTGTGTGTGTGTGTGTGTGTGTGTGTGTGTGTATGTGTGTGTGTGTATGAAGGGGAAAAACATAGATAGAGAAAGAGCAGGAGTGGACAGGAAATGTGCACAATATTGCATGTGAGAGCACACACACATACACACACTTTGTGCCCAGAGTAAACAGGAGAGAGCTGGATGTGAACGTGCCACCTTTCTCTTTCAATCGGCCTCTGGAGACAGTGCAAAGGGCCTTTTGTTGGCTCATTGGTGAGATAAGAAGCATGGGAGGGAGAGGAGGGGTGGAGGGCTTCAGAGACTCGCAGAGCCAGCTTTTTTTCTATAGGATGGAAGCACCCCTCTCAATAGGAACTCATTTGCCATGTTGTGTAATTGTGGCACATAATGGAGCACACCTCATTGAGGCAGCCCAAGGCTTTTTTTCTAAAGCCATTTTCTCCATTCACAGCCAAACAAGTCATGTTTTAGAGAGATATTACACAGCCTTTTGAGCTCAGGGCCACCACATATTTGCCTTTGAATGGAATGTTTTGTGTAATCAAGATAAAAAATTTGCTCAGTGCTTATTATAAAAGAGGCACTGTCAAACAATTTGATATTGGTCGTCTGACTTTTATTCTCACAGCTCACAGGACCTAAACAAAACGTCTGACCTTTCCCGCCTGGTTTGTTCCACTTGTTTGTGCTGGCTATTAACAGTGGTCACTGAAAAACACTGGCACCGAGGTAACCTCTGACTAAAATACTACATGAGAATACACTGCTTTATTTGTTACACGGTCAAATGAATATCAAAGCTGAAGTGCAGAGATGAAAAATGACTGATTTGAAAATTATTGCTGAGCTTTTCCATTAAACCACCGCAGGCTAGGAATGGATGGCTATTTGCATAATTTAACTGGCATCTTAATTATTGTGTCAGGCATCTGTATGCAAATGACTTAAGTCACTTAGAAACGGAAACTTACTTGGCTAAATGGCTAATGGACTAAATCTTATCAAGTTAGAATACACAACGTGAGTGTAACCAGAGTCTCTAATTGGGTCTGACTGTGTGGCGCGACAGTGAGAAACAAAGACAACAGGACAGAACAGACAGAAAACAAGTACATGCAGGCTTACCTGGGTTAGCAGGGAGAAAAAGGGCATGTTAGTGGTGTGTGTGGGGTTTGTTTTTCTTTTGGGGTTGTTGAGAAGGACCTACCACGTAAAACAGTGAGTCTGGTGGTAGCGCTCGTCTCTCCAACACTGTTGGAGGCGACGCATTCATATATGGCTTCATCTCGGGGCGTGCGCAATGGCTGAATTCTTAGCACTGAACCAGAGCCATCGTCGAACTCTATCACCTGCAGGTGCGAGAGACAGAATAATGTTAAAGGAGATTTTTTGGTTCACAACGGGTAAGGGACCTTCTGCAGACAACAAAAAACACTGTCGAAGACATTTGGCTAACAACACTGATGGTGACTGACACAATGTGCTTCCTATGACAGAGACGAAGGCTGCTGCCTACCTTACATTGAAACCCAGTGATTTTATGATTCGTGAGTATTGTGGTTATGTACTGTACATATACAAAAAGTAACTTCAAGATCTGTGCAATATTAGAATGCTTATAGATAATATATAGGTACTAAAAATACATGACTTTTTTTAAGCTTTTTGTCGTAGGTACAAATGTAAGTGCTGTCTTCTACTAATTAAGCTGAATCTGATGTACAATTTAACTTTGTGCAGTAATTGGTAAAATAATCAATGCAGCTGACTAACTTTAAGAATGGGGAAGGTCATCTCGATGAGAGAATTTTTGCTTGGATATCGGGTTGTGGAGTAAAATTTTAACCTGAATGTGTCCCACTCTTAAAGTTAACATTCTATCCCTTGAAAAATGCATCACACTGGATTGTGTCAATGGGACAGAAACAAGCACAAACAGTTAAAAGTGGCTTGATAAACGGTTGAGGACAGTTGTACCATGAGGTGAGGTAGTGGTACAAAAGACAGGACCGACTGTATTGGACGAACGACACATAAAATGCTCACAAACAGGTGTTTGTTGTAGCTTATTCAGCTATTTTTTGCATGCTACATGTCGTATACTCACTGATTTTAGAAAGCCCTGTGTCATAACTCAATATCTTTTAAGCATAGAGGTAGATTTCAATAAAGATAGGCCTGAGACCTCAGCTTCATTCACACGCACACACACGCGCGCGCGCACACACACACACACACGCACACACAGAGGCCTACAAACATTTGTAAAGTTAACAATATATTTGTGCATGTGTTAGTTAACAATACACTTAAACATTTCATTAGCCGAGCGCTGCAGCAGTGTTGGCATTCAAGCTGACAGCAGGTGATGGTAGGAACACAAAAAAAGCCTCCTTTCTTAGTCAAAGCCGAAAGAGCAAATTAGAAAGGAAGTTGTGAGACCTCTAAAAGGAAATGGGTTTTTGTTAGAGGATGAGGCAGCAGTGCATGATTGAATGGGCGCAGAATGGTGGCAGCCAGCAAGCCCTTCGAGGCAACCAGGGAATGAAAACTAGAGTGTTAGCATTCAGCACAATGTGCGATGCAAACGCGATGAACTCTGATAAGATTAGATTTCTGTGGTTATTAGACGCAAAGAAGAGACAGGAAGGGGTCTCCAAGCTCCGTTAAGCCATTGCTGCTGTGCAGTAGCAAGCGAATATGGCATCTAGAGCAGAGGGGTGGTGGGAAGTGACACCATGATAGTCCCGAGGACTGACACAGAAATTAATAGAAATCTTATCAGTGTTCTGCGTTGATGTGTTATTTCTCATGGGTATTGAGCCCAAGTGCAGATTAAAGCTGACCAGAAATCAAAGCTTCAGCCAAAATAAGGAGGGTAGGACATGCATTTAGATAAAGATGCCACAAAGCAAAAGGATATTTCCAAGTGAAAGCGCCTACTTCCCCTTTCACTTCACATAAAGCTGGCAAATGTGGCATGATGCTAATGTAGGTATCTGGGTCACACCACAAGTCGTTTCTTCTTCTAGCCAATTGCGTTTTTTCTTGTCTTACATTTAATTACAAATCAGTCTCCAGATCTTTCGTATACTTGCTCATTAAAGCTCAAGCATGTCTAAAAGCCTGGCCAGCATGATTATTAGAGCCTGCTAATGCGTGGTGGCAAGTCAGGGCGAAAAGCAAGCAAGCGGGGCTTGGCGCAATGGATTATGTGCGAGCAGAGCCAAAAGCGGTGCTGAAGCATTCCAGTTTTGTCGAGCATTTTACATCAGAACAATAGACCTAATACCTCAAATCTCTGGTTGCTGACTTTCTTCCCCTTCTTGTTCCACACAATCTTCGGCCGCGGATCTCCTGTAGCTTGGCAGATGAAGGATGCCACCCCTCCTTGCACGCCTGTTTGGTCATTGGGGGTTCTTAAAAACTTTGGTGGTGCTGGAGACAGACAGAAACAGAATAAAAGATAGCAAAAATAGTAAGTGAGCGTGCTAAGTGTTGGACACGAAGCAATTAATCTCTCTTATCAAGCTGCGTACATGAGAAAGTAACAAAGTTGCAGATTTCAGCATGTGGCTGTTAAGAGGATTGTCTTTGGAGGTCAAGACAAGAGATTGTACTGACTTCATTGTGCAAAGTGGAAACAGATGATCAGTGGTTGAGATCAGTTAAAGGACAGAGGTCTTGGGAGCAGAGTGTACAAAGCATCTTATCTTGACCATGAAGGTATTTCTACGCAACCCTGAAATCTCCTCTGACAGACAGACTTTTTTGGTAGGATTTCTCAGATAAAAGTGGGGAAGAAAGAGGGTGTTTAAACCAATCACTGGTTCACAAGAAATACAAAATCTGAAATGTGAAAAGAAATTCGAGTTTGAATTGTTATTTAGACTGAACGACAAAATTGTGTCAAGGCTGCAATCCTGGGGTACAAAAACTCGTCACAACACAGCCTACAAAGAAAAGCTATAAAGGAAAGTACTACAACTTTGAACCCTTTGCTTTGTGATATGAGGTGTTCAAGTTGATGTTAAACGTTTTTTAATGCTACTGAAGTTTTTAAAGTTTGTGTGACATCATTGATCATTATTCGTGAACTGGTACTGGACATGTCATTCGACATGAAAGTCATCTATTGTAACGGGCTGTTACCCATCACTTCTGTGTTTCTAATAACATAGGCCAACATTTTCCAACAGTTGCAGTGAAACAGAAGCAGACAACACTAATCTCTTCAAAACCACCAATTGGAACGGCGCTTGTGCCCCACGCAAATGAGACACGCACCTGATAAGGTCCTCGCAGTGCTCTGATCAGTGATGTGAGCATTCTGTTGCTCCTAATTGGTCCCTCAATTCAGCACAACAAGTCAAGTGTAAAGGCAATGAGGATAAAAATGCTAAAAATGTAGGGGAGCGGAGGTGGGAGAATAGGAGAGAGGAACAGTGTTTGCTTTGTGTGGATGCAGCATGGATGTTCCCATCTACTGTGGTGGTTTTACAACACTGTCAATGGCTTTTGCTCATGCACCTTCCTGACTTCAGAATCACAGTTTGTTAGGTAAAATCATTCCCCAATATAATTAAGGCTTTGTCAGCCATTACAACAATTCTCTAATTACTATCAGTTTGAAGAATTGAGTTCTGTTTCGTCTTTTTTCCCCCTCCAGGACAATCAGTTCCTGCTCGTGAGCAGACGTTTTTATTACAACCGCCAAAAAATCAAAACACGGGAAAGTGATAGGTAATCAAAGGAACCCGTCTCTCCCTGATGAGATTTTGATTGTGAGACTTACATTCCAGCTTTATCATGATGATCAAGGCTAATTTCAATAGCAATAATGTCCTAGTGCTAAGTCAGACCCCCTCAGTATTTTGCTCTGAAGCTCGAGTGCCAGCTTCAGTGGGAGGTGTAGCTCCATCTGTCCCCCCTTGCGGAGCAACTGTTTGCCTTTTATCAATCACTTCAGCAGGCCATTAGGGGCCACACAGCTGCGGTAATGCCAACCATCTGAATCACCTCATCTGTGTGTGTGAGAATGTGTGATTGTGCTTGTTCGCGTGCCTGTGTGGGGACCAGTTTCGCCTCTCAGATTGTACTGCCCAGCGGCAGCAGCAGCGCTGCGAGTGAGGGACAAATTAACCTGCAGGATTCGTGGAGAGGTGACATAAGATGTGTGGTCAGCAATCAAAAGTCGAACAGATAAACAGGCTAGCAGCTGGGCTTCCACTGGGCAAATGAGTCTGGGAAATCACCTGATTGCCTCATGACATGCACACAGTCCTACATCCACACACACATTAACAAACCCACACACACTTCTCAGAATCTCCCTCTCATTCACCGGTTGACAGATCCGACAGGTGGGCAGCAGAGTTGACACTATGTAATTTGTACACGGCAAAAAGCACCATTATATCTGCATTTGCACCTTATCTCATTGACTTGGCTGGGGCGTGGCGCGCACTGGCATCCAGCCAAGTGGGTGCTGATGGGTAATTGATATGCTATTGGGGCTGTTTTCGCTCCGGGGCCATCCATTACGGCTCGGTGCGTCTCCCTACGCCGGCTGTGATAGACTGCGAGGACATGTGCGAGAGATCAGCACTGGAGGTGAGGGGAGGAGGGTGGGGGGAGAGTCACCGCACAATGGGGAGTGATTGAGGCGTGACATGGAGGTAATGGTGTTTTCACAGACATGGCTGCTGATATCACCATCATACCCCCATTTTAGGTCTGCCGCTGACAAACATCCATTTTGGTAGACTCCTCGTACGGCTTCGGGTAGACAGAGGCTGATTGAAACCTCTGTTTTCTCCGAACAATGCCATGACTAGCACCTTGACAGCAACCAAAAAGATATGGTCTGTGAACAAACATTGTGAAAAACATGCACCACACAGAAACCTTTCACCATTGACCCCTGATTTTTCAATGAGTGTTTTGGTAAATTACAACTATTACAACACAAAAGTTATATGGACATGGAAAGGTGAATCTGCCTGTAATAATATTTCCTTTTTCTTGTAAAAAGAATCTCAATTCAATGAACTGCCATCCAGTAAAAGCTCCTGTTACCTCTGCTGCACATTGGCATCTCCTTTGAGAGGTAACCATGATCTACATGAATTAATACCGTGACTAGGCACCTGTTAATCCAGTGCTAAGCCGTTGCCGGCAAACAAATGAGAAGTGTAAAGCCTGTCACAAGCTGAAAGTTTAGTGACATGGGCCTGTGCCTGCTCTCCCTTGAGGTCATTATGTAACCTTGTTCAGATTCACTGCTACCAGAAGAAAAGAAGCTCTTCATAGCAACCCCTTGCTCTATTTTTCATGGATCAACACCATGTTAATAATTTGGTGGCTGACTGAAAAGCCTTTACTGTCAAGAACACCCGTGTCCACAGGGGTGAGGGGGCAGACTGTTTCATGGCTGGAAGTATGGATTTTTTTAATGGATAGACATAAATGGAAATTGGAATCCTTCGATAATGTGCGTGTGTTACAAACATGAAACAAGAAATTTATTACTGTTGCCTGTACTGTAGTTCATTTTCATCATTTTAGCCCTTTTTGACATCTTTAAAATCCAGTATTTGAACAAAATGGTCACCAATCAATAAATACATTCTTTTGGGGTGAGTTTCCTTAAATGCCATCACCACACTGGGGCAGTTTTTTTTTCCTGTCCTATGTTTACACATAACTTTACATATCATCAACAACAATTTTGTTGTTATTGTTGTCCGACATCTTCACTGTCATTGTCATACAGACCTAACAACAGAGGTTCTGCCATTTTCATTCTGAATGTAGAACAAGGTCATTTCCATCCAAACTTAAGATTCCTATCTTAGGAAATTCCTGTAATAGCTAATTTTTTATTCTAAGGCAAGGTAGGATTTTTTCATTTTTGCACTTGGAAACATGTTTCTGTAATACTAAAAATCCTAAATGTCCACCCAAATTGAGAAAACAGGATTTCAGTTTTTAAAAGTTTCTGTAATGAGGCTCCAGTGTGCAATACCCTTTTTCAAGACACTACCAGAAAAGAAAAGGTAAATGTCTGGTATTTATCTGAAAAGGAAAACAACCTGAAATCTCCAGGAATACCTTTTTTACATATGAGAAAGACATGAGAAAGAAAAAACAAAGCCAGTCATACCATAGCAGGAGAAAGGAAACAGTAGATGGCAAATTTCTGTGCTTTGTCATGCTATATAAGATGTACTAAAGGGAGCCCCTTTCTGGAGGTTCTGGATGTCGAACTAACTAAGGATGCTTGAGAACAAAATGCCAAGAAAGTTGTACATTTTTTTTCCTTCCGATTAACTCTCACTATGAATCAAATTATACAAATCAAATGGGAATGCTTTCTGAAAACTAATTGAGAATCAGGGAAAGCAAATTACTAAATATAAGTTGGTAGTAAACCAAGCGTAATATTAAATAAAATCCTAAAATGGTAGAGAAAGTGGAACTTTTTAAAAGCTGTGTAACTATTTGACTGCATATACAGTACAGTATTCCATTCCCTGGTGTTTTTTGGACTGAATCAGCAGTGAATGAAAAGCAGAGTTTTTGGTGAAATTGAAGTACCTGTTGCAGAGCTTCAAGTTGAGTGGACTGTGTAACTGAGGACTGGGGCGAATGATATCGTATTTTTATATCGGCTTGCTGACCTTAGTAGATTGCTGGGTTCAGAGCATCTTGCAAATCTGCATTCATTACAAGTTTGTTTGATATTGGCTTAACTTGAAGTCAAACATTGCATTTAAATACTCTTCTCAAAAAGATCAGAGTCTGGGTTTCATTCATAATGGCCCAAACATTTCAAGTCATCAGGATTCCGCCATATAGACTAAAGTTTGATCTGCCAAGCCATTAAAGAGCACAAATCAAAGAGTGGAGAGAAGAACATTAATAAACCCACTTTCAGTTGGATCCTCTATTCGGCACAGACACCAGTCCAAGACGGCTCGGTTTTCACAATTATACTGACTGACATATTCAATTTCATTTGCATGAAAGGGGCCATTTCCTCTCTGAATCTTTAACTTGCTGGGTGAGGTGGGGTTGCGGAGGGCGATAATTAATCCTAACACATTGGGTGGCAGTCTGCAAATACCCTGCTCCATTTGGACATACGGGTGGAAGAAAGGAGCGTTTAAAGATGCCATTAACCTCATTCGACATCTTTAAGCCGCAGCATTTCAGTTCTGTGATATTGATGAATTGTCACAATGGCAGCAAATTGGACTGAAAGGGATGGTGAATGTTGGGAGAGGGCAAATGTGACTCATGTAGTATACTGTATGTGCCTTTATGTAATCCTATAAGTATTCTGAAAGTCCACTGCAGCAATATCATTTTTGTAGTATTCAAATAAAGGTGCAGAGGGAAGGGTTTGGCGGTGATTGCAAATGCACTTCCATATGTGCGGTTTAAAAAGCAACAGCCTCTCTATGGATTAATTAACTGTCTATACAGTGCTCAAAAACATCTGACCCCATGCCAAAATAAAACCGACTGTAGTAATGCAGACGCACAAACACAGAGATAAACAATGCAGAAAAACAAGTGGAAAAAAAGAGGGAAGATAAACCACACATACTAATCAATGGAACAAACACAAGCATAAACCATTTTCTTGGGGCTCTACACAGCTCTCTATCTGCAGCATTATGATAAAAATTTGTCTTTTGTAATGCCGAGGAAACAAACTCCACATTGTATGTGCTCACAAAGGGCCTAGGCGCAAGAAAGAAAAAGGAATTGGAGCTTAATTAGAACTGTTGGCTGATTTGCATTGCATGCTCATCGGTAATCTCGCCTTAAATGGAAACTGAAATTCTTATTGCAATTAGTGATTACTTGAAAAGGGATATGGCCCCCGAATGATTGTTAATTACTGGATCAGGAATAGTACATTAATTCACTGCAGAGGTTTTAATGCAGTGCAATGATGGGGACCTGCTCCTCCATCAATATTGTGCTGCTTGTCACACATAATGAAGTTCATAATATAAGCCTTCTCCTACACCCCCATCCCTCCTTTTCCCCAAATGCTAAAATGTGCTCTCTAAGCAAAATTCACAAGAGTCATTATGTAAAACTAATTCAATAGAATATACACGAATGAGGCTTAATGACACATTAATATTGTGGCTGCATATGGATACTAGGGCCGCAGGTCTGTTTTGTAAAAGGGTCAGGGTCTCTTATTTGGCTCATAAGCTGCTAAAAGTCTCCTGTGAATAAATAAATGCATATCATCACTAACAATGCAGCTTCAAAGGCAGGAAAACTACAGCATGTGCTGTAATACACAACTCACCAGCATATTCTCCTTGCCAAATACTCAGCCCAGTGACTAAGGTTGCAAAAATCATAATCCGGTGGGACTTTCTGAACCCCAGTAAGTATGTATTACTCATGCTCAGTGGCACTGCTATGCAAGGTCTGAGCTTCTGGCTATGGCTCTGCAGGAGTTAGGCCACTTTTGCACAGACAACAGCAACAGCTTCAAAAAGAATGGCTAATGCTCTTGTCCCACATTCAATGCACTGACAGATTCTATGACAAGGCACGAGTGGGGGAAAGAGAGAAAAAGGCTCCAGAGGTGCACAACCCATCATGCACATGTGCATGCATGCACAGACACACACACTCTCATGGGTGTTAGAATATTCTTGCTGGATGGAGCAAACATTGCAAATGGGAGAACGACATTAATAAATTGGGGGGTTGTGGGACAATAGAAAATTCCGGACGGTTCCATTAAATAAATATAAGGGGTTATTTATGGAGCACAGCTGAACTTCTTAGTTGGTGTTTCATGGGATAAGATTGGAACTGAAAGGCTCCCTTATTCAATTATCATTGCAGATTCATAAGGCAAAAACCTTTCAGTTGTGCAATGACAGCTACATCAGTGATGGGGTCTCTTTTGTGGTATAGTACAATGTTTGCAGAAGAAATCATGTACCCTCTCTACCTCTCTCTTTCTTCCTGTGTCTGTCTCTCTACCAGACACACGCACACACATCTCCCACGGGACACATTAGCGAGGTAGAGGGATCCAGTTTGTCACTTAATAAAACGGCCCACTCAAACAGATGGCTTTGTTCAAACGGCCCCCAACGCTTTAAAAGCTGGAACTGAATCGCTGCTGTGGCAAATCAGACACATGAAAGCCCACCTCCCTTCGCGGTGGAAACCAAACAGAAGGAAACATATAAATATTGAATTGCGCCACTGTCGGCGCAAGACCATCCGCCAGAGAGAGGAAAAAAAGGACTAAAGAGGAGAGGGAGGGAGGTGGAAAACACTAGACCCTCCTGTTGGAAAATTCTGAACATCTGGGCTGAGGTTGTCAAACGCTGATGCAAAATAATACAGAGGCTTCAATTTCAATAAGACTTCATTTTCATCTCCCCTCATTCATTACTTGTTCATTTGTGTGTGAATACACAAATCTGGGGCCAATCCGTGTGTGACCGTCTGAGGAAAAAACAGTCGAGCACGAAGTATGAAATTTAGATTTGTTTGTCTTGTTTGTTTTTCCTCCAACGTCTGGGAAAAAGAGAGAACATAGATAAGTAATTCTAATTGTGCAGGCTTACTCTGTTTGGTAGTCAGCGCAGTCTATTTGCAAAAAGTTAATTATCTGATAGGATAGGCAGTGGCAGCCACTAACACAGAAAGCCATTCGTTCATTCTGTTATCCACCAGGCAATGGAACGATTCATTAAATGGCAGTGCTGCAGCAAAATGGCCAATAGTTATCGTACTAGGGCTGCACAGACTTGAAAAGATGTTAAAAATGGCAAAAGTGATAAACATGCTTTGGCCATGTCAGCTTACTGCCAGTGTAATAACGTGTGTGTATAATAAGAGAACATGACTGTGTATGATTCTGATGCCTCTGCCACACATGTGATGTACATTTTATGTCAGATTGATAAGAAAATATCACCATGACGGCACGCGCAGATCACAATCTACAAAGCTTCTGGCTTTCCGCTACAAATAGCAGAAATCAAAAGAAAGATATGGATGGCAAAAGTGGAATGGAAAATCAAACAAGCAACATATTTGACTGGCTCTATTCAACAGAGAATTACACTACGCTCGGGCCCGTCCTATTTCTTTACAGCATAAACTTCACATAATTGTCTTTGCCCTCAACCATGGAGCGGAAAAGCTTGCCTCATATTTGTCTCCGTAGGAGCAGAGATGGATTATGTAGCAAATCATTCCCAGGATTCGACATTGTATATTTAAACAGAACTCTAATTTTATGGATAAGTAGTGCCAAGCCATTTCCGATGGATGCCAGTTGTCAGGCCATAAGAGGTGACACATTCCCTGCACTGTGTTTTCTCAGGCGCTTGCAGGCAAACTAGATCATGCTCCAGAGATCCTGCTAGATGACAACTGGCTTCCTTTTAGCAGCTCAGACATCCTGCAGATATTCCTAAGTTCATGGGAAAATATATAGGCCTTTTAATTATAATTTTCCTAGGACTACTCTACATCCAACCATCTCTTTACTGCCAGTTTCAAATTCCAGGACAGATTTCACTTATCTGTAGAAAAAAATATAATGGACAATGTCAAAATACACTTCAGTTTAAATGCATTTCTGAAAAAGCCTGTTCTCTGCAACCAGCTGCAGTCAAGGCTATCCTCAAACCAAAAACCTATTACTGGGACAAAGAATATGCAGGGGAGGTACCACAAACAGTCACTCAAGGACCAAAGTGACCTTTCACAGGCCACTAATTTTAATGCTGCAGTGAAGGAAGACTATTGCATATAAAAGAGAGGAAGAAAAATGGCAGTAATTGAAACGTTTTTGAGGTAAAAATCCCGTTTTCCTCTTTGAAGCCAACAGTGAGCGCAATCTGTCAGAATACAGTAGCATATAAGCATCCTGAAAAGTGTTAATGACACTGTACTGTTTGGTGGAAGTGAAAGGAGTATTGCACAGGTTTGATACTATTAGTCGCTAGCTTTAAATGTTAGCTTCAAACAGATACTGATATTGTACTTGTTCAATGACAGAAGCAGTACATTAGCTTCATTTCTTGCATGGCATGTACGGTAAATGCTTATAATGCTGTCACTTGACAATTAAATTTGTCAACTTTCGTTAAATGTATTCTATCTAATTTAACGTTTCATAAAAGCATTAATTAATAAGAATTAAAATACAATTTGTGGTAAAGAATATTGCCCCTAAGCTGCTTCTATTATATGTCAAAATGCCATATAATTGTCCAAATTAATTAAATTTAAATGATTATTCTTAATGATACACTCATTTTTAATTAGTTTCACATTAAATGAGTGACATGCAATACTGCAGGATAACACATTAGCTGTGTATTAGTGGGTTGTTTTTGTCAGCTACACGTTATTAATATGTCTCCTCCTAAACCACACGCAGTAACTCTTAGTTGAGGTCTTTGAATTCTTAATTGCGAGCCCCCGAAGAAAACAGTTGAGCTTGTGTGTGTGTGTGTGGCTTCGTCTTTGAAGAGCTACAGATGGGAAACAAATGAGGGCGGGTGGTATCAGGGTCAGACGGGCGGATGGGGGTTTTTACTTGGAAGCAAACAGTGCAATGTCACCCCAGGAGCAAAAAACAACAAGCCTCAGGGGACATAATTAAAATAATCCAGTAAAATTAAGGACTTCAGATCACTTTTGAAAGGCTCTTTCTTGATGTGTGTGGATGGGGGATGATTCATCAGGAGATGAGTAGAGAAGTGTAAAGAGGATGACTGCATGCGTACATGTGTTTGTCTGTTTACAGTGTGTGGGTGTTACCGGACACTCTGCTTTTGAGCCACATTTTTAACATATATTGATCGTGCTTTTAGAAAAGGAAATGGAATGCAAAAGTGTGACACAGCTGGTCCTAAAACTTCTTACTTTTTTTAAGAAGTAGCCTCAATTTTCTATTAAAATCCTGCTTTTGTATGGTGATTAGCCAAGATGCAGTTGCTTTAACCTTGGAAATACTTGTGCTGCATTAGGGGCGATTAAAAAGAACACTACTGGAGCGGTGAATATTCACAACTTTGTTGGAAACCTGTCTAAGCAAATAATGAGAACTTTAGATGACGATTGAATTGTTATTTGAGAAGTGACTGACAAAAAGAGAAACCAAAGAAATGTAAGATAAATACTCTGAACTGCTGATGGCTTTGTAGTTTTAAGTATAGAAAGTGCTTCTCAGAGTTCATGTATAGGCCATTATATTTTTCCAACTGTGTTTCGACAAGTGATTTAACAGAATATCGTGTCATGTTTTCTCAGAATCTGGGTAAAAAAAGGGGGTACATTTCTAAAGACGCGGAGCCTCCTTAGGGTACAAGACTGTTGGGGACCGGAGATGTGGCCTTTGGACTGACGGAGTTCGTTGTGCTTCTCTTCTCAGTCCTTTTCACCCTTGGCCAAACTGAGCCTCAGTTGACAGAGCGAGAGGGTACACAAAGGCCTAAAGAGCAAATGTTTGCCAGCCGTAATGGGCTCTAGTCCACTGGGTGAGTGAATGTGTGTGGTCTTTGTGTGCATTAAGTATATGTACATAAGCATGCAAAAAGGAATACTGTACAGATGATACGCTTTGTCGGTCTGGGCATGTGAATGCACAGTGTCATTCTGAATATAAGTCAGCTGGTTGTGGGACAGAAATGTCCCACTAAAAATAAAAAGTCATATTTTTCTACAATGCCTTTTTCGCAGTTATCTAAATTGTTATAAAAGCACAATGGTTAGTAATGTCTGGGGCTATTGGCTTTTAATGTGGAGTAGTGAAACTGCGAGGAAGAGAGTAAAAAAAGCCAATGACATTGTCACAAAATGCCACGAGGTACGATGGTCCTCAGTTAGTAATGACTTTCTCCGTTTTCTCACATAGATTAAAGGTTAAATAGTAAGCCGGCACATTGACTCGGCATGATTGTTAACTTCATGAATATTCTCAGGCTTTCAATACACCTGAGCACATGAAGGAAACGCAAAGTGACTTGGAGAGGGTCAAACTGACATAGAGGCAGTTTGTCACAGGGCTGAGCCCATAAATAAGTGTCCTTTACAATGGCTTTAAATGTTAGTTATTTGAATCATAATGTACAGACATCAAATCCATCATATAAGGATATAAAACGTTCTTTCTGTGTGTGATTAATATAAATGCACCAATTTTTCCTTCCCGATACAGATTCCAATACCTTAGCTTTGTGTTTTGTCTGGATACTGATTCAATATCAGTGCATAAACAAGGCATTTCTGATAGCAGTATAGGTATTGGAACAACCCTAGTAATTAATAGTCAAAGTTGCAAACTACATCCATAAATTAACAAGCCTTCTGCACAAGGGAAACTTTAATGTAAATTAGTTTCCATCACTTCAACATCTCATTGAATCGGAGATTGGCACTAATGCAGTGTAATCCACTCGTTCATCCCTGTATGAGTGGCTTTCTCCTTCCCTGCGTCTCTCATTTTGTATATTAATATCAGTACTTATAGTTAAACTCTAACTTACATGAATCCTATATGATAGTGGCCATTTTACCAGATGTAAAGACCAACTGGGGATTTTGTATAGTACAGAAAATCAGCATGGTGCTAACAAAATGGTCCACAATGATTATTGTTATATTTCAATGGACTCTAAAACCTACATTTGTGTAATGTGCTGGTAAATAGCAGAAGAATTATGTTTATAGCAGAGCTCTCCTTGGCGTGTTTTTGGAGCAGATATTTTGGCTCTGCAGCGTGTAAGGCGAGTCCACTGTCATTAATCATTCCACAGGTGCAGGAGCATTGTCAGAACCCATACGTCCCTTTGCCTTTTCAACCTGGGAGGAAAGTGGAATGGTAGGAAGGGAAGGGAGGGGAAGGGGGGGAGCTGAACACATCCCAAAAAACAATTTCCCTTCCTCTTCTTCTTCTGTGCTGAATTTGTCAGAAGGGGGAACCAAGTCCAGATTAATTAGATTCCATTTTGTGGTCATCTTCGTTTTTTCCCCCTTCCACGACTCTTTTCTTTTTCTTTGTCTTGCCTACAGTCCTTACAGCCATCCCGGTACCATTTATCACGTTGCCATCTCGACAGTGCCTTTTCCCCCTTCCTTGCTGGGAAGCCATTAGAGCATCTCTGCATCGTGGCAGCCAGATTGCATTCCGGTCCCCACTTGCGACATTTATCATCTTTTGTCCTAACTTTTTATCTGCCCCTGCCCTGTGTGAAACCCTATCTGCAATGCCCACTATAATGAAACACTGGGAGGTGAGGCTCAAGTAAATAACCTAATTAAACCTTGCAAACAGGGACAAAGGGGGAAAATGCACAAAAGGCCTTTGTGAGAATGCCAGAGGAGGAACACTCACAGATGGCAGTGAGGAAGTCGAAGCGGTGATATGGCACGACGCCCATACCACCTTCTCATCTCAGTATTTATAGTACTCCTACTGGTGCTGTTGTTTGTCCAAAGATGTCCTCTTTACGTGATTTGGTCCGACATAGTATGACAGTGTATCTATATTCTGGCAAAGCAGTAATTGCAGATCAAGAAATAAGGAATGTAAGAAAAGAAACGCTCTTGTAAGACAAGGAAGTATCTCTGGGATGAGGCCCAAAGCATTGAATAATGGGTCCTAAGAGAAAATCTATTCTTCCTTCTCACTCCTTTCTAATTCTTAGGCAAAAGTCGAGCCAACTCTGATTGGTCTCATTAGGGACAAAATGAAGAATGCCAAGCGTCATAATTATCGGCGCACCGCTGCAAACAGTATCGAGTCAATACAGCAAAATGTCAGAAGGGCATTAGTGGGCAATTATTAATCCATATCAAGCTGGGATGGACAATTTAATTATCACCTAATCAATATTTCCAGATCTTGTACAGATGTAGAGCAGTGACCGGGTGGATAGATCTGCCTTCCGATTCCGAGAAGCCCTATGCAGGGGTGGGGGGAGCTGAGAACAGTGGCAGAGCTGCAGTAAACAGGAATGTGCTTTTGTGCATGCATGACCAAGGGCATACTCTACAACTTCTCCCGAGATGGACACCAGCTCTATTATACCTGAATATGTTAAGGGAGGAATACAATGACTGTCCAAGCTGATAAACTTTCCTCTCTTCTGCAGTTGATGTGAGATTTTCAGGGAGCACAGGAGAAGTTTGACTTTAGTCAGTTAAAAGTTTTCCCTATTTACCGTCCAGTGTATAGGATTTAGTGGCATCTAGCCGTAAGGTTGCAAATAGCAAACAGCTGAACACCCCTTTGGTTTTTTCCAATCTGGGCTACCATAGAAAAACGTCTCATTGTAAGGTAATGAAAACACTCCATTTGCTAGTTTTAGGTGATTATATACTAATAAAAACATAATTGTAATTATTATATTCCATTTCTGCCAATAGATCTCCCTAAATCCTATATACTAGGCCTTTAATTCACTGTTTCTCAAACCTTTTATCCCTAAACCAATCCTTAAACTAACTCAAATTAGACCATGGATCCCCATTTGATAAGATTCTGTTGCAAGGTCCCCCATCTGATGAGAAATTTTGCTTTTTTTAACGTTTGATTACACAGATAATATAAAACTAATGACCAAAATATTTATACATTTTGTCATTGTGTTACTTTTGTTGGGAACCCCCTGGAACACCGTCAAGCACCCCTGGGAGACCCTGGACCCCACGGGGACAATCACTGCTTTAATTGACTCAATCCCAAATGTTTTTCTTTCATTTTCAGCTGTTACCACAAGCAACCTTGACCAATGAAAATACAACCGTTACTACTCTTGAACTTTGTCATTTAGCAGAGAATTTAGCAGAACAAAAAGCCACTGCATGAAGGTGGAGTGATGAACATAAAAAAGATGCAGCTGTTTGTGTTGCTTTTCTTAGCAGTGTGCTGTAATATTCTAACATTGCCAATAATATTGCTTACTTTCTGTTGGGAGCCTCTCTGCTCTCAACACAGCCTGAATAATTACTCTCATTGTACCTGAAACAAACTATCTCAAATAATGTCAGTCAAGCCTTTGTGCGAGTGATGAAACAAAATGAATGCTGTGTAACAGGCCCTTGTGGATTTCAAAGACAACACACAATGAGGCATGGCAAAACAAAAGTGGCTGTCTTCCACGAGATAGCAGTCATCTTGAGATAAGAATACCCTCTCACGGTTCTGTTTTGCTTTTTTGTTTGCTATTATTGTGACTCCCGTCTCCATCCCTGAATCGCTTTAGTCACTATGCAACCAATTGATTACGACTAAGTTGCCCAGACCTGAGTTATTCTCATCGCTTATTGCCTTACTGTCTGTTGCAATGGATTATGATTTTAACATAAGATTGTATTTTCAGCTCACTTTTTCTTACCCTGCACACCATGAACGTCCATTATTTTTTCATTTTCCCCCAATAATGCTTCAGTTTCCATTTGCTATAATAATAACAGTACCGCAAGTCCAAGTGCTTCCCTTTGTGCACACACAATAAAGACTCCCTTAATTCATAGCCTTGAAATCTTGACTCCCAGCTTTGATTGAAGTTGGTCGAAGTTAAATTCAATGACTAATATTTTCTAGATAAAAAAAAAAAGTTGACTTTGTTTCATTGTGTGTGACAAGAGACGTGAAATAAGATCAAAATGTGACATTCAATCCAAACTGCAATATCTTTTAATCTGTTTACCTTGACTTTCATTACCAAATTTCAGATTTAAAGGGTTAAGATAATTTCATAAGATGGCAAGAACAAAATCATATCTGTTGGATTAAAGTTGTAGGCTCAATGATTACTTTTTGGAAATCATCTTTTAGCTGAGAGTCGTGACTAAGCAGTGAAGAAACATAAAAGAAATCCCTGCAACTTATATTAGCTTTCCCTTCCTTTCATTCGTATCACCTCATCTGGTTCAAATGCCTTTGAAAGTCAATCCATCCATTCTTTTAGTTAATCTCCATCTAAGCTTTCCCGCCCATGTTCGTTTCTTTTCTATCTACCTACTTTTAATCTCTGTGTGCAGATAGTATTTTGAGATTTCCTGTCTTTGGCAGTTTACACATCATCCCGACCCCTTTTCCTTCCTTCAATGTTGTTTGTGTTCACTTATTTTATTTTGAAGATGTCTTATCAAGTACTGTAAATGTCTTCTCTTCGAACAAAGTTATTTGTATAATATACCTACAGCATATTACTGAGGCAGACATCACAGAATATGGTTATTTTTAGCACTGGTCAAAGTGGATTTTCTAGACCATCTGATCAGTGGTGCTCTTTGGCAGTAATGGAGAATGAAAGCATATTATTACACATATGCCATGTTGTCCATCTCTTGGTTCCATTAGGTGTCCAATATGTCTGTGGAGAACACAATCCTATTTTTTTTTTTACATGTATACTACTCAGACCATGAATATATGTGCAGCTGATACTGTTGGCTACATACTGTCTGCCTGAAGAACATATCAAATAGCTTATGTGTGGGAGTGTGAACTTGTATTTGCATGCAGGGCTGTGCATACAACTACTACTACTAAAATGACATTACATTGCCAAAACAGCTTATAATAATTCTAATTCATTTTTATTATATTGTGCATTTTGAGGCAAATTATTTGCTTGAGAATGACATTCTAGACAAACCTGTATTTGATATAGAATTTTCAATATAAATACACAGCTGCACACTTAACATGCGTCTCATCTCGTCATGTTTAACCAGGCCTTTCAGTAGCACTTTGCTACCTGCTAACTGACTAATGTCTTCTGGGTATTTCCATTCTCCTCCCACTGGAGTTGGCCAAATACACAAATAAGCCTGTCCCTGTGGGACCTAATGGCACTACAGCTTATCCTTTCTGTAGACACTTCTCCTTGAATAATCACAATGGGGGGAAAGCACAGCCAATTAAATTGCACCGTGTAATAAGAGGCAACACATTGTGCTGTGTTAAATTTCTGTCTTACCCAGGCAGTCGCAGCGGAGAGATTGAGGAAGTGAAAGGGAATCTCTTCTAGACTCTCTGATCATGTGTTTTTTTTCTCTCCAAGGGGCATGGAGAGGAGAGTGGGAAAATCTTATTTGGAAGATGTACTTAAAGAAATCCATGTAGGCATAAATCCTGACATCATCGAGTCTGTTAAACAGCCCTCTCCCCTCTTCCCGCACATCCCTCCATATGCGTTCCCTTGTACTAACTATAAGGCTGAGGGAGAGAAAAAAAGTTTTTGGAGATGAGTGGATTAACATATGACTGCGTAAGGACGGAGTGAGATCAAACATGAGGGGACTAACAGTTTGTGATAAAACACATTAGATGTGTCTGACTGAAAGAATCGGAGGGAGGGTGTAAGGGGGAAAACCAGATAAGATCTCACCTTTTGAGGCAAATCACCACTCTGGATGCCACTGCCATTTTACCTCTCTGTTGTACATTAATTATCTACACTTAACTTGAAATATCCTTCATCATGGCTCAAGTGATGGAGGTGATTGTGGTAATTAATTAGATGATGAGAGAATGATGAATGACATGAAAGACGGCACCAAGGGAGTATTAAAAGCTAAGGGGAAACAGACTGTTCATGGATGTTATGATGGATGCTGTATAAACACCTCGTAAATGTCCAGGGACCCTTCTGTAATCATGTATGTGTGTGTGAGCACAAAAAATGCATACTCCATGTTCCACCGTGTGATGAGATGGCCACTTAGAGGTCTCTGCCATTAGAAACAAGGGCTTGGCTTGGTTTCAACTGGAAAAGCCTATGGGCCTGGCTGTGGCGTGAGAGCATTTTCGCCTTGCAATGGCATTCACTCTCATTTGCCATAACTAATAAACCACACTAAAGCTGTGTGTCACAATAAATCTCAGCTTCTCAAATGGCATGACTCACTTGGCGGCACAGAGAAGCCAAAGTAAGAGCAAGTCAGCGAGAGTGTGAATAAGAGCGCAAGAGAGTGAGTTAATGAGTGAGCAAGCAAACAAACAAGTGAGGGACAGGAAATAGTGACAGATGTGGTGTGTGAGAGAGTATTAGGTGAGAAAGACGCCTTTCTAAAGACAGACTTTGAGCACTCACTCCATCACTCTACTGAATGTAAATCAACTTTGACAAGAGGAGCTTAGGGCATAAAGATTCCCAATCGGCGTCAAGCCATTGAAGAGTGCTGTAGGTAAGAAGGTGGGGATGTGAGCTCGCTGGCTGGGAGTGAGAGATCGCCCCGAGGCACTCCATGGAGATGAATGGTTTAGACCATTAACCCCACTGCAGAATCTCAACATACCCCACAGGCACACAAATGTGCTGCGCAGAGATCAGTGCAAAGTGTCGCACTTTTAGGACCCCTGGAGTGAGACCAAAGCTCCAGCCTAGGGCCAGGTATTACCCACGCGAGCTCACACGCACGACCACAGAAACGCATACATAGATTGAATTCTGAGGCAGACAATTCAAAAATGCTTTTATAATCAAACTGTTATGTGCTATAAAAGTGCACATTAACACAATCCCTCCTTCCACACACACATACCCAGGGGAGGAAAGTAATGAACTCAGCAAAATTCAGGTGGCTCTTTTACAGCATTTTTAATAAAAAAATAATTTAGAGGATGACAAATTAATCCTGGCGTCATGCAGGCTCCGTCATACTGTACATCTACCTCTTGGCTCCCTGAATGCCAAGTGCGTAATGGTGCAGAGGGCGTTGAATCACAGGTCATCAAATACTGACACTTTGGGTTAATCCAGAGCATTGGTATATATGAATAACATACATACAAAGATTCCTTGCTTTATAGTTAGATGTTTTAAAGCCAAGCCCCACCGTGTTAATAATAGCTGAAATTATAATCATGGTTCTGCTTTACTTGTGCAAAATTGATGAGTAAGCCCATGAAGGTATAGCAGGTGAAATCGTGCTTCAGCAAAACCTGCATTAAATGACTATGTATTCTGGGATATATGTCAGCAGAAAGGACTCAGTGAGTCAATCCAGGGTCCGGAGATAATCAGCTACCATTGCAGGACCATCTCCACCACCTTCAGAATATTTTGATCTTGAACATAATGGACATGATCCATAAACATAGTGCCATTTTGGCTTGTATTTTTATATTTCAAAGAGTTGAATATAAATAGAATAAAATCATCTAAATCTTTGAGACTCCATTCTATGTTTTACTGTGTCTTTGTGTCTTAGATTACTGCATGTTCAGATGATGTACCTCAGCTCTCCATTGTTCCGACTGCACACTGCGGTAAAACATCGTCTGTGCAGGCGCAACGCTGATGTATTTCAGACTTGACTGGTCCAGTAATCCCATTACTGCAGCTACAGCATCAATCCATTAATTGCACTGTCACTAGGGCAAT
This sequence comes from Pagrus major, assembly GCF_040436345.1. NCBI lineage: Eukaryota > Metazoa > Chordata > Actinopteri > Spariformes > Sparidae > Pagrus > Pagrus major. The sequence goes on along the minus strand of NC_133224.1, from coordinate 24,228,578 downwards.
GTCATGAAACACCTGCATTGTTATACAGTTCACTGGCATAGCGTATGAAGGGTGATCAGATTTAGTACATATGCCAGCAAGGCCAGAATCATGCCAAGTGTAAGCTCGGCAGATGCAAAACAGCTGGCATTGTGCTCAGCTCACCGGCTGATCCCGGCTTCAAAGGCATTCTACAAGGTACCCTTTGTGTGAGACTGTGCGTGTGAGAGAAGGAGACTGTCTAAGTATAGGGACATAGTCTGGTGCATTGCGTTAACATGGTCCTCTATTGTTTGTTTTTTTGGCACCTTAAATGCTCAAAGGACAGATAAGGAGGTACCAGGCTGACTAAAATCCAGGTCCACAGTGAAACAGACGGAGTTATTTCATGTAGAGGTATTCAAATATATATGGATATCTAGAAAGGGTTTCTGAGATTGTTTATTGCTACTCCAATGGATGTACAATTTGGGTTGTGGTGCTTTTGTTCTGTCAATATTCCATGGTTAAATTGCCCCACCATTTTCAAGTCAATGTGTCTTGGAGACATAAGTGCACTTAGATATAGCATTAGTGGCTGGTGGCTAGTCTTTAATTACCTGCATCTGGGCCTGTACAACATCTCCATATTGTATGTGATTATCTGCTTCTTTTCAGAGTGGGCGGGTCAGGAGTGTGGTGAAAATTGCTCGTCTTTTGTGCGATTCTGTGGTCTAAGTGCGATTAGAAATGACTGCAATCCATAGATGAGGCTAATGGCCTTAAATAATACACTTGGGGCGTAGTTGCCACAGATATCGGCATTCATGGAGTTAATAATGGGCCTGATTCAACCTTTAAACATAATTGCGCCGCACATTGTTGACAAGGAGTTGGTACAAGCATTTTCAGCCGAAGAAAATGATAATGACTTCTTACTCATTTAGTTCAACCTGCGAGCAAGAAGCATCTTGCATGGCACTGATAACATTGTTTTATCTCCGATTCCCAGTCTCGTCACAAGGTCTTCATCCAAACAACGAGATGGTAATTAAGTGCTGGCACTCTGAGCGAAGGTGTTTCAACACATTTATTTGAAGTGTGAACATGATGCGTGCTCTCTCCTCTCGAAGATGTTGTTGCTATTTTTTTCTTTTTTCTTTTAAAAGACGTACTGCACTAAGACACGTTTTGAAATGAACGAGTGGAGCCAACAATGAGATTTCCACTCGAGCAGTGTCCGGCAGAATGATGAACGAGGCGGTAGACTGGGGGGAATTACAGTGATTTAAAGTTGGATCCAAAAAAAAAAAAAATCTGTTCTCCTCAGCCCTTTAATGTCATTTTATGTGCACAAACATGCAAGCTCTGTGTGTGCTTATTTGTGTGTCTAATTCAATGTGTACCAGGCAGCAGTGTGTGTGGGGGGGTGAATGTAGGCTGCAAGAGTACATACTGTGTGTTCATACGTGCGTATGTGCTTGAATTAGCGTGTGTGCGTGGTTTGTATGTTAGTGCTGTGTGGGTATGAGTGTAAAAGGGAATGGAATAGACTCGTTTTAAATCAAATTAGCATGCAGGCAAATTAAGCAGAGGGATTTAATTTGAGCTGTTGTAAAAATGCTAATTTCAGTACAGCCCGGAAGCTCATATGCAAATACAACACTATTTTACAATAATTCATATTAGGCCAGGCATGCATAAAACACACATATTACAGCCTGATGTCATCTGGGGAATAGAGTATCATTAGCTTTCGGACTTGCTACAAGGTGATCCTGGTTGGGTGGGGGGGTGTGTGTGGATGCAGTTTAGACTTCTCAGTTCATCTGTATCATGCTGATCATTTAACTTGTTTTGCATTACCAGTGGTGGAAGAAATATATATTTATATTTATATATATAGAAATATTCATTTTCTTTTACTTAAGTAAAAGTACTAATACCACAGTGTGAAAACACTCCATACAGGGGACATTTAATCCTTCAGTTTCTCCCAAACATTCAGATTTAAAATCTCCAGGTTTGGAGATACATGTTTTCCACTGGGAAGGAAGGTAGGTAAAATTGTAATCTGAAAGGTGATTTGTTATTTATGCTGTCAGCCAAATGTAGTGGAATAAAGAGTACACTTCTTCCTCTGAAATATAGTGGGGTAGAAGTGTAAAGTTTTACGAAATGGAAGTTACAAATATCTCAAAAGTTGTACGTAAGAACAGTACTTGTGTAAATGTGCTTTGTTACATTTCACCACTGTACATTATACACAATATTCTTGTGTTTTAAAAAAAAGTAATTTTATCTTTGTATACAGTATACTAGGTATGCATTTCCCTGATATTTTTATCTCCGCCAAGGAGGTTTTCAAACGTATCTGTTTGTTTGTTTGTTTATTTGTTTGTTTGTCAGTTGGTTGGTTTTTCAGCAGGATTACAAAAAAACTACTGAATTGATTTCCACGATGTTTGGATAGAGGATGGCCCTGGGCCCAGAACAGACTCCATTAACTTTTGGATCGGATCTGGAAAAATGGACAGATTCAGGAATTTGTGTCACACTTTCTTTAACATTGCAAGATAGGGCAATTTTTTTTCGCATGTCCATCAGTTTCTCAGGAAATAATGCATGGATCTTGATGAAAAAAATCTGTCATATTTACAGTACGTGGCTGGTGTCTATGAGTTAGTACCAAAGGGGAATGTTTGGCCTTGGTGGAGGTATGCGCTCTACTGAGTGCCATTCTAGTTTTGTCTGTTATACAAACACCACTACAAATCATAGTCATCTGCATTCCCCTGCACAAAATACAAAAAAAATGACTGTAACACTGGCAGATGCCATTGGATTGTTACTGCAGTACTGCCAAACAAATGACTCCTCACAGAGCAGTAGATGCTCTTGGATCATAAATGTGTAACTTACAGTGAACATATGGGAAACTGGTTCCTTGCAAAAAAAACAAAAACAAAAAATGGCATGAGAGTCCAATTTCATCTCGGTGTAAAAGGAGAGAAAAATGTCTCTGCTCTGATTATTTAACAAACATCCAAACATGACCATCTTCACTGTATGTTGTTGCTGCAATAAAAAGTGAGTCATTTTGCTGCCCATCTTGCCTTATCCACATCGCAGTGGCTCAAAAGAAGTGTTGCATCGATAGACAATTTGCTGTTTTCATCCCGTGTGGTTCACCTTTGATTGCCGACTCAAAAGGATTTCACATGCATTTGATGCCTGCAGATGCTGTGTGAGTGCACATGTCTCTGTATGTGTGGCTGGCTGTAAAATGAGCGTAAACGAGAGAGGTGAGGTTTGAGTGTTAACATCTTAATGTTAGAGGCTTTAGAGGAGATTGGTCAATACTCGACGTGTTAAAGAGGAGTGCGCGCTGGCTCTCTGGGACTCACCATGCCATCCACCAGCAACGGGGAGGAATCAATTAAAACACTATTAGGCACAGGGTTTGACATGGTCCAACACAGCGTGGGGTAGTGCTGGGTAGAAAGTGTGTGGGTGTTCTGTAAGCAGGTTTTCCACACAGATGTAGCTCAGCATATTTTCAATCATTGAGAGAGAAAAAAAAAATCCTAAAACAGTCAACCTTTTTTCAGTTCCGCTGCTACTGGTAATGTAGCTCAATCAGTGTGTATATTGTAGCTCAGTTCGAGTTAATGAACGGCCAAGTTGTTTAGTTTGGATGCCCGCTCCAAAGTTGTCATCCCTGCCCAGGTGAAGATGTTACACATTTCCAGCTCTCCTCTCATCCTCTTTGAGCTCCCTTTCTTTGTATAACTGTTCAGCAAAAGACACAGAGGAATTGTTTGTTGCCTCCACTGCTCTTCCTCTCTCGTACTCCGTCCCCTCAGCTCACCGGGGACAATTATGCCCTTCTTTCAAGCTATTGCCAAGCCCAATTTGCCACACAAATTAATTGGGCCGCATTTGAAGAGCGAGGGGGACGGGGTGAAGGAGAAAATGAGCACGAGAAATGGACACAGAAGGCCAGAGACAAAACAATAACAAACCAACAGAGAAACATAGCTACACAATCCTCTAAGATAATTTTCAAATCCATCACGTTCTTCCCACATTTGCAGAAAGAACAAATTTGGTAGCACTCCCATTAACACATTAACTGCGATGTGTGCTTTTTTTGGGGGGGGGGGGCTTATTGGCGTTTTTCTTGAGAGGGGGCTGCAGTGTCCACTGTGTGGGGTGGCTAGTAGGACTGGCTCAGAGGATCGTGCCATCTGTTGAGCAGGCCGACTCAGCCATTTTTGCTCTCGCATGTCTCATATCCTCCACCATGTCCACAGCCGGAGGCGAGCTCACACGCAAATGGATCCAGAGCGCCGACAGAGGGCAGCTCTCCCTTCGGAAATACAGACGGATTTTTGGTGCTGGGGGTTAGTCTGGAGCAGAGCAAATCGAGGACTTTTTGGTCCACAGATGGGGAGAGAGCCCCAGAGTGTCTCGGCTGGTTTTGCATGCGCAGGAAATTAAGGAGCTTCTCAGTCGCTGGAAGGGGCTATTGCACTGCTTCCAAACAGCGACGGGAGAAGGTGGAGGGAAGACAAAGACGCAGGCGGAAAAACAGTAGAGAGAAAAAACAACGGCAAAATAAGAAATGAGGAGAAAATTGGCAAGAGAGCGATTAGGAAGGAAAACAATAGAGGGGAGTTGGGTAAGGGAGGAACAAACACGTGCATGTGGGAGATCAGGCGGTGCAGGAACAGAATGGAGCAAATATAAATCCCAGGGCTAATATGGGCTGCCTGGAGTAGTTCTCCCCATGAACAGACACTTGCTCTCTTACCTCAGTTCCAGACACCTCATCCCTGTGACCTCCCTGACTCCCACGCACCCCCCCTCAGTCATTAACAGACAGCCACTGTGGCTACCTCACGATAAGTTTGTTTTGGCTTTGAAATGATGACCTAGCACAGCTGTCTAAGTAGGGTGTGGGGTAGCAGCAGCTGCTCACAGCCAGACAGCCAAGGGAAGGAAATGAACAGGGAAGGTTTGGGGGTGGTGAGCATAGAGGCGTCGAGATTTGAGGGCTGCTGACTACACTTGTGCAGGTTTCTGTTACATTCATGCTCAAATGTGACTGTGGAATGTCTGCACATGCAAGAGTGGAAGTCAAGACAGTTGTCTGACGGAACGTTTTGGCAACAGTGTTTTTTTTCTCTCTCATCAAATGCTGTTATGTAAATTCACAGTAGACTGTGGAAGATGGGAGTTTCAGAAAAGATAACTATTGAAGAGCCCCCCTCAATGGTAATGTTTATCGTCTGTTAATGCCGTTTTGGGAAGGTCCTGTAATTAAATTGTATCAATAAATCCTGGAGCTGCACATAAAACGGGGGGATAAACGGAGAAAACATTTCTCCATTTGCCTCTCTCCCGCTGTGAGACATATGTGGCAAGAGGCAGAGAAGAAAAATAAAACACATTTGAACAGATCGCAGGGAACATTTCTCGAGCACAAAGTTGAAAATCTCAGCCATCAATTTCACTTTGCGTGGCTCCGTTGTATATGACCTTGGGTGAATGATCCCTTCATTCAAAGATATTCAGCTTGAACTGAGGGGATTTCAGTCGTTGCAAAGGGAGCCATAAAACTTTTATTCATCCCTCTGTGACTCCAGAAGCTAATGATTCATGGATCTTAGTGTAAAAAAAAAAGATGGTGGGAGAGGGGGGGATGCTGTGGTGCAGGACCAGAACTCAATGAGGTTTGAAAACTGTTGTCACACATCAATGGGCAGGTGTCTGATGTCAAGTAACTCAATTCCAATGACTTCTCATCATGAGATTCCCGGCTGAGGCCTGAGAATTTCTGGTTCACATGATAGTTTGCAGCAGAAGAAAGAAAGTGGAAAATAGAAACTAGAACACATTTTGATAGTTTGGTGAGATGAAGAGATGGATCCCTGTGAAATATAGGTGTGTGTGTGTGAGAGAGAGAGAGAGAGAGAGAGAGAGAGAGAGCAGCACAATATGGTGCTAAGATTGCAACTTGCTAATAGCCACACCAGAGATTGACTCATATGGGATTTTAAAGTTTATCAATATTTTTTGAATAATTTCTTTTGTAAATTAGGATTTTTTAAAATCCCCTTCAGGTGATATGATAAAATATACAAAATAATCTGTTTAAAATAATGTGCTGTATATGTGTATGTTTGTTTCAAATACCATGTTAAAAATGATTAAAAAATAAGTCTCCTTGTCTTTGGATATTCAAACATTGTTCATTTCAAAAGTTTAAAATGTTTACGGGACATTTATTGGACCACAGTTGGCTTCTAAACTAGTTGTGATGTCACAGAAAAAATTCTCATATCTACAAATGTGAAAACAGCCTTTGATTGTCCGCATAAAAATCCTCCTGCACAGTGAAGGTCAAACATCCAAGTGAAGTAACAATGAGCAAAACTAATGTTTGAGTGGAGGAGGACTTTAAATTTGATTTTTTTTTTTAATATACCATAACTGATACATTTCATTCTTCGGAGTGGCCTGAATTTACTAAAACCTTACAAATTTTTAATTTTGTATTTTAATTTCTTATATTTTAATAAAGAGACTCACATCTCATAGTGGCAGTGGTAATATGCAAGTATATCAACAGTCTCATCATGGTACATACCATCATGTGTTCGATGTAGAAGTTTCATGTACTTCATCAAGTATTTATTTAGTTTCATGTGTGTTACGTGAAGTATTTATGCATGTGATGATGTTTAATGGGGGAAAAAAATAAAACAATTCCACTCTTGCCACCCCGCCCCCAACCCAGCAGGACACAACACTTGAGGCCCACGTGACAGCCAACGGTCCACTTACTTTGAGCGTCGGCGAGGTGGAGGAACAGACCCAGGACAAGCAGCAGCGGCAGCAGCAGCGTGGGTCTGGCTCTGTGCATGGTGGGACAGCTTGGCACCAGCATGCTTTGGCAGCCTCGGTGGCGCTGGCTCACAGAGCCCTGTGAGTCAGTCTGGTCTGATTTCTCAGATGCAGGGTATTCACAGCCTATGCAAGGCAAGGAAGGGATGGGAAGAGGGAGAGGGAGTAAGGAGGGAGGAAAAAAGAGAGAGAAGGAGAGAGAGAGAGGAACTGAATGAAACAAAGCTGTTTGGCTCCACGGGTTTTATCTATCCCTGCACATTTCTGACATACCCCCACACAGCCTCGGCTGGAGCTGACAGAGGATAGGAAGAGGCTGATGTGCTCACAGGGTATGTTCTGACAGTTCTCTAAATGGAATAGTCACTTCACACAATGCGTGTGCACGTGTGCGTGAGAGGGAGAGTGATAGAGAGTGCAAGAGAGAGAGAGGGAGAAACCGCACAGATGAAAGGGTGGACTAATAAGATTTTGCCTTCACAGCTTTGGTGGCGAGCACCAATTAAATACGCTGCATAATAAGAGTACATTTTAAGTCCTCCTTAGATCAGTGTTGATATCTGTTTCACATAAAGAGCGCCTCTGTTGCGCGTAAGAATAGTCAGGAAATGCAGGAACTATTCATAAATGCGGAAAGCTCTTTCATAGTTCTTCAGTTGGGAATTTAAATAAATTTGACCACTGAGTGACTGTTGACTTTATTTAGTCTTTTTCTTTCAATTACAATACAAGATATAAATCTTGTCTTTTAGCTACATTACAATATACACATCCAGTAAACCAATTCATCTGAAGCACATATTTATGCTTCTTACACCACATTTAATCCATAGTCGATGCTTTAATAGCTCTAAGTGACTTCACAAAGTGATGGGGTAGCTTAGCTTTAGCACACACACACAAACATTTCCTCTTTTATCCAGCACTACTCAAACAACAACTTAAATCTGTAAGACGGAGTGGCCAAGTGTTGCCATTCATGTTTCAACCTTTTATCGATGGGCCACTACATAGCTGTGAAAATCAATGTGATACAGTGAGCTAGTATTAGCTGCAGAACGGCTCTATCCCTTGTCATCCATTTGCTTAAGCCAGAGCTTGATCCTTAGTGATGGATGCTCTGCGGTAGTCTCCGGCTCATAACACGGCTGCCGGCTAATCCAAGTGTGTGTGAGCTTTGATGACACACTGCGCTGCTGGTTAGCCTGCTAGCTTGTCTGCCTGCATTGTTCTGCAGGATGCTGTTGTTTCAGCTGGAGGCAGACCTGTACATGGGCTGCGTACCATGACATTTCAGACTCTTTATGTTCCATGAGATCAAACATGTCAGATCTCTTGAAGTTTTGGGAATCTGCAGTTTTCTTAAGTTTGTTCAGGAGGCAACGACTGTGCATGTCAATGCTTTGGCTAGAAATAATATTTTATCGAACCGTTTGTCTGCAGATTTGACCGCCACCCACTAAAGGCAAAAAAAAAGAAAAACAAGCCCCCCTAAGCCCAATCAGTAGGCCCGATGATGACAAAGTACCTCATTTCCCTGTTACCAATCATCCTCTTTCTCGCTCGCAGCTCTCCCTCTTTCATTTCTGTGGGCTGTAAATGGCAGAAAAGACGGGAAGATAGCGCACCTGTCACACTCGATTTGTGTTGGGGTGAGATAGACACGACTACCTGTCTCCAAGCGCCGCGGGGCTAGCAGCAAGCGCGAGAGCGGGGGACGTGTGGCGAAGGGAATCAATTTAAGGCAATCTCATCCCCCGCTCACACCACCACCGACACACACACACTTACAAACACAAATGCGTATACATATACATACATTTGAGCACACAAGACAGAATTTTCTCATGAGTAGTGTTTGTAGCAACTGTGAATTTGATTAGAATCAACTGGACTGAAAAAACCTGAGCGGGGTGTGAAAGGATAAAGCTGCAGTGTGATCCATACGTAGCGCTGCAGGTACAGCTGTCTGTCTCCTCCGGTTATTGTTTTTATGCATCTGCCCCTCCAAATCCGTGTGATAGCCTTTGAGTTAATTAATGTGTGAATTTCCATAATGACATGACATTAGGCAGCACACAAGAAACTGTGCTCAGCAGCCCTCCCCTTCTCTATTCACACCGGGCATGCACACACCCATTTACACACACACACAAACACAAACACACGCACACACACACACACACACACACGCTGATAGAGGCAAACAAAACCATCTGTATGTTGTGTAACCACCAGTGAGACGACCAAGAGGGTGTGCTGTATGAGTAAACACATGGAGAAGCTAATGTAAACACAGCTAAAACACCTCTTTGAAACCTTGATTTGTATGAAGATTGAATAATATTTGGTGCTAATTTTTACACATAAACTGCGCTGCAGATCCGTTCCTAATGCACAAAGGGCGGACGAGTCACCTGCCAAACCTTGCAGCGGAGCAGCAGCCAACTGCATTGTTATCTGATGATGGATTTAGCCTAAACACTGCAGCTTTTTTTGCATTAAAAGCTTGCGCTCATGGATTTGTAATTACATGTGTGAGCATGAACATGAGTACAAATGATCCGTTCCATTTCCATTAGCCCATAGAAAGAGACTCCCTCAAAGGCGACGCCACCTGTGCCCATTTTATCCTCAACATGACCATTTTGCGTTGCACTCTGCACCTTCACTTTCATACATTTGGTGGCACTGATGCTTTCCATTGAACATTTATTACAATGGAGAGAAAAAAAACAATCTTGTCTTTCTTCCTGAGCCCCTGGTGGTATTATTGTGTTCCCATTCAGTGGTGCTTCATTCAAAGGATTTTGCTGCTGATAGCAATCATGCATTATTAAACAAAGCCTGACAACATGCACAATGTTAATTAGAAACGGGGGGAGTGTGTGGCAAGAAAAAGAAAGGGGCCGTTGAGCTGTCTACTCTCTCTCCTTCCCCATGATCCTTATCAGAAATGTGAAAGAGAAGGAGGGTGGGATGTTTATATTCTCCATAATGGCTGGTCTCTATTCTCATTTGAGCCTGTGTGTTTGTATTCTGGTCTATTTAGACGAGCAATATTATTAAGGGGGAAAAACAAAAGAATAACTCATATTTATCTCATATTCTAGCCATACTGCAATAAAGTTGTTATGAGAAAGAATGCAGGCAGAAAAGTTATGAGCTCCCCAAAGCAGCAGGTTCACAACATCAGCTTCGTCACAGCAATTGTGTGTCTCCATGTTGTTGCACACGGAGTAATATTTTGGCAGATTACGTACAAAGCAGTGGGACACGAATGCTGACATGAGAATGCTACTGCATTGCCATTGTTAACAAATTCAACATGGGTTCAAGCTTTGTAGTTGCACTACATCATGACCATCCTTCGTGCAAGTTGACTAATTTCACTTTGGCCGACTCTAGGGAATTTTTAAACGGGGTGTTTTTAATTTCAGGCTCATGCACAAACTGAATTGAACTTCAGTGAAATAGTTGATTCATGGTATGATATCCTAACAGACCAAAGCAGCCACAAAAATGCCACTAGATCTATTAAGGCCAATCCCTCTGTAATTACCCCGACACATGCAAGGACAAAGCACCACAAAACTACCGAGGATGTGATCCATACTGCATTGTGTTATAAAAAGTTGGCTGGTGTCATGCCCAGCCAGGCACAGCAAATAAGAACTGGTTTTGTTTTATGAGGCAGGACGTTCTATTTCCCTCCAAACTAGCAGAGTCAAAGAATGCAGTAATTACCCCCCACATGCTCACTTTCAAACTACAATAATGTGGAGGGCTTATATTGGTGAGCACACAGGGGTAGGCTGCTGTGTTAGTAGTGCAGTGATCGCTGTGATCTCTCCTTTTGACTCTGTTTGACCTTATGCTGAGACAGACAGCACCTGCTTAAGAAACCACAGAATCCAGGCTGCAGCAGATACAGATTCCTACATTTCCCTTTTTCTGTTGACATATTATAACTATTCTCCAACATAACACCCTGATGAAGGCACAATAATCGATGATTGGGGAGTAAAGCACAGTTTGATAGATAAGAGCTGTTCAACATGTTTAATTTTACACCTCATTGTGTGTCTTTTCAAACAAAAAACATAGTTCATCATTGCAGCTATGCTGTTGCAGTATTACATCAGAACTATGCAGAGATGTAGACTAGAGTCATTGTGACTTGGACTCAGGTCTACTTAAGTCTTGAGACTCGAATCACTGTTTTGATGGCTTGCAACTTGACAGAAAATGATTTGAGATTCAACTTGGAAGTTAAAGACTTGAGACATAATACCACAAATTATTTGACTAAATTATAAGTGAAACATTGTTTATACTTGTCTGCATTTTACTGATTTGATATTATATATAACATACTTAATTAACATTTTAGCACTATTATAATTATTTGATAATTACCAGAAAAAAGAAAAAAAAACTTAGCAGCTATGTATGCGTCGTGAAATATACTATCCACACATACATTACAGCACATGCTGTTATTTAGCATATCTGTTGAGCAAATGTAGCACATAATTGGTCATTTAAACACGCTGTTTAATGTTCATGAATGCCATACTTGGGGCATGAGATTCAACAAATCAAGGACTAAGCTTCAAGGTCAAAGGTCAAGTAAAAGGGCACATATTGCTGTGCACTAGGACTGTACCCCTTGTTGAAGAGATTTTGAAACAGTAAAACATGGCTGCCTGTGACAGGCACCCACTCCCGGTGCCCCTAGGGTTTTCTTAAACATCATATGACCAGATTTATAAATTAAGCTCATCAAAGGCACAGCTACCCACCCTCACACATCTACACCCACCCTCTGCCTTTGCCAATCCCTACTTCCTCATCAAGCGGGGTTAAGTTTGGGTTATGGGTTTTACATGTTAGCTACAGCCATCTTTAATCTTTTTCTCTGGTTCTCTCTTTAATGCCAGACTGTGCAGGGATGAGAAAGTGATAGACTTTACAAAGTCCCTTTCTTGTGTGCAGTTCTTTCTTTTCTTAACCGCCCTCCCATTTCTGCTTTTTGTCTTCTGTCTGTTTGTCCTCTTTTTTTCATCTACCACTACTTTTTCTCCTGCCCACGATGGTTTGATTTAAGACCGAGTGACAAGGCCGTTTCTCACACATCACTCCCGATCAGCCGGCATGTGTAATAACATCCCTCAAGCTAAGCTAAGCTATGCCCTCAAGTACAGCCTCCACATGAAAGACCCTGACAACCGCACATCAGAGGAGTTTATTTTCTTTACTTATTTATTTACTTTTTTCCCCTCCCTCCTCGCCTCCCCTGACCTCCCTCAAGCAAGCCTCCCACGGTCATAAACCATCCTTTGGGTGGTACTGCCTGACTTTTCTATTTGAGAAAAGTCAGGGTTTACAGTTCCGCCTGGAAGCCTGACTAATTTTTGACAAGAAATGCTGCCAATGCCGTGACTGATGGTTATATCTTGTTTTCCTGTGAATGAATCACCCAACATGAAACACACAGCAGGAAGCTAATTGGGTCTGATGACATTTGTCTGTCTATTAATTGGTTTAAAAGCACCTGCTGCGGCTGCAGGACAAGGAAGCTATCACACTCCCATCTCAGTTGTATGTCCGTTGCAAATGAATACCAGGAAATATCAAAGCCATCCCCATTTTTTTGTCTGCAAACTGATCTGGACTTTGAAATGTCACGCCGCAAATAATACAAAAATATTTATTCACCTAGCTTGTGAACACTTTAATAAATCAAATGATACTGTTGGGCCGTTACTTTGATAGTTTCCCAACTACTACTGTAAATAGAGGTTACACATTTCATAGAGCACACATTTCCACAAAAACAACTTTGAATTGGGAATCACAGGTCAAGGAGAGGATGTTGCAATTTGTAAACTGTTACCTTGTTAGGGTGCAAAGAGCAAGGTTGTGTCCTCATGAGAATTCAGCCCACCCAAACTGACCTTGAGCATACACTTTAGGAACACAAATGACCACGTAGAATCGGCTCACAAATACTCCTCCTCCTCCCACTCGTTCTGTGGTTGCTCTTTTTACTTTAACAGTCTCTCCTTGACTTTTCTCTCTACCTGGTCTACCCCAGCGCTTTCTTTCTCTCTTTTCTCTCTCTCTCTCTCTCTCTGTTCCTCTCTCTGTTCCTCTCTCTTCACCTATCCTTTTCTCTCTCGTCTCATTCCTCCTGCCACGTTTCCCAGCTGCTGCTGGGTTCAGATGGATGGTCCCCACAGTGCAAGTCCCTGACCTGCAGTCTAGTGACTGATTATCCCAGTGCCCTGTTGTGCTGCTCCCTGAAAGCATACCAATACACATTGCACACATAGGCGCTCACAAACAAACACACACGCACGCACACAAGGTTACGGAGCTATTGGGTAACCTTTTGGGACAGTGAGGAGTTAAAAAAAGCGAATAACTGAAACAACATATTTCATCTTTGTCTGCATGTTTGAATCACCTCCTTTGACCTTGATGACACTAGTACACACACTTCCTATTGAACTCCAATGGGTGCCACTAATGCATTTTCAATGGGCAGCAGTTAAAACCACAGCCGAGTACAATCAGCCTTGGGGTGAGCGTGTGAGCTGTGTAAACTATTCAAATGATTGCCTGCTTGCTGGGAGGCCTTCTCTTGTGCTATGTTTGCTGGGCACAGTGTGGGCGGCTTCTATAGTACGAGCATGTGCCACTCGGGTTGTGCTTGACCTTGCGCATCAGCATTTAGTATAGGCAAAGAACTTGTTATCATGCAAACAGACTGAATCTTGAGGGGTCTATTGTTTCGGGTGCAGAGAGTGTGGCAGGATGGAGGGGGGGAATGAGAAAAATGGTAGACGCAGCAGCAGCAGCAGCAGCAGCAGCAGCCAACCTGGAATGGCTGGGATTAAATTTATGCCGCATGAACAGGGGAGGGCAAAATCATGTTACATATTATGAACCAGAAAAAAAGAAGGGGGGAGTGAGGAGGGTGGAGCAGAGGGGTGTAAATATAATGGATAAGGGGAGCAACGAGGCAGAGAGGGGAAGGTGGCGAGAGAAAGGAGAGGAGGACATGGGGAAAGTAATGTGGAGAGGAAGGAAGGAGGAAGGGAGGGAGAAGAGAGCGCGTTGTAGGGGAGAAAGGAGGAGAGGTGGAGGCAGAGGGAGGGAAGCAAGGGAATGTGCCTCACTGCCAGCTTTTTCTCACGCTCCGTCTGTGCTTGTACGCCGAACAGAGGCAGCGCAAGGGAGATGGAAAAGGGGAATAAAGGATAGAGGGAGAAAAAGCAGGCGCTGCTGAAGAGGAGATGATAGTTGCGAGGCCAATCTGACAGTATGAAGGTATTGTTTCCTGAAGGGAGGGAAGGGGAAAGATGGCAGCAGGTGAACAAATGAGAGAATAAGAAACATGGCACACGTAAACTCGTCAAAAAGCCACATACTCATGTCCGCATCCAATCGGATAGATGTGGCGTGAGACACACAACTCCTACACGTACATGCTCACAAATGTAAACTCAGGCATTCATGTGCACAAATAGACACATACAAGCAGAGCACAGGCACGCATACCCTTTGCACCACACGCTCCTGGCACCTTGACATCTACCCCCAACACAGCAACGGTCTGTGGGAGGATGAATAATCTCACTTCCGTGAGGCAGAGAAAATGAGAGAGAGGAAGGAGGGTGAGAGGGAGGTTGTTCCCAGCCCGAGCTCATGTCGTTTTATGGAAAGTACAGAGCCCTCGAACAGACAAAACAGCATTCCACTGCCACTTGCCGACATGGCAGAAAACATGAGTACAGAGCTCTATTGAAAATAACTGAATAACACAGCACTGGGAATTGTGTTACCCCCTAATACATATGGCATAAGTCAACAACAATATGCCCCCTTATCTTTTGGAAACAATTGAACACCAAGGTACATTGTGCGGTGGTGACATTTCCGTGGCTTTTGTACACACGCCAAGCCGTTTGCTATGTAAATGCACTACTTAGGCGTACATGAAGGATGTAAGGAGGCGCTTGGGGCATACACGCTACACTCATAGGGCAGCAAAATAATTAAAATGCCAAGTGTCTCCCATTATCTAAATGCTAATTTGCCTTGATATACCCTGAGCTAAAATGTAACGCCACATTATAGTTGCTGTAGTGCACTAAGGCAACGGCGGGTGAATTTCCTTCCAATTAGCCTAGCACATTGTGTGCTGTCTTTTACCTAAGGTGATGTGGCGGATATTTTCATAAGTGCACTCGTCATAAGGCCTTAGCGCCAATTTCTTAAGTGGTTCTATCACCTTTGTTTCATGGGCTGCTGATCTTTACATATATATTCTAATTGAAAGGTGAAAATGCTGCCATGTTCGTATGAATTCTGTGCGTTGTGTCAGTTTTATCAACAGGCTTATAAATATCCTGCATAATGCATAAATGTTATCCTGTCTGAGTATTTGCAGACTAGGTCAAACTGGTGTTCATCAGGGCGCTGAAAGCAATTCTTCATTTTTCAGCGTATTATGGGCACTGGTGTTTATGCCATGACTCAGATTTGATAAGAAAGCCTGAGTCAACAACTGAAAGGACAGACGGGCGGCATTACAACCAGCAGCTTATCAAAGCCTTTTGCATGAAAATATATCAGTGCCAACAGGGAGGGCAACGGGACGAAAAATATTATCACGGATACGAGATGTTTTTGCTGAATACACAGATAGAAGTGAAATTGTGTTGTTTCTGCTTTTCCATCTATATCCTGATAAGATTGTCAAAGGACATGCAGGGAGGGGATGAACAGCATTTTAGAAAGCTGTTTCAATATTTCAGTAGTTCAAGTATCCTTACTACAGTTTACCGACCCCTTTGATGTGGGCGCTGTTGATTAATAGATTTGAAAAGCGAAACTTCTTTTTAGTTCTTGGATGCCCTTGAAAGGTGTTTTAGCCAAGCTAAGCTATTGTTCTCATGAAAGACAGTGCAGGCTGCTTGTGCAACTCTGTCGAGGGAAAGCAATGGTTCACCCCAAGGCAAAAGCAACAATTCCCCCTTTGTCGTTTCACCAAGACAAATGCTTGCCATCGCTACGTTAGCAACCAAACAAGAGCAGTTCCCCCGTCAGTGATGGTATATTGTAGCAGTCGAACAAGACATTTTATTATGCTTCAGAAAACGAATGAATGGGTCCTTTTCTCCAGCCACAGTTTGGAGATTGAAATTCAAATCAAATGCCACCTTCAAACAAATGTCAGTACAGGAAATCAAAACCGTTCTGTCAATGCCTGGCATCAAGCAAAATACACAGTTTGACATTTGGAAGTGATTTTCTCTTCCTCTGTCGCCGTTTCATATAAAATTAACTTGGCAGTCGTCACAAAAAATCCACATAAACCCACATCACACAAATAGTCTTTGCTGCTCTCGCTCTACATCTAACACCCTTTTAGAAACCTTTATACAAGCTCCCCCAACCCAATACAATCCACCCCCGAACACTCACAAACATGATTAAGACACTGTCAAGCCTGACATTGCCATCTCCCATGCTGTCAGTGGCCCTCACTGGGAGTCGCTGTTGACTGACTGCCTGGATGTGCCTTATCATTAACAGGGCCGCCTGCGCTACCACGGAGGGGCTTTGATGACAGAAACTAAGGCCCCGGTGCCTGCCCCTCCCATTTTGCCTGCCCAAGTGTCATCTAAATGAGATAGGGCCCAGGAGCTAAGGGATTAGGCACTGCATAATTACCTATTTAAAGGCCCTAATTGAGCATTTCATTAAGAGACTGGCACTGAGATTTTGCCAAGGAGGGCACAACAGGGACAAAGACATATTTGCCTGTGCATGCATGTGTGTGCATGCGTTACCTTGAATTCAAGTCTTATCTTGTTGGCATGGATGTCTATGTTTTTTTTTGTTTGCATTGCACTTGGACTATTTGGCATATGATTGTGCAAGTCAATCCAATAGACATCCACCTTTACCTTTACTTATTAAGTTGCATCTTTAGCTAAAGCTGGTGTTTTCTAAGTCTTCATGTGAATTTATGGCTATCGCCAGTTCAGCTGCCCCTGATTGCCCTCAATTATCTAAAAAATATATTTATATCCCCACTTTACCCTCCAAATTCAACATAAAGAATCTGGATGGTTGAGGACGTTGATAGTGAGAGGCTGTTCTCCTGTCTCAGCTGATAGTTTGTGTTGGAGAGAGTGGAAGGTTCAGATCTATCTGATGACGTTTTTGCTTTTGAATTACAACAAAATTAATTCTATAACCGACCGATGATAAAGTTACTCAATCTGCAGCATGAGTTAGCCGAGTGGACATTTTTTTGCTCTCCAACAGTGAGCAACATAAAATTAATGAGTTTCTCATTGTGTAGTGCTGATAGTTCACATTTTAATGCAGGCTTTTATCATTCTGCTTTATTTACTTGATAATAACCTTTGTTAGGGACGATGGCTTGTTCTTGTTTAGGAAACCATGCTGGGGAGATGTGTAAAAGTTTGTGTTAATATGATTCAAATTCTGCTCCAGTTGTTCCAACTGCTGTTTTTGTGTAAATTGTCTTTGCCAGAAAAATAAAGCTACAAACTAAAGGAAAACATTTGAGAGCACTGTGCACTGCTACACGTGATAAAAGAAAAAAAAAAAAAACACTACAAAGCTGTAACATTTCCCATGTCCGTGAAGATAATTGAATCAAATAGAAGGGAAATTTTTGTGCACACATTACTGTTAAGTGTGCTCTAGCCCAATGACAAAAGACAGCAAAATAATTAACGCCACTAACACACCAGCCGTCAAACTCATACTTTAATTGACACCACAGAGTGTCAGCCCCCAAGGTTTTCAGAACCACATCTAAAGCAGTTTTGTCAGACGAGATGAGCTACAAGAGGGATATGTATCTCTTTATCTGCCTTACATAAGCTGGGATAATACAATTATTCATTGTGATGTTTACCACTGAAATTGACTTTCTGATGTGGAGCTTCGATAGTTTAAAAAGGAAATTTTACATTAACTTCAAAAGGAGCTTTTATTTGTGAAGTCTTAAAGATCTTCAAAGCTATTGTGGCAACAAGAACCAGAGAATGCTATTCATTTGCCTTCCCGACATTTTGCATTTATGGGTGGCCACAGATTCCTTTACAATTCCATGACATGACTGTTGACTGGCTCTTTGCTCATTTATGCACATATTTCAGTGCATTTGTGAAAGATTCTCTGTTGAGATCCTAACTCTGAGATTCACAATCCTACATTGGCCAATGACAGGGGCTAAAATCAATGAACAGAGGTGGACTCTGGATGACTCCAATGGTCCCTGATCTTTTCTCATTGCAAACAATTTCAACAGCGACAATCATTTGAGCAGAATGCTGGACCCAGATAGTTTGTTGATGACCAATTTGACCTGATTTCCATGACCCAGCAAGCTGTGACTCTTCTTTGCCCCCTCATCTCTATATCTGGGATCACTGGGGACATTGGCAAGGCACTGGCAGTTGCCTTGCGCATGATTGACTTGTTTGCTAAATGACTATCATCTGAAGTGGCAATGCTAGCTGGGGGCTATTGAAGTCTTTGGGGCAGACACCAGCTGCTAGCTGCTACAGATAAACTGTCCGGCCCTCTGGGGATTCATATGAGCACTATGGTGGGGAGTGGTGCTGAAGTCTGGCCAAAGATGCTCAGGGCTGTAATGACACTGAAACATCATGAGTCAGTCTGTGCTGTTCTAGCACCAGACCTATTAGTCTTCTTTGACATGATGGAGGTTGAAAAGGTTCCTGCACTAGCAAGTAAATGAGCCTGGAATCTCATACATGACAGGTGAGAAATCTGTCCCTGAGCCAACAATGATAACAAACTTAAGTCAATTCAATGTCTGTTTCAATGTTAATTCATTGTTTGACTGCTGTGAAGCCTACTACATGTATCTCCAGTAAAGGTGAATTCGAAGCCACATTTCCAACCTTTCATGTACCTGACTTGAAGATGGGGCCATGGAGAGTGACTGACACACAAACCAGCTTCCATGTAATCCCAATAAATTAAGATATTAGACCAAAGACAGCAACGCTAGCTGCTTTCAACATATGTGGAACGCAAGCCTCGACTTATACTAATCTTGTTAAGTTTGTATCAGGTATGCAAGGAGCCTTGTCTTGCCTATGTCTTTAATGTAAGCGTGGATAGGTGGATAGGTATGTTAATGGGTAAGATGCCTTATCTAAATCTGTCACTTGAAAAATTATAATCTAACTCCCTCTCTCCCTTTGTTGCCTGACAATGAACTTGAACAATGAAGCGCGCAGTAAACTTCAAGGTCTGAAATATATTCACTCACATAAATGGCAGATTGGCAAAGGGTACACAAGAAAGCAAAACACCTATCTCCTCAGAGAACCTCTTTGTGTGAGTACCTCGTTCCAACATAACATTTTGACGGCCTTGTCATTGCTGTGATTGTTGACGAGAATATACGCCTGTATCCTCGGTAATTCGAATGCCTCAGATGCTATACTTTGTAACTGATTGTAATTAGCTATGGATTGAGGTGTAATTGTCGATGTGGCCAGTATTTGTTCTTTTGCAAATCCTTTTTTCCCCATGACTGGTGCTACATATTATGTTTACTCTATCTTGGTAGGAATGCTCATGACCATGTTTTGACCCCATATTCAAGACCAAACACCTGGATAGATTTAGAATATGCGTGCAAAACCAATTTCATACACAAAGCTGTTGCCATGTTTTGAGATTCTACCACATTAATGGATTAGTAGGGTAAAAATAAATATGGCACCATGTAAGAAAGCCAAGTGATTGCATAATTTAACATTTGTGTGTGGTCTTGTCCATGCCAAAGCGTGGATAAAATACCTCCTCAGCTTGTGAGTTCCATATCTGAAAACGCCCACGGCAGAATATCTTCTAAACCAGGTAGTTTCTACTCCAAAGTTCCTCAACAGTTCTGGCAGCTCCAGTGACAGTGAAGCCAACCAACGGGCAGCCCAATGTGGGCCCTATCAAGCCCCATCTTGGCCTTGCACATTCCATATCTCCCCATCTCTGTTGGGGAGACATCCATCTTGATTTCTGCTGAGTGCCAAAAAGAAGTAGCAGGAGAATGAGAGGGAGGGATGGAGAGGAGGATGGAAGGAGGGTATTCACCTGATAAGGCAGCTGAGAATCAGAGGAGAGGATCTCAGAGAGCGTGGCCCCGACGTGCTGGAAAGAGGAACTTCATCTTTATCTAATTACCACAGGGCCGTTTTGCCAGGGTAGATAGCGTGAGCGTTTATGGCGGCTGGTTGGTATCTTGGTACTCTCATGACTTTACAAGCACACGCATTCACATGCACAAACTTATGCAGATATGATTAACATTCAAATACACTTCCAGTGATGCACAGAAGTGCAAGCACACACACACACACATGCATGGGGCCCAGGGCTGAGTGCCATAACAGCCCAATGAAATATATTCAGATTAGAAAGGTGTCGCATTACTCTCCAGCCGGATGATAAATACGCGGTTAGCACCATCATTAATCTTGTACCCCTCCCCACCTTCCGCCTCCAGACGTGGTGATGTAAGGGGGGGGGAGCCAGCATACACTGGATGGAGCTAGTGCCTCAGTTAGGGCTGCAGCGGTGCAGCTGGTGCATGCATTGGGCAGCAGCAGTACCTTGTTCTACAAGGTCTTGCAAGCGCGAGAGGTCAGGGCATTCTGACTCACTGGGCTCACTTGTAATGCCACTGTTCAGAAAGGCAGGTTGGAACTGAGGTCTTGTGGATTCTTTATTCAGCGATTGTTGCAGCACAAAATACACAGAACCCCTCCTCACTCGTTGCACACATTGCCTCTTTTATTTATTTTATTAAGCTCCCCATATACTCTCATTGTCATTCCCTTTACATTCACCTTTCTTTCCTTTTATACTCCAACCTCCCTTCTTCTTTCATCCCAGGGGTTTGCTGACATATTGCCCTTAACGGCTTTTCATCGTAAGTGGCCATTGTCCGGTTAATGAGTAGCATGCATAAAACACTGGAGGGCTGACGAGACAATGATAGACATACACAGCAAGACGGAAACACATGCTGGGCAAAAGGGTGGATTCACCATCAGTGGCTTTAGCAGTGTTTTTCTCCTGCAAACACCACTGTGTCCTTCTAGGGAGGCTCCAGACAGACAGTTCAGACAGTGGCACGTTGCCCTCAATACAAACACAGCCCTAGAGAGGGGTCAAAGGTCAAGAGCTGAGGAAATTACGTGTGATAAATTGGCGATGGTGTCAGTAGTGTTGTGTATATGGAGTGGGGTCATCCTCCCCTTTCTCTTCTTCTTCACTAGTGTGTTTGATGAAGTGTATAGTCTTTGAAAGTAAAGCCAGAGTCTCCAGCATGCTGAAAGTCAGAGTTTGAGCAGGATCCTCCCACGTAGCCCTATTCAAGTGGCACCTCTTGGGAAAAACGAGGGGGAGCACTTCATTGGATTTGGTCCAAAAGGATGACTAAAAATTCAGACACTCAATATGAGTAATGCTAAAGTAGCATTATGTCTTTTTACCGTCTACAGTAACATCTGCTCAGAAAGTGATATATGGAAAATTCTGTGGTGTATACCGTAATTCACCATTATGTGAAATTTAAAGAAGACCCCTTGTTGACTAGATTCATGATGTAATTATCATTGTGCCAACATCTTGGCATAACAGTCCAATGCCGTCCTGTACCAAACTACTCTACATACTGTATAAAAAGCTTAATTTAAGCTTAACAAAACACTGGCGCAGACTTGTGTATTTATCTTAATCATACATTCTCAACAGAAAACAGATCCAACCCATTGGAGCACTGCAAACTGTGTCCCTGAAAAGTGGTTAGACATCATATTTACAAGATGTTTTGCTGATTCAGATGTCTTGCAGGAGGAAAGTCGAGTTGATTGAAAATTCACGGCTGAAGTCACATTCCAAGGGCAGTATTTTTTTTTTGGGGGGGGGGGGGGGGGGGGCGTTCTCTCATTGTTGTAAGAAACTTCTGTCCACAATCCAGCTCGCAGTTGCCAAAAATAGTTTGGACTTAATTTTTGTCTCCTCAGATTATGGCCTTTATTATCGCCTGTGTGCATTAAGTAATAACAAGACAACAACAAGATGACTTTCATTCTTGCCAAGACCTTTGAGCTCAACAACAAGCTTACACTGGGACTATTGTGTGAGAAGGGCCAATATAAACTCTAGTGTTTCATTGCAAGATGGCTGATTAGCTCTTAAGGGGGCTGTAAAGAATTTGGTGCCCTCGTTTGGGGCTTCATTCAGGAGGCGCTTGTTACATTAGGGTGATGAAAACTATTCTGCAAATGCATCACATACACTGGTATTTAAAGTCATGCCATAATCGAGCACAAATTCCACACAAAAATTGCCATGCTCACCCAGTTACTTTGTGTTGAGCCAATTGTGTTACCACTTTTTTATTGAACCTCTCAGTCGCCCCCCAAACACTCTGTGCTCCATAAAATGCTGGCAAGCGGATTGGGGCTACTATAATGGTGGCTCAATGCAGAAATAAACTTGTTTTACTGCTGCAAACAAAGTGATGTGACCTGGAAAGGTTGTATTTTTTGCCGGATAATGACTGTATTTTAGAGTCAGGTCTCAGTGTGAACTCTAATTACTTGTCTGGGGCCTCTGAGCTACATTGGTCTCACGCACCTAGTAATGAAGTCCATATTGGTTCCATGTTTATTAAACACAATGTGAAAGTGTGGTGAAAATCTCTTTCCTGAGTGTTCATGCCCTGGATTTATCTTTGCTTTAGTGCGTTTCTTTGCACAGGAGAACTTGGGGTTGGCGTTCTGTTGGTTTTGATATGTAAGCTAAAGTAATCCCTGCACCTGGAGTACGAGTGCTTATCCAGCACTTTTACCATGCAAAGGCCTACTATATCATGGACCTTTTTACCATTGTCAGAACCGTCTTTTTACATGAATCATCATGAACAGTCATTGTCATCTTGCTAAAGCCAGAGTCTAAACTGAACTTCACCAACTCTGCAACAAGGTTGAAAGGGATATTTTTTTTAAGAAAATGTCCTTTGACTTTCACATTTTATATGATTTCATTATCCACACTCTGCAGAACTGGCTTCCAGTTAACTTAATCACTGTGACACCCATTTCTCATAAATATGCAAATACAATACAGACATCTTGAGTACTTCGAG
This sequence comes from Pagrus major, assembly GCF_040436345.1. Classification (NCBI taxonomy): domain Eukaryota; kingdom Metazoa; phylum Chordata; class Actinopteri; order Spariformes; family Sparidae; genus Pagrus; species Pagrus major. The sequence continues at coordinate 24,205,459 of NC_133224.1, read as the reverse complement.
AGCAAATGGGACTTTAGGCAAAGACTTGCAGACGACCCTTTCTCAAATCTCAAGTCAAGTCTTTTGCAAAGATCATGTGGGGCACATTTTTTTCAGAAATTATAAAGTTTCTGGGTTCCCACAGCAACATGTTTTGCCAAAACACAGCATGCTTGCTTGTCACAGTAAATGTAATCATACAAAATGGGAGCACTCTGTGCTGCTCTCATCACTGCCACTTCTTGCGAGTGGTTTGTTTCCACTGTGGTTAGAATTGAAGCAGATAGAGTGGCGGCACAACAGAGACAACCATCCCTGCAATCTTTAATGAAAATAATATAAAATATGGCACAATGGAGGTCTGGTTATATAGCTAGAAATATAATTTTACACTCAGGTCTTTTGTGTCCCTCTAGACGACTGGCTCACTAGTGAAACGGTCCTCCACAGACTGAAAGGCGGCATGTGTTTGTGAGATGGTAGGGAAAAATAAAAAGCAGGAGAAGGGGATCTGTAGGGGTATTAAGGCACTGCACGCCTGCTGGCTTGTGCCTTATCCCACACTACATTCCAGCGGTGTGCAGAACTTTTAAGAGTTTGGTAGTCTGTTTGCAACCTCTATCCCACTTGAGGAGGACCATCTCAATCCATTTTCTGTCAGCTGTCTTGTCTCGCCTCTGTGTATCTGCTTGCGTTCTCACTGATCTACTTAATCTCTGACAGGGGGGCAGAGCTTGTGGACTAACAGCTGGGAAATCTGTGCCCCCTACTGCTCTCGCACTCCTCCTCCTGCCACCCGCTCTTTCTCCCTCTCGCTGCCCTACCAGGTTGGCCTACTGACGGCTAATAAAAGAAGCGGCCCTTGACTGTGAACAGCTGGGTTCCTGTGATCTAACTTGGATCTGCTGAGGCTTTTTTGTCTGTGAGCTGAATAGTAAAACACGTAACAATAGCACAAGAACGAGGGCGACAAATACAGTACACAGAGAAGATTGGGATAAATGGGGGGGAAATAAAGGGCTTAAAAGCGAGAGCGTGAAAGAGAGAAAGGGGGGGAGAACAGACATACTAGCAAGTGGTGGTAAGCCAGAGGAAGGGAGCTCAGAGGCTGTCTTGTCCCTGGCTTTTCATGGCCTAACCAGCTAATCAATAGCACAGAGAAACACTATTTCAGCTGGCTCACTGAGCTCTCTCTACCGAAGAAATACTGAGAGTGCCAACTCAGTCTTTCTGTTTTTGTTTGTAATTTTTCTCTACAATGCCAGCAGTATTTCTTTTAATATATTTGGCTTAGACACAGGAAGTGATGCATCTGAGATGGACATTTGAGGGAGCGCAGTGTGTAGGAGAAGCTGAAGCATATCATTGATATTACCAAGAGAAAGCTCTAATGTTTATATAGCTGGGACTTTTAAGACTTTGGCAGAGAGAAGAAGTGGGTTTAAAAGGGTTAAATAACCAAAGTGCTGACCATAAAAACAGCAGCCAAAATGGCCATCTCATCTTCCATTAATAAAAACAAAAACAGAGAGCAGTAGAGTGATTGCAAGAGGCTGTGAGGAATATTTTAAATATTGACCTTGCTTTGAAACTAAATAATTTTCGGTCCCTCGAGTCAGCTTTGATGCATCTTTGGGACTGCACAAGTTACTGGAAATGGATGAGGTCCTCCCCTTTCTGCTACTGGAATTCCAGTCTCGAGAGAGACGTGAGAGTGGCACCGTTACTCTAAAACAAGGACTCCAGTCGGGGACATGGGTGGGGGCTGCGAGGTGAGGGAGGCTTAAAATGTGGCAGACCTAAATAGCTGTGCATATGACCCGTCGTGCCTGACCTACGCTCTCTTATCACACTGCTGTTCCGTAGATATCATTTCTAATTTTGCATGTGTGTGGACAAGCGTGTGTGTAGTGGCAAAGTTGGTGAGAATGAAAGACGACTCCAGATGCTCCCAGCTGGCTGTTGCCCAGTGAGGCTAATACACTTCTGCCTGCCTAATTAGAGCGCACACTCACACACATGCACAGTCGACCCCTCCTCACCACTCATGTCCCGCTGTTTCAATGGGTTTATGGTAGGAAGAACATATGCCCCCCCTGTGTTTTATACAGGACACACATGCAGACAGCTAAACAAACAACCAGGGGCTTAATTACCTCATAAGGGAGGCCAGGGGTGAGGGCTGCTGATGAGTCACAGTAGCATAATGTAAAAGGATGTGCAATGTAACATAGGAAAATGCAGTACTCTGCTCTAAATGCAACCGATTTGTGGATTTGATTAAAGTGGTGACTCAGTAGCAAAAACGATTCTGCAAAAATGATCTGTGATTGAAAGCAGAGTGGGAGTGTAACTAGCTCGCTTAATATCTCAGCTGCTTCGTGCAAACAAACAGAAACGAAAGGCCATCGACTGCCTAAAATGTGGGGGATTCGTGTTGGTTTTCAATCACAGAAAAGGGCTTGAAATTATTAGCATCTAAACTGGTAGGCCCTAAACATGTGTAAAAACTGATCAACATATTTTTCTAACCAAGTGTAACACAAATTGCCCCAGGAAGCCATACAGACATATGTCAGTCTGGATGTGCTTGCTACACTGACCCTTTCTTAAAGCTGTCAAACAGCAACACAGCACTCTAGCAGCAGCAGCACTCCCTCACAACACATCGTGTCAGACATTTCCTGCCAGCCTGTCAACGCTGGCCTGTGTGTGGCAGCTTGTCCTTTTTTTCCCCCCTTTTTTCTTTTGTCTTGTTGGCACAAACACATAAACCTGCAATATAAAACAACCCATACCATATGCAGGCAGGAATCAGTTTCGAGTTAAGCCATGTTTTAAATAGTTATCTTTTAAAGACGGCCTACTTTTTTCATTGTTTGTACATGCATAACATCTTTGTTATCATATTTTTCTTAGGATGTATTTAAGAAACCGCATAAATCAATTCTATAATAAAATGTCTGTTGCCTAGACTTATCAGGCAAGACATAATTACAATATAGACATTGACTACATCACTGTTGCATAGAGGCAGGAATCCAAATGAGGCAGGGGGCTTGCCAGTGCTTGAACATCGGTTTGCAAGTCATGTCTGACCACAAAGCAAGGTCTAAAAGGGTAAATGATAGCCTCAAAACAACACACACGGAAGCAGTGCCAAATGAGGACATAGAAGGAGGGGGCAGGAGGTCTGGGGAAGTGGAGTAACAGAGAAAGAGATCCCAAGGTCAGTGTTCTGGGGCCTGCTACAGACGAGGAAAGAGAGATGGCGCGGACAGATGTCAAAAGTGATAAGCGTCAGGCCTGACAAGCTCCAGCTTGGCTATCAGTTACTACTCGGAGCCCGGGGTCGGGCCGGTGCCAAGACAATGCCAACGCCTCTCTGTGACGATCAGTGCCTCCGGAGGTTGTGCAAAATGGCTGCCGCCATGCCAACGCATTAGTACGAGTCACTGGCTCTGCGATTTTTTTTTTCTCAAAGGAAGTGCCATCTGTGAGTGACAGCGGGGCCTCAGCCATTTATTTTGAATGCAGTAAACAAAGCTGCCATTTTTGCATTTTGAGGGTCTAGATGCTTGCATATTACCACCGGCAAGGCTGTTTGTTGTCATGAGAGATATTAAGCACCGTGTGATGTATATCCTATCTCCATCTCCATTCAACTCGTCCAATCCATGCTCTCTTAAAAGCATCACTCAAGCAGCAGGACAAAATAAATCCTCATTTTCACATTTGAAAGTAGGGTGGACAAAAATCCAATACACAGGAGAGTGCTTGGTCTTGCTTTAAGTATAACAGCTCACGAGAAGAGAAGGGGGGGCATTGGGAAATAAATCAATATCAGGCCATTTACTATCATATTCTGTGGTCATTGATAATCTGTCAAACCATTTATTTTAGAGTCTGAACGGCACACCAGAATCATTTTCCAGAGAACTTTCTCTACATCCAAAACAAATAATGAATAACTCAGAAATCGATACAGTGTGCTTTATTGAGCTCACATGCTTGACTTGAGTCTGGCACCTGGCCCAATTGTTTTTCATTTGCCAGATATCCTCTTCTCTCCCTCCTTGTTCTGCTTTGTATCAGGCTAAATAATAACAAAAAGACGCAGACCTTGAATGATGTGCATATACAGTTTTTTGCAGGAACCATAGTAGAAAGACTATATCTTGTTTAGGGATAGCAAAGCTCTGTTGTATCCTGCCAGCTCCATTGAATCACATGTTTCCAGAAAAGACAAAAAAACCCAATTTTAGCAGACTGATTTTACTGTTGAATATATAAAGGCTCAGCAGTGTGAATCAAAAACATCCGGCACTCTTGATCAGCGCCTCTCAAAAGGCCTTGGGTTTCTCAATGAAATCAGCCTTGGCAGTGCCACATCGACCCAGGTCACACCCCGCTGTTCTACTGAGTGGGGCTGAATAAAATCATTGCAGTCAGACTGAGAGCTCGCCAGGATGGGGTCAACTGTTCTGACCCCCACCGGGAGGCCAGGCCCCATCTCCCTGGAGAAAGACACTACCAAAAACTCGCCCGTGTCAGCAGGATGCTAACAGAATCACTGGGGGAGAGGTTCCGCTAAGAAGTTTTGACTGACAGGCAAACTGGCATTTTGTGCAGTATTTGACAAGGACGCAAACCCAGCTCTTTGAGGAGGTCTACTTTCAAAGAGAATTGGTCGCACGCCAAATCGGTTAGCATTTGCTGCAGAGTGTAGAAGAAATGTAACGCCTTGAAATAAATGAGAGATATGAGAGAACAAAATAAGAAGGCAGTCGCAGTATTTTAAGTAAATAGAAACATCATGCCTCCCAGTTAGTACAGAAAAAGCTACAGCTCTGGGCTAAGTGCAGCGATGAAGCCTCTTTCATTTCCTGCCTTCGTCTCACCTAGGTGAAACTGGGGCATTCCTGTCTGCCTAAGCATGAACAAGCGACTACCAATTCTCACTGACCCACTCAACTCCACCGTCTAAGGGTCCCTCTTGGGTCACGGCCTCAGTGTCACATGCCAGCGGATGAGAAGAGGATATTGATTACCAATAAACTCATTAAGGACTAAGAGAAGACACAACAATTTGTTCCTGTCAAAACAAGAGCTTAGCAGTCAGATTGCTTTCACTGATTCAGTTTACTCCTTTGCCCTTTTGAACTCATTGTTTTACAAATGGGCTACGGCTGCATGCTATATCAACAATATTAATATCAGCTGTCCTTAAGCACATCTAAACCTAAGTTAGACAATTAGCTGAATGTGCATAATGTAATGGCTTAACAATAAGGAGAATGGAATGATTCTGATAGCACTACAATTCTGGCAGTGGTTTCTTGCTTATAACGTCATATCTGCTCCTGCCTGTCTTTTGCATCTGCTTTTCCTGATGTCTCAACGTTGTTTCCATCCTATCTGCACATTATGTTTAATATGATACCAAGCTTTCAAAATTGTCAAAAGTGGCACATGAAAATTAGCATTCTGCGTACTGCCAATACTCATATGATCATATAGCACCTATAAATGTGTCAAGGATGTTTCATTTTCTTTTTTCTTCTACTATGTCATTGTTAAACCTTTCTTCAGCTTTTGTTGTTTAGATTAATAATACTTAATTATGCTTTTTTCAACTACTGGAGCTTAAGTGAGAGCAATGCCTTGTTAGGGTTAATAAATCCATTATCATACACCTAATAACAGTTAACTATGGTTAAATCCTTTATTATGGACTTATTAACAGTATAATCAAAGATTATTTTATTTAAAAAATCCTTATTAATCCTTATTAATGTCTTTACTGCGAGGACCTCCAATATAAAGCATTACCCAAATAACATCTTTTACAATTAAGCTGCGTTTGAAACCTGAGAGCCATTTTGTGTCTTCCTTTAAATCACTGGTTGGGGAATCCTGTTTGCTGTACTTGGATTGCAGGGAACTCTCCCAGCATATGAATGATGAACTGTTTAGTCGTCGCCCCTTGCACTCACTATGATGCTTCTACTCTTCAGGCCCTGGAAAGGATGTGCCTGAAGATCGAGATACCAACTGAGGACGTAGATGACTACTGTTATCGCAGCTCTGCCATTAATAAGATCGGCCAGTGGCTTGAGTCCCGTGGTGTCCCGGTCTGTGTTATCATACTTCGGGACAATCTAAATGAAACCACGCTAGAAATATGGCGCCACTGTGACAGGGGGTAAAAATGGGAAGAAATGTCACGGGCCACGGTGTCAGTGTGGTTAATCGAAAATAATGGCCAGCAATTTATAGTTGCCGTCCTGACCAGCACTGGATGTACTGATGCAGGAGATCGAATTTTAATGTGTACATTCCATCACTTCATACGGGCTACTGATGTCTAGGGCCGCAGCCAAACAGTACACAAATCTATAGACGGAGGTTATCATAGAGCAGTAATAAACAGGGAAACACTAAAACTCTAAAAACGACTCTGTCTGCTGAGTTTGTGCGTGTGTCTGCCAGCACATGTAATGGAACCTTGTTCAACATTATGGAGATTTGACAGTCATTTGATTTCCACCTGCGGCCATTGTAATAAATAAACTCAAAAGGGAGCGGGAGGAGGTAAGCTCATGGGAGATGCAAATGAAGACCACCTGCTGTGTTGTTAAAACCACAGGGAACCATGAGACCCATCAGTATTTTTCCTCATATGACAAGAGTCCATCTAATCTCCCTTCCACCCTCGTTCTTCTAACTGTGCTCCCCTGGTGTTAAACACTTGAAATGGATCCTGGGTAAAAAAAAAAGTCCAGATGCTGCACAGTCCCATGGTGATTAGTTATGCAGCACTGGTTTATGCTGTCATTTTAGCTGCAATAGTCCTGGGATAATCAGAATAACTACACATTTGGCAGAGTTTTATCAAGAACAGATCGAACTGACTGCATTACTTACTTTTAAAAAAATATATTTATTAACAAAAGTAGCCTGTTTGCATTACCAACACTTTTTATAGGTTAAGTAAATGCAAATATGTTGCCTGCTGAAGCTGCAAAGCTAATGCAAATATTTGTAAACTGGTCAAACTGAGACCTGGCAAATGAGCACCACCCATATCTCTTTCAGAAGAACGCAGTGCCCGGGTTAAACTTGCTTTGGATGTAAATATAAATGGGCCAACAAAGCACCTGACCTCGCTTTGTAACCCAGGCAACAGTTTTGGCAGTTTGACAAAAAGTGTTTTAATGTTGTGATAAAAGATGTTGAAGTTGAATTCTTCCTGTAATCGAACTATTAATTCCTTTTAATTTAATTACGTAAACCTCAATGACAACCAAAAACATTGCTCAAACAAAGCACTAAATCCATTTGTGCACCGAAGAGTAAGGAAGAAAAAGAAAAGAAAAAAGGGACGGACAGGTGGTCGATGAGACTTTTTGTAAAAATCTATGCTGTTGGCTAACTACAGCAACACTTAACCAAGACATTGTAGCCATTTACGTGTCATGACAATGTCTACCTGGGAGGGACTTGAGCAGTGGTAGATGAGTGTTTCCTGTAGGGAGACAGCAAACGGCAGTAGGATGAATGGGGATTTTCATAATGGTCTGTGGGAACAGGTGTCCTAGGTCATGGTAAGAGTCATATTGAAGTGAGCACAGCAAAGCTTGACTCATCAGGAAAGTGGCTTGCTTTGAATGTCATTAAAAAGAGCTTCTAATCAGCTGGTCTACATTGAAATACAGAAATGATAGATCAGGCAGTGACTCATGCTCCTCAGTGTATGGTTAACTCCCTCATTAAACTCAGACTGTATTGTTGGTTTCTTTGGATCAGAACACAAACACCAAATAACATCCTATAGGGCATAAGAGGCAGAAATCAGCTGCATACAATTTTTCCTTTTACACCGAGTCATTTTCTGCATTTCACTCCTGACGTCAGGGCTCTTAATGAAGACAGCGTAGCTCACTGCTGCCGAGTTCTGCACAACCAGTCTAAAGATTTTATTTCACTGCTTCCACAGCTTGCCTTATTTCACTATGGCTTAATGAGAGTCGTTTGGAATAATAGGCTTCCATTGAACGGAGGCATCTGCATCCACACAGCTCCAAATGAGTGAGCTAATTTCCAAAGATAATCACCTCTCCTGCTGTGTTTTTATGCAGAGATGCTGTAGATTTGTAGCCTCGGATTTAATGAAGTCAAAAATTACCTCCAATCCTCCGGTAAGGTCTATGGAAGCTGAATGTGTCGCTAATATGTCTCTAAATCGTAAAAGAGAAGGTTGTTATTTTCACAAACACTGCAGTTTATGGTATGAGTAATATCACCAACTAGGAAAAATTTGAATATTAATATCTGGAAAACTATATATCATATATATTGCATAATAGAAAATGTGATATAGTTTTCCAGTGTTATATATAAATATATATATATCTATATCTATATCTATATATATATATATATATATATATATATATATATAATATTATTTTTAATTAGCACTTTATTACCAAAACAATGTTTTTTTTTTTTTTACAGTTCTGATAAAAGCAGCACCAGGTCACAAGTGAACTAGTCAGTCTATCATATTACTTATTTTAAAGTTTAAAAAATAGGTGAATTTCTCCTGTCACATCATTCAGTAAGTGTCAAGTTAAACTAACCAACAGCTGCTGTGAAAGATATTGGCACTGGGGGCCTGCTGAGGGTAGCCATCAGATCCATTAGCTCAGCACATGATCATCAAAACTTTCTCACTGCAAAGAAATCCTCGGCTTTACTGACTGCTTGAAATATGCCTCGATCTGTGCTACAGAGAAATTTCAACTAGTCCAACTGAAGTACTTCGTGCTGCTGTAGAGACATAAAAAAGAACTACAAACGCTTTTTACATGTTTCCAAGAGCAAACAAGTGAGATTTCTTAGGATGCCTGGGTAATGAAGTCCACTGGGACATTCAGAGACACAATTAAAGGATGAAGTGAGCGCTCTTTTTCACTGTCTCTTCTGTCTCCCTACTTTCTTCCTCTCCGCTCGCTCTTGTCTGGTCCCTCTGTGTGTGTGTGTGTGTGTGTTTGTGTGTGTGTGAGAGTTGTCACTGATGACACAGAAGCTGTGGCGTCACGCAGTCACTGCAGATGGCAGATATGAGGGAAAAAAAAAAGACAGGAAGGGAGGGATCGCTTACAAACGGCGTAGGCCATTTTGACAGAGAGAAACCCTGGCTTGTCTGTACAAATAGGAAAGGTCACAAACTGTGACAATGTAGTAATGTCCCATTCACTGAACTAGACTCTCCTTTATTTAACTCCCCACTTTCACATCAACTAACTTGTCTTAAAAAAAATGTCATGCCCTTTTATTTCTTTAAAGGTTGCACGAGAGGCAGCCACAAGCAAGGGAGGCTGAGCTGTTTATCACATTCACTGCGTATTTATGCAGTTGGGCTAGAGAGAAGCTGTCAGTAATTTGGCAACATTTACAGTACTTTTCCCCTCGCGGCTCTATTGGAGTGGCCGTTGCAAAAACTTATACAATATGAAAGAAACGGCAGCAGAGGTTAATTCCCTGGTGCAGTGTTATGCGGGCTGGCAGTCCAGGCGGAGGAGCAAGACAACAATATGGCTAGCAGCTAGCGCAGGACATCCTCCTCACAGCTTTGTGTTTTGCTTATCACAATAGACGGTCGGGAAGGTTTCCAAATAACGGCAGAGGGTGGGAAGACAGGAGAGAGAGCAGAAGGAGGGGGGAAGGAAGGGTTTGCATTCTAATGTGTTTTCATGGCTACCAAATGAACCTTTCTATAGACTGTGACACAACGAGCCCTGTACTGTAAGACACGTACACACACGCACACTCTTCTTGGACTGTCACAGGAATGAAAATCAGTTATGGCAAAAGGAAAATCCATTAGCAATATTTTAAGCTTGAGGGTGACGGTCAGCGTCAACGGCTAAATTGACATCCATCCACATCCATTCTTTAATGCACATTAGCTTTCATTCTGAGTTAATACTTTAATTGCTGCAATTGGCACCTTTTTTTTTCGTGTCTAGACCTGAGGCAAAGTCATCAAATATGGATGACAATTAAAGTTAGCCATTTCACTGTATGTCTAAATCTATGTTTTAACCACAGTCGTATTGAGGTTTTAAGTGTTTCTCCTGAGTGTATCAAAGTTACTTCATAAAGAAACCTTTTTTTCTGATGTGTGTAAGGTTATGGAAGCCTTGTTGTCTACCCACCTTTAGTTTGTTGGTTTTGTTGACTTGACATTATTTTTAACTCTCCATAACCTTTCATTAATACAGATTTCAACTCCTCCTCATGCTAATCATGCATATATAGAGGTTGGTGATCTGGCCAAGGAAGAATATCACAATCCATTTGTTTGCAATCAAGATCATGATCTGAATTGTAATCTTTATTCTCATTTTTGAAATGCCCTGTAGACTATAGCCAGACATGAAATAGCCTGTGAATTTCTCCATTTGTACCCTTAAAACAGCTATAACTTGTGTTGCATTATTTACAATATGTCATCTGAGAAAGAGGCACATGAAGTAATTAGCCATCTAGTTGGCTACATCACTCTATTAGTATGTTCACACAGCATGGCTCTGCTCATCAATGGTTGTGTGAGGTTTGGAAAACAAAAATAAGAGAATATTAAACAACACGATCTCCATGATTCGCCTGAAAAATAGATTGTGTGATGCCTTCAAGGGCAATCCCAATCCTAAATCATCAGATCACCCGCCCTATGCATATAGGCATCCCCTTCTCTTTCATCCAATTCCACCAACTATTTTTGCAAAATCATACTTGTCACACATACCCAACATGTTGTCACCCCATTTTAAACCTAACCTCATATTAACCTTTGCTAACGTGGGACCGAAGGCTGATTTGTTGCCTTACATCATGTAACCCAAGTAGCATGTTGTGTTAAACTTCCACTGATTGGTAAAAAGAGAAGGCAGAACCCAAGCATTCCAATTCCCATGTACAAACTCTCCCTTTCGCACACATAAAGCATGATGGTGTCCGGTTACAGCGTCGCTTAAACTCTCCTGGAATGTTTCTTTAGGGTAGATCGACTGGAGAACACATGCAAGGACAAGGTAGAAGTAGGTGAGGGATTAAGTGTGGCAGGTTGGGTTACACTGTCCTACACCTGACATGGACTTCCCTTGAACAGTATGAGAAATTCAGTGGAAAATCTTAATATGTATTAAAGGTCACAGAATTATAGTTTACTCCACCTTCTAGGTTTTGGGGATCTCATGGATGGCTGATGGTATTCTTCAAAGTTTAAACCATAACATTTGTAAGAGTCAGTGAGGTGTGTCATTGAAAATACTTCTCATTGGGCCAATAATGTGATGTAGAGTTGTTCTGAACTATGTTACTCTAAGGCTGACAGTGTGATACTCTCTTACAGTAACTCTCACGACTTGAGGCCTCTTTCTTCATCACATGGTCCATTTCATGCTTTTGCAAATATGAACATTACATTATCACGATGTGGATGTGCGTTACATGTGGAGTCATAAATAACTTGGTGACTTCATGGGCTTTGGTATGTGTATCTTATTTACGCCGTCTTTAACTCCGAGCTATTTGTGGTATCTCAAGTCATTCTGCATGAACTTCATTTAAGAGTAACCCAAGTCTGCTAAACAGCACTGGCTAAACTTGCCTTTCTATGTTTAACTGTTGCTATCTCATCTCCCAGTGGATTTGCGTATACTCCAAATATAGTTAATTGCCAAATGGGTTCATGGAGCTGTAAAAGTCGCCTCAATGCCATATTTGCTGATTTTGTGACTGCTACCAGGCCAGTAAACCTCTTCTTTGTATGCTCAATATGAATGGGTAGGACTGTAGGGAAATGCATGTTTTAAAAGACTGCCACAGCGGCCCCTGGTACCTAAGAAAATTTTAACACTGGTATTATTCTATAAATACATTGGCGGGGTCATGTGCGCCATAGTTTTCTAGCCTGACTAAATATAAACAAGTCCTGTCTGCGCAGTGTGATGCAACTCTCCGAAACCCCTCTGAAATAGTTCCTAAAATATACATGAAAAGGGAACGGAAAGATATACCCGTTCTTCTATGTCGGCTGTTTGAAGACGCAAGCACAACCTTCATCTGTCATCCATAAAATATCACAACGAGGAAAGAAATAAAGGAAGGAAGGAAGAAGGGAAGAAACACTGAATGAAAAAGACAAAGACGACTCATGCATCAGATGGAGTTGTCAGCATCGCTAGTGCCACTGAAGCACATCTGTATTAGCAACATTCCTCTCCTCTTGTGATGAGAAAAATGACAAAATACCCAAAGTTTCCTTTCAGGTCTTGGCAGGTTTGAAATAGGCAGGACAAGGAAACACTGCAACTCGCATTAAAGTCTAATACTCGCTCATTTTTTTCCCACACAGAGCTCTGTATTCCCCCCGGGCTACCATTTGCTTTGCAAAATGCATGCATGAAATTCTTGAGACCGGCCTCCCCACGAGAGTCTAAATAATAGATTACCAACACAGCATCCAGCCTGCGCTATAACTTCAGCCCCAACTGTCTGGCCTCATTAGCGAGTGAAGTGTAAAAGATAGCCAGCTGCTAGGCCAGGTGACGGCACTCAGCTCTGGCCTTTGGCAGTAGTGGCCCACCCTAAAGAGAATATACGGCGCCTCACTCTGTGCAATTCATCTTGTAATCCGCCTTAAAGCTGCTAAGCTTCCATTGATGGCAAATGAATGGAGACCAATGGCAGGATGGAGACAGAGGGAGAAGAGGGTAAAAGTTCCGGTCAGCAGCAAAGAGAGGGAAGAAAAGGCCCAAAATGTGGTAGATTCATCTGCGAGGAACGACAGAGGGAAAGGCGTTTGGTTTGGGCCCGTCTGGTCAGAACCAGAGGTGACCTAAGCCATTTTCATACACTGATTGTCCCCCTCTCTCCCTCCCTCTGCCCCTCCCTCCATGTCTTTTCACTCTCTCCTCTGTTGCTCTATCTCTCTCGACCTCTCTCTCCATGTCTGCTTCCAAATGGCAGTCATTATACCGGACATGAAAAGTCATTTTAGTTCCGCCTGGCTTCTTCAAAGCAGCTAGCTATAATTGCAGATTGAGTAGAGAGAGAATGCCGGGGTTACACAGAATTTAAACACTGACTCCTAACCTTGCAGTGATGCAGGAATTTAAGAACTAAAAAAAGTGGGGGAAAAATAAGGAATAATAAAGAACAGATCTTTACACACTATTGATGTTATAAGATTAAATTCCCTGCCTTTTTTTAGGTATGTTATTTCTCACTTTTGCTCGTGAGATATCCACACATGTTTAAACGTCTCCTTGTGGACATGTGGGTGCCAGACGCTGTGAGCGGATTGCAGGGCACTGGATCCCATTACAACACGTGTCACTTCAAGAAGTATGGCACAAATTGGGGAAATACTTCCAAATTATGAAAAATCCATCCACTATTAAATGCATTTCTCATTCGTGAAATTGCTATGTGCCGATGTCAGTGCACTTTTTAATGGAATTTTCTCCTCTTTGCCGATTCCAGTGGGAGTCTGGGAAATGCAAATGGGCAGCAAATACAAATCTTAATCACCTTTGTTTTTTAGCTTAATTTGAGATAAAATAACAAAATGATTGCCTTGGTTTAGGTTTATTTTATGCTATTAATTTATGCAGAGCTGCTGCAGCAACAAACACTGCATGTTTTGTCTATTCTTAGGATTAGCTCTATCATTTTTATACAGTCTTTCACAGTCGTTCTGTGTGTCTGCTCATATTTGGCCCTTGTGTGACTGCACAAGTGTTTTGTGAGCTTGTGTGTTACAAATTCAGCCCCGAAACAGTTTACAGCCCCTGAGGGTCATATATACGTTGCTCTTTCCCAGTTTACGAGCTGGCCACCAGTCTGAGCCGAGCACCCCGTCTTTGCACTTATCTCCTGCAACCCTCTATTTGGCACAGCAGGTAGCGTAATTGTTCTTGGAAAGAGCCTATCAACTAAAGGCTCCGTTTTTGACTTCTCGACGCAAAGACCTTTATCATAACACCCCATTTTTGCCTGGCTCCAGGCTCTAACCGCAGAGTGCCTCTGAACAAAAAAGTGTTTCAGCTAAGTCATTCCCTTTTTGATGGAGGATGGGAGGGGGGTTGAGTGAGTAGAGAGGTGGATAGATGGAGAATATAGACCTGAAAATATGGCTACTGTGCGAGACCCTCCCCGCCATCCACTCCCTTGCCTCCTCAACCCATGAAACACAACCCCCACTCGCTCTCTTTTGAGCAGAAACAAATTCTAAAACTGTCATACTTTAATTGAAATTCCATCACTTGTGTGGCTGCTATTGTGGAATAATTTGATAAAGCTGTGTGACATGAATGCACAGAGCCGACCACCACTTCTATTTCTTTCCCCCAGCTTTTATTTCCTCATTCCGCCAGTTATTCAAATGAACCTCAGTGGATTCTGCTCTCAGCCTTTCCAAAAAAAACTAAGATAAGAGAAAATGAGACAATGGGAAGGGCATAAAAAGAAATAATGTTTTGGGTTGCAACACAATCAGACTGAAGTCTTTAAAAAATATCATCAAGCTGCCTTTTTATACCCCCTCACTTTCATTCTTGCAATATTTGAAACCAGAATCATTATGTTTCACATGTGGTCTTCAGTTTTCTTCTAATTAGTCCTAACTCTCTCAAAGTGCTCATAGTGACAGGCTGTTAGTGGCTAGATGGGGGATGATCCAAAAACGGAGGTCAAGGGCAGAATTCCAATCCTCTGCCAGTGCCACTGACCCCGATCCAAATCCATACCAGCATGAGCACACTCCCTCCCCTTCTGTGTCTTCACAACTGGCTACAGGCATTTGGCATCCATCATATCTCCTGAAACCCAATCTGCAAGCAAAGGACAGCTGCGGCGGAATAGGCAGTCCTCCTTGTTTCTGACACATCGGTACTCCCCCTGTACGCAAAGCCTGGAGGCAGAGCCTGGAGGCGAAACGTTCCATGTTGCACCCGACATTAAGTTGAACCATGTTGGAACTGACACTCTGTTTTTATGTGTTAGTATACATACAAGTAAATTTCACCAAGAGCGGCATGCAGTGAAATGAAAATGAGAGGATGGAAAAGTCAGGGGACTTTTTTTTCAGCGTTTTGCTGAGATGCATCGTAGACAGAGAGAAAGACAGAAGAATGACAGAAAAGGGCAGAGAAAACAAAAGTAGCACAAAAGAGAGAATGAGAGAAAACAGGAAAGAACATACTCAGCTATAGCCCTGTGCTCCCTCCACTGCCAAATAATATTTACGCCTCAGCTTTCTGCCCTGACAGGGTGATGGACAGTAGAGGTGATTTTGCCTGGGCGTGAAAATAGGCTTCTTATTATTCCAACCCAGTGGCAAGTTGAATATCAATAAAAACTGCTAGCGTTCCCCTATGTGTAAAACCAATGCCCCGTAGCGGTGGTTTTTATCAAGCAACCCACCCTTGACGCTAGTTATGCAGTACTAGAGGTTACGGGAGGAAATGCTTGCCAAGTAAATAAGTGAGTGAAGCGATTGAATAGAGGGGAAAAACACAGCGGGACCGGGGCCAAAGTGAACCAAGGGTAAAGTCATGATCACTTCATTATGCTGGAGTGCAGCTCAGTGTTGTGCGAAATCAAACTGCTTTCTCATTTGTCACAATGCATCAAGCTGGCCTCTGTGAAGTGGAGTCGGCTGGGGGCCCCTGACGCACAGGCGCACGCACCGGTTGATGAACATGAGAAACTGCAAGTTATACAAAATGCTTGTGTGCATGCTCATACAGTATATCCATGCGCTACAGTGTACAGTACACCGGCCAGCACTGACAGAACAGATGGGCATTCACCTCACTGCCCTCCTGCCTTTTTCTTCTCCTACATGACCTCTAAGAGTCAAACTTGCCCTGCATCCTCCAACCACCCACCCTGCCAGCTAGCTAGCCAGCCAGCCTGCCAGTCAGTGGGTAGTTGTTAAGGGCCGCTGCTGGCACAAAATAAGCTAGAATACACCCACTGGATTACAGAGGGCAGGCAGTGAGGGGGGTGATTGCTAACAGACCTATTGGCACTCCATCTCCTCCAGTTCCAACACCACGGCGCCTGATAATTGTGGCCTCTATGTTTACGTATCCATTTTTGTAATGTAAGTGTTGATTTCTCATTCCGCACTCGTAATAGGGGCCTTGGCCTTGGAATTCCAGAAGTACTGCTCACAGACGGGCATTGGCACACACGTACACACACGCACTGATAGAAAACAAACTTTTTTCTCGTTCTTTTTTTGGTCTGCTATTGAAAATGAACCAGTGAGTCAGAGCTACTTGGCTGTGTAAAGACAATGAGAGTGTGAGGTGCAGGCACACTTGTTTGTAAGAGGGCTTGGCTTTGTGCCGAAGAGAGACTCGGATAAAGAAATGATAAAAGCTCCTGTAGTCCTTCAAGATGCCTCCGTTACATTAAACGCACCAATATGGATGAGCTTTTATCGAACATTTAACCCGCTAATGTAGCAGCACTTATAAAGTGTACATTTAAGAAATAAAACAAAAAGGACATCTGAAAGACACTGTTCTTTTTCTCTAACATTTATTTTGAAAGTACCCCGTTGTCCCTTCCAGACACTGTCAAAAAATGTGGGATGCGATTTCAGAGTGTGCTTCAGGCACAAAAAGCTGGAGAAAAAGGTAGATCGGCAGGCACGCAAAAATGGACTTACTCCCTTATAGGCACTTTCTAAACTCCTATATCATTTTTCAATTTAATGGCTTGCATGCCATGAACTGTTTGTATCCTTCACACACACACACACACATACACATACACACACACATGCTGGTGAGTGACACAGAAATGCTTGACTCTCATTTAATTTTCTTTACACTATAATACAGAATTAGCTTTACACATTTTACAACAAGATTTTTCACAAAAAAGCTGTATATTATTTTGAGGATTTAAAAATGGCACTAAATGAGTGAAGGCTGAGGGTTTGAGAGAAGATGGCCGCGTCAGTGCCGCTTTTCCACGACTGAGACACTTTGCTCCCCTCAGCGACTTTGGATGGCAGCACTTTAAGCGAGCACAACCTTAGTCCATATCCATTTTGTCTCCTCTTTTGAGTGCTGCTGTCGCAACAGCAAAATTGGAAATCGAAAGTGTGGTGACAGCGTTAATTGTGCCGTGTCAAAATTGGCCAAGTGCTAATTGTTTGAGCTGGGAACTGTAAAACATGTAAGACAGTGGAGGTGCTGGGGTGAGCTCTCCCAGAGTGCTTACTGGCTATAAACTGGGAATTGCTTGAGCAAACACACATGCACTCTAATTTGCATGCTTAAACACACACGCACACACACACACACACACAGGCCCTTTGAACACCTCACTAGCCTACTCCACTTTCAATCATTGCCTATTCAGTCAACTCAGACAGCAATTTATTACAATTCATATGGTCTTTTTCTCAGAATGCTTTCTTTTTTCACACCCCAATGCTTCCTAACATGAACTGCAGATTGCAGATTCTTAATTTTCAACAAGCTGATTGGTACAAAGCCAGTTATTTTGTGGGATTTGTAAACCACTAGGCCCATTTACGTTATAGTTCTAACATTTTGGAGTGGGGGGTGTCTTGGTATGGTACCTAAAATCCCCTCATCAAGGCTTGTAGCCCCTCTCTACTGCATTCCCCTCTCTGACTGGAGAGAATGGGTCCCCTAGTGGCTCAACCGGCACACTGAGCACAGGTGGTGTGTGCACAGCTCTACTGGAAATAAAGGTTCACTTTCACCTGATTGACAAAACGGTTGCGTGACTGACTGACTGACTGACCGAGTCTTTGCCTGCCTCACTGATATATAGCTGCCTTCTCTCTCTCTCTCTTTTTTTTTTTGAACATGTGAGCTATTTAAAAAAAGCACAGTCAACTTTAAACCCCCGCGAAAATAAAGAAGTGTTCTAAAAATAAGACAGACGAGATGAAGGATCTCTGGAGAGTTGCAGGAATGCACTTTGAAAATTCTTCACTATCGACTCGCTGGGAAAGGCTTCCACAACTCTCTGAAAGGCTCCTCTAAATGAACTGTATTTACACGACGGCTCAAAGTGAGCTTAAAATAACACGTTTCAGCTGCTGGGTTTTGTTTTTTCTCATCACATAAAGGGGAGGCAAATCTCTCGCAGGCTGCTCAAAAGCGCAACGGAATATATTTAACACAATGTGTGGCGGAAAATGTCTTGAGAATTAAACTGATTTTGACATCGCTCGCCTTGCTTAACCTCAACAGAAACGCTCACCGTGACAAACAAAAATATTCCACCTGCACATTCAGCGGTGTAGTTTGTGTGCAGGTACATATTCATATTAAAATTAATTAAACCTGTTTATAGATGTATTTTTATGCCATTCACGGCCGTTTACACACTGGAATGTGTCTTTTGAAAGCCTATCCGCTCAAGATTGTGCGCATCCATAATAATAAACTATGCGTTAAACAATTATTGACACACAAATATAAGGGTTATAGCCATACACACGCCAGCCAGTACACAGCCTACTCCTATTAGGAGAATAATGCCAGAATAAATATGTGTAACTGCCTCCAGCTGATATGTTTGAACCAACTTCATGAGGCTCTACGCACACCTGAAATCACTGCGGCAGCGACTTCAGTTCCGACTGTTACAACCTCCAAACTCAGGCTCGTCAAACAGTCTTACCTTATCACCATTTTGCGGTCAGTTTGAAACTCGGTCTCTCCTCTTCTTCTGTAGAAAGACAAGTCGAGAGTTTGTTTTTTCTTTTCTTTGTCTTTTTTTTACATCCAGTAATGACAGCCGAGTCCCCGGGAAATAAAATAACGTGGAGGAAAGAAATCCGTCCTCAGGTTCTTCTTCTTCTTCTTCCTCCTCTTCTTCTTCTTGTCCTTCTCTTCGCCCCCCGGTTTGTTCGCTCTTATTTCGCTTCTTTCCTCGAGTTGTCCGTCACCGACGCATTAACGATCTTCGGGGCGAAAAACACGCACGTGGAGCGCGTGTTCTGTATTCTCTGGGTTTGGGTCTGTCTGTGTTGTTGCTCGTTAGATCTTCATTGGATTGAACGTGGCGAGACCGTGGTTGTGTTTGAAGAGTGCGGTGTGGCTGGGACACACAGCCCCCTCGCTCTCCCGCTCTATCCTCTCTCTCGCTCTCTCTCTCTGTCTCTCTCTCTTTCTCTCTTTCCTCCTCTCACTCTCTCCGTGTGTCTGTCTGTCACTCAGTCAGTCAGTCTGCCTGTCCGTCCGTCTGTCTGTCTCTTTCTCTCTCTTTGCCGAGACCCGAGCACGGACTAAAACCACAGGCAGAGAGAAACAGAAGAGAAAGAGAGAGAGGGGGAGAGAGAGAGAGAGAGAGAGAGAGAGGTGTGGAGGAGGGGTGACGTCACTCAGCGAGGTGACACTTTTCCAACTATCCTAGATCCCCCCCCACCCACCCACCCACCCAAAAGTCCACTGCAGGAATGTGCTCTTGTACGTGGCTATTTTGGTGGGAAGATTTGTGCTGAAGAGAGACGTGGGTGTGTGTATGTGTTTGTGCGCGTGGGTGAATGTTTGGGTGCGAGTCTGTTATTACATAGCCTCAGCCACTTTATCAGGAGGGGAGGATAGTAAACACATACTGTATATTAATAATCCAACCCACAGCATGCTATAGACCAGCTTATTATGAGGAATTCATTTAATTAAAAATGTTACTTGAGTTAAAGTAACATTATCTGCACAATCTACTTAAATAATAAAGTGACAAACCACAGGCAACCACGTGAAGACACATCACATCACGTCACCAGGTAAACCATTGTTCTTCTATGGCACCTGGTCTGTGCTACTCTCTTCTGCCGTGTGTCACGTTTTTCTAGCGATGTTAGGAAGCTGAAATATTTCCAACCTTTTAGCGCACGTTATCGCGCTATGGAATGTTTGGCTACGCACATTTTTTTAAATTTTTTTTTTACTATTTTATACACTATTGAGCTTTTTACCATTTAAAAATTCACCATATTTCATACAATCACAGGTTTTTAAGGGTAATTCCGTCATTTTTAACCTCACTCCTAAGTTTATACAATTTTGTTTGTAAATAGCTCATGGATACAAAATTTTGAAATTGGTCCGGTAGATCACCTCAGCCATCAGCTGTGACACGGGCTGTAATGGCTGCAAAGTAAGCCTTGAAGGTGCAGTATGTAAGTGTTGGCCACCTGTCAAATTTATACTGAGAACAAATAGGGGGCAGCATATCACCAGAGCAACTGCTAACTACTGGAAACTGTAGCTGCCGTTAGCAGTGAAGCTAGCAGTCCGGACTGGAGGCTCAGAGCACCATGACAGTGTTGGTGTTGTTTACACCACTAGCACAGGAGCTTCAGACTGACCAGAGAAAAATGTTTTCAGGAGTGGGACGGGGTGGACCCATTGGGGAATGTTGGCAGGAAAGCAGCGCCATTACACAGCTAATGTCAAACCTTTTTTCATATTAAGTATCTGACGACATTAGAGAATGAATCCCTACACAGATGGACCTTTTTTAAAGAGTAAAATTATTTAAAAAAGCTTTTTTTAAATGACCAATAGCCCCCACCAGACCCCACATACAGAAAAAGTAACTTTATAATCATGAAATACTGGAATTCCCATTTAACATCTTAATCTGAAAATGTTCTTGTACCTATAGCTGTCAAATATAAAAGTAAAGTGTGCAATATTTCCCTCTGAAATGTAGCGAGTGTATAAGTATAAAGTACAATAAAGTACAGGCATGATGCCTGGCATACTTAGACCCTTGAGATTTGGGTAATGTCAGCTCAGATGCCTTTTAAAAAAATGCAATCATGTATAATAAGGTCACTACAAACTGATCACTAAGAGCCACAGACATTGTAACTCCCTGTAGGGATAATTTATTGATTTTGTTGTCAGACTGTGCTTGAATGTGTGTGCATGCTTATCTATTGTAGAGGCATATCATCTGCCATTTTGCTTATTATTATCAAAGGCATTGCTTCTGTATGTAGGGAGGCTGCCTTCACATACTGCATGCTGTACTCCAAGGTCACCCTCTTAATGCTGACAAGTTAAGCATTCACCACTTTAACCAAAATGTAATGATCGCACATTTCATGTAATGATTCCAAGGCATCATTCATTCACATCCTAAACACAGAATAGACATAATGGTGCACAACAATGCATAAAGGGACAATATTGCTTGTGATAACACACTCAAGTGCACGGTCCTCTGATGTAGGGCTACAGAAAAATAACAGCAATGGCCCGGGGAGACAGGTGACTATGACCAATTGTGTTTTGAGAAAAGTTGCTTTTGTGGCAGCAACCCAAACCTTCTGATGAACAACCTAGCCCTGCAGACACAAACATCTAGCATCCAACAATAGTACTCTCAGAGACAGAGAGGCAGACTGCCTCAGTCAGCAGATCTGTTTTCTTACCTGCACTCAGACTTGTCATGTATCTGATTGAGTAACAGTGATGGTGATTTATACCTGCAAATTATACTCAGCTCCATTTTCTAAGGGCAGAATTTGATACAGCCTCCGCATGTAGATTTATAGGCCAAAAGAAAGTGTTGGTTTTTGTGACAATGAACAATAGAGAAAGTTGATGAAATTACTGTTATGTGAACTATTGCCCTCGACTGCTGGCTGCGAAAAAGCATTGTGGGAGTGATAGCTAGCTGTGTCTAGAGGCACAATGTACTGTAAATCACAAATGTCTGATTATCTGACTTTCACCAAAGCAATTATTTGGTAAATATGCTTGTAAATCAGGAGTGAGGTTGAAGGCTGAAGGTTGGAACGTGGTTCTGGTTGTAACGAAGATATTCCATTCCCACCACATTGGATAATCATCCATATCTGATTTTTGTTGATATACCTCAGTTCTCATCAAGAAAATTATTTTAGTCCTTCAGCTGAGGCCTGCTGACAACCACCTTCGATGCATGACTGTAGGGAGCTCCTCATTTTTTTTTTTTTTCTTTTCAAATTCCTTGCACGCATTCATGATCTTTGAATATAATTGGATGACACTTGTTATTAGATTTACTATTCTGCTCTGAATCTAACCTTGTGCTTTCATATTCTTGGCACCAGCTACAGCAGTAATACAGCAGCACTTGTTGATAAATGGAGGCGAGGGTAGGATTTATCAAGAGCCTGCCTTGCTGGCCTATCTCGGCTGAACTCTGTCGCCCAATAGGACACGGTAGTCTATAAACCAACTGTCCTTCAATAAGAAGGATCCAACACAGAGAAAACCTGAGTGCCGGGCTGAGATACAGCATTACTGCACGCTGCCGGTTTGCCTATTAATACTCTTGACAGTAGGAGGGCCATTTAAATTAATAATAAAGTCTCGGTTGGCAAATGTTTTCTTTGTTGTAGGACAATGACAACACATTACTATTATGCGAGCCAACAGTGTTTGATAAACTGCCGTGAGCATTTTTACTTTCATACGTGTGTCGGGGTCATGCAAAGTGTAGCACTGATTGACATTTACTATGTAAATACAATGCAAATGCAGCATAGGATGCTAAAGGTTATACAGTATCAATATGCATTTGCTTTGTATGAATAATGTAAGCAAATCTTTTGATGTATGTGTTTCTTTGTGTACCTGCCTACACAGTCAAATCCATGGGGACTGTTTTGACAAAACTAATTAGCATTGAATGTTCTCATTTATTTTGAAATATATTTTGAAATGTTAAATTTTTTTTCTTTTTTTCTTTCATAACACAGTAGTGGGTTGCCCCCCAGGCTGCCAAAGCATAATTCGAATGCCATTTTAAATAATGAGTTTAATTCGGTTTAGTTTTTATTAGCAGCTACTGTCACTATCACCATGGACATTGAGATATTGTGATGTTTATTATCATGCAGATTATCAGAATTTCACTGAAAAATAATGGCAAGTACTGGATGGATTGTCATGAAAATTTGTACAGATATTCACAGTGCCCCGAGGATGAATTCTAATTACTTTGAAAATCCTCTGACTTTTCTTCCTGCACTTACCTGTGAAATATCTCAACATCCACTAGATAGATTAGCACAACAATTAGTACAGATATTCATATTTTCCAGAGGATGAATCCCTCTGACACTTTGGTGATCCCCTTGACCTTTCCCACTGGCAGCACCAGAGTTGAATCGCAACAAGTTTTGAATTCCTGTTGCCCTCAGAATGAATTGTGATAACTTTGGTGATCCCAAGTTTTCTTCTAGTGCCTTACCTTGCGAGGCAGCTGTATTCGCTAGATCGCAAATTCATCATGCCAGTTTTCAAGCTATGTGCTTGTGGCGAGACACGCAATTGGTCAACCTATCAGCACCCTATGTGGAACTACTGGCAGGTGCAGGTCGTAGTTTAGGTGTGATGACCACTGAGAGAAGTGATAACAACACTGGTGGCTCCTCAGTAGGTTAGTGAAGCTGCTGTAGCATCAGTAATATCAGAACTGGAGTGTATTTCATTAAAAGAAGAGCAAAGAACGACACTGAAGGCTTTTCTCGATGGAAAAGATGTTTGCACTCTTCTCTCGAATAGCTTTGGTAAGAGTTTAATTTACAAACCCGGTGCGCTGGTGGTAGAGCTTTCCTACTGTTGATCTGATTGGCTAAAGTTAGACTGTGATGGACAGATGGTTTGTCCAATCACCTGCAAAGTATTTTTTGAAAGCCTGCCTTTCCCATACAGTTTCTAGTGGCACCTTTCAAGATGGTTCTGTGTAATAAAACAATCTGGTGCACCAGTATGTATGTATTTGGGCCAACACTAGGTCAAAATTTCCATTTGTCCAATACTTACCAATAGCTTTTAGCCAAATGCCCACAAACACATGCCGTCCCCATGCCCCTGTAGGAACCTCTGTCCATCGCCTCTGCATTAAATTGAGGCTTTGTTGTTCTTGTTAACCCTTTTCATCTGGATGAAGAAGATTTACATGAAGGAGGCGCCTTTCAGGCACATCTTATCTCCTGGCAGAGAGGACAGTGCCTCTCTGGACCATAAAGACTTCAAATGAGGACAGTTTTAATTAATTTACAACTAAACTCCCATTTCTGAACTCTCTTTTCCCTTTGACCAGAACCTCCTCACACAGGTCATGAAGTTACCTGTGTCAGTTCACCAGGAAGGACGAACGAATGTCTTCAGAATGTGTTAATACAATGTCTTTACATTTGCAGATTAAGTAACACGCCTGATCACTTTCTACCTATTTCTCTCTCTGTCTCTATGACTTCTGATCCACAAACATTCACAGAGTGGACATCGGACACCTTCTGATGTGTTTTTCTATGCTGTTACTCTGTCTTCTTTTAATTTACGACTTACATCTGGATGCTATCTGCTCGCATTCCAAACCAAATGGTCTCTGTATTCTTCCAGATTTCAGACCATTTCTAATTAACCATTAAGTCAGTATCTCACAATCTTAATTCTAACACATTAAGAAACAGTAAGAGAAGCTCATAAAACTGATCTTTTCCCCGTTTCTCTACGATTAAGATTGACTGAAATCAAGTTTAATGTTTAAATGTGTCTTGTGTTCGGTGGAACCACAGCACCTCCTGATGGTGAGTCCTGATACAGTTGGACGAGAAATATTCTGTTTAATATGGTCATGGTTATAACCAGTAAATGACTCTGATATGTCTTTGTTTTAACAAGTATTAAGCTGAATATGTATAATTAATGTTTAATCACGTCATAATCCTTGTCATGATAGACAAAGTACATCTATTGAGCCATGGTGAGAAACTGAGAAGGTGAAGCACGGTTTAGTTCAGTGAGTTTCTGTGAATCTTCACACCTCCACTAAATCTTGGAGATAAAAGCCGGTAAGCCCCGCCTAGACACGCCTCGATGTGCAAATAATAAAACGGACAGATCACGTCTCTCGAGTCAGTTGTTTTGTAGTTTTTAAAGTTTTGTTTTCAGTTGTTTTTAGTTTTAGTTTTAAAGTTTTCTTTTGTAACTTATTTTGAAGCTCTTTACTTTACTTTGAAACACGCTCCAAGACAGCGATCTCAACAGAAGTGCTCACGCGTTGATTTTTCTCACTTTGATATTTTTCGCAGTATTGATTAGCTTCTTTTATTAAGTTTGTACCAGAACGAAGTTCTGTTTTAATTTGTTTTATACCGTTAAGTATCGTAACTCGCTTTTGAAGAAGTAAACTTAATTTAGATTACCTTGCATTAACTAACAACGGAAGGTCCGCCTGATCAACGTATCCTCCTCAGTTAATTTATTCAAGAAGTTAAATCTAGTTTACAAAGTCAGAGCCTGAAAACCACTCGAAGAAACGAAGAAGAACATCTTTATCAATCATCATCACGACACAACAACTTGCTGTGTCCGAGACCGTGCAAGCGGTTTCCAACGAAAGACAGACTCTTTGACAAGCCCCCAGCGCTCGCTAGCGGTATCATCCCGCTGGGCATTGAGCCAAGATCTGCACCGGATCGGTACGGGACCAGCTGCCCTCTTCCTAAGACAAAGGACCGAGGTGCCCAACCGACTGATACCGGACGAGCTGACCCCGGCCATCGGACCGGGACTGACTGACTGCTAGAGCTGCAAAACACCTGAGGAAATCCGCCGCCGCGGACTCAACACCTCTGCGGTGAAAGTAGGCTCTCCATCACTCACAACAGCTGGATTCACACATGATACATGAGATGGTTTATGGCTCTGGTTCTGATCTTTTAGCTTAAGAGAAATTCGGTTAGGGTCTCGTTAGTATTAAAAATTACTACCGTAATATTTAAATGCTTCAACCTAACTCGTGATCTCACCATCAGCCTATATTCCACTAATAACCCATTACTTAGTTATTTCACATTTCCTGTTACCTGTGTTATTCATTTAAATTGCCATTTCATTTATTTAACCTGAATTATTTAGTCAATAAACATGTTTAACCGCATGTCGTTGTCTGTGCAGGTTTGTTTTTAATGTGGAGAACCGATGGATATGTGTAGAATTCACTACTTCATATATGAGATGAATAAATTGATCTGAAATTGATTAAAATTGATACAAGTTAAACTTGTCCAGTCGAATTTGATTAATTACCTCCGGATTATTCAAATAGACAAAATAACGGAGGTGGTGCCCCATTAACGAGTGTTTATTATTAGTGTATCTCCTACATATTATTATGGTGCCGTCCGTGCGAGGCCACCTAAAACCACAGTTCTCTGCATTAAATTGAAGCCTACAGACAAACATCGGCTTTAATAATCAAAAAAAACACAAAGCTGTTTAATGTTGTTTGGCTGTCCACCAAGTGATTAGTGCGATACTTAACCTTATATTCTCTACTGCATATACCTTGAATTGTGTGTGAGCATAAAACTTCGCTGAGATTTGATTTCGCTGCTTAATATGAAATTAATGTGTATGGATGCTGCGTTGTAACCAGATCCGTGTGTGATAAAGAGCGTTCAACATCGCTGCATGTTGGAAATTAATGTGTAGATGCTGCGTTGTACCAGACCTATGATTTAAAGAGTTGTTAAACGCCGCCGTGCGTTAATGTTTCATGTACAGATTCTGCGCTGTAATTACCAGATCTGTGAGTTAAAATTGTTCAGCGCCGCCGTGCGTTAATGTTTCGTGAACAGATCCTGCGTTGTACCAGGTCTGTGATTTATTTGCATGCATAAGTGTCGCTGCACACTTCTTAAATTAACCGGTTTAATGAATCATAAGCTGTTGCGCTGTGCCAAAGCTTAGAGATTCATTCTGAGATGAAGTCTATATCTACCGCGATGTTCCGGAGATATTTGTAACTTACTCAGACCCTCGTGTGTTCTGATTTAGATTAGCTACCTAAACAGAAAACAGCTGTGCAAACAGTGAGAGGTTTATTTGATCTACCCCGTGTAGTATCAAGATTGGTTGCTATGGCAACAATCTCGTTCAGAAGACAGTATATTTGACTGTGTAAAGGAGGACAGAAAACCTCTATCAGTTGAAATTGTGAAAACACAAGTAAATGAATGCAATGCTAGTTGCTGGTTGAATGTTTTCTGAAGTGCTGAAAAACTTGTTGGTGCTAAAATTAAAGTGGCAGGATTCACTGCGTGTGACCAGTGAACTCAACTGCTGTAACTTTGTTTGCTGAGAAATTAACCCTCCAGAGTCAAACCGTCACTGACCCAAGCCTTGAAAAACAAGGGGGGTATATCAGTGGGCGGAGCTAAAAGTCCCTCCTCTAGACTCTTCTTCGTGTAGCCTTGTTAAAATTAAATTCTGCGATAGCGCCCCTGGTGGCCGACTCTGTTAAAACCTCCGAAGTTGCGATAGCGCCCTCTGTAGGACGATTCGGTAAAATATTTTTATTTCTTTTGACAGCTTCTTCTAATGACCAACTCTGTGAATATTAAATTTGTGACAACACCACTGGTGGCTGATTCTGTTAACAACAAATACATTTGAATAGCATATTCTGCTGGCTAACTTGATTAATTGAATTTTGTCTTTCAGCTTTAATAGGCTGAAATCCCACACAGGTACTTGCTAAATTGTATTATTGGAAACCTGTGATACTGCAATAACTACTATAGTGAATTAACGTCTCATTATCCTGATAAATCGAATAATTAAGTTGTAAATTACGAATTTGACAACTTTAACCAGATTTGACAACTTTATTCCAAATTCAATTGAAAATTTTTGTTGTATTACTTGGAATTTGATCTTGATATATGCTACGCGCATGCAAGTCAAAGAATTAAGCTGTTAACTACACATCCAAGTACTTTTAATCGAAAAACACATTTAGATCGAATACTTTAGTCATTGTTGTTAACACATTAGCTGTCAAATCCTTTGAAATCCAAAACGTCTGCTGTTTTTGAGCTTCACAAATTGAGTTAATTAACCAAGCAAACCCCACCTCTAATTGAAAACAATTAGAATTTAAAAAGCTCAAATAAAATAAATAAATAAAACAAAGTAAATAGAATTTTGAATTGAATTTTTTTTTTCTTCTAAAAACAATGGCAGGGCCCGGTGATTCTGACACCGTGAGCCTAGTGAATCCCTTAGACAATCTAGATTCAGTAATACTGGATCTCACCACAGAGTTGCTACCAGATTATGCAGATAAAATCCAGAAGACCGACCCTAGTGAGCTACATGAAATAATGTCCGCGTTAGTATGCCAGTCCCTGACCGAAGAAATGAAAGGAAAAGCCAGAGAGAAAATGTTAGGGATGATGGTTATCGTGATGTCTGCACAACAAAAACGCAGAGACCAACTGCTAGAGAACGCTTTAGCTGAAATAACCCCTAAAAAGCAACATGAGAAAACTAAAGAGTCCTTAACTAAAGCAGAAGACTGCATTAACCGACTTGAGTCTCAGGTTAAAGCACAAAAAGAGGAACAGACTGAAATGCAGGAAGGAAACTCAGAGCTCAAACAAGTCCTTCACGCCCAAGGGCCAGAGCTAGATAAAACAGAATATGAACTTGAAAAAGTAACTAAACATCTTGAAGATGCTAACAAAGACCTTGGAAAAGCAACCAAGGAAAATAAGGAGCTAAAAAGTAAGCTCAAAGTTTGGGACAGGGCCAGAGAAAGAGAAAGGAAATGTCTACATGACATGCAACAGGCACTAAAAGAAGCCAGGGACCAAGTTAACGAATCCCATCTTGAACAGATGGAACAAGAGGCAGAGCTCGAAGAGGTTAAAAGGGAATTAAAGCACTCCTTTGAGTATAGTTCATTCCCAAAAGCGCCTACAGGTGCAAACTCTCATGAGGAAAACAAAGAGAGCAGATTCCACAGGAACGCTCAATTAGGCACGTCCCCGCCACGATCTATGTCACCCATAGATCCCGTTGTCCAGTCTCGGACTGACAGGGACCTGCGTGACCGAGATAAAAGGTCTCCCTCCTCTCAGCCTCTCCCTCCTCCAAGCGCGCAATATTCGCGAAACCCCTCCGACAGGGACCTAGATAAAATAGCTCGAAACATAATGCATTTCGAACCCAAACCTGGTGCCTTTAATGAAACTCACAGGCAATTTGACCCTGAATTTTTTCCCAACCCTCCCACCCAAATGATCGGCATTGCCGCTCAAGCTCAGGCAGCAGCCAATGCTCCTGTCGACTCTTCAGAACCGAGACGCTCCGGTCCTGACTTGAAATACTTGCATGATGCACGCACTGCCTTGCGCATTGTCGAGGGCCTCCTTGTACATGTCTCCGACGCTCTCACTTCACCTGCATTCGTGGTGCCTCAGAGCCACAGGGGGGTGATGCTAATGCAGGCCCATAACTCTCCATGCGCAGGACATAGAAAAGCCAAAGCAACATACCAGGCACTCCAACAAGTAGCCTATTGGCCACACATGCAGGAAGATGTAGCAAACTACATCAAAGACTGCTCAATTTGCTGTCAGGCCCAACTGTCAAACCTGCTTCACAGAGCTCCCTTCCCACGAAGGGGCCACAGAGCCTACTATGACCAAAAAGTGTCCCATGACAAAGTCAAAGTGGGGGACAAGATTTGGTACTACACCTCTGCTCCCCTGACTAGAAAGGCCAACCAAAACACCAGAAGGCTTGCCCGCAAGCTTCTGCCCCAAAAGATCAAAGTAAACAAAGGCCAGAAAGAGCAGACACTTAAGTGGATCCATCGCAACCAGATGAAACCACACAAAAACCCCATGGGACTTGACAGGGATGCAAACTTCTCTGATAGGTCATAAATAAGGATAAAACCTTTAAAGCACCTAAAAGTGCCAATCGCGAGTAAAAAAATTTTTTTTGTCAACAAAGGTCACTGTTGTTCGCGTCATTAGAAGTTGAATTGAGAAACAGGCTTTGTAAATTAACCTGCTAATTTAACCTGCTTAACTAAATACGGTCCTTTGATTCACCCAAAACTAATTGATTCAAAGTGGGGATTAATCTAACACGTTTGCCCTTTGGTCCAAAGTGTATAATAAATTGACAAGTAGAATCAAAACCAAAACTCTGAGATTGTTCGCAAAAGAACAATCCAGACTGTTGATCACCAGCTGTCGTCTACACACAAAGAAAGTGTTTATCAGGCTGACAGACTCAACTTACAGGTTGCAGCAGTTGCAGAAGTTCACTGTCACTCAATCAGAACTGAGTAGTTAGTTGCAGACCTAAACAATTAATTGGTGAAATCCTTGATAAAGCTATCAGCTATAAAGCTTGTAAGAATATTTTGTTTGTTAAATCTTGGACTCTCTACAGTTCATGCTGTAAGTTTATTCACAGTAAAATCGCCATGAATGTGAATTACATGCTGAAATCCCAGACATCAGAGCACAGATCAACCAACAACAGCAGGTGCTACAAACATAAGCCAATCATTGTAGAGCATCATTTTGGTGGTCGAAACCCACAGTGAAGCTCTGAATAAAACTCTCCTTGCTATAATCAGAATTAGAATCAGAAATACTTTAGTGATCCCTGAAGGGATATTGCTTGTGTTACAGCTGCTCCCAGTCAGTCTTAGAAAATAAGCAGGAATGTACATCTATATGAACAGTGTAATAAATATTTACGTGAGTAATCATTCTCCTTTCAGTCATGTCAGTTGATTATGCTCACACACAACCTGTCAGTTCGTTATGGCAGACACGCTGAGAGACATTGGATCCTCAGTGAACAGCTCAGCCATAAATAAGATTCTTCTGCATCTTATCCCACTGTTTCTGGTGAAGTAAATTTATCCACCATTACCAGAGACGTTATCCTATACACTGAAAATTTAGCTCCATCATTTGGACACAAACCAATATGAAATCAAGAAATCTAAATTTTTCGACAAACACACACTTGAGTTAGAGCAAAACACTCTTACTCAAGTGCAGTGATCAGTTATTGATAGCGACTCTCACAGTTAGTTGATAACAGTTACTATTGACAGTTCTATAACAGGCTCCTTAATTCTATAAGATTAAGATTAGAACTTTCTACTAACCAAGTTAGTATTATCAGTACTGTTTTCCCTTATTTTTCCTTTACTATATGATTAGACCTTAGCACATGCCAAAGTCAGACACCATCTCTGATCATAAAGTGTGCCACCTGTGCTCCTCGACGATGGACATCATAACTTCATCGATCCAAAGTTCCCGCTACTACGGTCATTCAGATCGAAGTGGGGGATATGTAGGAACCTCTGTCCATCGCCTCTGCATTAAATTGAGGCTTTGTTGTTCTTGTTAACCCTTTTCATCTGGATGAAGAAGATTTACATGAAGGAGGCGCCTTTCAGGCACATCTTATCTCCTGGCAGAGAGGACAGTGCCTCTCTGGACCATAAAGACTTCAAATGAGGACAGTTTTAATTAATTTACAACTAAACTCCCATTTCTGAACTCTCTTTTCCCTTTGACCAGAACCTCCTCACACAGGTCATGAAGTTACCTGTGTCAGTTCACCAGGAAGGACGAACGAATGTCTTCAGAATGTGTTAATACAATGTCTTTACATTTGCAGATTAAGTAACACGCCTGATCACTTTCTACCTATTTCTCTCTCTGTCTCTATGACTTCTGATCCACAAACATTCACAGAGTGGACATCGGACACCTTCTGATGTGTTTTTCTATGCTGTTACTCTGTCTTCTTTTAATTTACGACTTACATCTGGATGCTATCTGCTCGCATTCCAAACCAAATGGTCTCTGTATTCTTCCAGATTTCAGACCATTTCTAATTAACCATTAAGTCAGTATCTCACAATCTTAATTCTAACACATTAAGAAACAGTAAGAGAAGCTCATAAAACTGATCTTTTCCCCGTTTCTCTACGATTAAGATTGACTGAAATCAAGTTTAATGTTTAAATGTGTCTTGTGTTCGGTGGAACCACAGCACCTCCTGATGGTGAGTCCTGATACAGTTGGACGAGAAATATTCTGTTTAATATGGTCATGGTTATAACCAGTAAATGACTCTGATATGTCTTTGTTTTAACAAGTATTAAGCTGAATATGTATAATTAATGTTTAATCACGTCATAATCCTTGTCATGATAGACAAAGTACATCTATTGAGCCATGGTGAGAAACTGAGAAGGTGAAGCACGGTTTAGTTCAGTGAGTTTCTGTGAATCTTCACACCTCCACTAAATCTTGGAGATAAAAGCCGGTAAGCCCCGCCTAGACACGCCTCGATGTGCAAATAATAAAACGGACAGATCACGTCTCTCGAGTCAGTTGTTTTGTAGTTTTTAAAGTTTTGTTTTCAGTTGTTTTTAGTTTTAGTTTTAAAGTTTTCTTTTGTAACTTATTTTGAAGCTCTTTACTTTACTTTGAAACACGCTCCAAGACAGCGATCTCAACAGAAGTGCTCACGCGTTGATTTTTCTCACTTTGATATTTTTCGCAGTATTGATTAGCTTCTTTTATTAAGTTTGTACCAGAACGAAGTTCTGTTTTAATTTGTTTTATACCGTTAAGTATCGTAACTCGCTTTTGAAGAAGTAAACTTAATTTAGATTACCTTGCATTAACTAACAACGGAAGGTCCGCCTGATCAACGTATCCTCCTCAGTTAATTTATTCAAGAAGTTAAATCTAGTTTACAAAGTCAGAGCCTGAAAACCACTCGAAGAAACGAAGAAGAACATCTTTATCAATCATCATCACGACACAACAACTTGCTGTGTCCGAGACCGTGCAAGCGGTTTCCAACGAAAGACAGACTCTTTGACAAGCCCCCAGCGCTCGCTAGCGGTATCATCCCGCTGGGCATTGAGCCAAGATCTGCACCGGATCGGTACGGGACCAGCTGCCCTCTTCCTAAGACAAAGGACCGAGGTGCCCAACCGACTGATACCGGACGAGCTGACCCCGGCCATCGGACCGGGACTGACTGACTGCTAGAGCTGCAAAACACCTGAGGAAATCCGCCGCCGCGGACTCAACACCTCTGCGGTGAAAGTAGGCTCTCCATCACTCACAACAGCTGGATTCACACATGATACATGAGATGGTTTATGGCTCTGGTTCTGATCTTTTAGCTTAAGAGAAATTCGGTTAGGGTCTCGTTAGTATTAAAAATTACTACCGTAATATTTAAATGCTTCAACCTAACTCGTGATCTCACCATCAGCCTATATTCCACTAATAACCCATTACTTAGTTATTTCACATTTCCTGTTACCTGTGTTATTCATTTAAATTGCCATTTCATTTATTTAACCTGAATTATTTAGTCAATAAACATGTTTAACCGCATGTCGTTGTCTGTGCAGGTTTGTTTTTAATGTGGAGAACCGATGGATATGTGTAGAATTCACTACTTCATATATGAGATGAATAAATTGATCTGAAATTGATTAAAATTGATACAAGTTAAACTTGTCCAGTCGAATTTGATTAATTACCTCCGGATTATTCAAATAGACAAAATAACGGAGGTGGTGCCCCATTAACGAGTGTTTATTATTAGTGTATCTCCTACACCCCATACTCTGTGTTAAGTGCTAATCAGCAAATGATGCCATGCTGAACAACGATTGTGAACATGGTAAATAGTATACATGCTTATATAAGCATTTAGCTCAAAGCACTGCTTTGCCAGAGTACAGCCTCAATGAGCCACTAGCATGGCTGTAGTCTTGTTTAAAAATTCTGCAAAATGCTTTTTCAATACAAGTTCAGTCCTTGACAGCCCCTTTTGTGTCATGGTGCTAGAGCTGGTGGATCCCTTGAACTTAAACTGTACATCTTCTCTCTGTTTGATTGGTGGCCTTGTGGACTATGCAAGTTACTGTATAAGGCAAATCAATTTCTAGAATTGGTAGAATTTCATTTTACAGGGTGCAGTGTTTATCTCAGAGGGGATAAAGCTACTTCTTTAAGTCATACTTTTCTGTTGTGTATCAGCTTTAAACTGTCTGAATCAGAAAGAGACAGATAACACAGGTAGAAAATCAATCAACTTGTTCTTTAAGTTGCAAGAAAAGAGGTTTGCTTTTAGTCTGCTGAAAGAGGCGTTTAAGTAATGCTTGTCGGATTAATTTACACTAAGAACTAGGCTCAGACTGGGTTTTGTTGCTCAATAGGTTAAGGTCAGTTTCATTGTAACTCAATCCAATAACTGCCGTATCAGTTTAACACATTAGATTTGGGAGGGCTGACAGCTATTTTAGGAGGATTTTTCTTCTCCGTGGGCAGCATTTCAATTCTAGACAGGTTGCACTGTACTTCTGATCAGGCAGCCTATTTATAATTCTGCATACAAAACTGTCAATTTCATATTTAATGTTGGATAGACAGACTTGGATATCAATTTCACTGTCATACTTCCTATAGTTGGAGGTACAGGCCTATTCACCCTCGACAAGTTGCTTGTGCTTTACAAATGACTGTCAGTCAAGTCATTACTGTAGTTTCTGTGACCCAAAGACAACACCATGTATAATACGGCAGAGAAGAGAGACAACTTATCTGAATCAAAAGCAAGGACTGTTGTTTTCAGCTCGTGACGCCCCAGACTTGATACATTTATAGTCCCCAGCTCCCCAGCAACCCTGATCAAGTAAACCAGTCATCGTAAAATTAATTTCCCCATCAAGCGAGACTCACGCTCTTTGGGATAACAATCTATCTTAAGCGGATAAATCTAATCCAATGTGTTGAGATTGACTTGTTTATGGCCGCTGCCCAAGCAGTCAAGAGAGGGAGAGAAGTGTGGTGGGGTGGGGATGGGGAGCTAAGAGCGACAAATGCCA
The DNA here is from genome assembly GCF_040436345.1 of Pagrus major. NCBI lineage: Eukaryota > Metazoa > Chordata > Actinopteri > Spariformes > Sparidae > Pagrus > Pagrus major. Next base: position 24,170,635 of record NC_133224.1, on the reverse strand, counting down.
AGGTGATATTATACACATCTCCGAGGCACGAAAACTGTAAACCAACACCCAACTGTAGTCCTTGGCTGAGACATCTAATACTTCTCTCCTTCTTAGAATCTGTCAGGCATGATGGATGGCTAAGCGTACACTCATGCTCTCATGTGCAATTAACATTTCATTGAAATCGGAGGGCCTAATAGTCGTAAAGTTCATCACAGACAAAAGACAAGATTTTATGATGTGGGGGAAACTTTTGTGAATTCTGAGAGCCAGATTGATTGCTATAATTATGTACATGATAGGGAAGAAGTGGTTTTAAATCAATGGTCTGGTGTCAGACAGTTGTACACAGAGCCTTACACAGTGATAACATCTATATAATTCACTAAGTGACTTACGCAATTTGGAAACAATGTGAGCCGTATGACATGTCCCCCCAGGGCAAAACACTCTTTAATGCCTCCTGAAGCCAGATTATTAAATTAAGCCTATTTACGTTTCCAAATAATACCCCTGGAGAGTTACCTGGACTTGAGAGGGTTGTGCAATGATAACAAGGGAAACATGGGTCTTATTAATCACACATTAGGATAGAAGAGATTCACTGTTTTTCTGTACTATTAGATAGTCATTACTGAAAGCGCACCAGTCAGAGTTCAAATTTAGAAAAAATGTCTCAGTTATAATTCATTGAAAGTTTAACACTCAAGTCTCCGCTAATCTGCTACAACAGCAAAATGTAGGAGATTTATCCGATTTGATTGACGGACCTGGTAACATGAGCAAACAACCCCGACGCTCTCAAACTTTGAAAGGTGCACATAAATCTGTGACGTCAATATCTTATGACAAACTAGAATGTCACTCCGTAGAGTACATACCTCCGCAAAGGCCCAACATTCCCATTTCTCCTCCCTTCCGCTATTCCAATGTCAGCATTTTCAAAATCCCTGTCTCTACAGCAACCTCCAAACTAGCAACCAACACATTGGCGGCAAGTTACCCTAACACTAACCTGGTCACTAACAATACCAACCCGAAAAATCTAGCAGCTCTTACCTTTTCTTTTGCAGGGATTTAGCCGTTGTTAATTCCCTACATGCAAAACAAGTTCACCCAACACTATATCACAGGCACACCATTGCTGCATCCTAGTTTTAGTGTTGCACAAGACAAATGTGATTAGCTTAAAGAGATACAAACAAGCCAGAGTGTTATTTTCCCCTACTAGTTTGAGAATCAGTGCAGTCGGTCCTTTCTTGCGCACTAACACAGTGCTCTGGAGATCTGGAGGTCTGGATATGCAAGACTAAACTTTGGCAGAAAATTGTTGTGTTCACTTAGGACACCATTGCTCATAGTAAAAAAACTGATTGAGATAGTAGTTTTCAGGGCCTTTAAAATCACAGCAACATTCCAGGCCAGCTGAACCTGGAGGGAGTCTTGTGGTAATACATTAGCTCTTACTGCTTCTGCCAACAGTTAGATATTAACTATATCTGGTGCAGCATGGTCTGACTGCACGTAGTCGTAAATTCTGGTGAAGTGGACTCTGTGTTAAGTCTTGTGTGATATTGCCTCAGTTTGGAGGAGCTGACGGGCTCATGTTACAGGTTTGATCAGCTTTGATGAGCTTCCGAGTAGCTTTTGATTAGCTAGATGGCACAAACATGGCAAGTCAACGGCACAATAGTGACACGGCAGAAGTAGACATGACTAAAGATTCTTCTGTATGGAGGAAGCATCTATTCCTTGTGTATATCAGTAAATCCTATAATTCAGTGTGCAACAATGCATAATGCATCTCCGCAGAGGGGGTCACAAGCATATTGTCAATGAGAGCACAGTGGGCTGCACTCCTAAGGAGGGAAACTTGAACCCTTATATGACCTGGACAGCGCTGCCTGTCACGGGGCACGCCGTGACGAGAGGCTCATGCTTACTCATCTGTTCTGGAACTGCTGAGTCATGAGTAGTCAATATCACCTTATTATGATGTCAAGCGGAATCAGATTCGTGATGGGGCTTGTGGATGGGACCTCGGTTTGATTTAGTTTAGTGTTGGCATGGGGTGCAATGAGCTGAAAAGCAATTAGGTCCATTAAGAGATCAACTGGGATGGCGGGAGCAGCCATGGTGAGCAGCAGCCTGCGCCGACAGACAAGGAGAAAGATAGGGGGAGCGAGGCGAGGAGACAGATTGAGTCGACTTCTGCTTGACATAGTCCCACCGTGGAACCTAGCTCAGGACATCTGTCTAGAGCAAACTTGTATCAGGATGCGTGTGTGGTTTGTTCTCAATGTTTTAAGTACCTCACAAGTCGGCATCAATGAGTCGAGACATTGGAAGTGAACAAATGGGAATGGATGACAGACGAGGGGCAACAAAAAGCCCTTTGCCAAACTGATCCCGACCCCACTAGCACTTGACTGTCAGTCTGCATGAAGTCACATTTGTCGCTGCTGAGGGCGTTCTCTATTAAGACCGAGGGTATACATAAGCTGTAAGAAGCACTCGCCACTCTCCTCCTTAAGCGGGAAACAAGCATCACCATGGATACTGATAGATGCATTAGTCGCTCTGCTTTTGAGTTATATTATTTGATGTTTCCATGCAAGTGCAAAGTGTCCCAAGGCAATGAACATGTGCTCTGTGTGTACATACCTTATAAACTATAACTGAATTGTTTACTTAATAATAATATAAAATGTATTACTGAATAATAAATCAGAAAATGAATCAATTGCAATTTCAGTTATCGATTGTTAATGTAATTTATTAAGAACAAAAAAAATGCTGTTTCCAGCTTCCTAAATGTGAAAATCTAGGGACAAAGTCATGTTTCCTGTAAACCTGGATGAATATGCTTTAGAGCTGATGTGAAAATGTGGCACTGTCAGAATTTGTTTGTTTCAGATCTCCTTTTTAGCTTTTTCTTTTCTTTACAATTTCTCCTTCTTCTCTGGATTCAAATAGGTGTGTCTAAACAAAAACCAGACACTGCTGCTTTTTCTGTCTGTTGATTCCCCCCCCCCCCCCCTTTCCACTCCCCGTCATTGTCCTTTCATTTATTTAAATCTCCCCTACTCTAAAAGCCTTTTACCTTCTCCTGCCATCATCTCAGTCACTCTTTCCTACCCCACACTCTACATCAACTCCTTCTGCTCTCTACCTCTCTGACTTCCCTTCCCCAAACTGATAGTGACACACACCTCATCTCTGTCTGTGTCTCTTTCTGTCACTCCCTCTTTCTCCAACCCTTTCTCTTTCCTTTTCTCTCTCTTTCAGCAGGCCCAGGCTGGCACCGGGCATTTATGAGAAGCCTCTCACCAAAGCCGATTGATCATGACCATTGTTTTGTACCGGGTCCTCCATTTTACAGTTCAGTGTTCATGAAAAGGCGCTTTTGCCACTCCTATCTGTCACCCCCTCCACCCCAAAATGTTCTCTCTCTCTCTCTCTCTCTCTCTCTCTCTCTCTCTCTCTCTCTCTCTCTCTCTCTCTGGCCAGTGATCCCCCACTGACATTTTCACAAGCGCACCTTCATCAATTTCACACCTCCAATGCCCTCCTACGCCAGTGTGGAAGGTAAGAGGAGGATGAGGAGGTGAATTGATGGGTGAGTGCTGACAAAGCCAGCTTGACTTCGAAGTCAGGGAGTGACAAAGTTCTTCAGCCGTAGGACAGATAGGACATGGAGGGTCGTCAGTTTGTGTGCCGTCAAAGTGAACAAAATGAGCAAACCTATGACGTCAAACAAGTGTCCCAGTTTATAAATGTCCAGTAGGATCTGGTGGAAAGCTGTTCCATGATCTCAGCTTACCATTTGCCGCCCTCTAGTTTTGCATCTTTCTCATTTATTCCTCCAAAGATGAGTCATGCAACTTATGCTATAAATCCAATAATGCAATAAAAGGTGTGATGGGAAAAGCTATCCAGAAGGTAAACATTCTCAGCGCTCGCTTCCTCCCTTTAGTCTTGGGAAATTAGGCCATTCTATCATCAGCCAACTGGTGCATTTATGAGCTGCTAAAGTAATTGGCGATTGCAGCGGGATCTCAGCTGAGGCAAAAAGGTAGCCCATTCACCTCAACAGAGCCTTAAGCAAAATGCTTCAATGAAATAACAGAGAGGAGATGGAGGAGGAGGAGGAGGAGGAGGAGGAGGCAGCAAGTGGAGAAAAGAAAAAGAGAGTAGCAAGGTGCCTCATTCACTGGCTCAGGGGTTTATGGGATTGCTCCCAGCTGTCACTCTGTGTAGTGAATCCGCAGCACCGTAATATCTTAATTGTTTCAAATTAAATGCTCGTAAAATGGCAAAGGAAATGAGTTTTTCCTCTCTGGCTAATCCAAAGCAGCCCCTTGACTTACATCTGGGCCCGCTTTAAGTGAGAGGGGGTTTAAAAGGTGGAATGGCTCCCACATGAGATGGCAATGGATAGGCTGGTGTGGAATTAGTTTTTATAGGTTGTGAACTATGAGCCTATCACTGTGCTTAGGTGAATCACGTGTCTGAGAGCATCCCTCGCCCTTTTTCCCTTCTCTTTTCTTTGTCTCCCTATCGTTTTCCCCTATCACTACATTTTCAGCCGTCACCTTTCTTTGATTCTTTCTTTACATGTGTGCACATGAGTTTACGTGTGTTCTTATGTATGTTTATGTGAAAGGTTGTGTGCACGTAGAGGCTTATCATAATAAACAGTCTAAATCTCCTGTGGGGATTCACACATTCAGTTTCCCCCCCATCTCCCTCCGGCACTTCTGAGACTCAGCTCATTCCACAGCGCACATTCAAATCACTCAACCAGCTAAAGCGTCCTGAATGACATCAGCCTTTCTGTCAAACACACACACTCATACAGTATATACCATCATGTATGTATGCATGCATGCATGCGCACCTATAATGTGCACACACATGCAAACGTTGTATGAAGCCCTTCTCACCTCTATCACCAGGAATAATGTGAATATTCTGCTATGTGCTCATAGCATGCACTTTGCATGCAATTTACACACTTAACATGCATTCTGTGTGAACACAGTGTGACATGCTTCTCATGGCTTTTCTGAACACAATTCCCCGTCTGGAAGGATATTAGAATTTCCCTTTTGCCCCAGTCAGAACCAGACATCATCCCTCCCATTCTTCCACGAATGCCAGCTCGAAATGAAGCTCCTACCAGGCAAATCCTGCAGACAATTATGTGTCATTACATCTGCAAAGTGGCTTTGTGGTGAATGCTGTAGGTGGTGGTGACAGTGGGGGCAGTGAAGTAGGTTATCATAAACCGAAACGCCAACTGAGAAGGCGTGACACCTCTCCACTTGGAACCAGAGACTGATTGGAAAAAAGAATGCTAGGAGAAATAAAGTGTCATTATTGCCTCATAATGCAGGGAGTAGCTTTCATTTTACTGAGCAGATGGTAATGCAAGAGTGCTGTGGTGAAAGTAAACTGACAAGTGCATGAAAAGTTTCTGTCGCTGCTGCCATCAATACTGCCATCTGCAGTTAGTAACATCTAGAGAACAGCAGTGTGTCTATATCTGACATGAGTTATAGTATAATGTGAACTTGTCTCTTGATGTAGTCCGGAGACTGCATGTAGTAGCAGTAGTAGTAATAATAATAATAATAATAATAATAATAATAATAATAATGATAATTGAATTCATTATGCATCTAGTGTTGCTTATTTCCAGAATCAAATTCTAGCCAAATAGTTGAGGTTCAAAGTTAATGGACAAGTTGATTAAGTAGGTGACAGACAAAACAATTTTACCTGCAGGTCCACTGTCCTTTCAATCATATTACATGATCTTCAGCAGCAGATTGGGGCTTGTCAGTCAAATTTCAGATGTTGAAATGATACAAATTGACATTTAGACTAAAAAATGGAAATTTGAACATCTATAATTCTTTGACAACTGACCAAAAAAGAAAATCTGGCTGATGAAGGCCATATGATCAAAAGCATAAGAGCAGCTATGCCAAAGTAAAGACTATCTGGGTCAAACTTGTCCAATAAGTTTTGTAAACGCTGTATTCTAGCTATATATTTTTTTTATTAATTTGCAGAATTTAAAGCTGCAGCATTCAATATTTTACATTACTAATTAATTAAATTAAATTATTGTATTTAATGTAAAGGCTACGCCAGAGAATCACCTAACTCTGCTGTTCCTTTAAGCTATTCAATGTTGAACGTCTAGCAAGTTAAAGGCACAGTTTGTCAGGAGTTGGCAGGGACCAGAGCAGAGAAAATGGAAGAATAATATTGGATTTCCATTAATCAGGGAGCTCAAAAACCTGACTCCAACTGAAAGCAAATTTTGCTTGTGTTTTCTGGTCGCTAAATCTGCAGCTGTTTGCTAACACATTCACGATTACAACTTTGACAAAGCATGAATCTTTGTTTTTGCATCATGCATTTAATATCCCAATCTGACCCTGGCAGATCAGCTGAGCTAATCAAAGAGAGAAAAAAACACATGAATAATATGGCATGCATATGTAGCACAAGTGTTGATAATAACATTAATGATAGCTACCTTTTATTCACGTATAAGCTCAGTAGGCTGTGACAGTGTGACAGTGAGAGCGCATGCAAAATACAAGGACCCTGAAACTTATATTATTATATAATTATATATATTATTTACACCTGTATGTGTATGTGTATTTACAACTCTATGTTTAACATAAAGTTATTGCTCTCTTGAGGTTTGACAAAATATGCTGAGGCCCAAATATGATAATGTCATGATGTTTCTCAGTCCTGTTAGTACAAATATGTATATCCCCCTGTCCTTGACTAAATCCATCTGTACATTTTCTCTCCCATATCGAGGTCCATTTTCCACTCCTTGCCAACTATTTTGCTTGCCTGTGTGCTACGTTGTTTGAAATGTACTGCAGAGTGTTCTCCATCCTCTCCTCTGATGCTTCACGTCCCATCTCTCCCCTCTAATCTCTACTCCTGGTTCTTTCATTTCTATCTCTCGCCGCTCCTCCCCTACCCTCTCTTCCCTTCTCATTCTGTTTTCCTAGCATCCTCTTTCCCCTTTCTCTCCTCTCATGTGTCTCTCATCACCTCCACTCCCCCCTACCATTTTGGTTTGTGTTTTTTTTCCCACCTGCACATTACAAAACTTCTCCTCCTGTTCTCTGCTGCCTCATGTGCCATTGGATACTCTCCCATCCTTCCTCCCGTATTTTCTGTTTTTCTCCGTTTCTCTCCCTTTGCCATTGTTATTACCTTTTCTGTCCTGTCTGTCTGATTATCTTGTTACCACTGCTCTATAGCAGCACATTTTCTTGACCCAATCTCTTTTTCTTATCCTTACATCTTCCCCTTCAGCATCTCCTCTGTGTCACTTTGACTTCAGTCTTTGCACTGGTTAACCAGCCTTTATTTTTCTTCTTTCCTCTCCTCTCCCTTAACTTACCCTCCATTAGCCGCTCCTATGCCTTATGCCATGCATATGCCCTATCACTGCCAGTCTCACCCTCTGTCTCGCTTCTCCTCTCCTCTCCTCTTCTCCTCTCTGTCTGCCGTGTTTGTGGCCTTTCGCTCTGTGCACATCTAATGGCTGGGGTGTAATCCACTGGCTAATCTGCTGACAGCCTGTGTGACAAGGCATTAGCTTTGTGTCACTGCCTACCATGCTGCCTCTCAGCGTGTGTGTGTCAGAGAGCGAGAGAGAGTCAGAAAAAGAGAGAAGAGAGAGAGACAGAGAGTCTATGAATGTTAGTGTGTCTGTATGCATATGAAATGTGTTTGTAAAACTTTGCGTATAGGCTAGCATGCGTGATAGGGTGTAAATAATGGCTTATGTGTTTGTTGCTCTGTGTCAACTGGATGCCCAAGCGTAAAATTGATACTGTACCTCCTTAGTTTTGCATGACCTTTCACCTTTCCATTTTTTCCACTATTTATGTCCACTGCTGCTCTTTTTTTTGCCTCTCAATGGGAGATAGCAGTTTTAATAAGATGCCAGGTCAGAGTGCTTGTGGATACAGCATGAGGCAGACTGGGCAAGACAGGCCAAAGTAGAATGGTCAGGGTGCCTCACTGCTCTGTCAGGCACCCAGCCAGGTCAAACAGGGCTCAGTTGCCAAATATTGGATTTTCTATTATTCCCTCTGTAAGTTGGGACATAATTGTATTTCTATCCACAGGAGCCTTACTTACATTTAGCAACAATAGCTGTTTTTCTTAATTTTTCCATGACTGATTTATGAGTAGATAATTTTTGATCAATTGTTTAGTCTGTATACTGTCTGTAAATAGTGAAATTCTAACTATTTTCAGATACTATATAGAAAAAACTCAACTTATTGAGATTATTAAAGTGTGATGCAACATTAGAAAAAGCTGTTCTGTCTATGTCATTCCAAACCAAAAGATATTAAATTGACATAAAAGAGACACAATTCTCACATTTGAAAAGCCAGGGCCAGCAAATGTTCAGCATTTTTGTTAATAACTTAAAAAAAAGAAAAGAAAAAAAAGACAATTAAAATGTCTGTTGATTGACCAATCTTTAACAGCTCTAGTCACTGTTTTTGAATGAGTGGGTTGTCATTTTGCATGTGGACATGGTCATATGTGGACATATAACTCCATGTATATCCTGTGACTTCGCACAAGCTCCACAAAAACATGTTTCTTCCTTCATCTAAAGTGCCAGCTTCACCAGCAGAACTCACCTCACACTTGCCCACATTTCTCCTTTTTAGCTTCTGTCCCCTTTCTTTTATGGTCCCCTTCCTTGTCTCCACCTGAGTGATCCTGTTATCACAGCTGACCCCTCGCTAGATCTGTCGACAGCCAAAGAGATTACACCGAAGGCCGCGGAACACATTGGGCTCCCCGTTTGACGTGTGTGTGTGTGTGTGTTGGGGGGGGGGGGGGGGTCCCCTGGTGCTGATAAACTGGCCCGAGGCTTCGGGATTCAAGAAGGTCCCGTCGGGAGGGGTAGGGTGAAGTGTGTGTGGAGGGGGGGCTATAGTTGACTTTAAGTCTACTTCTAATCACTGGGCTTTTCAGGAGGGATAAAGAAAAGGAGAATGGGAGCTTGGTTTGGGATGGAATTAGGCCCTGATGGAGCTGGGGATAAGGTTGTTGGTCTTTGATTCGATCACACTGTTTGCTTGAAAGCTTTTGAGAAGCACGTGTGATCAAATCTCAAAGAGTTCAGAACATGGTACACAGCTTGGGTGAAATATAATGATACTTATAAAATATTACTGTATAATTTATACTTTAGTGGCCCCTAAAGGGAAATGTTCATTCATCCTCTACACCCGACTGGGTCAGCTACAATTATAGAGCAGCTTGTTGATTCATTGCCTTGTGCAACTCTTCTTTGAACCCATATCAACAGCATGCGTCATGCATAGCGTAACCTTGCTTTTCATAGCTGCCCATAATTTATATTATATTCGTTGTATTGGCAAGGTGCTACCATTGGCTTCTGCACCGAACATTTTCCAGCTAATGAATCATCATCCCTGGGGAACTGTGATTCATTCCATTCATGTTAATTTCTGGGTATTCCTTGATCCATTCCTCCGAACTCCCCTTTTTTGACTGTTGCCACATCGGGGGATACTTCCGCCATTCAAGTGAGAACAGAGAACAATTATCATTGATTCATGCACCATAAAAGCACGGCAGAGTGAGACAGACTCTTATGAAACGCGGCTTGCCAAAATCCTGTCAGAGACGGAGGTTTGATGGCTCACTCGTCCGTGGCCTCCGCATCATGTTGTCTTCACCAGCTGTTGTTTGACAGAAAGGGATTCTTCCCGCAGTGTGCAAAGACACAGCTATCAACTTAAGAGGCTTGACAGCAACACACTATGGGGCCGTTTTTCTACTGTATTATAATAGGTATTACTGGTGGAGCATCTGCAAATGGTGCCACACAAAACAACAGCAACAAATTATAAAGAAAGAAAAAAGCAGAGTAGAACCCTGGTGGTCTCTTTTGTCATGAGATAGCATAGTATTTCTTCATGATTTGGGACTGATATTGTAAAAAGTTGTTGTGCTGCTGTTTGTAAAATAAACCATAAAAAAAATAAAAAATTTCAGCACTTTATTGTGGTTTTAAGCCATAATATTGAGTGATTGCATTGGAACCAAGACCTAAAAAAGTGCACCGACCAATACAGTCCTAGGAAGCACTGAGAGAAACTGCCTTTTATTGATCTGTCCTAATTACAGGAGTCAATAAAATTTATGGCTTCCAAGCTCGCCAGAAGCCACTTATACGGCATACTGAGTTAAGCAATCACTTCTAATGGCAAGTGATCAAATGATATACTGTTCTGCCAAACAAAAACAGTACAGAACAAATATGGAGGGGTATAAAATCCAGTCTGGAACCACATTGCCAAACAAGGCTGTCAGAGCTAAGCAGTTGTTTTTACACTCTGTCTCTGAACAGCAATTGATGGCAAATCATGAAATAAACCACTACCTGCTATTTTGTGTGGCTTCCCAAAAGTCAGCACAGTGCTCTGAATATGAAAATAACTGAAATGCGTTCAAGATCTTTTGACCAATTTTCCAATGTCCTTACAATATTCACTCAATTTTAACCATGTCAGCAAAAAGTCCAACATCTTGCAACTGCATTCCCCATCATCATCACCACAAATCGGCACTGTTGAGATTCAAGGCAATTTGATGAATGCAGTCAAATCCGCCGTCTGCCCATGTAGACAGTAAAATTCAATGTACAATACAATGCACGCTGCTGCGAGCCAAGCTCCAAACACTTAGTAGATCATCGTAATTAAAACATAAATTGGAGGTATTGAGCTGCATGCAGTCGCCAGCGCAGACTCCAGGGAAGCATTGATTCATGCATGCACTTGGAAACAATTGCCCTGATTTGCACAGAGTAAAATATAGAAGCCTTGTAAATAAAATCAATAGCAAACAAGCTGCCTAGGCTCTTCAAATAGTAGACATTGAATTACAATCAGGCAAAGAAAGCTCGAGGTATCAGCAAGAATGGTCACATGGGAGGGATGCATACAGACATTTAAGGAATGTGTCTGAGGAGAAATCTTTCAAGAATACTAAATCATTGGATGATTATTGATTGATTTTTGATGGCTCAGTGAGGTATTTGAAAGTATCTGAGGAAAAACACTGGTTTCACAAAGGTATGTCAGGTTAGTCTTTGTTCTGATCTCAGACTACCGTAATAGGGGTTAGACAGTTGCACAAAAATATGTACTGCACCTTCCAAACTTAGCCAACCCCCACAAACAAATGAACAAAGTGCTTTGTGCTGTGTTTCAGCGCTAAGAAATCAACCTCACCTGCTGACAACTAACACAAAAGAGGAAAACGTGGCACATATTTTGTCATTTATTCACAAATTTGTGGAGAAGCAATGAAAAGGCAAAGGGTTCTTTGCGGGCACAGCAACCCCATGAAAAGGCATATTTTGTCTGTTTTTTCTTCACTCCATATTGAATTTATAAATGTCCTTGTGACTGTTAAATTCTTCCACCAGAAATATGTTCTTTTGCTGGTGCGAACAGAGCTAGGCAGCGTGGAGCTTTATCTCAGTCAGCCATATTTGTTAGTTTGAAAGCAGTCCTAATTTACCCCGAAAACATAGAAAATTAGTCCTACTTTATGATGAACAAGAAAGCTCTGTGCAGCTGGTGGACTTTGATGTGTATCTGAAGTCTGAATAAGCCATAGTCAGAGTCTGTCTTCTGATTAGGGGTAATGGAAAGCACGAAGGTCTAGAGTAATAACAACACAACCCTGATGTAATCTTTATTACATGCCATATATGTTTACACTGAACAATAACATATATTTTGAAACATATGCACAAAATGCAGGTACTACAAAGACTTATATGTTAATATAAATTACACACCTGCTACAATGGAAGGCATTTAAGACTACCCATTTAGAGCAGTTGCTTGCTTGTGAAATTGCTTTTTTTTCCTTGAAGATTTGTACCGGACTGAATCAACTAATTGCTGCATTCCAATACCAATACTTCTCAACTATTTAGTGTGCCAGGAAAGTATTTAGTATGTCTCAGTGCATATAGTGTAAATCAAATGTAGTATTCCAAAAAATACCAGGACATTTTGCATTGTGCAAGATGGCATGCTTTTATGGCTATTCTACCCACAGTCCTCTGCACAGCAGAAGATATGTCATATCGACTATGCAGCCGAAAGAACACAGACAGATGACAGCTCGTCGACTTCATTCCAAATCACATACTTTTTTGCTACAGACTGCAATGCATATATGGGCAAGATGATCAAAGTTCAAGACGCAATGTAAGGATGAAGTAGTATGTCCCAAATGTCTGTATGCTGCATGCAACAGTATGTATTTTGGCAGATACACTAAGTAATAAAGTAAAACTTATGGATGCACTGATTTATCGGCCTAACATTCCTTTAGGTCAATATTCACCTTGTTGACTGACTGTCAGAAGACATGGAGAAGGATCAGCCATGTGCAGTTTGGAAGATATCCCAGTGACATTTGCGGATGTGATCTACTTGGTGAGAGCCGGAAGATGTCTTTTAAATCATGGTGTGAAAACAGCACTTTGCTCTTATGGAGTCAGATCCCATGTTCTGCATCACAACCTCACCGGATCCCATATGTTTAACAACATGCACCAGCAGCACTTGAAGCCTAACTGATGGATAGGCCTGCTGCCAGAGCTGGAGATGGAGATGAGACGCACGCAAGCGAGAGAGCTGATCACCCACAGAGCAAGAGGGTGAGGAGTGACAGGGCACGGTCCACTCTGCATGACATGTTTGAGGAGATTCTGGACGAAAACGGACCAGCAAGGCCAAGTAGAAAGGCATCAAAGCAACTTGATTGTTTTTTTATATTTTATAGCTTTAACCACTTTTACATTTACTTTTAATTGCATTAATGTGCGCTTGACAAAAATAATGCTTTTATTGGGCTAAGTACTGTAAAACTCTCCTTGTGAAGTAGGTATTGTGGAGCGGGACATAAAAGCTTTTTAAGCATTTATTTAAAAGGAGTCTTTTTTCATGGGAAAGAAGGTTATATCAAAGGTTGTTTTATAAAATTCTATTATTGAATTTACATTCACAGCTACACTAAATATATGACTTTGGAACACAGCCTATGTTGTGTTTTTTTTCTCCAAGTTAATTATTTCAGCTACTTCACCTTGGATAGAAGTGGTGCAAACTGTAGGGTCAGGAGGGTTATCTGAGGAATAATCCAACCAAGCAAACCTGTTCAAATCTTGCTATTCGGTGACTTAACTTGAAGTTCAAGGTTCACTTCCAAATGCATTTCAGAGTATTCTTATATTTTCTTTGTAAAGCTAATATAGCGTGACAAAAGAACAAAAGCAGAAGGGTTGCTATCTGCAGAGGTGCCATGTGCTATGGCTGCAGGAATATTCCCTAAGATTGCTCTGGGCACACACCTGAACCCGTGCTCCACTTTATAAATTTACATTTTGAAATTAGTTGTGGATTTAAAGCAACAACGCAGCACTAACTACACAAACTATGAAATGAATTTTGCGGCAGAAATATTGGATAGAAATATGAATGAAATACTGAAAATGGACTTTAATTCATGCCTGTGTAATCCCTGGTTTCTGGGAATGTTGCTTAGACTAATCATGCTGTGGGCAATGTCCTTCACTGCTCACATGGGGGGAAAGCGAGGGGTCAGGAGTGACGGGATAAGAGTAAAAGAGGGTGGACAGAGAAAAGAGCGGATACAGATGAGTGCAGGCACGAAGACAGCTATGGCAGGGAAAGAGGCTCCAGAGGAAGAGTGGGCTGCATGTATAGGGAAAATTGGATAGGGAAACAACAGAGGGGAGGGGAGAGGCAGTCAAGAGGAGATAGCAAGGGTAGAGAGTGGCGGGAGAATGAGAGAGGGAGATGAAGGAGAGAGGGAAAATTGGAGAAAAGCAAAGGAAGGTGGTGGAGGAAGAGCTTTTCCTCCTAGCCGTGTACTGTATCCTCAAAGCAGCTTTCATCCGCCCTCACATCAACAGCCTAGGTTGAGAAACCCATCTGCAAACTCTACACACACATAGACACAAACACACACTCGTCATGCCAAAAAGCGTCCTTTGACAGTAATCACCAGTCTACCTTTTGGCATCACACAAAACCCCTTTTTATGCATTTTGTTGCTACAGGGAGCTGCTTAAAAAGGAATATAGAAAGCCTAAAAAGGTTTCCTCTAATTATAGCCAAAATGAGCCTCGCGAGCCAGCTGAATACTGAAGCCTTTCTAGCTTGAAAGACAGCCAAAAAATTGATAAATTGTTTATCTTTTGAAATCAAAAGGGGCACTCACACAGGTAGCTTCTTACAGAGAGACAGAAAAGACAAACATGAGCATGTAGTACAAACTCACACCTTGATAAAACGTCTTTCCTGTATTACTCTAATATTGTTTTATATCGAATGAAATTTTGCCACATGTATGAAGTATGCACAGTAAAGCCTGAGCAAAGCCACATACTTACATACACACAGCCTGAATAAATGCTGGGAGCAGAGAGGAGACAAAGGAATTAAAGCGAGGCTGACTAACAGAGTATGACATGTCCAAGGCCTATCACTAATTATGCCCCCACTGCTACAAACTGTTCCCTTACGATGATCCACTGAAATAGGAGACAGGGGAAAAAGGCTGCAGCAATTACTGCTGAAGCCATCCCATAAGTGGAGTGGATGTTAGTCATAAGGAGGTGTCAAGATTTGGAGCCTATTTTTTTATTAATAAAGACACCCCACTTTAAGTGTGTTATAACTTAAAAGGTTCTGTAATGATTATCTAGTTTGTATTCTGATGGCATTAAAAAAACGTATAACCTTTTGAGATTATAACAAAAAGTGATGGCATTGTTTCAGTTACTAGGGCTACATTAATCTGAAGCTCAACTCTGGGGCTGTTCTATAAATTGTTTTCTAATAAATAATAAATATAACAACTTCTGATCAACCAATATCAATTTCAGGTTTAAATTATCAACTTCCTGTTAGCCCCACCAACTTCTGTTTCAAACCACGCCCACTCAGAGTACAGATAATTCAGTTGGCTGATTGGATACAGATGATGGTCGCTCATCTCTATTGGTTACATTTCTTCTGTGACAAAATTAAATAAGAGGAATAAGTAATCCACTCCTTTCTGACAGGAATTTTCCAAACACTTATTAGTTCATGTAGCACTCTGTCGCAAATGTCGACATTACAATCCAGAAAAAAGCTGGAAATGATCACATGTTGGTGTTTATCTGGGATAGCTTGCATGCTAATCAGCTAAAGGGAATTAAGTTAATGTAAATATCCATTGAGCCAGAAGCCATGCTTTAAAGCTGCACTATGTAAACTGAAACGTTTCCTTGTTTGGATTGGAGACTACAATTAGGTTCAGTTTTTTCTGGAGCGAGCACTTACTTGCAGGTGATTCATAGGCATGCTGTGTTTAACTGGGAAGCTCACCAGTGGCTATTAACAACACTACATGTCTAAAAATAGGACGATGCTCTCTGTATGAGTTAAGCATGTAAACTGGATGTATTTCTGTTCCTGTTTCATCTGTGCTGTGATCTTGAACTTGAAGATTTCCATATAGAATTCCCATGTTAGCGGCAAGACGGTTGTGACTTTATTTCAGAAAACTACAACTTATGCTTATATTTACCAACCTAGAATTATAGTGATTTCTTTAAAGCAAAGGATAGCATACATTTTTACACTAATACTATCAGACAGGAGAAGCTAAAGGCCAGATCACATGCTTATCAATGTTTACCAGAAAATTCCATCTTTGATTGGTGGTATGCCCTTCACATATTGTACCTTCAACATCAACGGGTATAATTATGTTTTTTTTTTTTTTTTTTATTTACATAAAGCGAAGGTCACATTTATGGAATAAAATGAGTGTAGAATCCGAGCCCACACTATAACTGCATTACATTGTCCAACTAGTGTCTAGTCTACCCAGCTATTTTGGTTCCTACCTGTAATATAACATTTCTAGAAGCGGAGCTAATTACTGCCAATCTAGTTTTCCTCTCAAGGCAATTAACCAACACCTTGCAAGCAAAGCACTACGAAGGCATTGCATAAGAGTAGCTCTCTAGCTATGTTTAAACACTAAGCATAACACTAAATAAAAACATAAATGTAATGAATGTTATGTTAAGTTTTTGCTGTGATACAGTTGAAGTGCATAATTTACATAATGTTATATGAGTGTATGTTGTAGGTGAGTAAAGCTCTGCTTAGTTTTGTTGGGAAGTATTTGTTGCTTATGCCATGTTCTATATGCAAGTATAGTATAGTATAGCTATACTATACTAATAGTATAGTAGTATAGCTATAGGGCCACAAATGTATATAAAACATTCATACATGGATTTAGTTTAATTGTATCCAGTTTTCACTGGTTGGTCTGACCTAGGAATAAACCCTGTTTTTAAACCATGACATTGTGCCTCGGGAGCTACACATATAATAAAACGGTTCTGGGCCCATTAGCCAACACTTGTACAAAAAGTAGCATCTGGCTCCAAAGACTAGATAATTCAGCATGTTGCATGTAATGTATTCAGTAGATGCTCTTTGTTCATCTTTTTGTCTTTTGCACGGATGAACAGTTCCCTTGTTTCAAAGACGGACCAATTTTCTGACATTTTACCAAAATATGCTCCCTTTTAATCGAATCTTCAGCTTCAGATGCCTTCTGTGATCAAGTCTCGGAATGTAATACATCATTCTCTGAGTCTTCTGTAATTGGCTCAATATCGCTACCTAAAGCCATCGAAAATTCCCTCTATGTTGACCAAACCCAGCCCTAGAATCTCAGTAGGTTCAAACAGAGGCAATAAGTAGCATCACAATGAGGAAATATGGGGCACTTTACTCTAAAGCAGCCCCACTTTGTGGTATTCTTGGCAAACACACAACCATGCAGATCTGGTTCATTTTGCAAACAGTCTAAGCACACAAACTGAAAACACCCACATAGATTTATGTTGTTACTGAATGACCCACATGCCCACTTAGATCTGTGGTGCTCTCTAGTCTTCCCACCGTGCACTATTGCATGGGTAACAGAGATGATGGGCGAGGCTGAGATGTTGCGGCATGCCATTTATCTCTGTCAGACATGGTTGAACACAAGTTCTTATTGGCTGGGCAGGATTCGTGATTGCTAAAGCGGCACCCCCAGTCTCTGAGACCATGCTAATTAAACAGTGGGGAGAAAAGAGCAAGAGGCCTTCACTCTATATCCTCAGAGGCTCCATTCTGCTGCAACCAGCATTACCACAGTCCTGAGACCGCGCAGAAATTGAAAACCAGCTTAAAATGCCATGACCCATCTTTGTTGTTGACAATACAGTGATTCTTACATCAGATTCGATTGCAGAAGCTTACCTTTCAGCACTCAAGCAACCTTCCCAACAGTTCAAGAGCTGCAGGAAAACAAAAAAGATAAAATACGTTAGATTACAGTTGCTTTGTACGGTCATAAAAGCTGTTATGATAAGAAGTTGATGCCATTTGTTGGAAGGAGTTCAAGAAGGGTGGTGATAGTAGTAGTTGTTGGGAAATAATTTTAATCACAGCTGCAGCGGCACAGTGATCTGCTGCCCTGAGCTGAACACACATTCAGCACTGCCATTGCTTTTTCATAGTGTAAAGGGCAAACATTTATTACCCACTGATTACATTTGGCAGGCATATGTGTCTGACACTTAAGCCCTTGTAATTTTCCAACCCGTTACAAAACTCCCTTCTTCACCACTGATATTCAATCACTGCTTGAATGTGGTATATCTCCCATGGATTTCATTGGGAGCACAGAAAATGAGTTGTGAGAACAAAGGGGGGATCGGGAGTCGGGGGGGGGGGGGGGGGGGGCACTGAGCAGCTTTTTAGTTTAGACTAATTAAAATGTGGGCGGCACTCAAAAGGTCAGAGATTGACCCAAAAAAGGGAAAAAGGGGGCACGTCACTGCTGATTGTGTGCATAAGGCGCTCAAGGTCTTGTAGATTAATACCAAGTTCACTTTCAAAAGGGGAATCGAGAGAGATGGGGGAGAGAATTAGTCGTGTGACTGATAAACAGCATATCTCCATGCTCTGTTCCCTTCCCCCTTTTTTTCCAGCTGGGAGATAAAATTCAGGCTTGGCAATGGTTGCCAGCGCAATTGATTCTGGCAGAGGAATATGACTGCAGAGTATGAGGGCTAAGTATCTGAATAGCTGCTGTCAAAATGCTGAAGGGGAATTTATTCCTAGTTTATATGCAAGCTATATCATGGAGTTACTGAGACTAAATGGCTACAGTTTGATGTACAGTATGCTGTCATTTTACCGGCGTATAATCACGGAGCTGTTCTAGGCATGGGCTTATGGGTGCTGTGCCTGGGTTCAATGAATGCAATGAAAGCATACAGTCTTTTGCTGGGATATGACAAATCCTTTACATTTCAAAATATCAACCAGTCTTTGAAGTGTTATTGTAATTACCATGAACTTGATATTAGTCTTCGTGTCAGCTTGTAACGTGTGAAAAATGACATTTTGCAAATCTAAAATATTTCAACTTTAAAAAAATCATCTCTTTTCAAGATGATTGTACTGTATGTATAGAAAATTGTATTACAGGAATCTAATGGGAGCAACTGAGAGAGCACAAAACACAACAGGGACTTATGACTTAGGGAAATATGTAGCCCCATTTTGTCTGATCCATCCCCCCCACTGTAAAGGTTTCTTGACCAGTGGGGTATACAGAAAAAGATTAATAGATACAATCCAGCAATCAGCAGGCAATAAAAGAGCTACCGCCCTATCCTACCGCCCTTCATAGATTAATGGCTAATAATTGGCCATGAATGTAGCCAATGTGGTACTATCAGAACCTCACAGGGCGAGTTGGTTGTAGATACGAACAGAAAGAAATGAATCCATTAAATCTACTGTGAGAGTTTGTGCGGATGCAGAAAATAAATTATTGAGCCTGTATGAAACTTGACAATAAGGTTCCTTCCCTAAAAATACACATTCAGTGATGCCCAAGACTGTATTCACTTTATCCTGTGAAAAATGTTATGATGGCAGACATTACTGCTTGTCTTTCTACAGCACGCTGTAAGAGAGTACACTCACCAGTACTAATTGGATAGTTTATTAAGATAATTTGCTCCTCAGTGTTCTCTCAGTACATTTCAATCTTAAAGACTCCGCAGAGAACCCCACAGAGTCAAATAGATTTAACAAGCACTGTACAGTTTGACAACACCTTGACAGGTTCTACATTATGCCTTAAATATCCCCAAATAATGAAAGTGGCACAAGAACAACTGGGGAAATAGACGTGATGACCTTCTTAAAGCACCATCTGTTGCGCAGCACAACCACAGCAAGGCAAGATCAGCCAGTGAGGCTGAAAAAGTCGCATTACATGACACCCACAGTGCTCCACTGCACTTTAAATCACAAAATGCAGTATCTCTACTTTGCTTAATTTGAGATGCTATTGTGCCTTCACAGTGATTTCATTCAAAAGCCAGCGGAAACATGTCTTAGCCATTGTAATTATTAGAATGGTAAGATTGAATGGGGTACAAAGGCTCCTGTGAATCGCTATGAAAAGGAGAATGAGAGCACTGTCGACATTTCCATTTGTATCTGTGACAGGCAATCAAGCTAGCAAAGAAAGTGATATGATCCTGCTGTATGTAAACATAGTCTGGGAATATCAAACTATGATGAACAGTGATGATGTGCTGCCTACCTAAATAACCCTGGCGATGACAGGCCTTAGCGCTCCATTTATTCCAACACTAATGTCACCCCCCACCCCACCCCCCCACCTTCCCAATTCCCGACACACCCTCTCCCCATTCCCCACTGCCTTCAGTTTATGCACTTCATTTTTTAGAGGTTCAAGACATTTCTTTTCCTGTACACCTTGGTGTCAGGGTCACTGTCCTTCCAGCTCAACTCACCCCTCCTCCTGCCCTTCCATCCCGTTTTTTTCCCTTTCGAAATTCTCTGTCCATTGCCCTCCTGACAGCCACCCATCAACCTGGGTGCAATTTAAAAAGCCCTTCAACAGCTGCCATTCCACAGGGCTGGCTATCAGTCCAGCTGCCAAAGCCCAGACAGGGACTCTGCTTCAGCAAGCAACTTTGAACGTCAGGTTGGTTCCCCCAATTCCAAATAGACTGAAGGTGAAAGACTCTATTTCTCGCAGATTGGTTCAGCTGAAGGCAGGGTGACTGAGGTGGAGTTTCAAGGCAGCATTGCTGCTTCCTTCCTGACATGTTACAGCCAACATCTGGCATGCAGTGTTGTGGTCTGGAGAAAAATACATGACTTCATGTAGGCTGATGAATATGATTTAATAACAGCAGCATGAAGCAATGTGTTGAATTATATATGTAAACATTATGTTTCTTTGGGAGAAAATCAAAGGCTCTAGGGAGAGTACTATAAGGGAGTGTTATTTGTGGTTCTGCGGAGGTTTATCACTCGCTTCTGTGTCTGTGTTTGAGCCAAAGCAGTGTGTGTGCCTGCCTGCATGCGAACATTGCATACATTGCTTGTCTTAATGCGCATGTTGCCTGAAACAATCAAGTGAAAACAGCTCCGGCTTGAGGCTGGCCAGCCTGCTGCTGTGCACTTCTCTCCACCATATGTCTTTGTCAAAAATATTTGCTGTGCGCCGAATGAGGGATGAAATCAATCCAAGTGCTATTTTCCCAGTTGCTCCTTCTTGAAGGCTGCAAAATTGTACTGATACTTGCCAGATCAGCCCACATTGTCAAATGTAACAACTGGCCACCAGTGACATTCGCAGACAGACCATCTGGTCTCCAGCGTCCAATAGTCATTTAGGGAAAGAATGGAATGGCTGAAGCTTTTCTACTGTCTCAATTAGCAACTGGGTGAGATGGATGTGAGACGTGCTGTGGTGTCATGGAGCAATCAAAGGCTCATGTTATGTGCCAGTTGGAAAATTAGTTGAGGTGGTCCATAGGCAGTATTGGACCAAAAAATTTCAATAAGGATGACTGAACAGATGTACTTGCTTGCCTTTATTTTCTGTGGTTTCACCCACTCAGCTGGACTTCTGGTTCACTCTATCTACACTGCCTGAAGATAAAATCCAGAGCACAGTCAGGTTGTGTCAAGACATTCGATAACACAAAATATGGTCTAATAATAAACTTTGTTAGAGATATATTTGGTGTTGAGCTTTTTAAAATGCTATAAACTGTATGTTTCTCACATCTGCTTTATATTTTAATAGTGGTCTGATGCAAATATTTAACACTTTTCCAAGTAGCTGCTGCAGATGCTGGTCTATTTAGCAAAAGGCGAATTCAGCTGAATCGTCTAAGTGCTGCATATAGCTGAAGGAGTGAAGCTATTTTCAACTGCTGCTTCTGGACCGGCTAAAGCTATTGTGTTGGCGACTCTAACAGTCCGCCAAAGCTTTTAGTCCACTGTGTAGCGGCATCAATTTTGCCAATAGCCATAAGACCACATGAACAAAAGCTCCAGTTGGCTGGGTCACACTGTGATGTACCTGGGGTGATATACGCACATTTTACATGGACTGGTGAGGGTAACTGTTTGGTCCATTAGCATCAGAGATAGCTGTAGCTTCCGAGCTGAAAAATTGCCCTAAGCGAGCTGGTATTATGGGGAGGCATCTTCCCTGATCCCATTCAGCAAAGAAAGTTAATGGAGTTGAAGTGGGTCATCTAGAGTTAAATTGAATCTGCTGTCAATGGAAAGGCTTTGATGTAGCAAAGATTAAGCAATTGTTGTAATTTTTATGTGCAAGCACAGGGTACCATCAGCCTCAGAGAGCCATCACGTCTTGGTCCATCATTGGCTGCTTCACTCTGCTGGTAACAACATGCAGTGAAATACAGCAGCAACTGTTGAGCATGTTAAGTATCGGGAATGTGTTAAGTCTTGAACCAGAAAAAAATCTACAAATGTCAATATGACATGACAACAGGCCACACCATCTGAATTATAATCAAGGAAACACATTTTGTTTGCCCAGTATGTTGGTAAGATTAAGGCAGTCACCAGCAAATTGCACTCAAAAGAAAGATTTGGGAGAAAATACAAGTTATAGTTATAAGTTATTTTTTATTGTCGATTAATCTCTTTATTATTTTCTCAGTTAATCGATGAGTTGTTTGGTCTGTATAATGTCAAAAAATGTTGATCAGTGTTTCCCAAAGCCCAGGATGAGATCCTCAAATTTATTATTTTGTTCATGGCTCAGATATAAAACTACTTACTGTCATAGAGGCATAAAAAACAGCCCAGTCACCATAATAATATACTAATAATTTCTACATAATATTTAATTTTTTTTTATAAGTGTACCAAATTGACATTTCTACCATGCGTGTCAACTTATGTTCGCAAACAGCGTATATGAGCTTACATCCATGTTAGCAGGTGTAGAGGATGGTGGTGGTGTTGTATAGCTAAGCGAGAAGGCTGCCAAGCCGGAGACCGCTGTTTGAGGTGGCCTCTTAACATTTGTAAGGGTGAAACCACTGGATGTTCAGAGATGTCGGGACATTTTACACCGGTGTTTGTGGCGACCAAAACACGTGATTTTAATGAGACATCAGGCCATTTACAGTTGTGTCTGTGGCAACAAAAACAGGTTTTTAAACCCATCTTTTCCCAACATAAACCAGTGTTTTTTGAGTAAGGTCATGTATGTCAGATTTTTTCCCCCAAACTTGTCACTAAAGCTGTCACAGCTTCTCTGTATCCAACAAGCATAGGAGAAGTCATGGATCTCTGGTGGGGGATATATCAGTTAATGGTAGAAGTGTCCTTCCCATGCCCTTCTGTAATAGCCAAGCATCATTAGTGAGAGGGTTAAGAGAGGGCCCAGTCATCCATATGTTTCAATAATTACCTTGCACTTCTGTCGAGGTACATACAGAAAGACTGAGCTCACATCGCAGTGCTGCAGACAAAATGAATGATGAGGATAAGGTGTCTAAATGAATCTCTTTTCCAATCATGTCTCCTTTTCTTGTTGCTTTTCGGTAAGAACATTTAAAGCAGCTGAAGGTGAAAGGTACAAATGTTCAGGTTTTATCACATGAAAGACGCTGTGGGTCATGCCTCAGCCCTGGTGTCAGAGGCAGCAGTCACTGCACTGTGAGTGACACATTATTTCCCTGTAACTACCACCACTCCCATCCTAACTCCCCTCAAATCACAACCCTCAATCTATTTTCTGCCTGGCTAGTCTTATGAAACTGCATATATTCTGTCAGATTACTCCCACCATATTCCCACACTGTGTAGTTGTCGGGTGTTTGAGGAGCAGATTTGGAAATGCGGACCAAAACAACACAGAATGTGTGAGTTTAATCAGAGACAGGCTGCACCTCGGAGATTTAACAGTGGACCTTTGGGCCTGAAAAATTTAATTCATGGTTTTCTGATGCTGTCATGTGGTGAATATATTTGGAATTATGTGTAAGGTCTTAGTGGCACATTATCACATCTGTACCATATTATTATGATAATGTATACAGTAGGTTTTCCAATGCCAGCAGATGTCTTTACAGTTATATAATAGGAATGTACAACCTCGGTTGAGGATAAATGGATGCATTTTAAGTAGATATTCGATAAGGCTCACTATTCACTCAGCTAAAAATATGCTTCATTTTGAAAGGCAAACCATCGTTCAGGGAAAACAAAGAGCAAATTAAAACGACCTTTAGTTCAATATTTTACTTGAATAGGGCAAAAGGTTGAAATATACCATTAATATGATCCTACTGAGATAAAATATTTTCTATCACTAACTTGTAAAAGAAAAAATGATTTTGCAAAAGTTCATGGACTATAACCATCTACAAAAAAAAAGATGACAGTTAAAATTTTATTTGCTGGGAAATTACCTTCACGTCTCTATTCATTCTGAGTCTAAGCTGTTGTTGTGCATAAAAATGGCAGCATGAGAAAAATTAGCTAATAAAGGCGCATGAAGACAATGGCGTATTAGTGCAACAAATCAGAACTAACAGGGGAAAAGCCATTTTTCTGTGCAACCAAGGGGAAATCACCTAGCATCAGGCCATCAATATGTTTGACCCATGTTAACATGAGACAAATGTTTACAAGTAGACTGCTTTTGCCACTGAAGGGCAGCAAAACAAACTGTAAATACAACACTCATTACACACGCATGACATTATTTATTATTATTATTATTTATTTCTGTTGTCATTGTCAGCCATAACTGTAATGTTTAAAGATATATATTTAAACATGGTGGTCTGACCTATCTTTTTTCAGTCTGTGGCCCAACAGGTAAATTAGGTCTGCAACCTAATGTTAGTGAATGTGTTGTTATTCATGAGATATGAAGCATCAAACATGCAGTTGAGATAAATTAGATATACACACTGAAATAATATCATTAAAAAAAAGAAAATTAAATGGAATGTAAGTATGTGAGATAGGAGTTTTCTATATGGACGTCATTGTAAAGAAACGTTGATCGGTTCTACAGTGTGAAAACAAATTCAAATAATTGAATCCATAGTTATACCTGAAAATGTAATGTCACATAACTAGAAAGGCTGCAGCTGCTCTACAGAACAAATAGGCCATTGGCTTTGGCAGCATTACATTTTTTTTTAATCTTACACTGAAATAAGCTTTACATTCCAGTAATGCTGACAATTCTGGACCTTTATACAAAGACCACTGGAGCATAAAAGGCAAAATGGCAAATGCATCGGTTCACAAAGTCAGTATTGTACTCATTGTCTATGGAGCAGCTACAGTGTTTGCAGCCAGATGACTAAACTGTGTTTGGCCACTGCAGTAACATGTGATTCCTTCAACACAGTGGTAATGAAATGGATTGCATTAGCTTAATGGTCATTCAATAATGTGAATTTAAATGAGATTCCCTGCTGCTCTGATTAATGCTGATTGATGCATTCACTTTCTCTGAGCCGATGTCCATTGAGGCAATTTATAGTTGTGTTTTCAATTGAAGCTTCATTCAAAATCAAAAGGAATACAGATGACAAAGTTTGAGCACACAGGGAATATCGTTTTTATTGTTTTGTACAGCACTACTTACTAAGCTAGGGGAAATAAATCAATTAAATTGGAATTCAAAGTGTGCTGAGTTCTATCACTTAGATCTTTTTGATATTGTTATCCAATTATTCATCTGCCAAGGATTTGGTGTCAAACTTGTTAAAATGCCGGAGTTTACTCTCAAACGCATCCAATTAATTTCTCCCTCACTTGAACAAAGTAAAATAGTTTGCAAAATGCCATCCTTTAACACTCTGAAAGCAATTTTGCATGTATTTACTACACTGCAATGACTTCTTGCTCTCCTGATCTTGCACTGAAAAATAATGTTATTGGTTATCATCGTCATCGTACTCCAAATGTGAACAATATTTGCTGTGCCACTCCATAACTTTCAAATAAGATATGGAATGAACGCCAAGTACACGGAATGCATCTGTTCACTCATGTTGTTGTGCTCATATCTGCCTTTACTCTAAATGCAGTACACAACCTGTTTCTTGATGCATTCATTCAATCCCCGTCCTATCTACTCTCCCATGAATGAAAACAGCCCACCACAAAAGAAGTTGCTAAGCCATTTGGATCAAGAATCTCCCCAGGCAAATCAGCAATTAGAGCCTAAGCTGCCTTGTAAAATCAATTAGGAGTTGTAGTAGTATGTGTTACAGGTACAACACTGGCTGGCACCTCTCTAAATGGACCAAGAAGAGTGGTTTAATTCTGCCATGCAAGAGTTTATAATCTGCAGCACTTGGTTACAGAATTTCTCTAAAAATCTTCCTCTCTTATAAGGAGTGGCTTCATATTGTTGGTTTGAATTGCTACAAAACTTTGAAAAAGTTTTGATAGCAAAGTGGCTAAAGTACAACAGTAACACTGGCTCAAATTTATTTGTGTAGTATCTTTTTTATGCCACTGTAGCAAATCATCAATTTGTGGCAACATATTGTACAGAGAGAATGCCATTGTGGGTCATTTGACAGAACCATAGCCCTGTAGCATAGTCCACTTTCTGGAGTTGAGATTTTTTCCTTGGGTGTTTTTATGGAAGTGTAAATGTGAGTGTTTATTTGTGACAGCTCTATGATAGTAGCAACCTGTCCAGTTCCCTTGAATTGTGACCCCGAATTTCAGTTAAGCTTCCCAAAGTACCCCCTTTTAAATTGATATGGTGAACTCATTGCTCACGCTATGAACTCATTAGCAAATCATTGTCTATTGGAACATACAACAGCTACGTCCAGCTAAGTCCAAATTTTGCCTCTTCTTTTAGCTCAGTTTTTGATTCCACCAACCACTTAAATTCTCTACTTTGTTCACTAGCTGCTTGCTGCCTTTGTCTGTCTGCCTTTTGGTGCTGGACAGTTAGCATTTAATGAAATAACTATACCTTTTTTGCCAAAAAACAGCTGCCCATCATGAGAAACAACACTATAAGAGCGAAGAGAGGGAACCAAACCAGTGTAGTTGAAGGCTGTAAAATCAAAGCAAATACCTAAAAGAAGCTATGAAGCTTTATAGAGCTGAGGGGAACTGCAGAGTCAGTAAGAGCATCCCCTTTTACATTACACATAATCATTTGATCCATTGACATTGAATGCAGCTTTAAGCTTTTGAGATCACTCAGCATAGGCAAAAGGTTTTGCCATGGAATATGATTTTGCTTTGTAAGCACGCAGGTCTGAAACTGTCAGAACGAGCCATTTATTTCCCAATGAAAGCTGCTCCTACAACTTTCACTGTGATAATTAATGAGATCGACATTTTCAATTATCTGTTTCCTGCCTTTACTCGGCTGTTCGAGTGCACAGCAAAAGAACAGCTGTTAGCTTCGACGGGGTAGGAAGACGGGTGATAGAGAACAAAGAGGGCAGCATCTGCCTCTTTGAAAGATGGCGTGTTATTTTTCATCAATATCTTTGTGTGGCATACCACCACCAGAGCAGATTTCCTCCAGGTGTGTCTAATATAGTTGGACACGAAGGTATGTACCATATTGGTAAAGTGATGCAAACAGACATGTGGTTTGTTTAATGTTGCATACTGGAAGTGAACAGTTGGTGCAGAGGCCTCTGCCACAGAAATAATGTGGCTGTGTGATGCTGTTCAATTCCCCTTTCCTTAGAAATACTGCCATATACAAACACGAGTGCAGCACTACTTTCTGTATAACTTCACAGTACTCTCCCCGGGGTATGTGACAGATGTTAACTTCTTTCTCAATGTACTACACAAGCAGCTTTCCTGACATCCCTGTAGTAACTGTTGGCAAATGCGGCCATTCACAATAGCTTTTCAGAGTTGTTTAATGTCTAGCAAAGATTTTTCAGTGACAAAATGGGTCATGTAAAGGCATGGGGGCCTTTTTTTGCTTTCACCAAGGTCAGTAGGTCTCTGTTGGCTTATGGCCTATTCAGCTGGGAGCTGCAATTAGCCTGTGAAACCATGTATCATACTGGGTTAGTCACCAGCTTCAATAGCCCACTAGTACTATGCATCACCTTCGCTTTGCACCATGTAGAGTATTTGGAAGGCCACAGTCAGCCCACAGGGGAATCTTTAGTTCATATGTAAATATGAGAAATGGATGCAGATTTCACCTTGCCTGTGTGGATCGAGAGCGTAGTAGCTTGGGAATGACAAACAAGGGTCATATAGCCCAGCCACTGCAAATGCCTTTGGTTACTGTTGTTGTTGTGATCCTGCATGATAATTGGGGAACAGAAAACGGTGGCCGGTGCAGATACCTGTCACGCAAAGAAATTTAAATAAACAGCAAAAATAGGCGTGGAATGACGACCATGTGCTGTTTACTCAAAATAAATGTAAATAGAATTAGGCAGCACATTTTTTTGCATGCCTGTCTTGCTTATTATGTCCTGATGCAGTTATTCATGTGCTCCTATAAAAGCGCGGCCTCATTTTCATGTGGTTTTGCATTTGTATAGTTTTTGTGAGAGAAGGCATACCCTGCTGCGGTGAAATAGTTTCACGCTGAGATCAGTGGAGCGCATGTAGTTCAGTGAATGCTGTTGTACATTCTCACTTTTGCACATCACAGGAGATGCAACAGCTCATTCTTCCTCACTGGGCCAGAGCAAGTCAAAGATGCAAATGTGGGCATTCAAGCATGGAACCCCTGACCTCAGTAGGCAAAGTCTGAAATTATAGAACAGCCAGCACTTTCCTTTCTCCTAAAAGAACGTGAAATATGCATTGGTTCATTTATTTTTTTATTTTTACCGGGGAAAAAAAACACCCACAGGGCTGTTTTTTTTATCATCCTGCTTGTAAGAGCAAAAGAAAAATGATCAGAAACATCACAGAGAGTGACAGATTTATTCTGAATTCCTATGCTGGCGTTTCAGACAAGATCATATCTGGTTAGCTGAAGTCAGGGGATTTTTACAGTCAGGTCAAACCGCAGTAGTTACTCCTGGCAGAAAACGAATAACAAATCAGATTCTAACTGTAACATTGGTATACAGGTGTGCACACAAAGTCACACATCGTGGCAGACAGCAGAGGTTCCACTCCATGTTTGAGTGTTTGTGGGAAATGTGAAAAATGTATGGCTGGAAAATTCTGCGTGACAAGCAATACAATGACACACTTTTTTTTTTGACTGCACTGCTCTTCTGCCTCCATGTCAGTGTATGCTGTTGTCTATGGCAATTACTAGAGGCATCACTGTGCACTTTGTGAATAATGGAAGTACTCGGTTTGTATTTTCTGAGCCTTCCAGCATGGTAGGAGGTGGAGTACATACAGTAGAACACAAATCATCCTAAACAGGCAATATAAACAATGATTTGATTTTTATATATATGAATTTGCCTGAATATCACCACTGTGAGAGCAACCCCGCAGGAAATTTGCTCTGCACAAATCGCATTTGGCTGCAAAAGCGTAGAGCAAGAAAAATGCTCCATCAGCTCTCATAAGCATTTCAAAACAGTCAATAGTGTTGAGGAACCAATGTGTCGCACAGCTGGGCCTGATATTCAGCGGTCCTTGTGTTGGGTGCTTCTGGGGTAAGGAAAAAAAAAAAAAAAAAAAGAATGGGGCTGAGCTTGCGCGGTCCGAGCAGCAAGCCACCCATGTGGAACGTGCCGAAAAATAATTAGCACAATAACGTGGTGAAAAAGGAAATGCAACTTGAGGAAATCAACTGTTAAGGAACATCTGAGGCCGCAACAAGCTGTGCCTGAGCATATGCTCCTCCGGTGTTTTCAACAATGCTCATTCTTCAGTCCCTGCAGGAGAAAAGCCTCTATTTATAGTTGTCCGACTTTTAATGGTTCCTCATGATGGACTGCGGCTTTGCTGCTTTAAGTCTGAGCAAACTTCCAAGGTAGCACTTTATATATAT
Organism: Pagrus major; assembly: GCF_040436345.1. Classification (NCBI taxonomy): domain Eukaryota; kingdom Metazoa; phylum Chordata; class Actinopteri; order Spariformes; family Sparidae; genus Pagrus; species Pagrus major. The sequence continues at coordinate 24,141,103 of NC_133224.1, read as the reverse complement.
TTAAGTTATGAAGTATAGTACATTAAGTTAACCGTACATTTATCTTTTTTTTTTTTTGCATCAAAAGGAAAAAGCAAACATAAGGTTGCATCTGTAAAATCATTTGATGTTATCAACTCAATTAAAACCTGGAAACCTTTCGTAGACAAATTGCACTTAATTGGAAACACAAATGTACCCACAAACACGACCATAAGTCTTTGGTTTTAAAATAACCTCACTCAGGAAATTAAAAAAAAACAAAAACTTTAAAGGTCTGTTTTACACATAAACCCGTCTCGACAGAATTCCACTTACTGAACACTTTTTAGAACATCTGATAGGGGAAAATCCAGCTCCTCCATGCTGCTCCTTACTGTACCACGTAACAGTGTAAGATTGAACATAACTCTGGTTTTATATATCCTTTAGTCACATACTCTTTGCTATATGAAGTGGCAAGACTGCTGCCTTACTTATCTAGTGTTAACATCACAATTGAACCGACCAAGCTGAATCGTCAAGATAAAGCAGCGCTGTCTTGGCCAGGTGTGAAGTACTGTGCAGTTTACAGGACAGCACTGTCATAGCTGTGATATACTTTAATCTATCACCCCAGTAAAGTTCATTCAATGGTGTTTGGAAGACAGTATGTTGGCCACCACCTCATATAATCAAGAGTCCATAACAGTGAATTGTAATTATCTGTACCTATACAGTCCTCCCACTCAGTCTATTCTGCTGGGGCTTACTGCAGCAGCTCGTCTGAATAGGGGGTATTTATACATGAAATTAAGGTGTAATTAAAATCGGTCTGGTGCTAAAGGGGCTGAAGGTGATTATGCTCATTTGCATAGTACACTGATTTCTTTTTTTAATGCTGCCTTCAGAATCACGACTGGTTCTAACACATTTTAGACATCCATCATTTTAAATATTTCAAACAAAACTCAAACTCTGGGATGATTAGAAAAAGTGTTTATGAGTGATAACATTTTTGCATGCTTAATGTATCTCCGGGGTGAGGCGAGATGATTGACATGCCACCGATGTTAGTTAGTGAAACAGATTAAAATTCTGAATGCGCAGCTTTTTTATTTTTCTTATTTAAGGCGTCTGGCAGATGTTTTTGTCTTGAGTGAATCACTGCCATATTGTTCTCTATAGAAAATATAAGCAATGAAACAAGATTCTGGTGAAAATCCGATGAGGAATCACTGAAACTGGACCTCCAAAAAAATAAACATTAGCATTCAGCTCATTTTTCACAGGCATAACATTTTCTAATTTGCTCCATCGGGCTTGTTTTGAAGCAAATGGGGGACTATTATATGGGCTGAAGACCAAGGAGAAACTCATTACTTCTCACATTATCACCGCAAATGCGAGGAGGAAAAACTAAGCTCTGTCGCTTCAGCATGGTCGCAGGCTAAAGCCTCGGCGTCTCGTCCAGGTTGTAAATGGACCCCTCTCGGCTGATGCGTCCTAAGCCATCCCTGATATTTGGTGAAGGGATGTCATGACTGCTCCAGCTGTCACAGGCACAGCTGTTCACTTTCCCCTTGAGTGAGCAGAGCTGCCTTCGCCCCGCGGCTTGATGGCGTGTGTATGTATGGGCAAGAGTGTGTCCAAGCGCAAGCATGCACGGATACTGACAAGGTGCACTAGCAACACAGCTTATTCCAGGATACGGCGATACAAACAATGGTGCACAAGTAAATTGGGAGCCGCTAGCAAGAAGACTACAAGTTTCCCATCTGTAAAGCAAATTTATCCACTGGTTATTGTTGTCAGGGAAGACATTTATTATGGAGTGATCGACACATGTTCACCGTCGATGACAGTGTTGATGAGTCTGCTTGTCCAAAGAGGCTCAAGAGAACCTGAGGAAAAAGTGCAGCTGATGTATGCACTGCTACATGATTGATGCGTCCCCCCCTTTGGCCTGGGCAAGCATTTACTTTATCACAACACTCTTCACACCATGACTGTGTACCTCTTGAGGTCTAGGTGTCCAAAGTGCTAAAAGGGCCATATTGATTGCATACTGAAACAGTCAGTTATGATGAATGGACACTCACTAAATCAAATTCGGAGATTAATCGGCCAGCGGCGGTGTCATTAGGGCTTTGTTGATGGGTGAATTAATATGGTGATTAAATGAGAGGTTGCTAGTATGTCACCGTGTCAGTTCTGACAAGCTGACCCCGGATCGGCCGGCAATGGAGTAAAAGACACTTAATCATCTTGCACCTATAAAGTGTCTTTGACCTTTGGCATTTACATTTATCATCTAGGGTTGTCTTTATACTTGTACCACAGAATAGTCCATCTTTCACATGAATAGAAACAGCTTGCATTGGCTTGGCAATTCTTGGTTTTAATTTGAATGGGGAAAAAAGGAATCCCTGCATAAACCGAGGCAAGAACACAGCCATTGTGTTACGTCCAACACAGCAGAATGTGAAAAGACTATGAACTGTTTTCTGCTTCTATATTGGTAGAGCTAATAAAAGTATTCTTGGCTGGCAGGAAAATGCAAATGCTGACAAAATCAATGCACCCCGCTGCCAAATCCACAGACACTAGCGAGCAGATTTGGCTCATTTCGCAAACAGGCAATACATATACACAAGCACATGTATACGCACACTCTCACACAGAGACAAATCTGTGATACACTGTGTCCCTATGACCCTCATGCTCCATATGGTCAAGAAGAGGGCAGAGAAAATAAGCACACGGCTCTGTGGGTGACTGCAGCTTGGCAGCCAGCGAGGCCCAGAGGTCTGTGGTGTTGAAGCAACATAGCGATGGTTGGTACAAACCTCTTTTCCGTACCAATGCTCCTGTCCTGCTTTATATACCGTAGTCTAGTGTATGAACTTGGTGGTTGTGTGGGAAAAAAACACATTTTTTTCCCTTTTAGGGCTGAAAATCAGCTCTTAACTGAACCACATTCACACCATCATAAAAGCAGCAAAACAAACAAAACATACATAAATCATGTCTATACACAATATGTTGCTATAAGCACTGGCCTCCCACTGGGCACCACATTGAGTGCAAAATGATAGGCAATGATTGAATTGCAAATGTTTTACAAATTGCCTCAGGATAGAACTAGAAGGACACGCAGAGAGCGCAGACATCCACCAAGGCCAATAGTTCACTTTTTATTCAATCTGTAAGCCCAACCATTATATGTGTGTGGATATATTTTCAAAATTATTAGAATTATGTTGAAATATATATTGCCCAGCTGAAGTCTTATCATCTCAGCAAGGTTAAAATATTTTTCCTTATTTTTTTATTTTTTTATTAAATTTGGATGCGTGTAAGAGTGGAAGAAGATGCATGCTATGCGTGTACACACCTTAGTTTGACACAAAAACATTTTACAGTTGTGGTGATATTACAATTGTACTGTTTCTGTCCCTGAGTGCTCCATAATGACTGCTTCTGTATGAAGTTTGAGCAAGTGCGTGTATCAGCTACCTTAGATGATGACTGGTTCCTGTTAGAGTTGGGCAATGTGTTAAAATAACCCAACAACCGGCGTTTATGATTGATATATTTGCTGAGGTGTGTGTGCATTTAAATTAATTTAAACTCAACAGAAACAAAATAAAACTCACTAAAACCATCAACCATCCAACTATCACCAACTCTGGTTTGGTTTGGTCGAAATAAATTCTTAATTCACAGAGTTAGACGTGTTCCCTTTCTGGCCCTACACGTTTTTATTTACCACTTTGACTCGCTGAGAGTTGGTCTGTTGCTAAACAGCCACTGAGGCCAAATGCCCTATCTCAAAAAGTGAAAAAATAATTTGTGTATCCACCCTGTGATTCAGATCCAGTCCAAAATTTAATGGATTCTTCCTTGACCCATTACAATCTGGCCATAGCCCTACTGACAAACAGAGAAATTTAACCAAAAACACAACCTCCTTGGCGGAGATAATTATAAAGTGCACACTTAATGGTTTGACTCACCCAAATTACATATTTTCTCACTAACCTCTCATGAGCCATGCAGATAATTTTAACAGATAACAGGTGTGAATGCACTTCTGTAAGATTTCTGCTGCCACACCAATATGATGGCAGTGAATGGAATTTGGGTTGTTGTGCTCATAGCATTGAAAATTGATCTCTTTTCTTACTGTTTTCATTGGAGCTACTTTCTACCAAATAAATAGCTGCAATGAAAACTGTGAAAATATGTTTTTGGCTTTAAGTCACTGAATACTCCTCATGTTATCAGACATGTGTTCAGTAAGGACATACTGTACAAGCCATGAACAAAATCACGGCTGTTTTCTCTTACTGCTACTACCACCACTCCTGCTAGAGAGAAGAATTGCATGACAAATTGCGTGTGTGCCATATTAATATAGCTATTGTAGCACATGGGATTCAGTCTCCTAGCTCACCTAAGTTGCACTGATGCACTAGAGCAACGATTGTGTGAATATTCAAACTGAGACTAATTAAACCATTACCATCACATCCAAGGCAATATGAAAGGCTGCCACTTTACTTGTGAATAACTACATAGTTGACTGAATGAATAAATATCCATTCAAAGCAAACTCAGTCGGTGTCAGAAGGCTGATATTCTCCCTATGTTCACTCCTCTTGTCTTTTCCATGGGGATGATGATGGGTGATCGGGTTGTGGGGGCTTTTCGGTTTCTCTCAGTGTAGCTTTAAGCACTCTCTGTCCATTATCAATGTGGAAAAATATGTGCCAATCCCTCTTTTGTTGAAATGCATGCAGCCGGTAGCAAAAGCTTTTATGTCTTTATGTCATTTGTGCCAATGACAGTGCCCCAGAAACATTTTACAGAGTTACTGTTCAGTTTTGCTAGTGGAGACTGTACAGTGCACTTATCGCAAACTACTTAAGTAGATGGGGGCCAGCCCCGACAAAAAGATCATCACACACAAAATAGGAGCACTGGGTGACCTCTAGATGTTTTGATGTGTGAAATAACGTTATTGTGGTACAATATTCATCGAGCGTGATTGGCCATTCACATGTGGCCATATCTCCCAAATGGCTCCCTAATTTGAGTGGACAGGTCCACCATTGGGTCACCCGCCAGTCTAGTCATGCATTTGACCAGGAATAAAGCTGAAATCAATTTCCCCTGGTCTCTCTGTGGGGCCCTTTTCGAATGGCCTTGTGTTTGTGCCTTAGGGAGCACTTACTCCACTTCTGCTGACCTCTTTGTCCTTTCCCCTATGAGCATATCGCCCCCATTGAAATGATAACTGCTTTTCAATCTGTGGTCAAAACAACTGGGCACACTTTTCACAACCCCAATGGCTTTCAAAGCACTTAACCACAGTTACCAGAGAATGAATTTTAGGCAGTTATCAATACAGGTCTGGGTATATGGATTGTCGGAAATCATCCTAAATGCTGCCTGAGGTCCATTTCATGTGAGCTCTTTGCTGGTTGTCCGCCCATGTCTTTTTTTTTATGCTGATTAACAAAGTTGATGGAGTTATAGCACGCTAAAGACAGCTGCGCTTATCATTTCACCCATATCTGTGCATGCAACATAATCATTTCTGGCTGCGTTTGCGGTGTCCACTGAAGGTCTTTTAACATCTTTCAATATAAGGCTATGGTCACATCCAGAAGAACAGTTATTACAGTAGCTCCCAATGGCTTGAATGTTTTTAGCAGTTTACAAAGTTGAGCTTAGTATGTAACATAGAAAGAACAAATGGAAACAAATACAATCATTCTCGAACTTTGTGTCATATGCGATTGTAATTCAATTACTGTACCACCAAGGAGGCCTGGAATCTGTTGCAGAATGGCTCGTTCCAACTCACTGCTTTGGGTAATGGTGTTTTCTTTGCTCGGGAAATGAAATATAATATCATTAAATAGAGATATGCAGAATGAAGTGTCGACAGATTCATCTTGGGTGCCTGCTCAATCTGTTTGTGGGTGCTGAGTGGCTCCCCAATGACAGATCCAGCTTATCATTGAAACATCTCGCTCATGGAAATCTGGGGATTTGGCTCATTCGACATTTTAGAGATTTATGGTTGTCAATATGTTGAGGTAGGAACAAAGACAGGCAATTAAGGAGAGATCCTGAAGAATGCTGAGTAGTCTATTACTAAGGATTTGTTGTTAAGAACTCGCGGGTCACAAATTTGCACCTGTACATGACAAAATCAGCCTTGGACACGGCTATCAGCTGAGACTGAAACCATTGACTAGAGATGGCATGGATTCTCAGTGTTTGCACTAACCCCAAAGATAATATTTGCAGTGGTACCACTGCTTTTAGTTCCAGATAGTGGTTAAGAGGGGCTGGGGAGGGGAAAGAATGAAGAGGAGAGGCAATAAAGAAAAGCTTTGATGTTGTCATGCATGATTGTGAGGAGGCATCCTCAGGCTTGTGTCGAGTGTGTTGATTTAGTGAGTGCTGCAGAAACGAGAATACAGATGGCTACTGGTGCTATTCGGGGCTGGGCTCTGAGAATTAGAACCTCACTCTGACATCCTTTATCAGGATGGCTTTTCAAATGCTTCAGACATGAACGTTACATTTTGTTCCTCAAATGTGGCACTTTGCCTGTTTAATTAATTTACTTTGGGGTCGGGCCGACTGTCATTAGCGAAAGGACCATGGAAATTGGCACAGGAGGCACGGACAAATCAAACAGTGAGTGTATTTATTTGTCCTAAAAAAATTACAAAACCAATAAGTGTATCCTTATTCAACACAGCTCATGTTTATTCATTGGATACAGTTTTTTAATCGAACTGATACATACAAATACTATATATCTCTAAATACACATTTAAGGGAAAGTTTAAATTCCTAACTTACAAACTAATCTACTCTTGAGGCTGATGAATTTTAACTTAAAGCATAACAAAAGAAAAAAAATAATCAATTGAAAGTATGATGTTACTGAATAACAAAGCACAGCCATGTGATTGCTTGGCAACGACCGCTAATTCTGGTGGCACACATGAGGTCTCCAGGTGTTTGGATCTTGCCTGTCTCTAATGCAACAGCAGGGCATTCCAAATGCCTAACAGGATTCTGCACCTGAGCTCGGGACTGGAGAGCCAGACAATATGGGGGTGTTTTGTTCTGAAACATCGTTCATGGATCATGCAAGCAGCCACTTAGGCAAAGGTGACAGATGTTTCCCTATATCAGACCCAGGAAATAAATAAATAACTGCAAAGTGCAACAAATGAGTTGCGTCCACTCCATGTGGTGGACATCTGTGCTACAGACTGCCTCTAGTTGTGGCTCGGGTCCCTTTGTTTTAGCATCAACGGATGATTTTCTTCTTAAATATGAAGTAGCCTCTGCTTTAAAAAAAAGTCAAAATTGGTGAGTTAAAAACGATTTTTTACAAAAATAGTTCTGTGTGTATGTGTGTGTGTGTGTGTGTTTGACATGTAGCTGTTTACCACATCATTAACAAAGGACTTTCAAGAATCAATAAATACATGTCAATATAAGGCCACTGTGACGGGGCTGAACTCCTTTCCAGGTATCGCTATGAAACCGAAACATTTCTTTGAACCACCAGGATTTAATTAAATATCTGTAATGCTGAAATGTTTCAAGGCCACAAGTTAAAATAATATAGTTTAAAAAACTTGAGTAGTTCAAGAACCTGCAGTCACTCTGTTGTAACCAGAGAGACATGACCTTAGCTGAGTTTTAATTTCCAATGACAGACAAATTCAACTTGGAGGATTTCGTCTGCATGTAAATATTCTGATGAAAGGGGACCTTTATGCTCTGCCTTCCTTCCATCTTTTTTTCTTAATATGACACACTAGCAGCAGCCTATTGTACATTACACTTGCAAGTCATGCACATTTGGCTAAACACAGCTCAGAGGCATAATGTAATCAGGGAAGCCATATTCTTGTCGCACAGAATACCCAGTATTTTGGAAAATGGGATTCAGCGCATTCTCATCAAACCCCTGGAATGAAATATGAAAAATTGTTATAGCTGTGGTGTTTGCTAGAATAATATGCTCGCCAGGTGAATAATCACACTGGCTGGAAGTGACAAACCAGTGTGCTGTGCCATAAATAAGATGGGAATGGGGCAGAGGAAAATTATTATTATCCCTTAAGGACAGTGTTCTGCTGTTACTATTCTAAAATATAAGACTAGTGCTTATACATATAAATTCAAACTCAGACTGTTTGGCACTTTCCAGTTCCCCAACACTCAAAAGGGCTTTAGATGAATCACAACTGTGATGACATGCATCCCCAAACAGTTAAGCCACTGTTTGATGAATGTGATCCACTAAATACAGTGAATGCGGAATATAGTTGGCAGAGGTTAGCTGTCAGAGGATTCTGCTGGAGTAAGCCACAAAATACCCTGTAAATTCAACTGTTTTCTTTTCTACTAAAAGCGAGAAAACATGTGTCACTGGTTCAGCTGCCAACATTATCAATGGCATTCAGACCTGCATGCTAATAACAAGACTAAGAGTCTACAGTCGTGCCAACAGGCTCTATGGGGCTGTATTAAGACACAACAGCGCTTAGAGATAAATGCTAATAAAAGCTTGCTAACATGCTTCCGATTACAATGCTAAATGCATATCATATATACATGTATAATGGTATGGTGTAAAGTTTAATATGTTCACTGTGTTAGTTTAGTGTGTTAGCATGCTGACATCTGCTAATTAGCGCTCAACAAAGTCCATCTGAGGCTGATAAGAATGTCATTTGTTTTGCAGGTTTTCGAGCTGATGATGTTAAAATGGAAAACTTAAGGGATTAACAAAGATATTAAAATTCATCCTGAAAGGAACTGGGTAAAATTCAACCAATCAAATCAACAATAAGAGAACACTACCAGTGAAGCCCATTGGTAAATCAAACTCTTCTTTTATTCTTCTAATCTTTCAATTAAATATACTCTCCACTTCTGATAGAACAGATGCTATAGCAGCAGCTACAGTATGTATGCTAACCTCGTGAGAAGCCACCATTGCTGTTTTCAAATAGTTGCCTCTCTCGCTGGTAGCCACACCTAAAACACACCTGTAGCTGCCAGTAATTCCTCATAGGACGCTGATTGGTCCAAAACAATTGTGGTGCAGCCCAAGCACATAGCCTGAAGCCTGCCAAGATGGATTTCTGAGATCACATGATTGCATGATCTTGCGAAACCCAACTGCCTTGCAGCCCTAAATGACTATACCAAATGTCATGGAAATCCATTCAGTGGTGGTGAGGATATGTCAGTTAGGTGGAACGTCCAACCGACCGACTGACCAACCAACATTGCCAACCACAGAGCAATGCTGCTAATGTGGCTAAAACCTGAAAATTTAGATTGAATGATACAACCAGACAGTAACATTGTTTAACTAAGCCTCCAGTCTGAGGGAATAAAATGTTATACATTTAAAGATTTATAAATTTAGTTTCCTCCAATGTCAAATCATAAAAAAAGATTGATGGTTAAATTTGCCCCTGCAAGAGCCCCTTTTAACATTTTTTGTAATGGTAACTGCAAATATGATAAATTATGCTGAACGTACAGCTGGAGACTAAGGGCTTTGTATGGGTTTGCTCAGAACAGTTTGAGTAATATTCTGTAATTAAGGTTTTATGCTTGTTTATCATTCTGCTCATGTAAAGGATGTCTCTCCAGTAATTGGAAATTCAACTTCCCATCCTACCAGGGGCGATGTCAAAACATTTACACCTTGGCTTGCAAATCCGATAAGACCAGATTTATAGAGATAGTGATCTCATCTCTGACTGTTATTCACAGATATCTTCTGACAGTCACATTTGAAGAGGCCACGACCTTCAGAGTCGCTGCTTTGTAATGGAAAGAAACCAGTTAGCCTGAATTAGTGAACCACATCAGAGGGTTCAATAATGGACTCCCTCTATCCTGTAACTTTGTCAAAACAACAGATTGATAGGGAACCTATACCGGTTCAAGTCTTTGAAATGCCACAAAGGGGCAGCTTGAAAGCGGATGGATTATGTCCCCTTTGAAACTTGTGATTCCACGCCACTAACCAGAGTCTTAAACTGCCGGATGATTTCTGATATCTCCTTTCAAAATAAAAAAAAGGGCAGCTCTGACACACCAAAGAGGTCAAAGAAATCAAGTGAATCCAAAAGACTGGTAATTCTTTGGTGGGGTCCATTTCTTAAACTAGATAAAGTGTGTCGTCGGAGTAAAAAGAAAAGCCTTGTTTCTCATTTTCCCGAGGTTCCATTCAGCTATGTCGGCCTTATCTTCCATCCACAGCCAACTGTATGGTCCAACACTGCCTTGATACGACAAGTGTAAGATAAACTTGACAGATCAACTTTTTCGATAGTCACCGAGCCCATAAACAACTGGGGCCCCTAATCTGATAATCCACCAATGAAAGATTAGGCGCGGGGAGTATTATTGTGTTGTCACTCTTGCTTACAGGGTCACATGGGCTTTAGCTGCCAGGGTTAGACATCCCTCGGCAAATACCAGCAAGGTGTCACATCTCAGCAGGTGAGGTGTGGCGATAAGACAGACTGGGGGGGATATTAAATGGTCAAACTGCAATTATCACAGGAATTAATGAGAAATCAAGAATCTACAGGGAGGCGACAGGGTGGCCTTGTGATTAGAGACACGTTATGTAGCTGAAAGGTTGCATATTTGATCCCAGAAATACTTCATGTGTGTTGATATACAGCTATTTGTATTACAAAGTATCCCCAAACAAGATGGTGAGCTACTACCTGCATGTTCTCTTTCTGTATCAGTTGAATTATAGAAAATGTTCTATAACAGAAACTTTGATTAGTGCTATGAACGACATTAACACAACCCTCATTGTCTTCCCCTGCTCTTTTCAGTTTGCAATCCTGCTTCACTTTACATTTCTGAACCCTGGTATTAAGCATCCAGGCAGCTCCTGCATATGCTCGCTGCTATCTCGCAAGGAGAGCCGGAGAGTCGGAGTAATTCAAACATTCTTCAAACTGCAATTTATTTTCCCCGAGTTGTAATTATGGTCTATTAAAATGCAAATGATGTCAATGGCAGAGCAGCGCTAATCACTCAATGTCTGTTTATGGGCAGTACAGCCACATTAGAGAGAGACTCACACAGTGGAGACTGAGATGAGCAGAGATCCTCTATCTGTGAAGGATCCAATAAATTAGACCCCTTTCTCAATGGATGGTGTGCATTTTCTCAAGGGATGTAAAGATAATCTTACCACATCAAGTTAAATATGGTAAGTTACAGTTTATGATTTCAGATGCTGGCACACTATATCTACATCAATCTACAAAAAGTGTACGTGACTAACATATTGCTTCTGTGGACTGTTGTATATTAACAGATGCAACTGTATATTACTTACGGCTGAAGAATATGGTCAATGACAGATATTGCAATAGTATGACACGGATTCAAAACACCTATTATAATTCGCAAAACTTATTGCAACAGATGTTAAGCACCTTACAGCAATATTTAGTGACAATAGTTAGTCAGTTGGCTTGCTAGTTCTTTATTTTATTTTTTTGTTTTTTATTATGCATATTATGATAACTATAAAACCCAATCTGTAGTCCATAAGTAAAGCTTGAGATCAATATAGACTAATTTACTGCCACATATTACCACTCAAAGTAATGTAAATTGATGCGCTCTGACTATAATTAGATAATGTAATTCCCTTTAGCATTCATCAACACTGCTAATAAGCTATGCAATGTACACAACAATATTGCTTATATGCAGTGGCTGTCTTAGAGTACTGGCACCTTTTTTAGATATTGGCTATTTAAACAGAATTTCAGATTAAATTGATATAGAAATGATTTGCAAGACTATAAAAATCCTTTGAGATATTTGATCTTTTGATCATCCTACATGGTATGGAGTCATTGGTGATGTCACATGTGCAGATTTTCAGCTGGGAGGAGGTCCACATTCAAACACATGAGGTCAATAATTATCCATATTTCAGTGTTTTATTCATGAGTGCATAGAGTAGCCACGGGTAGAATGAATGTTCATGCATGTTAAACTACACATGATTTCCTGTTGTGGGTCATGTGAGTGAAAGCCACACAGGAGCTGCACTTATGGAATGAATGTGATGAGCATGAATTACGTCTGCACTGTAAGCAACCTATTTGCATGTTCTTCTCTGTGTTGTGTATCATTTTCGGCACACTGCTATTTTATCTCGTGGCTGATGTATGTTCTCTGCTCCCATCACTTTTGCTATGCATTGCATCGAGCCTGGTGGGGATTAAAGCTTATCTATAGTACTGTTAACCATATGCCGTGACAACAACCTCATGTCCCTCTTATCTCAGGGTTAGCTGCTGACAAGACATGGTGTTATTAATAATCAAAAAAAACCCTCTGAACTGCTCACCGGGATGCAGCCCAAACATGCATAACTGTCACTGAAATTATACAAAAAACCTGAGCTTGGATGGCAAATGTAAGTATGTGTTTAAAAAGCAAGTGAAATTGTGTCTATGTTTCAGTATTAGCTCAGAAAAAGATGTTAATTTGGCACTTGAGATACAGTGGGGGCATGTTTGACACAGTCACATGCAGTCTGATGGGAAATGTTGAACTCTCTCCAGAAATAAGCATGGTAAGATAACACTGCATGCGTTCGAGGCACAGAAACTGTCACCCTGCACACTTAACAAATTGGGAACTTGCGGCCGTGGTAGTGGAGTGCCTTTGTAATCACTGGTGAGAGGATTTGTGAGAATATAAATAGCACTTTCATTAGATCAATACTGTCATCCCTCCTCCGTCGGCTCACATTAAGAGCACAAGCTGGGTAATAATGGAGGACTGGTTGGACACACTCTGTAGCATTCTGTTTGATCATAAGGGGTGGTGTCCCCTAGGGCGCAGTCTCTGGCCTGCTGATAAATTCATCTTTCTGACTGTCCCCGTGGGAGCTCGCCAATGAGTGAGGGACATTGACTTTTCATTAAGGAGATCACTGCATTGGAAATTGAATTTATTTTGGGCTTAAGAACATAACAGAGCTGTTTGCGAGTCGGCCCGAAGGCCACAGAAGAACGCCGATACACTGAAAAGCTGATGGAATGTTTTGGTTGACTAATAACGTTCCCCTGTTCCCTGTAGTGAAAAACACACAGGTGTCAAGGAATAACATGCAGAGTTGAGGACTCTGCTGTTATTATTGGATATAGTGCGCTATAGTTGTTCTTTACACTAGGCTGTTAATGCTGTTAGCCTAGTTTGAAATGATGATAGCAGCCTGGGGCATATAAGAATGCTGCATACAGCTACATACAGAATATATTAAGAGTTGTTGACACACCCAGCAGGCTTTGCCGTATAATAGCATTTGTATATATATATGGGTTTATTACATTTGGCACATCCTAGAAGCAGAAACATACACAGACGTATTCATAAAAACCTTTAAAATATGGTGTTGTTTTAATATATGTAATTTTACCAGAAAATCCTCATAACTGTCTTTTTTTTACGCATGACACATTTTTTCAAAAAACAGGGTCATCAAAATGAGTTTAGTCTATACAATGCAGTAATTTAATGTGCTCATTACATTTATGTATAAAGTATATAATTGTACTCTTCCAGTTCCATTGCAGGGGATTCAGTGTTATTTATCAACTGCATTTTACCACCTAAGTTCACAAAGGTTCAGCAAAATATCGAGGGTCACTCCCTCACTGTACCCTCCGCCTATGCAAAGCTTTTACACTTGCTGTAAATTTCATCAAGGTGAGCTAAAGTGTTTACCCCATTAATTTATTTCAGCTAAAGCCAGAGCGCTGACCCATAAAATGAGCTAAGATAATACTGACCTTAACATGGTCTTCTGCACATGGAGGTAATTGCTAAGGCTCCAGATCAATCAATATTGACTTGCCAGGTTTTTTTTTTCTCTCTTCCTCACCCACTATTGCTTGAGCTGAATGTGTAAAATTGGCTTTAGATGGATGGAGAACATATCCCTGATAGTTTAACCTTTATCTAGCTAACATGTTCACTTATCTGTACCATTATAGATTTTGCCAGTCAAGCTGTTTCACAGCAAATCTGTTGAGTGTTAAAAGACACAGGCACAGTGTACAGGCAGGCTAATTGTGGACTTAATTCTCTTGAAGAGTTAAAACACATACAGTAAGACTCTTACTGTGGAACATGTAAATGCATGTAAAAGCATTACAGCCATATGGAGACTTAAAGCAATAACATTTCAACAATAAATCACTGAGAAAAAACAAGCATGCAGGCACACACACACACGAACACACGCACGCCTTTACATCACAATCGCTGTGTACTCTGAGGCATTTGATTTCTCTTTAATTTTTCAAGGTAGGGGCACAGACTTAGCAGGCATTTCCATCTTGACTTGATAAATCTCACAATCTTCTTTTCCCTGCCACACTGAAGTAATTTATTTTCTATCTCTCCGAGCTATATTTTCCAGTTAATATTTCATTTTTTTTCATACAACCTGACAAAGGATGCCACAAGGGATGATAAGAAGTCTGAAACCTTTGCACTCCCGCTCTAGATACAGGATTTACCTTGAGAATTTTTTCGAAGGAATAAGACTTCTAAAATAAGCTAGACACTTAAAACAACATCAATGTGTTCTTTTATAGCAGCACAAGCATCAGCTTTTTCTCATCGTTAATCATTAATGTCTAATTTGAGTTTTGATGTGCATTTAATTCAAGTTCATAGATGACTGCAGCTAACCACAGGGTTACAACCCGCATTGAGTATCTGATGAAAACAACTAAATAACACGTGCTACAAACGTTTTTCCCCTGAGGTAAAGATCACGACTGGCTGACTACAGTCTCTATTTATAGAGTTTTTTTAAAAACAGCAAATCCTGATTGTGTCACTCAGACCTATTTTCATACCCAGTAGCTAAAGATTTGTCATTCATATGCCATAAATTTGCTCTGTTTTGACTCAGGATTATGATGGCAAATTCAAATGACTAACACTGTTGCATGAAAACTATGATCTCATAGACTTACAAAGCCAGTTTGTATTCTTTGCAGCAGAACCAAATTACATGTTCTTTGAGTGATGGGTAGCGGTGTCCTTCTGGCTATTCAACTCGCCCTTAATTTGAATTTGATAAGATTTCTGTTTGAGACATTGTTAGGCTAATGTAAATTTGGAGGGAGGACGAGAGCCTACCGCTGGCTTAACTTTGATGAGGTGTTAATATCTAATATCAAAAGCAGATAAAACCCTTATTAGCCCCAGTGGTCTTGCTAGAGTGGGAACTTATTACACAGAGGAGATGAGACGAAAGCAGATGAAGCAATAAGACTGCCGGGGGCTTTGTTACATGTCCTTAAGCTTTCTGACGGGGTCAACTTAATTTTGTGACTTAAATGCTGAGGGTTTACGGATGCAGACAAGCTGACATTGTTTGAGAGATCTAATTCAGACTCTCATATTTCATAGACTGCAAACATCTGGGGGATTACAGTGTCTCGAGCCAGAGGCAGTTTGATAATCGGTTGTCATTTTAGGAGTTGTTTGCCCGTCCCAGCTTTGGTGGTTTCTAAAGGTCTTTGGTTCAATCAAATGTTTGTGAGATTAGTTGGCTGCACTCCTTTCAAGAACCATTTCCATGTGGGTTGGATTTTAATGTTTGCCTTTAGGCTTTCATGGTAAAACATTGAAAATATGCTGGAAGACTGATAATTTTGGACGGTGAAAGTTATTTTGAAAAAAAATTTTGTCATGCTTTGCCGTCATTTATTGGTCAGCAAGGATGTATACACACTGTAAACTCAAACCAGTTATGAAATGTGAGTCAGTAACATTAACTATGAAGAGGATCATTGGAGCTGGATATAGACTGATGATGTGTAGAGAATGAACAACAAGACTAAGAGTCTACAGCCATGCTAGCAGCTCTGTGAGAATTAATGTAGGCACAGCAGTGCTAACATGCTAATGTTTAGCAGGTAAACATGTTTACAATCTTCGTTTAGTGTGCTAGCATGCTAACAAATGCAAGTTAGCACTAAACGAAAGGTATTGGTAAGGCTGGTAGGAACTCTGTGAAACAAGGTAAAAACTACAGATGTGAGCCTCATGGTGATGCTAGAGGAAAGTCAAGGGATCACCAAAATAATAAGGATTCATTTTGTGCTCATCCATTCAGTAGATATTGAGATATGTCTGTACACACCAAAGTGGTGGAACAACATACCTGCATTGCCTTCCATCCATCCATAAAGAATAGTGTTTTAAAATTGGACTTTATTGTGAATGTGAATTTGGTTTTACCATGTATTCATTGTCTCGTAACTTCCTTAGAATAGTTGATGTTGTCAGTAGTTTAACCTCATTAAGTATAAATGCAGCCTTACATACACTGCTGAATTGTAAGGCATTGTAAACTCCCTCCCTAGACCTCTACAGAAAGCACAAAGTAAGCAGACTGTTTGTATGCCACTAATCAATGCTTTGGACCAAGAGGAATGAGCTTTTGACTCACTGACTGAGGGACGGCATCAATACAAAACGTTCACCCTAAACAAGTCGGAAAACACCTTGGGTTCCAGCACTATGTCCCATTGATTTCTGTTCAACTCAACGCGGATTCTGCAGCTTTTAGACATTTAATTCCCTTTCAAGCAAAGTCATTACACAGCCGAGCATTTAATTAAGCAATCACAGCGGTACAATCTGAATGATTCAGTGTCTAAATGAAGGCCAAGTTGGCAGAGTCTAAATGTGGGCCGAGTTGGCATTATTGTGCCTTTACAGTTCCTAATGAAGCTGCTTCGAAAATTTAAGATTCATGGAAAAATCAAATGCCCTCCCTCAACATGTGAGTCTAACAGCTCATCAAAAACAACCCAAAAAGCTAACATTTTTGAATTCACACTCAATAAATCCACATAGTTACACTCCTAATTAAGTGTGTTAAAGGATTTTTTGAGATGGAAGGAGCCAGGTATTCATGGCTGACCTACTTCCTTCGCAAAAGAAACATTATTTAAGGGGCATGGGCACAGATGTGTCTGAGGATGTACTGGGGAGGTGTTCTCACCTCTCCATGCATCTGTGAACAGGGCGACACTTTATTATGTCTGGATGCGGCCTCTATGTGCTTGGTTTGCTTTCCCTCAAATGAGCTCAGCTGTAGTGACATTGAAATTCACAAAATGTTTACAGTTGGTCAGTCAGCATTGCTTGTTGTGCATATCATAATGAACTTTGGATAATGGCAAATACAGTACTTTGATGCGTTTTAATTCTCACAAATCATTTGAATCAAGTCTTTTCTCAGAGTTGATTGCCTTGCCACGCCGTATCAGCGCTGTTTATCTAAAAACAATTACCCAGAAAAATAGGAAAGCAATATTTAGCACTGTGATTCATTCATTAAACAATGCTATCAAAAATGGCAAAACTCCTGCAGCCAATACAAAATAGACAATTAAATCCATGTCCCACTGAAGCAGTGTGGACAAACAATGCGAATGAGTTTATGGTCTCAAATAACAAATTGCTTACAAATTTAAG
This sequence comes from Pagrus major, assembly GCF_040436345.1. NCBI lineage: Eukaryota > Metazoa > Chordata > Actinopteri > Spariformes > Sparidae > Pagrus > Pagrus major. The sequence goes on along the minus strand of NC_133224.1, from coordinate 24,123,514 downwards.
TCTCTGGTAGAAGGAGAATTAATTTCATGGCAGGTTTGCCACTGACGCTGCAAAAACCCTGTTCAATACAAATGCGGTGTGGTGTTCTGTGTGATTCTCTGTCACTCTTCTTCTTCTCTCTGTAGTGGGCAGGTGTGCAGGTGGCACCAGCACCTGTGACTGCACCTGTGTGGTTTGTGTCACAGTATGTTGGTCTCTTGAAGCCATTTGTTCCCAGCATGCGAGCGTGCTCTCTGCTGCTACAAACATAAATTGTCCCAGGTTTTTCCCTTGACAATTTTATAGGAACAAATTAATTTAATCTGTGATTGGAAGTAAATCATATTGTCTATGTGGATGTTGAAGGAGTAGTGTTGGGAAATGTGCTCGTTTGCTTTTTTGGTGAGACTGACACCACTCTCATGTCTCTTTTATGGTAAATATGTGGTTTAGCAAAGACAAAAACTCGAGAAAATAACTAGCCTGGCTCTGTTTTGATGGTCATTCTACCACTCTATTCAATACCAATCTGTTTGACCAGCTCCTCTAAAGCTTATTGATTAACACTTTGTATCCGGCAGGGACCAGTTGCCTCCAAAGCAAACCAAAGCTGGACTGTTTGTGTTTATTTGGCCCAAATAGCCAATGTTCCAACTATAGACATTAGCTGTAACTAGCTAGCAGCAGACCCACCAAACATGCCCTTTTTTTTCATGACTGATCTCACCAGAAACTCCCGTTATGTTATTTACCTCCCGTCTCTCTCCTTTTCCCTCCAATTTCTGTATGTTTATGAAGCCATTTCATAAAGCTCTGGCATTAGTGTAAATTTTTCCCTCAAACACGTCAGAACAATTTCCATCAGTTTGCCTTGCCCTGGGCAAATTAGCATCCAAACAAAATGTCTTCATGTTGACTTTGTATGTAATCACACTGCCTGTAAAATTCACTTCGCATTCTGTCTGAACGCACAGTTCCACTTCAGTTTTTGTGCAAATTAAACAGACAACATATAAAATCTTCATTGCTGAGCTATAGAGCTTGTAGGCAGATTCTGTTACTTGCAGACAGAGCCAGGCCTAGCTAGCCTGTTTTTCCCTGTTTCTAGTTTTTTTGTTAAGCTAAGCTAACCTGCCTGTGGCTCCAGGTTCATAATAACTGCACAGGCATAAGTGTGGTATCATGTTCTCAGCTAACTCTTGGCAGGAAAGTGGATAAGAAAGCGAAGAGGTTTTTAGATGTTTTCATGCTATTTAGTATGAGAAAAGTTGGTCTATTGTTAAAATGTACACAGAAATGTAAAGGCCAAAAGCCTGCGCCAAAGTGATTGTGAAATTCTTCCTTGATAATGATACCTGGTGCTTTCGCATTTTTAAAAACTCTATTTTCCCCAAACTTGAACTTTGACATTCTAAACTGCGACTACAGATGTTAATCAAAGTCAAAACTTAATCCAGGCCTGATAAGATGCTCTATTTAACAGACCCGTTTTAGCGGGGGGCTCGATCAGGTGAAATGAAGAGGAACTGATTGCTTGTGGTGATTGTGCTGATTACATTTTAATTTTAAAACTTTCCTCCTAGTTCATGGACCTGAACAGTATAGCAGACAATGACATAGCAGGCTGAGTAAATGCCAAGGTGTCTCATAGGCTGGCAGGGAAATACCACACTTTTTTAGTTTAGTTGTGTTGAAGTTACAGAACTGTGGCAGAATATGGATTTCACAAATGGACAAACAATACTCTACTCAGAAAAATTGAGTCGTTCGTACTAAGTATAGACTAAAAATTGTGTAGTTATAGCTGTTTTTCTACTTGACCGACTCCTTCCACCTGTCATTGGTGAAAGTATAAAGTAACACTGAATTATCTCCATGAGATCCGAAAGCAGAAAATGCAATTTTAATATGATCCTTTATAAAACAATCATGTTCTGTAGGAGGGAGAGTTCAGCATTCCTGACTGTGGGCAGAATTCACAATGACTGAAATCCATGTTGCATATCCCCCCTAGTCAAAACATTATGGATGCTTGTGCTACAGCTGTCATATAAATGGCATTTGAAAATATGCGATGAAAGGCATTTGCATGAAATACGGCACGGGATAAAACATTAGCATATTGGGAGGGGGTATTTGCAATTGTGTCCATGCCCTCTCTTGGAGATGACAGATCGTTCCATGAACGTGCATGTGAAAAAACACCTCATAAGCTACTGACAGGAATTTCAAAATCGAAATATTAAAAAAATAAGGAAATATTAATATGTTGAGAGCAGATTTTTGCCGTGTTTACATAAACACAGTACTTAATGCAGGTCTAGTAGGCATTCAGTCCAATCACTGTAAGCACGAATAACCTTGTGCTAATGTAAGATCACAAGAGGACTGAGACTAATCCATGCTATCAAACCAACGTGAAACCTCTTACAATGACAAAAGTCTGAGACCGACAAGTCATTTTTATAAAATCACATCAATTTTTCAGAACTTTTGCATCCCAGTGGGTCTAATATCATGGCAGACATATCAGTTTAAATCCAGAAAATTGCTCTTGATCTTTTTTTACATCATTTTGCATCTTTTCCAATTTGTTCTACAAAGATTTGTGTCTTGGTGTGACACCGCAGATTTAGGAGCTGATGGCAAACTGACTTGCCATCTTTCTGACTGAGCTGCAGCTGTGAAAAGTTAACTGCGAGCAGGAATATTTTAACGTCATTCTCCTTTACATTTTGTGGCTAAAGCATGGGTCATGAGAAAAACCTCCTGGGTCTTTCTGTTTACGTCCCATGACCAGATAATCATCCTCACTTCAGTCGTATTGTTTGAAAGGAAACACATCCTACGTATTGTGCAGTTAATAGCTAAACAAAGGTTTTCTTTGTGGAGCACTGTAGCAGATTATCCGTATCACATGGATGATATTCAAAGTAAATGGTCATAAAATCATTTTATGAGCATGTGCTGGCTTGAATCCAAGCTCTCACTATTATATTTGGCTCTATTAATGTATTGATACTACTATTGTTCAAAGTCGTTCTTCTCTGGAAAGAAGTGAGAAGAGTACAGTATTTTGAGATCAGAACAAAGACAAAACTATACCGAAATTTGGATTTCCAACTGTATAACTGAACCAGTCGGCAACATATTTGACTGATTGACACTATCCTGTAGTTTGTATTTTATATACCCTAAAGAACCTTGAATTTCTGTAACAGTAGTTTCATAATTTATATTTTTTTTCTGAAAATTTGTAAAGCACTTTTGCCTAAAAATAACTAAAATGTATCCCCAAACTGCTGGTTTAGTTAACATGGTGATGTCAAGGAAATGAGCTAACAGCTGTGGAAGTAATTGCTTACAGCTAACAGAGCTAAAAGAGCTAATAGCTAAACACACAGCAGAATGGAGAGTTTCTGTTCAGAGGAACATGAGACCTTTTAAGATGATGACATCTTGCAATTTTGAGATCTTTGAATCAACAATTTGAGCAAATCTTGTAGAAATTTGTTTTTTTTCACATATTTTGTTAACCTTAAGTTCTAAAACTTAATGTGACACCACTGCAAACCTTGTAAATGATGGCCATACAAAATAATGTTTGATTTTCTCTCAACATGAAAACCTTTGATGTGTTACGTGTTGTTGTACATGACCTTTTGAGGTGAGGGCATCAGAGAGAAGGATTTTGTGAGTTGAAAATGATAATATTTCCGCATTATGCCCTGTTAGTATGAAGAAAACATGATCTCATTTGCCACACCGTCTCAATAACAACGAGTGAACACATTCAGCTGGACAATTGAACTGTATGGGTTACTGTGGCTGTCTGTCTGTGTTAACAATTGTGCAAAACAAGGCAAGCTAACATTTAGACCCAATATGAATTAAGTAGGTTTCAGGGCAACAAGTATATATTTAATATGTGCATATTTTGTGTCGTGTGCTGTATGTGAGTCTGCATCTATGTATCTAGAGGCATATGTCTGTATGTGCGCATGTTTTCATTCATGGGAAAATTGTTGAAAGAAAGCTTAGCAAAGGGATTTGGAAACTTTGCAAATGTAGTGTATGCATGTAACAACAAAACAACATCAGAAAATCAGTCATTAGTTTTAACAAGGGCGATAAAACAAAATATTTAATTTGTCATATAGGCAACTGCATATTTCTGAAGCTGTTTGCTTGTGGAACACTGTAGCTGTGTGCCTCGGTAAAGATGTCAAGGGCTGTTAAATTTGTTGCAGTTATGACTTGTGTTTTGTCTTACACTTGCTGTAATACATTTGACAGATGTAAGGGCCTATTCACTGACTGTGACAAACAGAGTGCAAGTCCTACAGCAAATATCAATCAGTGCACCATGAAAATGTGGCATGATTGATGAATATTAATAACTCAAGCCGGGAACTGCAGGCTGCAACTAGAACCCAATCACATTGTTGTTTGAGAGTATCATGCAACTTTATGTATATGTAGAATATATGAGGAAAAAAATACAGCAGTGATGTCATTGGGACTTCTAAATATTAAAAATATCCATCTCACATCACCAATCTTAACTTACCTGTCCTCATCACCTCTGCCAATATCCAAATTTGACTTATAATATCCATTATAAAACCATACAGCTCTAAAGATAAACCACATAGAGGGAAGTCAAATCCTTAGAGAGGCTTACCTTGAGGTCGAAGGTGTGAAAGTCATGGAACATTCTCTCTCCTGAGACCTGTGACAGAGCGGGGGAGGGGTGAGACGTCAGTCATGATTAGGCCGCAGTGCAATTACAGAGCAACTCCTCTGACAGTGATTGATCAATGAGGAACTCCCTTAATGAAGACAAGGACTCAGGGGCTCCCAGGAGCAAATTGGCAAAAGTAAGTACTGGGAATAGTGTCCCAGATTGCTAAGGCACTAAGAGGATCATCCCGTCTGTGGCGGCAGTTTGGTCGTGGCGGAAATACAGGTGAGCGTCTCATTTCATACAGCTGGAACAGAAGCCAAACTAAAGTAGGACTATCAAAACTTAGAGGATGGTCATTGCCACATGCTCACATGATATTCCAGCATACTTATTGATTCTGACCAAACTCTTGCCCACTGTTTGTTGACAATGGACATTCAAGTAATGATTCTCAGTCATATTTTTAGGAAAACATCTAATCCTCCATTATCAAATTTAAACCTGAGTTTCCGATTACTAGTTTTGCTATGAAGCATCCCCACATTTGGTTAAAGGGACAGTTCCCCCCAAAATAAATAATCCATATTTTTCCTCTTACCTGTAGTGCTATTTGTCCATCTTGATTGTTTTGATGTCAGTTGCTGAGTATATATCGGCTATAGAGTTGTCTGCCTTCTCTCAAATATAATTGAGCTAGATTGCACTCGGCTTGTGGTGCTTAAAGCGCTAAAAAGATACATTTGAAGAAATCGACAGCACTGTCTCTTTCTAGAAATCATGACCTGGTTACTCATGATAATCCACAGACCGTGTTGGGGTCAGTTTCATGGAGGAACATATTTTCTCTCTACTGAACTACACCCCACGACTCTATCGTCTATCTATCACTGCACAGAAGGAAGTTCCTCCTGGACCAGAGGCTAGCTAACTAAGCTGGCTAATGTTACAGCTCAGCTGATGAGGACAACATCTAGTGCTGTCACAAGCTCAAGCATCTTGTCCATAGAGTAGATGCATGTACCCCTACAGTTGGCGTGTCTAGATGGATTAATAGTACTACAGATGAGCGGAATAATATGTATTACTGATCCTGGAGCGAACTGTCCCTTTAACATCTTGTGCATGAGGGCACATGATGAGGTGAGGCATGAGGTGATGAAAATCTCATGTCCTGTCGCTGCTTTTAGATTGTGTCTGAGATTGGCATTTGGTTTTGGACCCAAAAAATGTAGCAGTGAACTAACTGGCAATGAAGAAGAAATCTGCTAGCAAGCAAACATGTGCAGCTCTTCCTGATATCGACTTCACAGTTGTTCTTTTTGTATTATTTCCCTTTTTTTTGAATGGCTGCATTGGTAACATCATGTGGGAGGTTTATTTAAAAATTCACAATATGTCTCTGGGTTGAGATTAAAATGTTAACCTTTATTGTCTATTCTGAGTGCACTCAAGGTATGCAAGGTTGTCAAATAGTTGTTTCATTTTGAGTTATTTCATGAACTGATGACTCTTACAAACCCCGCAGATCAATACCCTATGGAGTAGCAGGGCAGCCATCATAGATCAGGGCATGTGAGTTTGAAAAAAAGCTGTGGCTCCTGTTTCAGCATGCAACATGTTAACCATCTGATGCTGCTACACTGCAGAAGCTTCTAAATTACACAAGAAAAGCTTGACTTCAGAAAACCTTATTGTATATCTGGTTATGTCTTATTGCTCAGAGAGCGATCAATAAGTTGACAAAGATGGGTTTTAGTTTGTTTTTGTGTTTGATTTCATTAGCCAAACACCCATGAGTTCCAACCCAATCCTCTGTGGTGCTTTTAACTCTGTTACACAAAACAGGCTGAACTCGAGGGCCACTTAAACACGGCTGCCTCAGTTGGACTGTCAAGCACAGCCTCATTGTTAAAACACCAGAGAACGAGGAAATCAGGCCCTTGAGGCAAAAGCTTCATATGCCACTGTGTTGAAATTCAGTTTTTGATTCAGCCCTGTAATAAACTCCCCAAAAAAATCTGGGCTGCCTTGTTGTTTGACCTACCATAAGGAGGGACACATTTGGATTGTGTTCTATTCATTCCATGTACGCAGGTGAGGAGGGTGCTTGCCTAAAAAAAACACCCCTTTGAGGGAGACATCTTACTGGAGCTTAAACTTTTTTCTTTTGCAAACTTCACGGTACACACACACATAGTACTTGCCAACACTTGATGCGCATGCACACGTGGACAAATAGCAAATAGATGGATACAAAGACACAGATGTTCAAAACTTCCATGACAATAAAAACACACATTTGAGTTGATGAATCTGACACATTTGCTGCCTTTCCATCCAAATGTATAGCACATTTTAACAGAATTTCAAGAAAAAGTTTCCATTCATGACCATTATACTAAACTATAATTATTGGGAGTTGGTTCATCCAGATAAGCAGTAGGCGGCATCAATTCTCCAGTCAGTGTAACAAACAATACAGAAGACATTATGAAATGTGTATTGGTGTATCTCTCAGTGATCGATTTAGAAATCGATTGCCAGACGAAGGACTAAGGTTTGAATACAGAGGAGACAACCTGATATGAAGTAATTTCTTTCATCTCTCCAGAAGCACAGAGTGCTTCATCTTAGTGATTCCAACTAAGCTCACAGTGCGGCTGCGAGTTCATACTGTACCCAACTAAGACTAGTTCAAACATGATGGCCTCCACCTCCTATCTCTCCACTTGCCTTTAACATCAAGATTACAGAGCTCACAGTAATGAAAGTGGGAAAGTCAAACACCCCTCGAGTGCACTGTGCCATGTCGTTCTCTTTTCCCAACTATCTTTCTTTTAAACAAAGTGTGTTCTTCTTCCATTCATTGTCTAGTTCTTTTGGTCACTGATCATTTGGTTCTTTTCTTTGTACACCTTTATAGTTTTAATAGATTTCCATTCATTTTGCTTCATACTGTTTATCCTGTGAGCACACCAGCTGTATCCTCATTTTACTGGCTTGTGTTGCACTTTGGTTCCCATAGAAACCAGTCAGCCTGTGGTAGCGAGGGTAGAGCACCTCTGTAAGTGTCGTTAAAGTGGTCGGGATATAATAGATTCCACTGTACGTGTGAGCAGTCTCTGCTTGGACATAATTGCAAGTAATTGGTACTTAGGAAACATGTTATGTAGTATACCTAGTGGTAGAAAGGGGAACATGAACTATGAACATGTAGCACCGTAGAAAAGTACAGTCACGCAAGTACTCAAAGTGCATATTTGTCTGCACACCACTCCGATGAGCATTTCAAATTACATATATAAGAGATCATTAGACATTTTCTTGCAAAAGACGTGAGTGATAATTGTTGAGGGTAGGGGTAGCATGCATCAGATGCAGGAGTTCTCTTCAAACACCAAATGTACTCAGTGTACTGAGAGAAACAGCTGAAGACTGTAATTGCTTGAGGTGGCATGAAATCATACAATGGTTAAACTCACCCATTTGTGTATATCAAGGTTACCTTCGCTGATGGAGATTGGACATCTAAACTACACCACCAAGGACTACATTTTGCTGTATAACATTTAGTTTTTTGCATAATGAATGTACACACACATTTCACCATGTCTACTTTGCTAAGTCACAAAAGCTTCTATAGAATAACCAAACGTGTTGGAACCATTCAGAAGTCTGCTATAAAGGTTTAATTACCAGCAGTCTTCTGAATGTGGATTCATATAAATTCAAGGTACGATGCTATCAGAGATTTTCAGACAGGACTGAAGATGCAATTACATTTTTAATACAGCATGATAATCTCAAGTCCTGTGCTTTGACAGTGACACATTAGCCAAACCATTTTTTTTTTCATCCCGTCTTTTATGAACTAAAATTTCACCAAGTGATTTGCATTTGTGATCGACAATATAGAATTAAGACCAGAGAGAACTGTCTGTTTTGATTTCATTTATTTCCAACCTAATAATGTGGCCTATTTAGCCTTTACAGCTAACAATTACCCTTTTTTTTTCTTTCACTTTACCCGCTCTCTTTGTCTTTCTATCCATCTCTCTATAACTCTAAGTGACTGAGTATGGGGTGAATTTAATGATTTGATGTTAACAGTGAAATGGGTCCTTGGGAGCTTCAACAGCTGAAAAGAGCAACCATTTGGCCGGCGGACCTGCTTGCCTCAGCACTTACAGGCACACGTTTAAATGTTCGGCTTTCACCCGGAATGGCCCACAAGAGGCCTGAAGGGGGTTGAAGGGGGGCCTGTGGGCTTGATGCTGAGGTCCTAGGGAATTGCATGGTCATTCATCACATTAATGAGTCATGTCACTTTATTTACAAAAACGGGAGATTTTTTTATTTTTTTTTTCCAATGGATGGTCCCCACTATCATGATGCGGCATTCTGTTAATGTTGGCTGAAGTTAATCGAAAAAGGCAACGTAAGAATTAATCTACAGTAGCCCAGATAGCCAACCAAGTCGAGCTGATGGCAGCGGAATATCAGCACTTCTTGGTTGAACTGAACAAGCCTCTTGGATGAGAGGTGAAATGTCTTCAAGAAAAGGAAACAAGTCCAGTTGCCAAAATTTGGCCAAGTTTTGGGGGATGCAGACATGGGGAAATTTGGGCTCGAAGTCAGCTCCAGTTATTAGCACTAGGACACGCTTTGGGCCAAAGGCAGCCTATTTATCACACCTGTGGTATTAGGCTGTGCAACGTGCTTTGCCACATTTAGGTCAGGGTTGGGCCAGGCAATTTTGGCTAACTTGCGCAAATGAAAGTCGGCAGCATTATGTTTCTGGGTTGTCTGTCCTTCCCATTCTAGTTAATGTGATATATCAAGAAAGCCTCGAGGGAATTGCTTCAAATTTGACACAAATGTCCTCTTGGGCTCTCTTGGACGGGTTAACTGATTACATTTTGGTTGTCAAAGATCAAGGTCACTGTGACTTCATGGCGTCCCATTCTGGTCAACGCAATATCTCAGAAACACATAAAGGGAATTTCTTCAAATTTAGCACAAATGTCCACATTGGTTTTTAAAAAAATATCTAGTAGGAGAAAAAATAATGAAATGCTGATAAATTATATCTAAAAGGTCAAAGGTCAACTTAACTGTGACATAATGTTCTGTGAAAAATGTTCTGGCCATTATTTAAGGCCATAGCTCAGGAACAGCAACTTGACTGGTGTGCAGAGGCATACAACCTGAAGGTGGTAATTCTAGCTTACAGTTATAGTGATGTTCTTAACCATTTATAGAAAATCCGTATCCATCAGATTTGGTTGAAAACACTTTGCTCTTTCAGGGACTTCTGGAAGAAGCTAAGCAACAAAAATAATTCTACTGGAGACTAATCCTCCTTCATAAATATACATGGATATTAGACCTTAGTTAAATCAAAAACACCAGAAGATAGCAGATAAGGTGGAGGTTGGGGTGGTGAAGAGAGCTGCGGCAGAAACCTGCACTGGGATGAGAGTAATGGCTAGGGAATGTGGAAAGGTAAATTTGATTGATGCCAGTGATTCTCAAAATGAAATGCATGTCTTTCCCAAAACCAAATGACGTCTATGCATATGTATCAAGTGTTCAGTTCTTATAAGTATGGTGTTGACTTGTGACACAAACGCCAGTCTCATGGGTGAAAGTCCTGTGTTTGATCTAGCCATCCACCCCAACCTATTTTCTACACAGATTTTCTAGCTCTTTATACGATGTCATTGGGCTTAGTACCCTCCTTTGCTCCGCTCATAAGTACTAGAGGCTGCCACCAATGTAAAGAACCATTGTTGCTGTTCTGCTGGTGAGGACTGGATGCATACTGCTAGTGTTCCATATAGAACAGTGGGTGGTAAAAGGTTTTGAGTTGTTTAGTTATCCCCTTCCCCCATGTGGACAACTGTAGATCTACAATATACAGTGAAACAGACTTGTTATACTGCTTACGAGTCAAAGTCAAATCCAACAGTCCTGCAAACTCCGTCCCAGCTATTGTTCATATCATGCTGGTGTCCTGATATTACTAGCTTCCTCCCAGACTTGGGTTGCCTCATGAAAGCTCTAATACAGACAGGGCAGGGAGATTTAAATAGGAGTGTGAGGATATTGGAACTATATGACATTCTTCTTTGCCTAGGAAATCCAAATCTGCGATATTACCATTTCAGGGGTGAACAGATTTAAAGCATGATGCACTGATAAATCTTGGGACAGGGTGAAATAGATGAATCTCAAGTTATTTACCCTTTTTAATTGGAAATGTCTGTCACAGGGCAGCAAGCCGAGTCCTCTTCCAAGCCATTATCTGTCTGCCTTGATCATTTGCAGGTATTTTATGGAGAGTGATGTCCTGAGTGTCAACGGTAGCTTTTGAATTTATCCCTGTTGGGATTTTTATAGGCTTAAGAATACAAATGCTGAAGGGAGAAAAGCCCGCAAAAGATCAGCTTGTTAATCATGTCACTACATTTACTGTTCCACAGATCCGCAGATGACGACAGACAAAATTTTACTGACAGAAAAGCCAAGTAGTTTAATTTACTGTTGAGCTAAACTCTTAAGTTTGACAACCCCGTGGAGTTTATAAATGATTAATCTGTCACCAGTTGAGCTTCAAACATACTTTCGTGACTAGCTCACTACCAAGAACTGAAACCCCTAATGGGGGTCTGAGTTGTGTTTTTGATAGACTTAAACAAGCCGTAGGTTCCTTTGAGCAAGCTCTTGGGCTTCACCCATAATTGCTCCCCAGGGTCCTGTCAATAGTTTCTACCTGCTCTTGAGCTCTCATTCCCGGGCTGTCATCCTTGCTGCACTGCCTGTCTGGGCCCCTGAGTGACACGGCAGCGTCACAGGATGAGCTCTGTTGAAGGATATCTCTGGCTCCAAAGGAGGACACCACTGGGACACTGCCAGCCTGGTTGATGATGTCACACTGTGACAGCGGCGACTACTTGAGCTCAAAACTGTTGGATGTGGGCTGCCCAGGGACCATGAGTGTCTATGTGGGGGTTGTGTACCATTGTGTACATGCACAAGTATGTGTGTGAAATGCTTGCTAAAATGAGAGCCAAATGCCTATCCAGGGAAACTGCCAAACATAAATTTCTTTTGCCGTAAGCGCAGACACATTCTTGGACTACGCTTCCACAACACTGAGAATCCTCTCACAAAGGACTCAATGTGCATTCTGTACCAGCAAACAATTCAAAGATCTCATCTCTTATTCATACAGCACTATAAATCTTGACAGCACCCACGTCTCAGTATGTGCTACAAAAAAAACAAAAACACATAAAAATAACGACAACAGCCGAGTCACTTGAGTCTGCATTTGTCACTGCAAAAAAAGACAGTAGCCGACAAAACCCCGATTTAAGCTCTAGTAGTAGTACAAACGTTATCCACCTCTGAAGCAGTCGCTGATGTGTTTTGACTATATGACAGTACTAAAAGCAGCAGTTCTGTTCCAGTGTCACAGTGACTTGCAGCAGCATATAAAGGCTCATTTGCACCATCTGTCAGTGGAGGTGACAGGGGCAACTCAGGTGCCAAAGGGTTGTTGCCAAAATTTACCTGCTCTTCTGCTGTGCCCTCTATGGAAATATTCTTGGTGAAATTGGTCTTTTGGTGGCTTTTTGAGGCCAACGGTGATGAAAGACTGCGACATTGTGTGCTTGCACACTGTCACAGCAGGGATTAGCTAATGTTCTGAGCTGTTTGTGGTGACAAGAGGTTGTGGGAAAGGTCTGCTTCACTTAGAGTGGTACTGCATGTGACTGTTATACTGTATGGTGAAGTGAAATGGTCAGTATTTCCAGGAGGAATGTTTTTGAACTACGCTTGCAGTGTGGATAAAAAAATCTCAACAACAATTGGATGACTTGCCATGACACCTTGCACTCGTCATTCATTGCCCTGGCAGGATAATCCTAATTCCAATGTTATCATAATTTCCAATGGTTGTGGTTGAAATCTCCCCCTATGAAATGGGACAACCTTTAAAGATTTTCATACTTTGTCAGTAGTCATTTATGGAGTTTAGGTAAACAAACATGATTTGCAGCTACTTCCTTAGCTGTTACAAATTATGGTAGTGGGTGTGGTTTTTAGGGTGTGTGGGGTCTGCAAGGCTTCAGTTGGACCCCCTCTCGTTGACACTACTATTTAGCTAGTGCAGCCTCAAAGAGTTTCTGTCTTGGCTGTCTTTTTTTCTTTTTTTTTTGTATTAAGATTCCTCAGCAGACTGATCTCAGCACAGAATTTAATACAGCTGTCACAACTTCAGTCCATTTGAGCTCTTAATTAGCATCAGAGAAGAGAAGAAGATCTAACCAAATGTACAGATGTAGACAAATATTAGTGCTCCAACCCCCTTTGTAAACTGCTGATGAAGTGAGGGATTCCACTTTGATGGTAATTTGAGCACAGACGTTCTTAGACAAGGATATTTCATGAGGGTTGATTCTGTCCCTCCACATCTCTCTCAGATTTTCCCACTTCCAGAAACTTCCTAACAAAGTTAGTGATCGTTGGTGCAATGTGTCATGCTTCTGACGGTTTGATTGTTGCTGTGTTTTCACATGCAGAGGAGTGGAGAGAAAGAGAGAGCTTCATGTGTTGCTCAAGGTCCTTTTAGATACTCCCCATCCCACATCTCCCTGCACAATTAATTTTATCTTTGGGGTATTATCAAGAGGGAGCCTGGCAAAGCAGCATGACAGAAAAACGGTCCAGAACCCCGAGGCCCAGGGTGGGAATTAATCTGTTTGACAAGATCTCTCACAAACGATTTGCCTGGCTTTCCTTCAGTTGGATGTTGCCACTACCCTGCATATCTGAGGGGGTGAAGAATGAGCATGTTTCAAACATAATGCGGACTGAATCGAGTCAAAAAGTCAAAGTGAGCAGCGACAGACTGTTGATGTGTCGGAAACACAAGGAAATAATGCAGCCCTTACAGGTGCTGGGTATTAAGACAACTTTGGTGACATGCCTGTCAAGTGAGCATCAGCATTGTTTCAATCAAGCATGCAGCTATAATAATGAATTCATATCATGGCCAGCTGACATCGGCATTATTTTCCCCACAAAGCAGGATTTAGTCCTAACTCAAGCTCCCAAAAAAGGGTTAGCCTCGTTCTACTCACGCTTTCAAAACTATTGACATCAAGCAGACGTTTGATGCATTATCTGGGACGCAGAAAATTAATCAAAGTAATGATTGAATAATTATCTCAAGTGCAATTAATTAAACATGCCAATGAACTCATCTTGAACAGCTGTCCTAGCTTCACCACTTAATCACTTGTGAGAATTACCAAACACAAATGGAGGACGCCGAGTGCATGCAATAATCTCTGCAAAGTGCATTGTTTACAAACAGTAATTAATATCACACCGTGTATTAGAGGGCTAAGTGACTGCGGTGCACTTCTATAATTGTACCATAGAGAGTTGGGTTTCTTCCTTCACTCTTGCCTTAGACACCTCTTGTAAAGACATAAGACAGATTATAAGATCGGGTACCGACATCATGGACCACATCAGATCACACAGATTTACAGTGTTTTTGATTCTGCATTTTGTGGGTCCCCTTGTGCCTTATTAAAATGCCAAAAACACATAATCCTTCATTACAAAATCTATGATTTAACCTACTGAATGTCCTGGACACCATTAACCTGATAATTCATGCTCAACTAAATTTCTGCCCACATACTGTAAAATGGATTTATTTTATGTTTCTGCCTGAGTATGTGAAATAGTTCCCACTATATTTGTTGGCAAAGAACTACCTAAAAGTGTCAGTGAGCTTCCCTTAGTGTCTCTTGAAGGGATAGTTGTGACCACGCCAATGTGGGAGTCTGTGGCATTCTACGATGAGGTAATTTCGGGCATCACATATACGGTTTTCATGGTCCATGGAGCCTGACAGTCACAGCCGACTCCAGGAAATGGTCTGTGTGGTTCTGACATATGAAGGATCTATCTTGGACAGACTAGCGTCTGGGAAAAGGAATGAAGATTGACATCGAGTGGCACAGGGCTGCAGACAGCCTAAAAATGAACTGGAGGACATTCACTAACACTTTATATGGTTGTTCAGAGTTAAAGTTAAGGTTTACTGATTACAATAATATTGTAGATCTGTAGTTGTGCACAGTAGACTAAAGTATTATGACACATACACATTATTTTAATATCAGTAATCACGCGCGCTTATTATAGCTTACATAAAATGGTTCTATTGTCCTTAGAATATAAAACCATTGTAGGATTCTGAACATAAAAAAGGATAATTAGCATATTCATTATGATTTTAATATCTTTCACAGCACTGTACATTTCAGTGAGGACTGTACCGTCAGAGCAAGAGTGAGATACTACAGTAATTAAAATAAGCTTAGTGCAAACTGTGTGACTGACTGCTTTTTTTCCCCTTCTGAACTTCAGAATTCACATGTACAATGACAACATAGAAAATGAAATGCCTCAGAGGCAAGGTACAAGATGATAAAATACAGCAGCGGGGGTCTTTTGCAACATTCTTCCAAACAAAGGTTATGTTTTAATTGATATTTAGTTGTGTATTGTGTATATATAATGTACAGAAGAATGTGTACATGAAATGAAAAGGACAAAATTACTGTCAAGGAATAATGCTGCCCTACCAAGCGTTCAGATAATCACCTACCTGTAAAGACCAACATTAGAACACCTTATGTCTAATTCATGGAAGCACATTGAGACTCAAAACATTTATTTTAAGGGGGATATACAAATTCATCTTGTGCTATTTGGATGGAACTGTTTCATTATTTCGTGCCATTTCTCATTGTGTTTTCTTGCATGAGCATTTTCAATTGAAGATAGCCACTTAATAGAAATAACACAGGGCTTGGACACTGGACATAAATCTGCATGTTGGGCCGCAGTGTCTTTAAATGTCACCAGCTTTATCAATTAATGTGCCAAAAAGCAATTATCTTGAATCCAGTCTCTGGTAGAACTCTGTGGACTTCAGTGGAAAAGGAACCGTGCGATTAAGGAATGCCAACAGCCCTTAATCGTCCTTGTGTTGTTGCAACAAAATTGCTCAATCCGCTCAATTTTCATCTTCTCTTCTTTGTTGTTTTTTTTGTTGTTTCTTATTCTGTCTGTCTTTGTACCCATGTATTTATGTCATGCTGGAGAATACTCCTAATAGCTTCGAGAAATTACAGATTTCAACTGGGTTAAAAACTAAGTTTAAAGTACAAACTAATTTTGCTGCTTGTCGCGAGCAAAACATCCAGTCACTTTGATCATTTTATTGTTTGTCCCAGCAGAGTGCTTTGTTGGAATCGATTTCCCTCCAGTGTAATTGGTGTCATGCCTGGTTTGGCTAAATAAGCCGTTACACCAGAAAGTACTCTGGCAAACTAAAAGGGCATTGCTGACACTTTGCTTAAGAAGATACTGAGCAATTACACCGACAAAAAAAGGTTTTAGGGCATTATGCTGTACAAAGCTCTCGGAACAATTTGTGGTAGTATTAATAGGAATTACTCACTTGTAGTCTATAAATGTAGGTTATCTTATCATAGTCTCTTTTGTCACATTTTAAGATTATTGTGTTCATTACAATATATATATATTTTTAACTTTCAATAGTCTTGTTTTCCCTGCACTAGCTTTTCCAGTTGAGCATGGCTGGTGTAGCATTCAGATCATGACTGGCAATAACATTTGCTGTTGCTAAATTCTGCTATGTATCGTCGCTTTAACTTATGTGTTTTCAGCAGACTTTTACTGTAATTGAAGCGCATTACCACAAAATGGGTTCACCTCTGATCATTCAGTCATGCTCAGTGAAAGTCTGTAAAACCCCAATTCACTGTCAGCTATCCAGAGGAGCTTAATGTATTTTTGTTAACAGAAAAGTACAAGGTTAAAAGGTTAATATCTGGCGCTGACTACAATTCTCTATGCTATTGTAGCAACGCATCCTCTCTCTTTCTCTCTCTCTCATTTGCTCCTCCACAATTGTGTTATTGTGTGAGTGCACACTCACACAGATGCGCACACGCACACACTCATGGTACTCTCTCTCCTCCCCTCGGTGTACAAGTCGCAGCAGAGCCATCCATCCAAACCCGCAGACCATGAAATTAGGTTAAGACGTAAGGCTGTGAATGACACAGGTGTGGATACAAATGAGAACATCCGAATGAAGAAGTACAGATCCTAGACGGCTGATACTGTAGTCGTTATAGGCATTCAGAATTATATTTCACAGCTCCCTCCTTCATTTTATTTAGCCCACTTTTCCTGTTGTGTATTAGTGGTCAGGACAGGGCATTAGCATACATGCTGGGAAGCTGTGCGTAAGGATATTAGGAGCTCTGTCATATTCCAAATCTCATTTCCCATAGAAAACTTTAAAGTCGTTCAAGCTTGTCTGCACTCCTCTGCTCCCTTGTATAAATCAGAGCATTGCTTTTCTTTCTTGTTCCTTCCTTTTATACATTCAGATATATTCAAATATTACAGTCCTGCTCTTTTTAATAATTCCCCTCCATGTAAGACTAAGATTTAACAAGTGATGGCTAATTCTGCTTAAGCTGGGATTCAGTGATAATGGGGATTTTTATGCCTAATGCCCTGCCTTTTTTATAATTAATTATTTCCACAATAGGAACAGTCAGGCAACTAAAACAAAAAATCACAATGATTCAAAAAAGCCAATATAAATTTTTGGCTGTAGATTTAACATGGCATTAATTTTCTCCATTGGCTCTGAAAAATGGTTTTCAGCGTGTCGTGCTGGAGAATTTACCAATATGAATATGATTGTTAGGGAGACTGCGGTGTAACATACATGCTGTTTATGTCAGTGATACAGATATAAACAAACATGGCGATGCTAAATGGATTCAAACATAATTCATTAATAAAGGACCATTGTGTAACATTTAAGGGGGTCTATTAGCAGAACAGAATATAATATTCATAATTATGTTTTCATTAATGTATAATCACCTCAAAATTGGATCATCATTTATTAAATATTTGGTGAAAAAAAATGAGATTGACAATTGCAGAATAATAACACCATCCAACTGTTTGTGAACTATGTGTGATATTCTTGCAAAAGTCATTGTCTTTACTATCCATTAGAAATGGAAACAAATAGGTTCAACAGAACTTCAATCATTTTAAACATTAATGGCAGATGTGAGCACCATGACTTGGAAAAGAGAGAATGGTGACAAACAACAACAGAGCAGTAATTTAATGGAAATTTGATGCATCAAGTGCAATAAAATGTAGGTTTATAGAGGCAGAGAACTGTAGTCTGACTATACTAAATTTGGCTGCTGATGATCATGTTGGTGGATTGAGAGCACTGCATTAAGAAATGAGCCAAGAACAATTAGTTAAATATGATTATGTACAGGCAAGTTGATAAAGGTGAGGTTCTGGAAGTGATTTTAAAAAAGTGGTCATGACTTGGCAAGCGAATGCTCCATGCACAGGCCTTTTCAAAGAGAATTGATGGCAATCACCCAATCAATCTAGACTTTGGAACAGCTGGCCATAACAGAGTTGATTCTATGAATAGTGGAGACTTGAAGCTCATCTTTCGATATCCCATCTTTTTTATTTTGCCCTCACATAATACAGAAAAAGAATCTGACAGGACAAACAATCACAGTGTTGTTAAACCGTCACATTTGCCATCAAAGTGCTGTAGAGAGGGCCACTGCTTTTGAAAGCAACCACAAACAGAGCTGGTAATGCGAGAGCGCCACATTGACTATTGCTTTTACTATAATAGGTATTGACCTGTGCATCAGCGAGGATCTGCTGATGTCTGCAGTCCTTCAAACCCCACTGAGTTCAAACATGAAAAGTTTCGACTCCGAACACCACAGGTCTACATTGATACAAAAGACTGCTGAGCACTTAAAAGGGAATAAAATATGTGCAATGGTGAATGTGATATCAGCTGAATCTGATTTTGATTGATAGGCCCTTTGGGGCCATGTGGGGTGCATGAAAGAGAGAGTCAAGAATGAATTTGCCAACTAATGATCCTTTCCGTTTTTGAATTATGTTTAACCTGGCTATTCAAGATACCATGACGGCGAGAATGAAGGAGTGGAAGTGTGAGTGGAATTGGAATGCCAATCAAGATAAACAAACCCTATACACTTCTGCGAAGGTTTGACTAATTGCATTGGAAGGCAGAGAAATAATTAACTTCAGTACACTGCATTTATATTCAGTACAGAGAAACATACAATGCTGGTATAGTTCTATTCATAGCTTTAGATGCACAGTTAGTATGAAATGAATAGTGGTAAATCAGCTCATTTAAAGTGTCAACTGTACGTGCCTGCACACACACACACACAAACACACACACACACACACACACACATGCACACACACACAATACATAAGCACTTGTGGGATGCCAGAGGGTCAAGTGGTTTTCAATGTCTGCTATGAAAAGTCCTGACGCTAGCTAATATTTCCTGATGTGTTCTTTTTATTTGCATACCGGGTGCTGCCTCAGCCAGCTCCTATTGTCAGAGCTTTTCATTTGAATGTCAACACTATTATTACAGCAGGTGATGCAACAGCAGGTGTCTCTCTCGGTCTGTCTGTCTCTATCCTCTGTCTGTCTATCGGTGTCTCCGCGCCCCTCTATCAGCCTCCCATGCTTTCCTTCCCTCAGTTTTGTTTAACTGCTATCATTATGTGTCTGCCAAATGGAATCCACTTGGAATACACTTTTTCTACCATTTGCAAGCATCTCTATTTTTCTCGGCTTGACATTCTGACTGTAATGGGTGAAACGGAGAAAGCTCCTTGTTGCTGTCTTGCCTCTCTTTTTCCCATTGTTTACAGCCCAAGCCCTGACAGTGTTGCTTCTGACTAGCCTGGGGGAAAATGGACAGTTTGACATTTCACACCCTGAAATGTGGCAGCGCATGGTATTACTTGTAAACACTGTTCATTACTGCCTTGACAGCTGATGACCAAGATTCAACCTCCCTGCACCTGCCTCCACCAAGAACGCACACAAACGGGACTTTCCAACTTCAAGATGTTGGGCGCGATCAAAGCTGAGAGGCTGTCCTTGTCTGTTTTCTTATCTTGTGCTCTTCTGTCTCCTTGTCCTAACTTTCAACCATGTAATCAAGTGCACTTTATTGCTGTCATGTCTGCATAGGTCTGACTGCATTTTGAACTTGGGCTTCATTGATGTTGAGAGACTTGAAAATGTGGAGGAAAAGCTTTTGGCATTTGGAAGAAAAAGATGACAGATTACCTTTTTTAGAACAACGGGAATGACCGAAATAAATAGTTTATAAGAATTTGACTTAGTTTTGTAATAAAGGAGCTCTATGACAGGAGCAATAAGGCTAAATCAATTTGTATGCAGCATTTGTCACTGAAATATAGATCCTTCAGTTTAAGGTTAGCATCTAAATTTCCTGTCAAAAGCAATGGATGAGCTGTTCATTTAAGGCCCATCTTTAAGTCAGATAGCTTTCCTTTTGAATTCACTGGGAAATGTTTCATGAGCTTGTAAAATTGAATAGTAAAAGTGTAAAAATTAAATTCCACATTCGAGTATGTGTTCTACCAAATGATTAAGCTGCAATTTTGACATGGCAGTAAAAGGCTCGTATTATACACACAGTAAAATTTTGCTTCAGGTCAAGTGCTTCTTTACTTTCTTGTTCAAAATGGGCTCCTAATTCATTGGTCATTTATTAAGGCATTGCTTTTTTTCCACTCTGCTCAGTATGTCATTTTAAGTCGGCATAGATTTGGCACGCAGACTTTAATGAATTTGAAGTGGTCTGGATTGCTTGGAGAATATTACTCCTTCATGATTCACAAGAGGGAATGAAATGATTTCATTTTCTTGTAAAAATTCAATCTGCCCCTCCACTGAGGTCCACAGCTGTTTGCTTTGCTTACAGTAAATATCTTATATACTATAACATTATAGGCTACAAAACATAACAAAAAAATGCCTAAGCAAATTAGATTTTAGTAACAAAAAAAAAAAAGTTTGTAGAGAATATTACTGAATCAAGACTTGTGAGGAAGGACCTTGTCTTGTGGACACATCTAACCCCTCTTCTTTTCAAAACTGACTTAGGAGGAAAAATAAACATCAAGTTTAGATCAAGATGATTCCTAACGTAGAAGATTAATTAAGAATTGAAAACATCAACATTTGATTCAATAAAAATGAAAAATGAACTGTGTTGCAATCGAAAAAAAAGTGAAGGACCCAGTATACTTCCTTGTGGCTCCCCTATAAACACAGAGGGACAGATGGTACTTTCAACTAATCAGAAAGGATAACCAGTTTAAAGTTTTTGAATATTTGCTGTCAAGATGCTCAGTTTGATACTTATAATGATATATTATAATAATATAATAATAGAGTTTTTTTTCTGTCACTGACATGTTGAAGAAAGTTTATTGGTCTGTGTTTAGAACCTTTGTTGAGGCCTCAGCATTGAAAGTGAGAGTCATCGGAGAGTATTTCCAGCGAGAGGGAAAGATTGCTATGTAACAATTTAGATTGCAAGCACGATTGCTAAATAGACACGACTCACAAAGAAACAGAATTGAAGAAGTTTGCAGTCTTTGTAAAATAAGTAATTTTTATTTAGACTGGCCACATAGAGACTGTTGTGATTGTGTTGGTATTGAGAATTTAATGGTTTTCACATTTGAAATGCTTTTGCAGTAATAGTAACTCATATTCCCTTGATCTGATTTTCAGCCTTTTCACATTATGAAGAGACACTTTATATTTAGATAATGGCATTTTTTTCCCCTAGGTTTTTAAAACATGGTCAATAGTATGGGAAGATAAAGTAATCAAGTCTACCCTGCTTCAAGTCCTGAGCATAATTTACACTGTATTATGCTTAAAACGGATTTACAACACAGATCACTTGCAATGAAGACTGTGATATGTGAAGAGTAGAGTCAAACACTTTGCACTACACTATAGCAATCTGATGTCTTTGTGTAGATGAGCAAAATATCAAGTGTGTTAATCATGCAAATGGTAGATTTAAGGGTGAGTTTGAAATTTAAATAAGAGATTTCAACTTGAATCACTGAGCACTCATGCTAGCTTGAACAAATGACGTAACCGATAACTAATCAACTAAATGCATTGCCGAAATCATCTGGAGCCAGACGATATTCAGGGTCCCCTGCAAGTGTATACTGTGGTCAGAGTGTGTGAATTCTGGAGATGATTCAACCATCAATTTTTTTTTTTTTTTTAAAGCTTGCACCCCTGCAACATTAGAATTTAACAATTATTATGAGATTAGCTATAATTAAGAATAATTATAGGTGTCTGTAATATGGACTATAATATGAATTTCCAGTAATAACACTAGGGATCAGGGGCATACCAGCTTTTACACAATCCTGATTTATTTCATTTTGTGTCATCATAAGAACAAAGGCCTGGTATGCAAAGTACACACACAGTATAATAAAGAAATCCACAGGTTATTGAGACTGTATGATTATCTGGTAGAAAATTAGCCCAGATAATGCACATTTAATCTCTGTTTTACCCTGGAAACTATATGTCCAACCTGTTCCTATGCTATTAATATGACTGGAGAGATATGGAATTCATTTTGGCACAACTAAGCATGTTAATGTGACTGTCACTAATATCATTCATATTGGCAGAATTTCCAGTTCAGCAGCTGAAGATTCTCATATCCGGTGGGACTGGAAGCACCATTTTTTCTTTCCAAAGAGGCACCCGCAATATTGCATGTCTTTTGAGTTTATGCAAAGCGTTTCCTCCAACAGCACTCACTCAGAGCAGCCATGGCAAATATCATTAAATGCCCTGCTAACACCCTACCCCCTCTGCGCGCTCACACAAATACACAAACAAACACACGTACAAAAAACGCCTCTCCCTTTTTCTCCATCCCTTCTTTTTCTTCCTGGCTATCACTCAGTGGCAGTGCACGAGGGAAAGAGAGTGCATTGATCTGCCAAAGTGAGCAGCCATTTCACAGGGCGAGTCTGCGCAGCGCTTCTGTCCCTGAATGGGAATTGCTTATTTCACCTGGCCGCCTTGCCTGTAGCAGACTACTGGGAAGCCCCGCTAGAGAGGGACAGAAGGAGGGAGGGAGTGCAGGAGTCAGGGCCCCGGTCAGGGCTTGGCAGGCGGCAGATAAGAGCTCCTCATGCTGCTCCTGCATGCACTTACCACTGCTGCTGGAGCTCAGCCTGTCTCTCTCTCTCTCTCTCTCTCTCTCTCTGTCTTTCACACACTCATATGGACATACACATAGCTTTTCTGCGCGCATGTGAGGCACTAATAATAACTTTGGCGTTATGGTGAGTCAGCCCTCTTTCCTCAGGCAAGGATAAAAGTAAAACATGGTGCCTTTATTGAGTCTGAAATCACTAACTGTGGAATTCCCCGAACAGGGCTTTAGCTCAGCCTGTAGTCCATTCACTGCCAAGAAGCCGTGTGTCCACGAGATCTAATATTGTGTCCGAAGCAGGTGCTGATAGACTGATAAACAAGCCAGGGAACTATTTATGTCATTAACATGGACAACATACAGCATACCAAATATGTAGTTCTGTCAATCAAAAAGTCGGAGCTGAATGACTTTGGTCATTCGGTCAACTTTGACCAACTTTTCAATATAACAGATAACCAAAGGTATAGTAAGTGAAACATGTTTTTGTATTTATTTTTATATGTTGTTCTAAATTGGATTAACCAACCATTTAAATAAAGTGTAACCATAATTTGTCATAATTGCTCCAGAATGTTTTCATTTTAATAGCATCCGACTTTACTTAAACAATTTAATGCTGTTTCCTCAAGATATCATGTCAACCAAATCTGTCTCTGTCAAACTTAACTTGCATATAAGTGGAGCCTTCAGCCTTCCAGTATCTGACTCACCTCTCCATCAGTGCCCCCCAACCCCAAACCCCACACCTCTCCATCCTTCATGTGTCCGAAAACACATTCCATCCAGCCACTTCATTCCCCCACTTCATCCTTCACATGTTCTCAAATTTATTTCTCTCTATCTCTCTACCCTGGTCAGCCTTCTTCCCTCCCTCCATCTAGCCTATCTCTCCGCTGCTCTCCTTGCTCAGTGACAGTCTCATCACACTCTATCAATCAGGCTTGTGAGGCCCGGGCGCAGTGCAGCACAGCATCGCACAGTCCTAGTCTGGTCCCATCAGTGCCAGTCAGTCTCCCTCACTCTCTCAGTCACTTTAAAAAGGTTTAGGTTGCCAGATATAGTCTGCTTCCACCCCCTCTTGCCCCATCGCAGGTCAGGAGATGGGGAGGGATTGAGATGGAGTCGAGATTCAGCTTAGCACTTGATTTGATATGACTTGACATATTCTCTGGCAACTTAAACAAAGATGGATAATTGGACACATGATCAGCTTGAAGCCCTTAGCTGATAAATGTGAAAAGATAAAGAGAAAAAAAGCACGCGAACGCCCTCGCTGTGCCGCACGGAGTTCAAGCAAATGGGAAATGATGCAAAGCAGAGGTCAAATCATTTTTATCCTCAACTCATCAGCTATTCCTTTCACTATCTTACCTGCCGTAGGCCTCATCCTGTGGTTGACGTCTCAGGAAAGAGAACTGCATAAATGAGAAAGACAGAGAGAAACAGGAGAGGAATGAATGGCTTAATCAACCTGTCTATAAGGAGTAAAGACCACGAATTTCTGTGCATTTATTACAAACAACAAGGATCACATCAAACTAAAAATACACCCCTGAGAAAGTTTGCTGTTCAGTATTGGCTATAACAAACTGATGTTATGTTGTTCATTTAATTATTTAGTTTACTTAGCCTCATTATGTAAAAAATATACAGTTCAGACTGAATACTTGCTTTGCAACCAAATTTCAGTTGAAGCAACAGAAAATTGCATGTGCAGTAGAGAACGACTTAACCACAGTTATCGATTGGCTTTGTGAATTATAATGAAAACAAGTGTAATTACATTTTCCTTTAAGTAGCACAACAAATTAGGCTTGTGAGTTATTCTGGAAGCAAAAGAGGGGGGAAAAAAAGTCTTACATTTAATGCGCTGGGAAGATTTTCTCAGGCTATTTCCTTGCTAAACGCATTAGCAGATGCTGCTGTGCCCATACAAGCCTGTGGACTAATATTCTTGTAAATGATTAGCTACTTATTTAACCAACAGGGAGAAATTTGCTTTGGGTGGTTACAACAAAAATGAGTTGGGGGATAAACATTCTTTTTTTTTCTGAGTGAGCTTTAATTTGACTCATTATCTTATAAAACGTTATTGTAGGGCTTTATGGCAGTCAAATGAGATGATTAGCAACAATGATTATGAATGTCACGATTACAGTAGTGTGTCTGCCCAAAACTTCTCATTTGTGTTAATTCAGAGTCAATTTTCTGTGTGAATGCCCTGATTTTTTTTGTGTGAAAGCAGAAATGGAAGTTGCATTAAAAGGTCTTCATGGACATTAGTGGAAGCAGAATAATTTGTTTTGAGTTTTAGGGTCCTAAAATGTAAATGACAGAGCAGCATAATTACCCAGGTGAGGATATGCCTGGTTACTAGCCCCTTCAAGCTGACTTCATCAACAGTGTGTTTTGCCAAGTTCCTTGTTATCTGGTTTCTCTCTATACACCCTGTTCATGCTAATGAATCCACAAATTAAATTGTAGAACAGAGGAATATTAGGGCGCCTGCCGTTTTGATGTGGTGAGGAATACTCAATTAGGCTGGATTTGGCCCCTGTAATTATTACATTATAGCTAAGATAAGTGTTCAATGGCAACAAATGCTTTGATGGACTCCATTCTGTAACAAAGGCAACGGGTGAGCAAAGACGGAAATGCCAGAACAGAAGAGCGAAGGGGTAAGAAAAAAAAAGCAAGTGAGAAACTGACAAGAAAGCTATCGCACGGGAGCCCCTGTCTGCAGCAGCCATATTTCATTACACAGCGGCGAAGCTTAGGAGGCAATCAAGCATATTTAGCCATCCTCGTCTCGCCCCCCCCCCAAAGCAATTATTACTCCCCAGTTTTTTACTGTGCTTTGCCATGGGGAAAATGAACCGCAGTACTTATCAGCTCAATGCATACACAAGTGACTGGGGTGGAGGACATGTAGGTGTGCATGTGTGTTTGTGAGCAAGGGCACGGGCGGATGCTTTTGTTTACGTTTCGGGGAGGTGTTGGAGGCAAGCTGACCACTAGTGAGCAATAGGTTACCTTTTTCAATCCCATTAGCTCGGTAACATCAGCACATTTAGGGGCAGCAGGCGGAGCGAGTGGAGATACAGAGATAACCATAAACATGTCACCCAAAAATGCATTGTTATTTGCATTCATATTGGAAAGAGCCAAATTGATGCAGGGTCAAACAGGGAAGGTGAGGGTTTATGACCTGTGCATAGCTCTGCTGTCAGCAGCTCTGATCTATCGGACCGGCCAGCCTTGTCAGGCTTTACGCCTGATTATATTATCATGGCTGACGATCAATGCGAATGAATGATCGTTCATCCGCAAAGGGGAGTAGAATGAATCAAACAGAATGCAAACAGTACATTCTATAGTAATACAGGGAATGGTAATGCATTTCCCATCCTGAAGCCATCCAGATAAGTGATAGATTGCATGCCAGTGCAACACAAAGCATTTTAAAAATACTTTGGCTGTGTCTTGCTCTTTTATTCAGTCTGGATGTTTTTGTTTTTTTAAATATCATCTAGCAGTAATAGAGTGAAGCGGCAGAACTGTGAAATAAAAAAACAAACATACTTCACTATTCTGTGGGTTTTTGAGCAGCTAATGTGCGCTCATTTGGGTGGCACAGCCGCCAACTGCAGCATTAGTCCCCATCTGGGGACTTGGTGTTTTGGTGAAAGTGCTTCTCCATTTGCGAGACTCTTCAGTTCTGGGCATCCTCCCCAAGCCCATAACTCAACGTCCCTCTATCACTCCCATGCGACTGGCTGTCATAATCATCAGCATTATGCTACCTCAATGGGCCTGATTTACAAGTCTGGACATGGCACCAGCTCTGCGCCAAGGGGTAAACATGAGGCTGTTTGCTACCGCCAAGCCTATCTCTCCCTATAGCATTTAATGGGGAGGAGAGACCGATATTCGTAACAGAAAAGTAGCTTTTCAGATCTATGATTTGTTTACAAGACTGCAAATAAAACCCTTTAGAAAGGTCTCAGAAAAAGGGCAGGGTTATGTATTTTTTTCTTTTTGCTGGATGGTTTTAATTTTGAGGGAGAGCTGGGGAGGGTCTTTTTTTTCTCAACCCATGCTTATATTCTATTTCAGCCTTCCCTTGCAAAGTTTATTTAAAAATACAATAAAATAAAAAGTAGGATCAAATAGTTGCACTTTGCCACACACAGAGGACAACAATCCTGCCTCTGCCTCTATCATAATCTACTATTAACATATTGCTCTTGAGAAACACAGGATCTTAATGGAGGTGCACAACTGATTATACATTTTCTATATTATCCCCACATTTTTTGCCATAACATAATTCATGTTCAGCATGACAGTTTTTGCCCAGGTCACTCATTCAGTGCAGTAACAACCTTTTTTAATTTTAAAAATATAGTGGCTCAAATCACCATTTAATGTTTTTTTTTCCCAAAAACGTGACAATGGATAATTCAATTTTGAAAGTAGAATGTGCAACACGAAAAAAGACATGGATTTGTTATAAAATTATGCTTTAAATTGGGATAAAAAGTCTCAAATTATTTGTATTTTGTCTCTGTTAGTCAATGACTAAATGAGTTGAACCAGTTTTTGCGTTATTTGGACACGTTGGGAGGAGGGTGTTAGTTTTAGGATCCAAAGAAAATATCAGAGGTGGAAGAACTACTCAGATCTTGTACTTGAGTAAATTGCAGCACCATTGTGTAGAAAAAACTGTGTTGCAAGAAAAAGTCATGCATTAAAGTTTTTTTTAAGTAGAAGTACAAATGAATTGGCAGCAACATAAAGGTAAAATGCCAAAAGTAAAAGTACTCATTATGCAGAATGGCACATTTCAGAATAATGTAATCTTTTACATTAAAATTATTGATGATTGATCGCTTTAATGTCTTTATATAGTGTATCTGCTGGGTAGTTTGTAAATGTCTCCTGGGATCAATAAAGTTTGATCTTAGACTTAGAAAAACGTTAATGTCCTCTGAGAGGCAAATTGTGTCTTGATCTTGAACATTACATGATTGATTTATTTGTTAGTTATATTTTGTGTTATTTAACTATATCTCCAAAGTAAATAGTAACTAAAGTTATAAAATAAATGAAGCGAGTAAAAAGTATAATATTGGCCAAGTTAAGTACAAGTACTTTAAATGAGTAAATGTACTTAGTTACTTCCCACAACTGGAAAATATCAATACCACACAGAAGGACCTTCCTTAATAAAAAATAATAATAATAAAAAACCCTACCCAATAACATTGATACAGTCCCTTATTTTTGTAATATATTTAAAACATAATTTAAAAAAAATAGACATAACCCTTAAATGTAGTTAAAAACGTCCATGTGACATATTCAGATTGTATAAAACAATTCTGTATTCCTTCTGTATATGCAGTAACTAGACAGTCTCATGTTGCTTTAGATATTGAAATATAGAGTCTCTCATGGAGTGCTGATGTGTCTTATTATGCGTCTTTGAATTTTGATCATCGCTTTTTTACCTTGAGGCACTACCTGGCCCTTTCCCTAACCCTCTCACTCATTCCATAGTATTATATTAGCCCATATTCATCCACATATTGCGCCTGCTAAGTGATGGGCCACATAAATCAATTTTATATACGCACACACACAATAACAGTTATATGCGGCTTCCAAACCGCCTGCTGATAGCTGCCATTTCTTATCACTTCAGTTGAATATAGCACCGGTATGAAGGCACTTTTGCTTGCTGTCTAAATCGAGGAGACTGAGAGAGAGAGGGAATGCATTTTTGTTCAAATTACTTAAGCCGTCTGCAAAGCTCTTTGTAAAGCCACATGGTTATGAAAATTCACTGAAAAGAGAAGGAAATCTTGTACAGTGGGAAAACAGTCTCCATGACAGAATCACCTGTATAGGCTATTACTGTGGACTTTTTTTTTGTCATTCTGTTGTGTGCAGATGTTGGGATTCTTGGGTTCATGTGTGTTTTATTTTGCATGTTCAGTACACTCATGCTGGTGAATATAATCAGGAAGTGAGCACAAAAAGTCATGCAGCTTCTTACAACTTCAGGAGAGTAAATATTATCCATAAAGCAACATTCGGTTTTTCATCACAGGGTTTCTTTTTACTTTATGTATTTGCGTCTCATGAAGCGGTGAGTGTAGTTCTGCCATCTGCGGCATTAATTTGAAACGCCTAATACATAAGCTAATCAAGCATGTTTATTTTTCCTCTTGTGGAGTTGTAGGCTTTAACATTTGCGAGGAAATGTGTACCCTGTAGTTAATGAACTGAGCGGAAATGAGTTCCCATAACTGCCAAGTGAAACCGCTGAAAACACCCAGCACATATCCTCCATCTCTTTTGCTCATAAGGTTCCAGCAATTTGATTGTTCTCCAAATGGCATCCAGCGTAAGCGTTAGGATAGTAGGGGAGGGCCCATCGGCGGACAGCGTGATGTCGTGAGACCGTTTGATAGACAACGGCACAGCAGGAGAAAGAAGAGAGGAAGTGGGATTCGGGACTACAGAGCCGAGAGACACTTTTCTCTTTCACTCTCTTGCTCCCAACTGCTCCCAGTGCCAGAGACACGGGCCGCTGCACAGACAGATGGCGAGGAGGTGTGTGTGTGTGTGTGTGTGTGTGTGATGCGGGGTGTGTGTGTGTGGGGTGGTGACGACATTCAGCTTTGTACAAGTGTAAGAGATGGAGAGGGAGAGATATAAGAGGAGAGACTGAAGAGGGGAAAAACACTGCAGAGGTGTGTGTGACTTTATCATGCAGTCATTAATCCACGTGCTCTCTTTTTTTTTTAATTCCATGTCCGACTAGCTTGTCTACTTCATTACAGCAGCAATAAAAGTTCATTTGCGCTGTCACTTTGTGCTCACCCATTATATTGGGTATGCAGCGTAGACACTGCAAGCCAGGGACCTCTCCTGATGACGACAGGCACACCTACAAAAGGGGCTGTGGGTGTGAGGAGGAAGTGGGTGGAAAGATTCTGTATTGACAGACTGCCATCTACTGGATTTTACTGTAATTTCAATACATACTGTTTTATCATCATGACTCTGTTTGCATGCAGTGTATGCATACATGTATTTCCCTTCAATGAGTGTGGTTTATTGTAATTATGCCAACTGTGTGTGTGTGTTTATCTAAAGCTTCACAGACAGAAGGCTATTCTGTAAAAAGTAAATTTAATCACAATGTTTGGTTTACATTTCTCCTTTCTTAGTTTATTGTTATGAAGCCAGGTTCTCTCTCTGAAGGATTCCTTCACAGCTAAAAACGAGGATTACTATGTTTTGGTTTGCCTAAGAAAGTACAAAAATAATTAAAATTCATTATTTGAATAAACAATTAAGAAATTGAATTTTCAGAGCTAAAAGAGATGTATATTTGTTCTAAGATGACATCAAGTGAGGTAAATCACTGCAACCTGTACAGGTTTTTGAAAAGAAATAAAGTCATTGATAAAGACTGCTCTCGTCAATCAACGAGCCTATAGCAAATCAGAATGAATGGAAACCAATCGCTTTAATGACGGGAGGTAGATCGCCTCAGACAGACTCCCTTACAGTAGTTGACTCTTGTAGGGCAAATGGTAATGCACAGCACCATCTTGTGGTTGTATTACACCGGATAAACACCACCATTTGACTGAAAACAACAAATTTAAACATTTTATGCTTCAGCTTGAAGCCAGGATATTCATCGATAGATTTAACTGCTTAAGGAGCATTTCCCTATAAGTTTAATACTAAAGAGGATGTGTATTAACATTTCTCTCTCATTCCTTTTGGGGATTGTAATCGGATTAATTATGCAGAGCTTTTAACTGAATGGATCATAACACTTGCTTTTGCAATGTGGACATTAACCATAAATGTTTGCACTATGATATGGAATGAGGGATGATTTAAATGATCATGTCTATAAGGAATGTGCTACAGTATGTGTTTATTTTTTTCTCAATGCCTTGTGCTGGAGAGTGAGATCTTTTAGTGCATTTCAAAAGGCCCCATGCAGAACCCTTACCTGTCACATGACTAATGAGCAGCCGGTGTGCAGTTAACGGTCATGAAATATGCACCAGACTTAAATACCTCATCCATATTGCCTTGAGATAAATCCGCGCATTTCATTAAACACACACGGTGGCTCGGCTCTGCTGCAAAATTATTCCTCCTTTGCCGTGGAAATAAAATTAATTTTCCACGCTTGTTTCCTCATAATCACAATAGCAAAGTAGTGTTAAAGAATTAGCACTTTTATTAGGACAAATTAGGGAAGGTTATACATGTGTGCCTCTGAACAACCCTGCAGATTCACACACACATGGAGTAGTAGTATGTATTTAAGTAAGTAATTTGGAGGTTATCATAAGTTGTCACTCATCAGTTAATATTGTCCCATGGCCAGTACTTCAAACTCTAATCCTGCCTGTTTGTGGCTTAGTAAAGATTCACCCTGGGAACACCCTTGCTGCTATCTGACATAAAACAGATTTGATCCATTTTCCAGAGCATATCTGTCTTTTTCAGACAGGCGGTTTTCAAAAGAAATATGTCAGCACTCTGGGGATTATGCTTTTTTTCTTTTTTGCTAATCACCAAAAGACACAACCTGCCCGACATTTCTTTGGTTCGACAATGCGGTGCGCCGAGCGAAAGTCCTTTTCCCATTTAGATGCTTATTTTGATCTTCTTTATATTCTCGTTGTATTGCTACAATCAGATGTATAACCCTTTTTACTTCATGCTTGGCTGCCTTACATGATTATCTCGCGCAAATGAAAAGTGATTTAGCAGGGGGAAAAAAAAGCAGAAGATAGACTAATTTCACAACCTTGTTCTCCTGACGTTGAGCGAATAGGCTCATCATCATTCATCCAGATTTGCTCTTCTAAGAGTGAACGCGAGGAGTTGGCACGGTTTACTCTGCTGGGGGATGAACCATCTATCAAAGCATCCTGGAGGTGAATATTTGGGTAAACATTTTCCTTCTCAGTCCTGCCTCCTGACAGCACTTCTACATAGTATTCATGGAGGAAATGTGAGGAATAGAATCTATAATATACTGCAGTCTTTTCTACACTGTATATACTGTGGTACACACGGTTGTAAGGCTTTCTTGCCCTGACTCATGCCTCACAGGCAATTCTGTGCCACGTGTGTGTGTTTTTTGCTAACCGGCTGTTGTTGAGCGCACTCAAGTGTAAGCACCCAACATGTGGGATGAGTGTGATGGATTCCTGGTATCGTTGGTCGTTATTTGTGGCGTGCCTACAACCGCAATTCCCCAGCCACAGCTTACTGCAGGGTGAGGCTCAGAGAGATATACTCCGAGGCTGGCATAAAGCCCGTCGGACTTTGTAATAATTCATTGGCCAAAAAGCCTTCCATGTACTCACCGTGCAATATTTATACCCGGCTGAATGTATTTTCTCAGCTACATCATTGCACAGCCCCTTGGCGCGGATTTTCACTTCTGAGAACAGGTTTTAGTATTTCAGACCTTAGTTAAATCTGGGAAACAATCCTATGAATTTGCGTCATGATCACATTCTGTCTGCTCAGAATGATGTATGTAGCTGCAGCTCTGATGCCTATTTTTATGCTGTATAGATTTTGTAATGTTTTTGAAACCCTAATCTAATCCCATGTCTACATTTTCAACTATCTAATGTATTGATCTGACAGTAAAAGTAAATAACAGAGATGGTATTTGTATGATTTCAATAATGCTGACAAGATTTTTTTTCAATTAAGGATAGCTTCAGTGAATAATGTAATATCCGTAAAGATGGACATTAGGCCACACTGTGTTTGTCCCATTGTGAGTTGGTGCTGTTATTCCTTCTTACTCCTTACCGCAGTACTTCGTCCTATTCAGTCTGAACTCTCAGAGTTCATGTCTCTTGTTTGTCTGGTTTGTTCTTGATTACCCCTTTCTTCGTCCTTGTTTCCGTTTCCTTTTTTCACCCCCCATCTTCTTTGTTGTTGTTGTCTCATTACAAATGTGTTTTCTCCCTCCTCAAAGAGGCTTCACATAAAATTTAAATCCTTCAGATGCCATTTAAAAAATCTTTTTTTCAAAGAGTAAGAGTGTTGATGTAGACGAGAAGAAAAGAAAAAGTTGTTTTGATCCAAAACATTCTTGCTAATGATGGTGCTCTTCAAGATGCAAGGCATCTGATGAGGCTACACTGATAGGAACAGATGATGTAAGGTAATTATAAAGCACTGAAACCTTGATTAATATAACTTTGAGTTTTTAATATGTGCTAAAAGTCTCCTAAGAGATTAAAGGTGAAGAATTCAATCTTTCATTCCTTTTTTGCAAAATGTTTTAAAAGTGATAAAAATTGAGTGGGTGTCATTTTTCAAAGGATTATTAAGGACAGTGTTAATTAAATGTGGTAGTCAACAGGGCTTTTCTGTTGGGCCTCCCCCAAATATTCCTGCACTTATGAGTGTTGACAGAAATTTGTGCTTTCCTGTCATCAGTTTCAAAAAGTGATATTTTCATCATATTTGCTCCAATTCTGCACCATATTTAGTGTCCAATAACTGTCCAGTAGTCCAAGAACGTTTTAAATACAACAGGAATTCTATGCCTTGCACGCAACAAGTCTTATTTCCAAAAGGGTAACTTATTGTAGACAAAGACAAACGTGGTTTGAACTGTAGAGTTTTCACCCATATTAAAACTTACGTGAGGAGTTAATCAGTTACATTGTGAGTTACTCCCATCCAACATGTTCTCATACCTAAATGACTAAATAGGTTGATGGTAAAAGACTTCCCAAATGACTTTTGTGACTGTTCCAAACAACACGAAAACTACAACATATGACCGTTGAAAAGAACCAGACCGGACATTTGAAGTCATTTGGTTAACGAGATGAAAGGTGGCACATACGGCAGTGTCCTGAGTGAAAGTGTTGTGGTTATTCGTCCCAAACACGAGCAAAATCCTCCTCCTTTTCGCTTTAATACGTCACCTGACTAACTTCTTTGTTCCCCTCATAATCCCTACCTGCACTGGAGGCTGCCACCAAACAATAAATGTAACTGGTTGGGACAGGTTGGCCCCATCTTAGAGTAATGTGGGCTTAAAGTCTAGTAGATCAGCATGTGAGTGATTCAGAACATTGCTATTATTTTATATATTTTCAGGTCCAAAGGTGAGTAATTGTTTATTGTGAGTAATTAATTGGTAATTGTTGAAAAATTAATTAAAATTGATTAAGTGAATAGTTTGTCAAAATTGTTAGAATCTGATATGTAGTTGAAAGGGATTTTCAGGTCTGACAGGATCATTTTTAATATTGATTCTTGTTTATATTTGTCTGAGCTGGGTGCACGGAAAAACTGGTAATTTGAGACAATCTTTACACAGTATTTAAATTAAATATGCTTGTGCCATCCACAAAACTAAAATCATTGTCATGTATTATGTCATTCTCAAATTCAAAAGCTACATCTCCATTGTCGGCAAAACAAAGACTATGCTTCGGTTGAAAAAAGGCTCTCCCATAATGTTCTGTGGTTTTTCTAGTGAAAATGCTGTTCCAGTTTATTCTGAAAGCTGCTTTTCTCATATTAAAAGCTTAAAGTGAGAGGAAATATGCTGCCTCTTATTTTGCAATTAAGCTCTTTCTTTTCAGAATTAATGAGATAAAGTCATTACTGAATGAGCCACCACAGATTTATTGTCGTCTAATATGGGAAACCTTGTCTGAAGGAAACAGCTGGTGGACTGTGAGGTTTGTCGAAGTCCAAAGAACAACTCACCAAGAAATGAGGCTCCTCTCTTGGGTTCATGCAGGTGCCACCATGCTGCCCAATGCTGTCGTATTACCTCGCCGACACACCACTGAAATTAATGCCCCCTTTGCCCCCACCTAGGAGATGAGAAAAAGTCAGCGGGATAAGGTTTTCATCTCAAACAGCTGAACAGTAAATCTGACACAAAAATGTAGAATACAAGCTGAAAAGACTAATACATAGCCAAATGAGTTTCTATTGTTCTGTCAATACCAGCCCCAAAATCAACAAGCATCAACACACTGCTTGCCTGAGAGGCTTAGTCCGTCATTTGAAAGCAAAAGAAATCACTGGATGAAATGTATTTTCTAATATTGGCATGTTTTTCAGTGACGGTTTTCAACAATGCACTTATTTATTCTTCTGTTGCAGAGAGCTGGCAAAAGGGATACTTATGGGAGAAAGCACAAACAATTATGTCAGATTTGATGTGTTCATTTAGTCTTTTTTTCTTTTTTCATTGTAGTGCACTGTCTGTCAAGCAACTGGCTTGCAATCTTTTTTTAACCCACTCTTTTGATATTTCACACAATTTGACAAAAGCCACTTGAGAGTGAGTATAAGGAGACCAAAGCTTTGTAACTCAGAAAACTGAGCGCACTTCAGCCACACTCCGGTTTCATTTTACTGTCAATTGGCAATTTTGACTTGAGTTCCAAAGATGTGTCGGTGACAGGCAGAGTATACCTACTTTAGCTTTGTGAATTAACTGCATAATATGGTAAAAAAAAAAATAACACTGCGACTATTTTGACAGATGGTGAAAAAAGAAAGAAAAAAAAACACTATTAAAATCATGATGATATGACATATTTTGGGGTCTTTACCAAACAAACATGGTTTTTGTTTACATCTGGAAAACAAGATTTGTAGGCCAGGGATGGTTTGCAGCACTACAGTACTTCATTGCACGTGGCTATATTGTGATTTTGATAGTATTTTGATTAATTGTGCAGCCCTAAAATTCACTGTTAGTATGAAAATGGAAATGAACTACTTAAGATCGTGTAGACTCGTTTTCAGTAATAATTGGTTCTACATTTGAAATCCTTGCTAGGAATAATCATCCGAAGTCAATCTAAAAGACTCCACTTTGCATCTCTGTGGCACACACTTGGTGTTATTAGAAGGCTATCCTTTTTCAGCCTCATGAGGCTGTATTTGCATAGAATTAACCTCTCAAAAGACACATTCAAGATGGGCCTAAATCCGACGTGTCTTTGGAATAGCTAATGTGCATTTGCATAACGTTTTCCTCCTGTGCAGGTTATAAAGCAGTATTAAGCTTGGATTACAGTATTTGATTTTATTGTGTGTGTCCGTGTGTATGTGCGTGCACAATGAATAGATACTTAGATGTGTGCCTTAATATGTGCAAACTGGAATCTGTTTTAGATGTTTTGGCATGCCTCCCCATCGCCAGCAGGGCCAAAGAGAACAGCGTGCTACGCCTGACTGCCATGTTACTCATGTGACCTCATGAAAGTACAAGTCCCTTCAAGCGGTATAATAAATCATTGCGGCCGGGGCTGGCCCACAACACATGCTTAGATACACACACTCTCACACACATACATTTTGCTCGGCATAACACAATATATCAAATTGAAGAAGTATGAAAACACAATCATATCAGCTGCACTGACCCTTCCAGGTAGCAGGATGGACCAGTAGTCAGTTAGGTCATGCCACACGTACTAATGGCAACAGGTATTGTAAGCACTTTTAGGAAGTGGACTTTGCAAAGTTTTTTGCCTGCTTCTATTTTTAACCAGGTCACCTGCCACTGCTGTGAATTCTGCTTTATATAACACCATCTGACAGGTGTAGGGCACCTGCACTACAACATGATTTAACAAGTGTTTTTAAAGCCCTCCATCTGAGAAGAAACAGCAGATTCAATTTAAATTTAATGCCTTAATGGTTCTTGAACAGGACATTCAAATGGCCTCCAACCGGCCTCGCAATGGCGACAATTTTGCCGCTGTCATTTACAATACTTCAGGCACAAAGTTAGTCTAACTCACTTGTCTGTGCTTAACTGTTTTTGTCTTGCCTTCCCACTGAAGCTACATTTGTCGCTGTCATCTTTAATTTGAATCACTTTGCCACCTGAGCCTCCGACAATTCTCGCAAATTTTCACAGTAATTGCCGAGAGGGACAGAGGGCATCATATGTGTGAAATGCTCTCTGAGTGAGAAGCATCATTGCCCCAAAGCGTTTACACACACCCGTTTAAGACACTTGGGAATATACTGGAGGCTGCTGGCAAGAATAAGAAATCAATCCCAGCGCTGTGTCCCAGTAACTAGACAGTGGGTTAGAACAGCCCGGCCATAATTTGAGCTCAAAATAGCACGCAGGTAAAAACTTCTTCTTGCAGGTGCATTTGATAAGTTCATTGGAAATCCTATGGACGTGTAAGGGAATGTTCTGTTCGCGTGTATGCTGGCCGCTGCCCAGGGAACAGTAACTCGCAGCAACACAAGCGCTCCAATTACAGCTGCACCCGCAAGTCCTTTGGGGGAAACCACAGCACTCGTCATTGATCTGAAAAAACAGCACTGTGACAGAGGGTAACTAATGCTGGTTCCAAAGGACATGACCTGTACTTTTAATTATCTTAACAAGGGCATTATTATGATGATGATGATAACGACAAGTTATTCCTTGAGGTAATTCATTTAATTTGAATTGGTTTGATTTATTGTCGTATTTACAGTTGAGCATTTGTAGTGCATTGTGTAATACTACCTTAAACGTGATGATATAGAATAAGGCAAAGTATGTCATTAAATTCTCATGACTATATCATTTTTATAGATCATTCTGGAGTGTTCATATTTGGATCACTTACTGCGAGTATTTCATTGCTGGCTTGTCTCAGGAAGCCTCTTGTGGTAGCCCCTGTGTGTCTGTGTGTATTAACGCTTCCAAAATGTGCTAAAAGCACCTGTCAGTCCTGCGTCAAAACGCTGTGAGAAGTGTGAATGGGTGCGTCATCGTCTACATAGTCTTAATGTGAAAACAGATCAGCAGAGTGGCAGCAGCAGCAGTGGAGATCCCTGTACTCCAGAGGGCACCATTAGCATGCTTTATGTGTGTCAATATGCTATACTGAGCAATACTACATGTACATTTCAAGCAATTAAGAGTCAGTCCAGAACAGCAGCCAAACTACACTCAATGCTACTGATCTGTAGATGTCCATGAGAAAAATGTGATTACAACAGCACAATCCACTGTATTGTTCTGGAAGAGTGAAAAGGGATTTTTCTGCTCTACATTTTGTCGAACATCAAGCCTGGTTCAAAAATAGGAAATCAAACTTAACTTGTTTGCCAAGCTGGAGTATTATTTCATATCAGATAATAAAAGTCAGGCAGTGAAGAAACCCGTTTACCATGACTGAACAATAGATCACGTGAAGACATGTATTGTTCCCTTCCATTCATCTATACTAACAACATTTACTTGTTTGACCTGTGATTTAATTTCTGTGGGTTGACTTAATTAAATTGTTGACATTTGAACATTGAAAACAGGATTTTGGTCAGTGATTGTCATAGATGGAGTGTTTTATTAAATAACACAATTTAAAGGAAGGTGGATCTTACCCGTTTGGAATAAATCTATTGCGATTGCTGCCTCGGACCAGAGTGATGAAAGAAGTGAACTCCTCAGAATCTCCCTGGAGGGAAAAAGATAGAAAGATCAGGATGTGTCATGCTTTCATTGTCCATTCACAACAAAACACTTAGATCAGTGTACCGTTGATCAATGCTCAGTTTGCGTACATAATCAGATATTTAGATATGTGGAGCGAGCATAAGGCAACACACACTATGCATTGCTGCTTTATCAGCATAGTCCCATTAGGTTTTGTAAACATGCTCCATGTACTTTGAGGAGGTGATTTTCTGTTGTGCATAATGAGAGCCGCTAAAAATAGACTGCTGCCTGAACGCTGACAGTGTCTCCACCACATACTGAAGACAGGATAGCAGGATGTTTGGTTGTGGCTGCTTGTAAGTAATAATTTCTGACAGTGACTCGCTCTCATACACCCTTAGTTGTGTGCAAGAAACCATGAATATGCGCCTGATGTACACACACATGCAGGCAGATGCACATACACGCTCACTGATAACCATACGGCACACATAATATGGAGCCTTAATTGATTTTGTCAACCGCTGGCTTCAGATTGATGACTGGAAAATAATAGGGTGGCAAGGGACCTTAAATGATGTCCGAGGAGCACAGAGGTCTCCCTCATTCTTGACAACACACAGGCAGGCTTTGACAAACACACACATCAATATTAACCGGCTCCCATGTTTACCTTATACATTTCTAAGACCAAGCCAGTCTCAACAACCAACAGCTTGAAATCGTTTGACTCTCCTCAAACGTCACAGCGGCACAAATGATTGGCAGCCTGTTTGTCTTGCATGACAATGACAGTGATAATTGGCTGTCGGACACCGTGGCAGACACTACCTCTCCTATCTGCTGTCCCCATGCAACATCTTCAAAGCGCTACAAAATGTGAATCTAGCTTGACTTTTTGCATCTATAATCCTACTTCACATTTTTTCCCCCACTTTGCCAAAGCACTTGATATGCAAAAATCATATGTTTACTTTCGAGATCAAAGTTTCTTCCTCCCTCCCCTCCTTCAACACCCCCCCCACCCCCCACCCCCCCATCTAAAAATGGACTCCTTTCATTATGCAAGCCAACAAAGAGCAGCGCCTGCTCACGCAGCCCATTCCGAGCATACTGATAAATTAGCTTGTATAATTAGCTTAATGATTTAGAGAAACATGGCCATGGCCACCCAAGAAGCTATGCTAATGGACCCTGTCGATAGCAATTAAAATGCCCATATTTTAACAATGGTGGCTTTAAAGTCCAGATAGCTGCTGTGAAAGAAGTAGGTGGTGCAGTAATCGATGTAGCATCATGTTAGCTGGTGTTGTGTTCATGAACAGTGATGTCAGATAGTGTTGCAAGTCATGTGTTTATATGGAATAACATGGTAACATTAGAGAACACACATTAACTATTAACTAGATGCTTAATTGCATGCATATTAGTAGCATATTGGCCTTTATTAGTCAATGAAAAGGATTTATTAATGCCTTATTTTGCATGACCATATTATACAACTACTAGGCGCTGGAGTTATCCCTAAATGTCCTGCAGTCTTGCAGAGTAAGGCATTAATAAGTGCTTTATAGTTACTAATAAAGAGCCAATATGCTAATAATACGGATGCTAACAAGCAACTTGTTCATATTTAGTATGTGTACCCTGCTACATACCTCTAATATTTTCTAGAAGTGCAGACTCCACTGGAAGATTGAGAGCAAATGAAGTGCTCTCATTTCGTTATTAACTTTAGCACTGGCGGCACAGTTGCTGCACTTGGACCTCAAATTAGACTTGAAATGTGATGTAAGTTGATGAAAGTGTGAAACCAGCTTTTAGTGTCACAAGATGCAAAGTTTTAGTCCATCTATCTCATTATACTGCTCCATATATCTTCTGTCTGCTAGTTATGCTAACTCCCGCTCTGTGTGAGCACATACTGTAAAGTGCACGAGTTAGGACATGCAGTTGTGGACTTTACAGTTTCCATTAAATGTGAGTCAAAGCAGACAGTATCTCTGCTCTCTGACAGTAGCATCAGCATTCCTGGCTGCACTTCACAC
Source organism: Pagrus major (assembly GCF_040436345.1). Lineage (NCBI taxonomy): Eukaryota > Metazoa > Chordata > Actinopteri > Spariformes > Sparidae > Pagrus > Pagrus major. The sequence goes on along the minus strand of NC_133224.1, from coordinate 24,083,005 downwards.
ATAAATCGCCCGTTTATGACCTTCCCCTGAACAGTAACCAACAGAGACACCAGCCCGACTCATAAAACCACCAGAATGTTGAGGTGGAGGTGAAGATATTACTTATCCATACACGACTTCTAAAACGCCAGACAAGTGGGAGCAGTTACAAAAAATCTAATTCTTATTTGTTTATGTTTTTAGTGCTCTGATTGAATGCTGGGAAGATCACACCCAGTCATAAATGACTTGTAATTTACAGCACACTTTACTGCTGACAAAGCAAAAGAATTATGGCACCATTGGGCTTGTATAAATAGCACAGGAAATGGACTGTAGTATAGAGGGTTAGCTCAAAGTTTATTGCAAAAACCACTGTAAAACTAGCTTCAAGCCTGTGACAAAAAGTGGCAGTTTGATACTTTAGAAATGTCAACTAATATATCGTCCAGATACAAAGAGAGCCCAGTACTGAATACTGAAAACTAATCTTTGGAGTCAGGATAGCACTTGAGTACTTCATACTTTACTTCAAATACTTTTACCGTGACACAAGAGTACCTAACTTGAACGTCAATCACATAATGGCTACCACGATAGCACACACCAAATCCAATAGGATACTCTATGACAAAATGAAAGACTCAATGCAAATTTTCATTAGGTGAAGTCCCTCCGTTTCAAGTTGCAGTTTGTCATAAAGACAGTCGAGTACAATTTAGTTTTACATCAACTACTCAATGAACTACATCTCTCGTCTTCCACTATTTACATCAGCAACACCAACATGGCCATCACCTTGGCGTGGAAAACATATTAAAATAGGTGGAAATCACTACATGTCTTATGCAAGAGCTAGCATGTGGGGCTGGCTGCCCTGGGTTCTGGTGATTTGCTAAATGAGATAGTCACTAATGCAATTTTTTTTGTAGTGTTTCTAATTATTTTCACAGTCTTAGACTTCATCAGCAGCTAACTTTTACTGTCTGCTTATGTGCCGGGCAAGTGGTGTCCAGTGGGTCTAGCCATGCTTTTTTTTTTTCTGAAAACAGCAGCCTGCTGGCAATAACAATAATAACAATAAGCTGAAAGATGCTGAAACTAGGGCCTAATTGGCTGTGGGGTTATCACTACAAGGGACATCTCCCATAGTAAACATACACTGCAGTCATTAGATCCTTTTGTTAAGAGAAAAATATCGATTAGTGCAGCTGGAGCTCCAATAGTTCCATTGACTTTAATTGCTACTTGACTTAAGTTTGAATACTGGTGAGCTTTACTTCAATGACGCAGTTTGAAACATTTAAAAGGAGAAATAGACTTCATTTCACTTCAGAACTAACACAGCATGGCATTGAAAACAGTGAGGCTCCCATCTGTTAAATAATTTCTCAGAACACGAACGAGAAGGAGAAACAAAACTCTCAAGACAGCCGCTCCTACATTACGCAGTAGCTAAGTATGGATCATCTTCTGTTGTGGTTTTACCCTCTCACTTGTTTCAAGAATTACAACGGAGCTCTAGTTAAAAGTAACTAAAGTAAAATCATTTATCAGAATTAAACAACACTACTGTACCATTCCAAAACTGATAACTCGACAGCACTTCTATTTCCACATTGTGTCAGCAGTTCCAATAGATTCCATATGCCATCTCCCTGAGCGTCTCTTTAATGAAACAATGTAAGGCAAATGTGTCATTAGGATTCGCCGCACTCCCAAACACACTAATTGCCATGCGGATTTGATAACAGTCTGTTTGTGTCTGTGTCTGCATGTTGCCAGCAGGTGCGGTGCTATTCACTTGTGTGAGCGGAACATCACAGTCCCGAGTTTGACACCATTGTGTCAAAAACTCTGTGCTCAGCTCGTCAGCTCTGGTGCGCTGTGCCCAAACAAGCCAGCTAAAAATGAGCATTTGGGAAGTGATCTGCCTTTCGCTTCCCCCTCTCTCTCTCTGTACCAACAGCTGCCTCAGTGGCACAAGGTAGCGTCACTGTCAGACGTAGATGGAATTAGTTATATAGTACATCATATGTCTGCGCAGAATTGGCGTCATGCAACCCAGAAAAAGATACGCTTTGGTTGGGAGGGGGTTTGATATTTTAGACACATTTGCATAAGTTTAGTCAGGCTGATATTGACGGGATATCACAAATGCCATGTGAGCTGTCTCGGTGAGAAATGATGCCATCCAAACTCAGAGAAACAAATTCTAAAAACCACTTCATGAAGCAGCAACTTTTACTTTTTATGAGTTATGTGCATAGTTGGTGTGAAAGATGGGCATGTGTTGGTGCTTTATTTATAAAACTAGCAGTTGGCGGCCCTGCTCTCCTTAATGTAATTGCTAATCCTTTTATAAATAACCACATTTTTTATCCTCAGTAAAGTTTTGTCCTCTCCACACAAGTGCTATTGAAAGTTCTGAATCAAACTGAACTTTCCTGTCCATCTTTCTCTTGGATTGAGGAATGTGAAAGGCGGCTGCCGCGGCGGTGAAAAATAGGTTAGCACAGACTTCATCTTTCTCTGCTACCTCTCCCCTGTCTGCAGTCAAAGCCCTCTTATCAGCAGAGTTTTCTATCATGCTGAAAACTTTCCATCATGCTGAAACTGCTCCTCCCTAAAGGCTATCATAATCTGCTCAGCATGCATAATGTTAATCGTTTAAATATCTCATCAACACAACAGGATAAGCATGCTGTCAGTGCAGGAGTGAGGGAGAGTGTGCGGTAGACAGAAAGCGAGAGGATGTACAGTTTAATAGGTGGAAGGGGTCGGGCGATGAAGGATAAAGAGGCAGAAAGGGTAGAGGGTGACATATCAGATGAGATGATGAAACAGAGTACGAAACAGGAAGATGCAGCGAGGAAGGACAGGGAGAGGGAAAACACATTAAGGCTAAAGAGGGGGAATTAGATGAAGAGAAAGGAAAGGAGGGTAGCTCCATCTGCCTTTGGCACAGTCAGGAAACTCTATGCCACTGTATTCTGTCCCCTTTTTCCAGTCAGCTTTGGAGAAGATGATAGCATTGATCATCTTCTTAAAAGACCGCTTTTCCTGTCACTGTATCACCTCACGTCATTAAGATGACTGGTTGAGTTACCTTAAAAGGTTTCTCTTATGCCTGGCAAAGGCTGAATGTCGTTGGATTGCCTTCCACATTCTCGCCTCCCTTCACTTGGTGAGACTGCTGACAAACATAAGAGTGCTTAAGTGTCCGTTATTTTGATTTTCAGCAATCAGATCTGGGGAAAGAAATCTACTGAAAGTTGAATCAAGTTGTGACTCATCCAAAGGCATGGGCCAGATTCACATGGATTGAGAATCTTTGTAATTGGAAACACATGTTCATCAATCAAAACCAGGTAATTCCATCGCATTCATCGTCTCCATGACAGATACTCTATTTCTATTGTCCTGATACATTACTTCTTCAATGCTCATACCCTCAGGTTTCCCTAAGGACTTCCCATCTCAAATCTCATGAGTACAGGGAGAAGGAATGAAGTAAATAGATTTTGTTCTCCAGATCGCTCACATTTCCTCCTCTATAAATCCGCTCGCCGCCGCATAAATCTTTGGGAGGTTTGGGCCGCCCTGTGCCTCTGCTTATTAGCCAAGCAGGGATCAATTTATCACCTTTGAGGACAAAGAATGGAAGCGCCAGGGGATTCTCTCTGTCCCTTTGATTTATGGAGTCGGAGGAGAGGCAGGGCATTTTTGGGTCATGCAAATTCTTCCCGGCACAAGTGCCTGCCCCACCTACCTCCTCTTTGTGTTGAATTAATTTCTTTGGCTGTGAGAGGGAGAGTGGAATTTGTAAGTAAATCAGGTGTATGAATGAAAGGGTTAGGCTTGTTCAAATAAGTGGTAATGATGGCACCGACTGCATCAAAGGGAATTACCTACTTCCAGTGATGGCTGAAATCAAGGTTGTTGCATTTGACTGAATAGTCCTTAAACAGACTCTGAAATCCACTGCACAGATCTAAGATTTGCCTCCACTGCTTTCACGCAATTCCAACCCTTCACCACTAGTCTGTGCTATTGGTCTGGTGAACTCTCTCTCTGCTTTTCTGACCCATTTTTTTTTTTTTTCTCGTAAGGAGCTGCAGGATTGTGGCTGCCCCACCTCACCTGCGCTAAGTGGCTACCTCGTCTTGGCAAATGAACTACAGTGCCAGGCTCCTGCTCTTACAACTCCCTCATTTGTAAATGTCCTCATGTAAATGATGGGCTGGTAATGGAGGCTTGTGGGAAATGTATTTCTTGTTAAGTCGAAGCGGCTCCGGTGAGGTTGGTGGAGTGCTGCTGGTTTTACGTTGTGGTTACAAGGCAGGTTTGAAACGTTGCATCACGTATTGTTTGGCACACAAGTGCGAATCCAGTCTGATTCAACCTCTTCCATTATGAAGAGTGTGGAATGGGAAAGGGAGGCTCTATCTTGATGTTACAAAATGCACTTTTATGTCAGAACACTCTTCTTTCTCTAAGTTGTGTGTGCGCATGAGCCATGAGTGTGTTTGTATTTTATTCTATATTCTCTCAGCTGTCCAAAGTATTGACACACATTTAAATGTGGCTGTGTTTGGCAGCTATTCAGATTTGAATTTTACAATACCTCCTGATTCACATGCATTTCAAATCAGCCCCAAACTCCATCCCGTTTCCTTTTTAACTACAAGCTGTGTGCAGGCTCCACTTCACAACTCACTCGCCACTGTCTTGGCTCTCGTCCACACTCATCCCTCCTCATAACAAATGAGCCCGCGCCGGCCAGCAGATTTCTCCAACGCCTACCGGTACCGCCACATCTTTGTCATCTTCTCTCTCCCGCGCTCTCCCTCTCCCTCTCACTTCCTCTCCCTTTTCCTTTTTCTACCTTGTTTAGGCACACTCTAGCCTCTTTTGTGGCAGAGAGCATAAGACTCGCCGTTTGCTGAGTGGGCAGCGGGGAGCGGAGGAGGAGAGAAGAGAAATAGAAAGAAAGGCGCAGAAGGAGGAGGGAGGAAGAGAGTTATCTAACAGGATTAAAGGAGAACAACGGAATGGAGAGCACTTAAAATACTCATGACATGAGCCCTCTTGCAAAAAGGAGGGGATGAGTAACAATGGCTGAATCACTCTTGAGGCTCCCTGTCTCTACACAATATGCTCTCTCTCTCTCCTTCTTCCTCTCTCCATTTCCACCTATGTCTCTCTATCACTCTTATTCTATCGTCCTCCTCCGGCCATATTGTTACTTACTGGCCAGGGGATTTGATGGATCTCAGAGGACTCATGTTAATAATGTGAGATAGAGTGGCTTTAATTAACCAATGGAGGAAAAGGTATTCAATTCACATGGAATGACAAGAGCTTCCAACGGCATATCATGTGAGCCTTGGGTAGATATTGTTAGATAGAGGGGGAGGGAAACCAGGAGGGAGGATGGGTAGAGATGATCAAGAAGTGCACAGAGAGATAAAAGGTAAGTAGGGGAATGGGAATCTGGCAAATTTTGAACAAAGAATCAATGATAGGCAGAGCAAACCAGTGTGTAGCCAAGGGGTGGGTGGATACATGATGAAGTAGGTCCTGTCAAGAATTGGGCTAGAACAACCGCTTGGCCCACTTTCTGTCCCAAACCAGGTAGAGAGAGAGGCGAGAAAAGGATTTCACAGCAAGGCCAAACAAATTTCTTAGTTACCTTTACCGGTCTGCTACACACAAGTGTGTGTGTGTGTGTGTGTATAGAGATGTCGACAGCAAATAGGAACAAATACCCTCAGCCCCACCGAACAGGAATCAGAAAGGTGGAACAACATGACAAATTTCCTTGGGGCGGATCGAAGTTTCGGGGGAGAATAGCACTTCAAACGATCGGCGTGCCTCGCCAGCTTCCCTTGCCCGTCTGACTCACGAAGATAGCAGCCGTCTGGCAGCTTGGCCGAAAGCACACACACATACACACTGATGCGCTCCTCTGCACACAGGTGTGGGAGCACATCGGATTTTGCATAAGTACACACAAGCTCTCCTCTACTGTACTCTCCAAACATCCAATCCCTCAGCCAAAACACAAGCAGTGCCTTCACCTTTTGTAAATGGAGACGTGGCATAGCCTCTGTGCAAAACTTGACAACTGCCTAAAATTTTTAGTGGATTTTAATGCAGTCAACTAATTTGTTTACAGTTGCTATAAAAAGATTCTGCTTGGTGCATAATATCTGTGGATGAGGTCTCTGGAGTTGCGGCTGTGTCTCTTTTTATATCACATAACAAACATGTGAAGGCGGTGGGAGAGAAACTCTCCAGCCTTTGTAAATAGGGCACCGTTTGAATATTTTACGTGTGCTTACTGAGCAGTCATTCCTTTTGAATCATCATATTATTCCAAAATGAAGAGAGGAAAGAAAATAAGCGTGTGAAAACATGTTAATAAATAATACGGTGAGGCTGAGTACCTGCAAACACCGTGTATATTGTCCTTCTTCTCAGCCCGATGGTTACTTAAGGGACACATTTTAATGATAGTAAGATCATGGTAGTATGCACAAAATAATGATGACTTGGCTGCCTGGTAAATTGACCGAGAGATTCAGCTTTGGGTGCTGAATCTCCAAAGAGAGCACTTAAGGAGCTTCTGGGATTTGAAAGTTGAAAGATAAAGGCTCTGTTACGCTGGGGATCTGTGAGTGCCTCAATTTTCTGCTCTGCGCCATGACAAGAATCATTAGGCTAGAAAAAGACCTGATGGAATAACTCAAAGGTGTAATCAGCTGTTTACAATGGAAGGGGAAGGTGGGAGAGGAGGAAGGAGACGGGAGGAAAACCTTCTCAAATGAAACCTCAGAGTGACCAGACGGCACTCTGACATATTCAGAATCCTCGCTCTGACTCACTCCTGATGTGTGACTGTGAGAGACAGAAAAGCAGAGGGAGAGCTAAATGTAAAGGCGACAGAGAGGATGGTTAGAGGAATAGAAGAACCGGTTGAGGGAAGGATTGAAGAAGAGGTGTGAGAGTGAAGAACAAGCAGAAAATGTCCCAAGAACTCTTCAAATTTTACTCAAGTGCCCTTTAGCAAGGCAATTCCACTGCCCCGATGAAGCTGCCCAGTGTCAAACAGTACGGCATTGGGGCAGCTCCCAGGCGTGAAGGTGTGAATGAGCATGACCCTTTCTTTCTCTACAACTACTCCCCAAGGCTGCTCCTGTAAATAAGAATGTGTTCTTAGTCAACATGCCTTGTCCGATAAAGGATTGTGCTGTAAAGAGAGCAACACCAAGTGAGAACGAAGGTAGGGAAGCAATGGAGAGAAGAAAGGGCAGCAAAATAAATGACTAAAAGAATTAGGAAACGGAGAAAGTGACGAATTACAAGAGATTGTTTTGGCTTGAGATACAGTGAGCACGGCGCATTTAGATCAGAGAGGACGTTAAGGTCAAAGACATCACGCCTGCCATGATTGCAGCTGATCTGAGACCTGTGACGGAGTGAGGCGCATCATCATACACTTGCCAACGACTTCCAGAATACTAAAGAGAAAGTCACGTCACTGGAAGGAGGGAGAGAGCGAAGGAGGGAGGCGGGGAGGGAGAGACAAAGCACTGAGAGGCAGCGTGAGGGTGGATGACGGAATATTAAAGCGTGGAGTGTAAACTGAGAGTGGTACAGCGAGGGAGAAAAAAAACAGCCAGAGAAGGGGAGGCAGTCAAGAAGAAGAGGGGAAACAGTGTGAATGAATATTAGGGTGAGGGCTATTCACCTGGCGTTGATTTGGATGAAGGTGGGCAGGAGGGAGGGAGGGGGAAGGTGGGGAGGGAGGAGACAGTCTTAAAGTGAGGAGAGTGTGCAAAAGAGAGATAGGGCTTCCTACTCTCCTCTGGGAGGCTGTGAAAAAAAACGAGAAAGACAGGTGAGATAGAGAAAGAGTGAATGGGAGGGAATGGTAAGGAGAAATGTAGGATAAAAGAAGAGGAGCGAGCGGAAGAAAAATTTTGGAAGGAGAGCAGAGATAAAAATAGAGAAGGAGACAGAAAGATTCCGAACAAGTCCGAAACTATCGCGCCAGAACACACTTATCTCCCAAAGTGCAGACAGTACATTATCGCCACTGGCACTAAAAACAGCCTGAATCATCAATAAATGAAATCCGGGTGCAGGTAAACATTTTGCACTGTTTCAAGCACAGACGTATCAGTGCCGACAAAGGAAATGTGACGGCAAGAGGATACGGCCGTGCAGGCGATTTCTCATTATCTGCCACGTGTCAGTTATTAACGCTGTGTCCATTTCGCACATCTAATTAATGCAGATAGCCAAATGCCAAACCTGATGAAATACCGTGATGAGGGATTAGCAGGAATAACAAACGCTCTGACCGGCATAACTTTGTCTCCCTGATTAGGTGGCAGAGAGAGGAGGGGAGAAGCATTTCTGGATCACTTAAGTCTCTCTTCCTCTCTTTTCTCCCCTCCCACGCTTCCTCCTCCTACCTCCACTTCACTGTCCTTAATGAAGACTTTTTCCTCCTGCCACATGCCCCCATTCTCCCAGCTTCACTCCCCTCAGTAGCTGAGTGCTGTCCTAATTCCATTCTGATAGATGGAGAGGGGAAGAGGCTCATTAAAAATGGCTTTGCTGATTGTGCTGCTGCTGTTTCTTTTTCAGTCAAGAGGCGTGTGTGCGCGTGCATGTGTGTATCGTATCCGGTCAAGTATTCCCGGTGCTTTCGGCCCAACATCGGAATGTAATGTTTTGCATCGGAGCTTTGCACCACATGAAGCTTGCATTATATTTAGTGAAAAGGGAAACATGCCTGAGAAAACAAGAATGTAACTACTTAGCACTAGAAAAACCATGACCAGTTTGGTAATGGTAGAGATGTCAAGTATCCAGCAGGATTAGGTTATCTGTGGTGTTTCATGTCTAAAGCAATAGGAGGGAGACAGATAGCTCTATAATACATACATTGTTTTACATTTCTTTCCTGAAGCCTGAAGTTTCTTCTCGCAAACCAAACACAACCAACCTTAAAGCCCTTTTCATTGTGGAGAACATGCTTTTCCCACATGATTGGGAAAAGAAGCGCTTGCTGTTGAACAAAGAGCAGCATGTTCTGAGATTGCTTGAGCATTAACACAAGAGTCATCAGGGACTTTAAGTCAAGTCTCTTAGCCACATAAATCATTGTCTTAATGGAATAGATAGAAAATACACTTGGAGGCGCTTTCTCTGCAAGAGATGAGAAGATCCATACTTCCCTCATGTCTTTGCATAAAATATGAAGCTAGCAGCACCACCAATGCTCATGTTGTATCTCATAATTCGTTCCATACAAAAAACGAAATATAGAAACTTGTGGTTTTACAGGAAATTAAGTGCCGTGACTTCCTGAAAAATGGCTGAAGGTCAACCTGTAGGCTACAAGTACTCATAGCCTGACACTCCCTATAAACAATACGCACTCCCTGTGTGTGGATTAAACAAATCTATTACACTTAGTGAGCTTTAGAGCGAAAGAGAGAGTCTTCTGTCTTAATGCCAAGCTAAGCTAAATGACTCTAGAAAGCTATAAGAAAGCAAAAAAGTTTGCCACAATGTCAACTATTCCTTTAAAATGTAAAGCCATTTTTCTGTTGAATCCTTTTTCATTTTGCTGTGTTTTATACACTAACATTTCCCTTGGATAATTGCAGTGCGGTATGGTTGAGCAAATATGAATGCAATGGACTAAAATGGACTTAAAATACCAAAACACCTGGGAAACATCAATACAGGCAGCCAGTCTAGATAAACCATGAACTCCAAAGCACAGACTCCGAGTGTTGACTGACCTGAGATATACTGTAGATTTGAACAGATACAAAAGTACTTCCTCAAGGAGAAAAGTCTGCAAAGTACTATAGCACTAAGTAAGAACAGATACAGACAAGGTGACAGCATATGGGAAAAAATGATATATGGGAATTATATAAACAGGAAAATAATGATGTCCAATGCATGTAAGGTGAGCAATATACCTGAAACCCTATGGGGGGAAAGTAAGTTATGTCTAAGCTCTGTCCAGTAGCAGCTTAAATGTGTTTCAAAAGACCACACTTGAACTAAGGAAGGCCTATGTTTCTCGAAAACCATCTGTGTTTTGCAAGCCTGTGACAGACATCGTTTCTGCTGTGATTGCTGACATTTTGTAATTGCCAATTTATAGTGTCACTGTCTATGAGCAAAATGACAGGTAGAGCTGTAACCAATACTGGCACAGTGACTGCTTTTGAGAAAATGAAGAGCAGGGGGCTAATTCCTTCTATAAAGCATAAAACACTGTGGTTTAGGTAAATTCTTCTGTTATCCATTATCAGAATCACTGCTCAGTTCATACCTTTGTTTGCAAACAATCAATACTGCAAAGCGTTTATTTGAGTATGGATGGCCACAAATAGTGAATGCACAAATAGCAAATCCAACCCTGAATGGAAAAACTGGGTCCACCAACGTGCATATGTGAACACATCTGAAATCTCCACGTCTCAACAAATGCTATAATACGAGGTCTCCAAGGGTGATGCAGAATTTTAAATCTTGTAAAAGAAGCACAAGTCGCTCCCTGAGGAATCCAAACTCTCAAGAAACACCATGGCATCGTTTTCCATTGATCCAGAGAGCTTTACCAAAGGAAGCCTTTAACACACAGCGATTGAACAGCGGATTTAACTGTATATCTTGTTTGTAAAGCACTTCGTAATTATGTTTTGAAAGGTGGTATGTAAATAAAGTTTTGAATTCCAAAGTTATTATTATAGAGTGAAATGTATGTACAATTAAGTAATTTTAGCACCAGACTCCCTGCCACCATTATGCTCCACTATTAAAAGATAATTATGTACCATACCACATTACCACAAATGTTTAGTAACATCGCGTACATAATGTTATGTAAGTTACTTATGTAACGCAGATACGTTTGTCGCTGAAGTTACAGAAGTAACATATTGACTTTAACCCAAAGCCTCCAAAATTCCTGTCACAGAACACCTAGAAAATCCAGCAAATACTCACTTTTTAGAAACTGGAACCATTTTCAAAAATGTTCTGCTTTAAAAGATGACATGAATTAACCTTTGGGTTTTCAGATGGTGTCATTTAACTCAGTCTTACATACTCTATATCCCCCTCTACACCTTATTCACAGTTATAATCTGTATAAATAGCCTTCCTCCCACATGAGATCCAACACGCATTATACTCTTACACTTAAGGGCTCTGCAGCACAGATGTAATCTCACACATATCACTGCTGGGGACAAGAATCCCTTTATGCAATCAACAGGCCATGAGCTGCATGCATCTGGTAAATACATAACAGCTTCCAACCTACACAGATGCATGCAATTTTGATGCATGCAATTTTGATGCATGAATGAACAGGCACAGATGTCTCACCACATTATCATATAATCTGCTAGCTGTTTTTGCTACTGGTGTGTACTTTTGCCACCACACACACACACGATTAATTGAAAAGGCGATTTCAAATATTTATATGCCAGTTTCAGATGTCTCCGTCATTTTGTTGCTAAAATTACCATCCTTTTGTTCATAAAAGTGATTCGCTTCACCATTTAAAGCTTCACATCACTAAATTAAAAGAAGAAATGTGAGAGGGGACGCATGGGAATTGTCTATTCATTGTCAGCTTGTCTTACTCAGAGTTTGGTTCACTCTCACGCTCTGAAGATGACTGTTTCCTTCCCTGCTTTTCCTTTTTTTTTTCTGATCCTCGCTGCGCACACAATGCTGCCAATTAGTTAATGGCGGACAGTGAGGTGAGAATCCAACCTATTTGCTTCAAATTTAATTCCTCACATTTGCAATTCATGGCTGAAAAGAAAGTGGGGAAGTACTTAACAAGCCCAGCACATACATGATGATAGCCCGGCATGTGGCAGTGACAGCAGCATAGCAGAGGAGACCGCACATACCATAACACACACAAATGCATGCGTGCCCGCCAACATTAAACAAAAATATTGAATTCACCTGCACTTGACAACCAAAGCAACACAGTATGACCGCGGATATATGCAGAATCGCAAAAGGCAGCCTATGGCAGGATGTATGTAAATTCATGCCTGCTTTGATGCTTTTGTGGAGTTCAGGGGCCAAAAGCAAAGGCAAAACATTTCTTCTTCTTTGCATTCTTGTAAACACACTCTTGTCCTCACATGTAGTATTTATGTGTTCACAAACACACAAGCAAATGGCCTTTTAAAATCTGTTTTTTCAAGCCCGGTTATTATTGTAATCACTGTAATGTCTATGTGCGAAGCTGGTTTCAATACGAAAACTGAAGGCTCCATGAATATTGTGTGGTATGTGTAGTATGTTTTGAAAGGGGTTACAGGGTGAGTGGGGTTGTTCAATGATGAAGTGCTCAGGATGCATAGAGCATTACACACACATCAAACCATCCCTGGCAGCTTTTTACTTCATAGCTACTGTCATGCCCGGTGCACAGATTTATCGATGACCCTTAATAAAACTGTAACATTTGATTTGCCGAGTGGGAATGATCAGGGCGATAAATAAAGCAACTAGTAGACTACAGCTGTGGAGTACACTGTAATTGTAATAGTAATGGTGAAAGTCTGTGTGGGGATGGGGGCAAATGGAGCCTGCAGAGTGAGCTGCATGCTTATTGCCTGGACGGGAGCCCTAGTTAACGGCGGTAATGTATTCTCGGGCATCAAAGGCTCAAAGTTGAGAGTTTTAAAGGAGCTCGTCACTATTGATTTTGCAAGAAGAGCAGCTTCCCAGGTTCATTATATGGGAGCTCTCAGCTCTTACAGTAGACAGCAGGGCCATTGCACAAACAACGGGGAGCTCGGGGTGAGCATTCCTTTGTTGTTTAGAACAAAAATTTGTTTCAATCATTTGCTGTTTTGCATTCACGGCTATAAAGTATAAACCACGGCTAATGAATACTATCCGAATGACTCGAGTCCCTGGGGCCTTTTCACAATTAATACACATTTTAATTGAGTGCAGAAAAATGGGACCATTTGGTACTTAGCAGTAAGAAAAAAAGAAAAAAAAGGAGTGGGGGTGGAGGTTGTTATTTAAGATGTAATTGCTGAGGTTTTCTCAGTCTTGTTTCTCAAGGATAAACTGTTTTTTTGCTTGTAGCCTTTGAGTCTTCAAAATTGTCAAAACGGTTTAAAATCATACATTTCCATGTGATTTGTTTGGTTGCAGTTTGGGCTGTGTACGTGAAGTGTCAAATTCAGTTGTGTGAGCATGCTATGGTTGAGTCATTTAGTTTCGAAATTGCGTCGAAACTATGCATATTCATGAAGTCGTTTTAGGTTGTTTTCATCCAGTTTGTGCAGTGGGAGTATAAATATAGCATAAACATACTGTATATAGTTATATAGTATGTAAAAATGAATGACTGATGTGTCTTAGTTGTACAGGCTGACTTGCGTATCTAAGCGTACAGTTAATTCATCCAAATATCAGACTTATCTAAATTGCACAGCAGAGCTCAGAATGTGCTTGAACAGATGGCTGATTGTTTATGGTGGACTTGGAGAGTATTAGACAGGCAAAAGTGTAAACATCAGTGCGGGCAATCAATATCTCATTAGGGTGTCTGCTTTAGTTCATGTTTTGTCGCTTTGCATTCTCCACACACACTTTATCGGATCGGTAACTACAGCCTTTGCTTGGGAAGGGCAATGCCGTACATGCCACGAGACACAGGAAAATGGGCCTGCACCGATCTCCACACGCTCTCTGCACGCTTGCTCTGAGTCCATCATCCTGTGATATGATCGGCAGTTTGAAAAACATCCAAGCAGCACAACTTGTTCACACTCCTGAATTTCTAGCAATGCCATCATCCTTTTTAGCATATTTTTAGACGCAGGGAATCAGGGACACAAGATAGCTAGTGGTGCTGGTACACTAGGAGATAATGCAGAATGAGCCTCAGGCATAGGAGGGCTGGAAAACTCTTCTTGTCGCTTTAGATAAGGGGAAGGAAATGGGACTGGTTGCTGAGGGACCAACTAAGTGCTTGTTGCTGTCCCTTTAGCTTTCCAACAACAGGCCGCCATAGTGCATCTGGACAGACAGATGCCTATCTTGCCACAATCAGTATGGGGTTCACTCCCAAATGTGTAGCTGGAGAGCAGGGTTGATGAAAGTGGGTCTAAAGTTTGCAGCTGAATTGCACTTCTGCTGTCAGACTTTGGAATTTTTTTTCTCACGGAAGTAGCAGGAGAGAATAGTGGTAAGAGTGACTAACCATCAGCCAGAATAGCCAGATTTTAGCTCATGTGTTGGCAGGTCTCAGCACGGCTGAAGTGTCTTTGAGCAATGTGGTGGGCACTTGTACACTCCTGGGATAATATTATGTCAAAGCAGACTGTATAAGTAACCCATGAAGTATGATGTTACCTTTTGTGCATTGTCTGTTGTGGTTCTGTAGCTTTTCAACGTTTGAAAAATGTTTTCATTGTTAACTCTGCTTTGACTTGAATCTTCACATTTTTGACTGATATTCTGTAAGTAGGTGTGGGATTTCAAAAGTTTGCCTCCACATGCGGGTTCTTGTTAAAGATACTATCCAGTTGCATTATAGGACATATAGGATTGATCTACGCTAGTGACTAAAAGCCTGGATATGTCTACCTCTACTGCTCTGATTTTGACGGTTGTTTTAAAGTCTCTTTTAATGTCCCCCAACTATATGAAAATACTACCGCTAAATTGCTGAACGATCCATTTACTAACTTAATCATTGCTCAGGGCTCCCCTTTATATTGACACCTCTTGAATATACTAACTTACAAACGACCCATATAAACACTCGCTTTACTTTTTGGCCCTCAGGAACTCCTGATCGCACACTTAAAATACATTTCTATTCCCTTATTGTTGATTATTGATTTTGCTCGTTGGTGTGTGTTGTGCTGTTGTTGTTAGGGATGTGTATAAGAAAGTAGCTCAGAGGGATGTCTTTTGTAAGAAATCTGTTGTGGAATACTTTAAAGGGAAGCGATGCTTGTGCACGCTCAATTGGTTCTGTCTTCAAACAGTATTTGAAGGCTAGTCTTCTTTGCCCTATGGCAAAGACACGGCCCAGGACGAACAGAGCTGTTATAACTGTTAGCATGTAGGTAACGAATCATATCTGCTCTAATTACAGCTACTTAAACCCGGAGTGATTACAACACATTTCATTATTCAATTTAGCACATGTGAACTCATCACACCCGATTCATTTTAATCGCTGTAATAATCTTCCCAGAGGGGATTTTGTTTCATGATGTAAACGCTTCATGTTATTGTGAAATGGACTGAAGGGGTTTTATCAAGAGTCAGAAATAAAATTAATTAGGAAATAAGTAGTGAAATGGCAGCAGGTGAAATTGCACCGGGTCAATCTAACCTCGCGGGACATAAAAGGTTTTAGAGGAAGAGGAGTTCTGTTGCCAACAGACCTGACACACTATTCTTCTGTGATGCCTCGCTCAGGATATGTTTTGTTTATGATGTCAGCTTGATTGATAAATAACTGGAGTCACCCAGGCATGTGCGAGCGCACAAACATGCCGCCCACCCGCCCTCTTCCATCGGAAGGTCAGCTGCTATCCAAAATGTGTTTATTTTGAGGGTAATTGCATCAGATTGAACAGTGAAATACCGTCACCTCCTGTCTGTCCCTTGGAAGATTAGCACCAAGGCCATCAGCAGGATCGATCAATGTGCAAGCCGGTGCCTGCTTGAGGGATGGGAAGGTCAATGGCCGTGATATTACTCACGTTGGGGGAGATCTGGTGTCAGGGGCTTTAATTTTGAAGAGGCTAAATAATAGGGATAGTTTATGGACAAGGATGGGGTAGATGGACATCCGCGATAAGAGGACACGAGAGATTATGAGCTAGGAGAGTGACTTCCAACCTAAGAAACATTTTGAACTCTGCAACAAGACAGTGACCGAATTCTCTGGTATATCCATTATGTATTGATATTCTTATATGCAGGTGTACTTGTTCCACAGCTAACAGAACACAGAATGCGCCCTCCCTCCTCAGCCTTTTCCATGGAAGCTGCGCACATTTTTGTCTCCTTCAGTGCAGTTTTTTTTAATGCTGAGCACATCCTCCGGCGGACTAAGATCATCAGAGAGAAGGAGCTGACTAATCTCAATCCTTAAATTTATTCATGTTCAATAAAAGCTATTCATCAGCTTAAACCTGCCTGTGGTTCAAACCAAATTTGAACCACCTGGGAGAAATCTAAATGACTCCAAGGCAGCGTGGTTAAGCAGCCGAGGTGGAAGGAGCAAGAAAGGAGGAGAATGGGTTGGGGGGACGGGTGGCGGCAGGAGAGAGGAAAGTGTCCCTCCGAGTGTGAAGCTCTACAGCCAGCAGGTGAGAGGGTGCAACTGTGAGCGCTTTTGTGTGTGTTGATCAAGGCTTGGCTATTGTCCAGTCACTGTAAACAGTATCACAGGTGAGTTGTCTTTGGCCGGCCATGCACATTGATTATTGATTGGTTATTGTGGTGTAAAGGGGGGTGTGGGATGCAACAGAAAGAAGGGAGGAGAGGAAACAACATGAAAGAGTTCAGTGAAATGATATATTCAAGTACATGGATAGCTAGGTAGAGAGCTAGCTGAAAATTTTACTTTTCTCATATCTAAAGAGCAAAGAGTGCAGTTTTTTTGTAGGAGTGCCAATTTTATGTGTAATTTACTAATCCAACAGTGTTAACGAGCCAAGAGAAACTTTAAAAATGGAAACCTTTGACTTTATTAGCTCTGAAAACAGTCGGCTGCAAATTCATAGCTAATTAACATTACTTTTGTGAGCTGGCAATAAAAAAAATAAAAATAAATAAATGAAGACATAATGATAAAAATAAACCTTGACTGCTGCCTAGTTAAGGGTTCTCAGTGGAGGTTTCTTGTAAACAAAGAAAAGTTACTTGTACATTCAGCATTAGCCACCAAGATATTGTGTGTATCCTTGAGGTGTAACAAGCATGCCGATTGTATTTCCTTCCCCATGAAGTACTTGCAAGGCCAGTTTGTAGAATTGTTTTAATCATACAATAATTTACAAGCTTGCAGTGCACTTCTTTACTGCCTTTGCTGGTGCACCACTTGACAGGTAGCAGTTAGCTTTGCAGTTGTTGACTGTAAAGTATAGACAGCCATTTTATAGTTTTCTTAATCTCTCAAATAAACTTTAAAGCACGTCATATCATTTTAATCTCATAACTTCAGATATTCTCGATTGAGAGTCCAGTGGTTCAGAGCTGTGAAGCAGCACATCCTGCCGGTCTGTAAAGCTAACATTAACTTTAGCTTAAGCAGCTACAGTACAGAGCTGTCAACAGAAGCTGTTGTCAGCCTGATATGACTGACTTATTACTAATGTTTGTCTTGATTTACATATACTAAATATAACCCCAATTCTAAATGCCCTTATTATATTTGAACATGATTAAGTACTGTCAGAAATGTACTATCTATAATATATTTTCTAGCTGAATTGTCAATTGTTGTATAGAAATGTAGTAAATTAACTGGTCATTGTTCCAATTTCTTTGTTTTCTCTAATTCTATTATGGGGCTTTATGTAACAATTTGTGGCAGTTTACATCTGTTTTCTTATTATTTTTTATTGGCTCTATGTGAGCGGATTATAATGTGAAAGGAAAAAATGAGATCTTCCTCTCTCTTGGTTGCCTATACAAGCCTGTGGACGATTTGATAAGATTGTTTGAAGCTGCTGGACTTCTTTGTGAATGTGCACTTGGGTTGGATTTTCCTCGATAGCCCAAAGGACGTGATTTAATGGACGTACTTGTGTGCCTTGTCTCAGTGCCTCTCTCGACTAACAGAGAGCAACAGTGGCTAACGTTAGTTTAAAACGGCTTCAGGCATGACACAGAAGTTTCACAGAGCCCCTTTAATATAGAAATAAAGTAAGTTTGTGATGATGCTCAGTACGCTCGTATCTTGTTAATTCATACATAGACCACAAATACAGGCCTACAGTTTACTCAACTGGAAATAAGCACATTTTAAATTACAGTTGAGTATTGGTAAAAAAAAAAAAAAGTCACATTTTAGATATTTTTTTTGTATCTTTCAACCCTGTATACCAAAATCAAAACAGAAAGAAAGATTGAAAGCATGAAGGCTCACTCTAGAGACAGTGCTATGTCTAATGTGCAGTGGACCGTGAGACTGCACTCTCCACCTCAGTCACACCCCGCTGTTCTTCACAGGTAAACACGCAAGCCAAACCTAACAGATGAAATGAGAAAACACACACATACCCTCACAGAGAGAAAAATATAAACTTTGCACCTTTCAGGCTGTAGTTTAGAGCCTGCATGGAGGCCTTTGGCCAAAATGGGCAAGGAAACATATCAGGTAAGTTCTTCTCTTTCTCTTACTTTATTTAGTGGCTGGGGAGCTTCTAACTTCTAGAGTACACATTTGTCCAGAAATTCTCTGGGAGCCAGCTTGCGGTTGAAATATAAGGTCTGTCACCAGCTTTTAAGAGCCCATCAAACGAGCCTGGTTTCAAGTGTGGTAATTACTTCTAACATCTGTGGCTTGACCTCACCACCTTCAACTGCAGAGGGTGAGCCGAGTAGGTCTCTCTCTTTGTCTCTTTCTCTTCCCCCTACCATCTGCGTCCCCTTCTTGTATTGCAGGCGAATGGGAAATCAGAAACATCAATTATTCCAGTAAACAAGTTTGGCCATGTAGAACATTCAATTATACATTAAACATTAATGGCTGGGGCTTATTTCACACATCCATTAGATTGTGTTAAACATGGATACTCAATCTTATTAATAGAGCTTGAGTGACTTGAGTGTTTTTTTTTTCAAACAGAAAGGAATTTAATCAGGGAATAATAATGGTGTGATTGGGTGGCATTTTGTTATAGAGAGGACTTGTCTGAGAATTACAGGGATGGGAAAATCAAATTATGTAATGGACAAAGGAAAGCAAGCAAGAAGCAATAAGTGAAAAAAAATACTGTTAGACTAAGAGAAGGTATGAGAACAAGTGTAAGCAGTGGGAACAGGAGAGAACACTACACCATGTGCACACACCTTTTAAAGTGAATGTTGGATGAGGGCTATGGTAGTAAGCTCAATTTCTCTGTGAATAATACACCTCTGAGACTCTACAGTTAGATCTTCACAAGCTTTAGAAATACAGTGCAGGGACTCAACACCCAGCGGTGGTTAAGCAGAAGCGCAATATTAATGCTCGGAAGTCTACTAGTTGTTTGCTTTAGCCGTCTGTGTTATCACAGTTAATAAGAGGATAATGGCTTTGATTGAAATTCTTTAGCATAATTCATTTAGCACTAACAGCTATTAAAATGTAGTCACTTCAGTAAGTATCATACTTGTAGCTGAAGAGAGCTATTGAGTTAAAGAGACCTCTATAAAGTCATATGTAATGCAGTGTATTTTACTAATTTGGCATTAGAGACTGTTCTGAAATTTATACAAGGCAAGATTAGAGAGATAAGGGAATAATTTGCAGAGATTGTTGATTGAAGCAAAGTAAACACTAACAGTGTGAATTTTGCAGATTAGATGGTTAGGATAATATTCCACGGGAAAATACACCGGACATGTTGTTAGTGCACAAATACATAGAATAAGGAGCCTCTTGGTAGAAAAACATCTCACTGGAACAAACAGAGAACACTGTTTATGCGTAATGTGGCATGAGGAGTGCTATCAATAACAACTATTGTTGTGCTACTATAAAGAGTCTGCAGCCCATGTTACTGGCTTTGCTGGGCTTTACTTGGGCAGCTAAATGTTAATGCATATATATATAGATATATATATATATATATATATATATATATATATATATATACATATGTACACACACAGAGACTACTTGCCCAGTTTTAGCACTCCTCCTGTCTTCACATGTCCCTGTGGCACTTTATTTGCTTGAAAAGCCACAGGAGCGTGGTGTGAAATACAATCGAAAATGGTATTGACTGAGTTCAAGGCCTTGCTTTGAGATAGCCGTTGTGGATCTATCGCATAGATCAGGCAGGTCCGGGCATGATGCCCAGCACTCAGAGAAAGGAGGGGTTCACTTTGTTCTCTCCTGACCTAGCTGGTACTGACTGCAACATGGTCAGTAGCAGATGCAGAACAAATGTCACAAAATCAAGTAACCTTTCAGTTATTCCAAACATCGCTTTCTCTTTTACAAGTAATTTTTTTGCTGAATTACATAAAAGTTTTAATGGAATATTTTGTTTTCCTAATGGGGAATAGACATTTTCCGCTATTATCAAATGGGATTTCTTTGTTTAAACACTCAAATGGATATTAAAAAAACTGTCCCTCTGAGGAAAAAGCCAATTTATTTTTTCTTTTATTATTTGAATTTTAATAAGAGTGTTCCCTACCTGTCCCCTCTATTCCTTTCACGCTTTATTAAACATAAACAAGTAAACAGCTTATCAACCACAAATGGTATCAACACAAATTAAAATTTAATTATCCATTTGTCCCCATGACAAAATCTTGAAAACATGATTGGCCAACCACGTCACAGTCACAAGACAGCACATCAGCAGAAGTTCTAAGGCAAACTTATCTGGAAAATAATGGAAATGGGAGTGGGGGGCATTAAAAAGGTGTCCCTTTTCAGCCCTCCATTCCACCCACCCCGCCACAGCAGCAGCAGCAGCAGCAAGGGGATGCAACGTGCAAAGAAGCAGGAGACTAGCATTTTCTCAAGCTGAAAGGTTGTTAATTAGTGTTCATCACACGTTCAGAGGGCGTCATCCGTAAGTCTAAATTTAAAGATGTTGCCATCGCTAGTCTTGTGGATGTGTTAGAAAAGTATTTTTCCAACAACAAAAGTGGGAGAGGAAAAGTTCTCTCACTGGGTTGTGTAGTGCCTCTATATAGTCAGGTTTTGCATGTATAATGTATTATTCAGAATATCATTGGCACCCTAAGTTTGTGTTCTCCCTACGGCAAATTTTACACCTCATGTTGTTTTGTTGACAGCTGTAATATCTGCTTTGTCTCTCGCTACTGCTTTCTGAAACAACAATACATATCTCACTGTTTTAAATAACCACCGTGGAAGTGTATGAGTAGGTCGCACATACCACCTAACAACCCTCGAGCAAGATGTCAATGCCACATGAGTCCTGTAACCTCTTTTAAGATATTAATGTGGAAATTGAAAAATGGAGAGAACACTTTACAGCACCTCCTAGACAAACGTTAAATTCAATGTTGAGAGTTATTGGTTTGGGCTTTGGTTCCCGCCTGTGCCCCTCCAACTTTGCTAATCACTAACTCTGTGATTTAATGGTCAATGGCATCCCCTCGAGGCCATGGACACCACTGTTGGTGGGACAGAGACACGTGCACATTCGGTTTCCAAACACTTCTTTCCACTGCCTGTGCCCACAAATAAAATTATGGTGGAGTGTTGGCTCCCTATACTAACAGCTGGCCCATGTCTGGGGCATCACATTAGATGATGTCACTGATCTGACACTAATCATGTGCGTACAGCTATCTGCTGGCAGCCCAGTCATCAGATCCCGATTGCTTCCAGCAACACGTCACTTGTAAGTCTGATGATTGTTCCACAGCTCAAGGCTGGTGTCTTTATTATTACATAACACAGTGACAGATGTGAGGAATAGGAGTATTTTTAATGGACACCTTACAACAATAGTTCTGCTAACGCCCAGAAAATACAATTCAAAACCTTTAAGAGCCAGCACTGAACAGAAATCAAGACTAGAGTCTATAGTTAGCTCTGAGGTTGTACTTAAGAACAGCAGGGTTAAATGCTAATGCTGAGTTGCTCATAATAAAACAATACTAACATGCTAATGTTTAGCTTATAAAATATTTACCATGATCAGCATTATAGTTTAGCTTGTGAGCAAGCTACCATTTGGTAATTAGCATCAAATACAAACACAAACAATGTTTTGCAAGTATTTAGTCATAAACCGAAGTAGAATTTTGACCTTGTGTGGAGAGAAAGTCTGGGCATCACCAAAGTTATTACAGTGTATCCTGAGGGGGAAATGAATTTGTGCACCAAATCTGATTACAGTTCATGCATTAGTTTAGTGGTGGAGCTAATAGAAAAGTTGAGAAATCACCAAAGTCAGGTGGTGACTCTACAGGCGAGTATGAACAGGAGGTCCTGAAATTCATCGCAATGATGACGGACCTTGTCCAAGCAACGCTGCAGCACAGAGCTGGTTGTAACAGCTGGGAAAATGGACAGTCGCGTGTCTTGACTCTGAAATAAATCCTGCAGTCCCTTTCACACAGCCAGGAAGGGTGTTTGATGAGAAGAAAGCACTCGCCCCATGACAATTTGAGAGGAATTTCTTCACAAAGACAGGTATTGATTGGACATTCTTGAGTTAAATAACCAACCCTTGTCTCTTCTAGTCTCTGACAGAACTTCACCTCCATGTTACATTTAATCGGTAAAAAGGTGACCTTTTAAAGATAACAGTTGGTCTTGGCTCTGGCAAACCCAACAGAGAAACCCCTCCGTTATATTGTGGTCATTTTGTAGAATCTGGCTGTAATGATCTTAGCCTACTTATCGCCCCAGTAATAACATGTCTTTTGAATAACAAGTCTCCAATTTTAATCTCCAAATACACTGTAATCTCCAATAAAGTCAAGCAGCTGCTCTCACTGGCAGTGTGAAAGAGTCCTGCACCACATTGTGTTGCAGGATCACCTGGGTTCTTTCCATTTTCCCGTCCCTGTCTCTGCTGGCAGTGTTGTACTTGGTACTAACACAGACCTTCGCTGGCAGTCGGGTGTGTAGCCTGGGCTTGTGTGAGCTCAACCCTGACTGTCCCTCACACACCCCGGGGCTTTGTGAAAAATGAGACCGTGGAGAATGAGATAATAACATTATGGAATGTGAGTGTGTGGATTTGCGGCAGACTTGTGCGTGCGGGGATGTGTGTGCGCGTGCACGTGTAGCCTGTGCGGAACATAATTATGTCCTCCCATGTGTAAAAACTATCAATCAGGTTCACTTAATGTTGTGTCATTATGGGTAAATTAAAATTCCACAGTGATCGATAGGGTATTGACTGTCATATTATGCGTGTGCATAATGATTAATCCTTTTTAACTCATTTTGTTCCCAATTTATTATGGATATTAAGTTTTTGTTTGTGTGTCCAATGGGAAGCTATAAGATGGGCAGACCCTCAATGTTTTTTGAAACATGCCTAGATTAATAAACAGAAATGAGCTTACTGTTCACACCTGAATTAGCATTGCGTGTTGTCAGATAGCCTGATTAGACGGTGAATGGTTCCCCTTGGACTGCTGTCCGCGATTCTGCATGTTAGCTCATTCACACAAGCAAGAGCTGCCGAAGGTCTCTCTCTACAACCACGGCCAATAATTATCATTGATCAGTGGAAATTATGTGTGTGATGACAAAATATTGGCAAGAGGACAGACCAGACAAAACAAAGCAACTGAGGACAATGTATCACATTTATAATTGCGCACTTGCACAGAATGCATTCACAATAGCAACTTAGTAAAAACAATTGTTAGACGTGATTATTTTATGGCAGATTTCTGAAGATAAATTGAGGTGTGACACAGCCTAAAGAAAGGAGCTGCTCTGTAGTCTGGTGGTATGACGGCAGATACTTCAAGGTGTTATTGATAACATTCAGCTGCTAAATGTGGCATTCCATCTCACTTCCATTGCATTCACGTTACAACACCGCTGTTGATCAAATCATCTGCCCCCTCAAGTAGTTGCCAGTTTTAGCACTAGCTAACATTGCTAACGCTAGGGCAGCACAGTATGCTGGGCACATACTGTTGGTAGAAATCATCCATTTTGGCACGTTTACCCTGTTAGAAGATGAACATTATAAATTCTGAATCCACAATCATAATTATGTTTTTGGGGAGAAGAGTTACTTTTATTCTGAACCTTTCTACAAGGTCTGTAAATATATTATTTTTTAAAAAGATTTGTCGACATAAAAATGTTATCAGTATGACCTTTATGTATTGCCAGACAGCAGCAGAACAACTGGTTTGTAATGTAACATTTTATTTAGGTCTTGCTCCTGAGCTATATCTTGCTGTTGGCTTATAATTATGAAGACACTTGGAATATTACTAGTTAAAGTTGATAACTTTATCTTAAGGCCAACAAAATTCCAATTACCGAGCTACCAAATCTTCTAGCTGTAGGATTACATGTAACCTAGGTGTACGAATGGTACTAAAACAAAGTTAACTTTGTTTCACCATCGTCATATTATTCATCGAACATAGCCACAAATGGCTACATTACTTCATCACTATGCATCCAACTGTTTAAAAAAAGTAGAATGGTATTAAAACGATGTTGTGTTTTTCTTTCCCTCGATTCCAAAACAAATGCACGGGCTAGCAGGATCAAGATCTTTATGACAGGAGGCGGTTGTGCTCATACCGCTTATGTCCACAGGGGCAAGCAGAATCAACATAAAACGTAAGTTCCTTATGCTTTAACATGCTGTTTGAATAATGCAATGTATCAATTTTAAGACAGATAAAACCCTGCCTGTATCACAGGTTTTATTATAATACACGCCGAAAATCATTTTTTAATGTTATGAGTGACTTTCTACTTTACTGCTTCAATGGCAGCAATCAGTTATGAATGCAAATCCTCATTTTTGCTCTTTTTTCAGTCTCTGCTTTATCATTTCTAATGCAGCAACGTATAATTGATGTGAGACTTAAGCACTGCCTTTGACAACAGTATGATTTTATTTTCAAAACCCCAATTTCCTGCCAAATCATGGAGTGTCAACTAGTCTTCATTCCATGCACTTTCCCGAGAGTCTTATAATGATGTGTTTGAAAATCCTCCTGGCTTTATTACAAAGTGCTTTTCATTTCAGCGAGGTAGGCACAGAGACAGACACTGCAAGCGAAAGAGTGTATACTCCTGAGTGTGTGCGGTTTGTCTTTGTTTCTGTGTGTGTTGGGTTTCTGTGTAATTGTGCGCATGACACAGACACAGAGTGTAAGAGTGAGACTGAGTGAGGCAGACAGATAATCTCTACCTGCCGTTCAGTCTATACGCTTCCTTGTAAGTGCTTCCTTATTTCTCATTAGGTCTTAAGTATGGGTGGAATTAGCGACACTGTGCCAGCTTTAATAATATTGCTGATCCAATTTAACAAGACCAGATTATGTTAATATAATCATAATGCACCCAACTCAACACAGCCTCACTGAAAGTCCGCCTCGTAAATTACCTGTTCTGGCTCAGTAATTAATATGGTTCAGAGAGTGATGACATGATTTTGCCATGAGAGACACTGACATAATTCATCATCTCTTTGGAGAAGAAATGTATCTTTTCTGTAATTCTGTACTTACTCACATTTTTCAGTTGCATTGGTGAGAGTGAGTCTGGTGATTTCATTCGATACATAAGATGTTTACATGTGCATTGCTTGGCACTTGTCATATGATTGATGATGTCTGTAATGAATGTAAAAGGTTATTTACTATTGAACAAAGGGTTCGATACTGTGAGGTGCGTAAATACGTGCATGACACAGACAGAATGATATCAAACAATAGAAAAGTGAAGAGTGAATACGATTCTAGCGATAGAAAAGATGAAAACAGCAGGATGAAAATAGATAACGCACTATGTTTACGGTGGAAATCTAGGGGGAGGAAAAAAATGTGGGAAAGATTATTCACTGCCGTTGACTGTGCAGTGTCAGCTTGTTATTCTTGCATAAAGTATCTTGATTTCTTTTCCTTGCCTGCCATCTTTCAAGCGAGGTGATTATAATGCCATGGCAAAGAGGAAAGTTTGAGAGTAAGTGAATAAAAGAAGTGAGAGTTGTCTGTACGGTAACGAGATAGCAAATTAATGATGGGGTATACTGACATGCAGTGACTTCTGCACACACAGACGAACACTAAATTAATACGACATGTTGACACTATAAATGACCATTGTAGCCTCGACGTCACATGTAATTTTAACAGCAGCTTTTCATTATTTACAGTGAGACTGAAATTATACACAGCGCTGAAAGTGTAGCATTGCAGTCATGGCAGGTCATGTGTATTGACAATGAACAAAATTTAAATAACTTCTACCAACTGGGTGCCTGCAATGTTTGGATGTAAGTGTACATTCTCAAATAGCCAATCGGAGCGCCAGAGCACAATCTTGCACAAACTGGACCTTAAATTCGGAGTGCTGTTGGAATACACGGTTCAGTTACTAAGGGCACCACAATCTTGGATTGGCAGAGAACATTCTGGGCACTCAACAGCAGAGTGCTAAGAGCAGTCAGTGTTTCATGAACAGCTGACATGGCAGTTTTAGCTAAATGCAACAACTGTGAACTGATGGGTGAATTAACGGAAACAATTCTTCACACATGAGCACAGAAGAGTGAGCTGTTTGTGTTTTTCATAGGTTTATTGTTACAGTGTTATGTCTTATCAACTCTTTATTTGTCATCCTCGTCGCTGTGGACAAGCTCTTCCACAAGAGGTGCTACATTTGTTTTATAGTAGATATTGATGGGAAAGTTTTCGTTGATCCATTTGCTGACAGTTTACCTGTTTGTTAATACATACAGAAGTACACGCTCCACTACTCCAGACTTCTCACGCTCTCATTTTAGTGTAAAACGTCAGACGCACCCTAAATTGGCTAGCTAGTATAACCACTTCAGCAAAATTTCAATTAATCAAGTCAACAAATTATTAATTATTGTAAAGTTTTCTGCTCATATGTGTTTTTCTGTCCTTGGAAAGCAGCTCCATGTTGAGAAATCCTCCCCGAGCATGCTTGGGGACACAGTTCCATGGGTAATTTGATGAGCTAGGAGGACTACGCTACATCAGTCATGTTTATAAAGTTAACATGTCACCCACTGCAATGGTCAGGCATTTATTTTATTAACCCTAAAGCCAGAAATAAAAGTCAATATGAAAGTGCAAAAACCCTGATTGTGTAGTATCTTTATGTCTTCTCCTGATTATTGGATGATGTATCTACACAAAGCAACTTTGGTATTGTTAAGGTACAGCAAGGGGAAGATTGTGATTATATGGCAAATAGAAAATTACAAGCTATGATTAAGGCTTGGCAACTCAAACACTTGGTTGAGATCTTCTGTTTCTATTAATAAAAAGGTAACTGTAATTGCAAGTATGTGATGGGATCTGAATTCTGGTGTCCTGCATTAAAGTCAGACTGGCTTCATGTCCATCCACCACCCCAATCTTCTTACCTTCCATCTCTCTGCATACTGTATCAGGCACACTACTTCTTATCTTGGCACAGATCGTTTGCACAGGATGTACAGTAAATAAGGAGATGCCAAATTGTCTAATATGAATGTAATTCCTAGGATACTGGTCAGGAATGCCCACCCTAATGATAATCTGTGTCCTTTTTTAGTCTGACCTAATGTACCATTTAACACATATTGGCATACTGCAACATATAAATAGAGAAATGAACAATAGAATACACCGAGCTGAGTCATTGTTGAGATGCTCCTTCAAAGCAATTTGTAACCAGGCTTTCTCTTATGGTGAGAATGGTGATGAGATTACAATGCTATTTCTTGTAAACAAAGCAGTTCATTAACCTACCCGTATGGCTCAAGCTTGACTTCAATCCAACGGTCACTGCCAAACCCCAAAGGGCACCCCTTTAGCAAGGCCTGTGGTGACTAGAGGCCCTGAGCAAACACAAACCCTACAGTAATTTCTCTTTTTGACCTGCAAGAATGTCAGTGCACATGTCAAAGCAGAAAAAAAACAAGAAAACAACCTGGCTCAAATTTGCTCTCTGTCTTCAGGCCTTAATCTGCAACAAGGGACAGTTGAGGACACATCCTCTCCTGTATTTACAAACCTGGATTCTCCATATGGCAGGCCACAAAGGACTAATTAACACAAGTTTCTATTTTGGTGTCGGCCGAGAAAGCGAAAGTAGTGTTGTACAGGGACATAGGGGAGCAGCTTTCTGTGTACACAGAACTCTGCAGGGTGTAAATATGGTGCAGCCTCTACAGAGCCTTGTTTTGCTGCCCCTAACCGTGGCGCAGTGACGCATGCTGCACTGTTAAAGGTAATTAAGGAGAAGCAATTTAGTACATCAGGCTCTAAGCCCATAATTTGTTGTATTGTGTGCAAGACCGCTCACTTTATATGGAGATCAATGCTTTATTCTGAATGATGATGTGGATGCTACGCATAAAGTGACTAATACCAGGGTGGAACATGATTATAAATTGTTGCAGCATATATCTCATCCTTAATCAAATGTTAACTGAACTACCTCTGTGAGAAGGCAATGCAGTAAATAAATTACCAGTTTAATGGTTTGCGGTCCCTTTTACTGAATGGTATGCTTTTTCGTCTTGTAGTCTCTCACTCTGAAAGTAGACTTAAAAATCAGGTCAAACCTAAGTGATTCCTTTGGTAGGCAAAGTTAAGCACTGACTATAAAAGGTAGACCAAACACTTAAGGGGGAACAGAAGACTTAAATTTAGGGTCAGGATGGGAGGACTAAACATGTATGGGCATGTGATGAATCAGATATATTTTTATTTTGACCTATACAGCTACACAGGCTGAGGGTCATGTTCCACTCACGCTTTACCTGTGTAACTGAGGCATATTTTGAGGCTTTAAGTCAATTTTATTTTATTTATTTTTTTATGTGTAACTACAGTGAGTATTAATTGGATGACCAAGTCAACATTACTGTGTTTTTACACATTCCATATAGGCACTGACAAAGATTGAAGCCGCTGTGCTGCTAATGTGCTACTTTAACTTTAACTTTACTTTAACTATGCAGCTTCAGTTTTCTTTATTCCAGACTGTGGTTCATAGAAAAAAAAATTGGTGGGCTATGATAATAGTGAATAATGATAAAATAATGTGAAAGGGGGATAAGGTTCCTCCCTCATCTGATCTAGCCTGGCACTGCTCTGTAAAAAGTTCCTGTGTAACTTAATTTATGTTATAAATCGAGATCAAGGTTTGATTACCAACTGAGTAAAAAGGCTTGTGACCCGGGCTCCACATCCCTTCAGGCCTCAAAAGATCCATGTTCACTGCCATGTACAGTCCGATGTGTGCACTGTACCCGACTAAAGCTTTGATGTGACAGAGTGTATACAAAATGCACAGAGTGTGGTATATAGGCAGTGGGTTTCACTTCAACACCCATCATTTCCCCAATAGGTTAATCCTGCCGTGATCATGACCCCATGCTTAAACAAAAACTTAGCTTCCAAGTTCAGATCTGATTTGATGATTCATGTACTTTATCAGTACATTAATCATCAGTACTCCATCCAATGGGAATCCTAAGCTTCAAGCC
The DNA here is from genome assembly GCF_040436345.1 of Pagrus major. Lineage (NCBI taxonomy): Eukaryota > Metazoa > Chordata > Actinopteri > Spariformes > Sparidae > Pagrus > Pagrus major. Next base: position 24,053,534 of record NC_133224.1, on the reverse strand, counting down.
ATGACTAAATTTGTTTTGAATGCACAGTTTGCTGTGATATTCTTGGAGACAATTAAGCATATGCCCTTGCATTCGATACCTTGACGGGTCACAAAAAACACAATTACTGTCACTTGCATCTGTCAAAACAGTGTTAAACAAACCAGTGACAATAAAATAATCTATTAGGATCCTATGCTGTGATGTAGATGTAGAGTTTACATCTGAGCAGGCTATGAACACAGCCTGTCTCTGCTTAGACTCCCACGAAACATGCTCCTCGATTACTAACATCCAGTCTGCACTGTATGTGGCAGTGCCAGCTCGGCAGATGGGTTGGCCACCCAACGACCTCTGACATTCAACCTTCAGAGAAGCAAGGCCATGGATTGTATCCAGTGGTCTTCATCATTCTCAAATGTACTGCCAAAATGAATGTAGGACGATTGAGCCAACTTGGGCCAGATGCTGTCTCAAAGGAGACCATATGACTTCAGCTGGTATCCCAATAGATCTTGGTTATACAAGGGATTTCAGGCTTGACACTGCAAACAGTTTTGGGTCTTAAAAACAGCAGCACATTAGCAGCATCTTTCTTGTATATATAGAAAATTCAATAAAGGAACCTTATTTTAAAGTTGTTTAAAGTTTTGAATGTGCAACTTTGCAACCAGATCTGGGTTTTAGCAGCCTGACTGGAAAAGACTGTGCGACAACATAAACAACACATTTCTGTACTTGAGAAACATGTTCTTAGCACAAATTGTCTAGTCACCACAAGATAACAGGATGATGAAGGATCAAGTAGATTCCCTGATTGTTTCTCCACCAAGTTTTGTTATGGCTGCACACTTAATCATCTGAGGCTATTGTGTCAGTCATTTGACTGCCTTTGTTCATTTAATCACCAAACCCTAATACACAATAGAAAATTATATTTTTGAAGAGCATGCTAATTAACGCTGCTTATTAGAGAGATGTCAACGTGGGAATAGTGGTAGAAAAGGGAAGGCTAGAGGGGTTCGGGTGGGATGCATGCTTTGACATATCAGAGGTTTCATACATGAGTTGAAGCTTAGCATAAAAGGGGGTGTCAAAACTGAGAGCAAGAGAGTAAATTTAAAAAGCACTGGAGGTTATTACAACGCACTATTACATTCAAGCTGAAAAACAATGACTCTAAAAAAAGAACAAATGTAGTCAGTGTCAGCAAATGGCACAGGCCTTGAGGCAAGGTGTCGCTAGACCTGAGGACTTACACATGTGGGCTTTTTATTTCAAGCAGGGGCGTGGATGCGCATAATACATATAGTCTAGTGTGATAATGAGAGAAATACACTGATATGTGGAGCTTGATATCGATATGTCAGCCAATATTTTTTTACACACTCGCATTCATGTTTCCATCACTTTTGAGGACATTCATAGTCTTACATTCATTGCCAGTAGACTCACCCGAACCTAAACCTAACCTTACCCTGACATTAAACCAACTTCACTCTAAAATTGAACTATTAACGCTATGAGGACTTGCGTTAGATTCCATAAGGAGGGCGAGTCCCCAGTATGTGACTGTGTTAACAGATCTATGTCACCACAACGTGTGGAATATACATCCACACACACACACATACACACACAATGGGGATTTCGCAATGGTCCCTCAAATGTGGCTATCAAACACAAAGATATGTGATGGAGGCAGGATGTTTTACAGTTTAGCACTACCCTTTACTGTCCGAAATGACCTCAGTTCAGTTGAGTAAACCTTCACTCTAAATTTAATAATTATACATAACAATACATTTTAAAAAAACACAGATGTGACAACATACCCCATTACCCCAAGCACTGTCTCTGCATTATCTTCACTGTATATTGGACAACATATACATCAATACAGATATATCTGTGATCTACTAATACCAGTCGATTAAAAACGTCCATCTTATATATCAGTCAGCTGCTACCAATATGTAATGATTTGTGTGTGCCCCAGGAGAGAAGCTTCATAAACACTTCTACTGCTACTGCGTGCTTCCCAATCCACACAAGAGGTGAACAGAATTTTTGTAGCGCGTCTGATTTGTGTCCAACACCATGCTGTCATGTCAGCCAGTGGAAGGCTGAGCCACTTGCTCAAGCAAACAAGGCTTTGATTGACATTCAGCTTAATGTAGGAACGCAACACATGGAGGATCTGGTAAACACGCTTTCCTTCCAATGTTGGAATAGAGTGCCTTACCGGGGTGGTTGGGCCGGTATGGCAATGGAGGTTATTAGTGGGAGAGAGAGGAAAAACAACACCTTCTTGAAACAGACGTAGTTGCTGATATTGCCTTGTGATTTCTCTTACATGATTTCTCGTTTTCATTTCAGCATGCCTAGAAACACCCATGTTTAAGTCTTAAGATCTTCTTAAAGACACAAACAAGCATTATGAAAGGGTAAAAAGAAATAAATTAGACAAAAACAGGAAGGTAGGTAGGTAGATAGGTGGATAGGTGGACATAGAAAGGGTTAGTGGAGCTGCAGAGCTTTGAAAACACATAAAACAGATCAAACATGAAGCACAAGATCTCAAATTGGGTGCCCATTGCCCCTCAGCGCACACTCAAAACACACACATACTTTGTCCTGTGAAGTGAGCATCTGATGCTTGGCTGCGGAACCACCCATAGAACAGGAAGGCAGGAGAAGAGAAAAAGGACACCTTAATGTGCCTTCACCATATGCTGTTAGCTACTGATGGATGCCACTCTCCCCAGGCACTGGAACAACTTATCGCGTTTGCTGGTGACACAGCCGCCGCTGATAAAGTTAAAGATAAGCCATCTGTTCGTAACAGCAGTCCAGCTTCACTTACAGGGATATGGGCATCCAAGTGTACACAAATCTGTGCGGTGTTTAAATTGCTGTTTGACGCCATCCCTAAAGAATCTGTGTGCCTACTATGGGTAGTCGCAGGTGCGATCGTCTGCCATAATGAATAATTATTATGAAAATATCAAAAATAAGTGGCAAAGAACGACTCTGCTAACATAGTACAATGTAAGCAGATTTCTCCGATGTGGCTGTAAAAGTGAACACTTGGTGAATCTGTCACTCAAGTCTAATTACTGTGGAATGTATGCAAAGTCACGCTAACAAGCTATCAGTCACATTTCTTATTAACAACTTATCCAGCAGTGGATGGTCTTCTAAAAAATAGGGAGGAAAAAAATTCAACATACAGCAATTTTAAGCTCCCTCAAGAGCTTTTGATAATGCCAGGAGGCTTTTGACACATGCTTGAGAAACTCACCATTAGCGAAATGGCCCGTTACCCAGAGGGCACAGCTAAAGAAAGAAAAGCGCTACACATTTAAGACCCACTGCAGGAACAAGCTATGGTTGATCTCTAATGGTTTGGGGTTATGGCTGCTTGCTTGCTCTTGATACGAGCATTCCTGTGAGGGCTGTGAACTGGAGATCGTTGCTATAAAATATATTCTGTGAGATACACCTTTTGACTTGTGTATTCTCTCTTTAGAGAGTATACTCCTATAAGAGGACAACACCTCTATACACAAAAGAAAATTATAAATAATGCACATAATTATCAAAAAACACATGATTCTAATTAAGCATTTGTCCTTGGTATTTTGAGCAGTATATAATAGCATTTTTCCAGGGCATGAGAAACCCAGATGGAGGCTTGAAAGTGTTCTATTATCCGTGAATAGCATTGTTCTTGTCCTCGGAGAGATGAGTAAACCAAAACCATTTTAGAAGAAGCCACTCCTGAGTATTACAAAGCTACCAGTGCTTTGGATACTGTCTGGGCTGGCCTTTTTATAATACCAAGCTCAGATCTACTTTTAGGCTTCAACAGCGCAATGGTATTTGCTTAACTAAGCAGCCAGCAATCACTCTCTTCTGTGCCAGTGTCATATCACTGATCAAGTGTGGCTCAGTTCCTGTCTGAGAGGAGGGCTGCCAGACATAATGCAATAATAACTGGTGCACAGCTTGTCCAAGGGAACCAAGGTCCTATTTCATTGCTGACGATACTGGGATGAACTCTTTGTGCTCTTTTCTCTCTCATTCTCCCTCTCCTTACCAGCTCTGAAGCCCTTGAGCTTCTGAGAGCATAATGAGCCAATTGTAATTCCTCGCCTATAGCTTTGTATTGAAGAGTGTGCAAAAGAAAAAAAAAATGTACTGGACATTTTTACTCCAAGTCAAAAGACTGTGCTTCAAGGATTATCTTAAGGCAAAAACATGTTTTTGACTTTGAATTATCCTATGATGGGACAGACGAGTACTAAAGTACCGAGTACTAAAATTTAAGGGCGAGATAAGAGACTTTGCAGCGGGAGGTATCTAAAAATCCCCATAGGAAACATAAATTCAGATCTTTGTCTCCTTTTTCTCATCAGCAACACAGCAGAAACTGGCTGCAAATTGAGTTTCGTCTTAATTAATAGCTGCTGAATGCCTGGAAACAAGGCATCTAATTTGAGTCAAACAAGGAAGCCTATTCCACAGCACTTACTGACATTTGCGATGGCCACTGCCATCGTATGATAAACATCATTCAAGCATCCATTATCTAGATATTATTTAAAGCTTTCACTCTAACAGGTGGCGTCAATGCAATCTGAATTGCTGACCTTGAAAGAAGGCAAATGCATCAACTGGATGTGATATGTTAAAAATCTAACAGCTTTTAGTCTCGACAAAGAGCACTCCTCTTATCCGACATAGTGGACGTGAACCTGCGCTGCTCCCCCACAGATGCCTAGTGTGATGTTTGACAGATTTCTCCCTCTCCAGCTAGGCTCACAGTAAATGTCCATCTGGCAGCTTCCCATGGGTACTTATTATTCTCAGCTAGCCAGGGGTTTTCTGTTTCCGAGCAGTCAGCCAGTGCCTGCCTCAGAGAGTTGAGAGCCGGACCAGAACTGCTTGCAGATGCTCTGCCGGGCAGCCAAACTGTGCTAGTGTGGTGGCATGGCACTGGGTTTTCAATTACACAATGAGGTGGCCGTCACCCAAAACTGTCCAAATATGAAAAGTCAAGTGCAAAGAGAACAACTTTGTATCTGCCAGCCAAGTAAGAGTAACATCAAGATATGCCAGTTTTTCTCATCTGAGATGAGATGATTGATTTTCCCCTGATGAACAGATGCTCAGAGCCATGGGTAGTGTTGAAAGGTCCTGCTGTCCCGGTCTGAGGCCCTGCTAAGGTAGATTCAATCATGCATTTGACCTCTATCGCACTCCTGCAGCCTGCTGAGTGTCTCTGGAAACAAAACATAGGATGCTACACTCGTCTTGGCATTCAACAGCAAGGGTCGTTTTCACACTGAGTTCGTTTGTTTAGACCAGAGTTCAGTTGTTCTGTATTTCACTAAGCCTGCTGCTCTGCTGTAGGCATTCTTTACTGCTGATACAATCTCTGGTATGCATGAATAGTCCTTGAGTGATTAGCGCCATTTTAACTTATGTAGAAAAAAAGAACAATGTGCATCTAATGCGAGATCCCTTGAGCACAACTTAAGAGAATATGACACTACAGTCCCTCATCAGTTCCCTACCCAGATAAACAAATTATTCTATCAAGCCAAAATTTGCTCTGAGGCATTTTGTCTTTGACATTTTAATTTTAACAACTGAGAAATGCCACTAATGTCTCCCATGAAAATTTGTCTTCCTGTGGATATATGGATCATGTTTCATACTGCACAGAACCGTTCTGCATTCAGCAATGGGATTTGAGAACCGGTTCCAATTGAGAACCAGATCCATCAAAATGCTGCCAAGCTTATAAATTCCTTCCACCGATGCTGTCATGTTTTTCTGGTGGTTGAGTATTGTAAAACAATTATGTCAACTTCATGTCTCTATGCTGCTGGAAACTTGCAACAAGAAGGAGTGGAAATGATGGAAATACCATCAATAAGCTGAAACATTTTTCTTCACAACATGCAGTTAAATTCCAGGAATGCCATGTATTCGACACATTGGTCAAGAATTAATGGCATTTTATGTTTCCAAAAGACTATTAATAGGTTAAAATTGTATGCTTCATATGTCAGATATTGTCATTTGTACAATATGTGTCATATCAAGTTCAAATGACATGTATATTAGGTGACTTTGATATCAAAAGCCACTGACCGATGTTCAAGACGCAGTTTTAAAATTTGTAAGCTTGAAACGACTAAATATTTCAGTCAGGATATTTTCTAGCCATGGTTGTTGCGACAAATCTGGGAGATTGTTTGATGAAATGTAGGAAACCTAACCAAAAACAAAACCAGGTATTAGTTATTTTTGTGCCTAAACCTTACCAGATCATAAGCACAGCATTGTCACTTTATAAATTGAAACTTTAAGCTAAATAAATGTACAGCTGCAACATTAAAAAATGTAAAGTTTGAATATATCGGTGGTTTGCAGAAACATTTGTTGCCAACATTTATTCTGACGTCTGGTTTGCTGACAGATGAGCAGAAACGATTGGTATCAACTCCCATCCCAAACTGCAGTTCAGCTGATGTCAGACAAACTTGTTTCAGTTAACTCAGGCATACCTGGGTTCAGAAATGGCATTCATATTTCCAAATATTTAATTATAATGTGCCATCCTATTGCAGGCAGGTGACCATAAAATTAGTCTAAAGCGACAAAAGATTAGAAGTTCCATGAGAGAGGTTTGTTAAGTCATCCCCTAAGAAGAGGACATCCGAGGCTCTGACACTGTCGGTGTTCACAGCACCAGGGGGTACATGTTGACACGTGGGGTTGGGGACAGCGGAAGGGATGAGGGATGAGATCCACACACTCCACAGTGTGGAAACAGACACCATCCGCGCTATGCTTGTTTAAGTCAACACTGCCGGCGTATTCTTTGAACAATCTGGGCCATTTGATTCTCATTTGAATAAAATTTAAATTGAAGGCGCAAAGCACACAATCGGCTTGCCAGAAAAAGCCACCATTGTGTATTCTCATGCACACATGTGGGAAAATGGGATGGGTGAGGATTGCAGAGCATTGCATACCTTACTGAGCAAACAGCAGCATCTTGGTGCTGCTTCGACTCCTCCCCCCCATCTAACTCTCTTCCATATTTATGCATTCACATCACTCCCGAAGACACATGACAACTCAAACATGACTCTCACTCTTGAGAACAGTGCTATGAAAAATGGAATGAGTCTTACCTAGTGTGGAAGAGTTGGTCACATCTGTAAGCGGGCCATCGGGGAAAAGAGGGAGCAGGGGAAGGAGGGAAAATAAGAGGGAGAGAAAGAGAGAAAAGAAACGTCAGCAAATTACAATGTACAGCAAGCTAAACTTCAATGCAAGCTGTCACTAGCTCCCCTGACAAATGATGGTGTCCCAGCATTGCACAGGCTGGGGGTTAAGAATAGTTCCTGTCAAGAGGGGGACATCATTTATTAATCGAGGGACATGAAACGTCTGAGATAGTCTCCCCCGAGGATTCAAAGTTTGCACAACTTGCATTAATATTTGTCAGTGTGTGGAGATTTTGAGGGTGGAGGTAGGCAGGGTGTAAGCAGAAACCTCATCTATTACCAACAAACCTTTGCTTTTTTTATGCTTATTGTACAAGTGTAACATAACCACCGAAACTAATGTGCTCATACAAACAAACACCAAGGTGTTCCCCTTTCTCTATATGTCTCTAAGGTAATTTAGTAGCCCTCAGATATCTCTCGCCCTGTGCGCTTCAACCTTTGCGACATTTCCCCAAGCTTGTTAGTTTGACAGGTCCAAGGTTCCAACGGCATAATAAAATGACAGTCCCGCACGACCAACAAAGACCTTAGGGTGGCCCCGGCACAAACAATGAACTGGTGCGGTTAAAAAAAGCAACATTTAGCCACATTTTCACTGCGTCACTACTACCTGACGTTCATATCTCCAAAGATTTATAGAAAGGGATAGTACACAACCTGTGCTCTGCTCTACTTTACTGTACCAACTCTTTGGCAGCCTGAGAAATATGTACTGGATTTCCATTACAGCACACTTTTTTACAATTAAAGTGGTCCCTCTACGAATATACCTTTCTAAAGTGCAGTTTTGCTTTCTTGTAAATGTGCAATAAAACAAGGAAATGGAGTGAAGTGACTATAACTGGGTGTAGTGCGAGGGAAATACTAGACACAGAGCTAACACTGGCTTGCCATTGCATACAGTGCAGTCTAGTTGTGTTGCTAAGCAGAATTTACCAGTAATATGATTTATCATCGATGATGTCTATCCCCCCCTGCATTCATTTACATTTTTGGTGTGCATGCAACAAATCCCAAGAGGATCAACGATGGGGGAATGTGATTACAGTATCTGTTTTGCACACGGGAACAAATCTATTTTCAGGGAAAGAGGGGAAGACTGGGGTTCAGTCTCTGGGACACTCATTACCATTCAGTCTGACACACATTCACACTGGCTGCTACTGTTGTTGCTAAACAGAGAGCTAAGCTGAGGACCTTGAAGCTTCATACCAGGAAAATTGGGCCCAGGGGAGGGGGGGTGGCAGGGACTGATGTCAGACTTCAAGAGGCACTAGAAGCACCTGGGGTTTCAATGACATTAGCATCAGTGTTGTTTGGTTGAGAGGGAGTGAGAGACTGAGACACTTGAAGGGACGGCAATGAAAGAAAACAGTACAAATGGAAAGGAGGCAAGCAGGATGCTGCAAACTTTTAAATGTGATGAACCATCTTAAACTGTTTCTACCAGAGAACCATAGAGACTGGACAACCACACCAAAAATATCATTTAAAATTCTACTTTGTCAAGAAAAACTCCTGAATTGTTCAACAGCTGAGCAAACTATTCCAAACAAAAAAGAAAGGTGAATAACCTGAAGTTCTGCACTCTCTGCACATCTGTATTGCTCTTTCTCTTTCTCTATGAATCCCATTTTGTGTTTCTAAAAGATGGACTTTTTGCAGTGCAGTGAAGATTATTGATTTTCTGAGTCCTATGGTGGAAATTTGGAAGCCTGGCCAATCAAAACGAGTGGAGGTAGCATTGGGCCTAAGTGGATTAGACTAGCGGGAATGGCGGCGGGGGGAATCTAGAGGGAGTAACCAAAGCTCTGGTGGCTTCAATAAACCCACTCTGTGAACCAGGAAAAAGATGGAAGACGGAGACACTTTTTTCACCCTCTCTCACCCTCCTGTTTTAAGCAGATAAGCTGCTTCCAGCGTCTTAGTTATGCTGTGCAGAACCCACAACACGATATGGAAACTTTTGACAAGGCAAAGAAAAGCTGAGAAGTCCGTTCCTCATGTTGTCTTTGCTCTATTGACAAGAGGGATTTGGGGATGTTTGGAGTGGTCAGTGCTGAGGGGGGAATTACAAAAAGCCTCTGTGATGCGACATAGTGAGCATGTCAGTGCTCAGACATGGGTTTTAGTGAAGGCATGGACTCAATTTTTTTTTTTTTTTAGTTTTGCTTTGACTACCCATTGCAAATAAGGCATAAATGGCTATGCCACGATGAGTAACTGGCAGTCACACCATGACCCTTTTGAGTTGGCTTCAGATTAAAGTGGTTTCGTTCTTGTATGTGATGTGACAGTTTTATTCAGCAGTTTTCCTCTGATTACACCGTTGCTCACCATGACCTCTCTTGTGCCACAATAAGTTGGGGAAGCAATGAAGTGGAATGTTTTTGTTTTACAAAAGACACTATACTTGTAGATGTGTGTAAAAAGTACACATTGATTGGTACCCGGTGAGTCAAATCTTGCATAATGAATAAGTTCCACACATTCCCATCTGATCAAATAAGGTCATTTCATTTGGGTCTTACAGAATGTACTTACGGCTTTTCACTGTAAGACGATGATGTGTAAAGAAAACGTGACGACAGCGATTACATGCGGTCTAGAAATTTGGATTAAATTTACAGAGACATCATCTGCCCTTGGTGGGATATTTGCAGTGCTGTACGTTCAGTCCTCTGAGACTTTTTGTGGCGCTTGGACAAGGACATCAGTTTCCTCAAGGGAGGTTCTTTTTGACACAGCTGATCTTGACTTTCCTCGTTCATCACATAACAGTCAGTGCACCGTTACAGAGACAATACTGCATTTTAAGTGAGTCGGAGGAGCTAGTTTGTTTTGTCACTGACAGTCACACCTACAGATAAGTTCAAATTAGCCCGCTTGTTTCAGGGGGTTAAAATGACTGAGGTTTACATTGGTGGTGACCTTTAGTGGCCGTAGTAATCATTATGGAAGCAAAGGAGGAAGTCAGCTGATAGTATAAAAAGCAAAGTCTGCACAAGGTGGAGGTGGATGGATGGGTTAAAGACAGGACTGAGACTAACCTTAACCCTGAGAGTGTTTCACAATGTATATAACGTAACATACTTATCTAACGGCATGTACGTACCTTAATGTAACTTAATGTGCCATACATCACGCTTGTACATAGCTTTCATCATTTCCAGGTGAGAATGGAATTATATGTCGCTTTGGGAATCTTTGGCAACCTATTAACTACCTATTCTCTTGTTCAGGTATCAGGTCGTGTTGGATTCATGTCTGTAATGATTTTAAACTGGTACGATGTTGGTGTCAGTGTCTGGTAACGAAGACTGCGCTCATAATTTTTCTACGCAGTTATCACAAATCATGAATTATCACTCTAATAATTACCTGAGAAATATTTCACCATCTTTCAATCTGACCTTAAACGTCCATAAAGATTCTGACTTTTATCTCCTTTAACACAAATGACCACAGTATATCTGTAAGGGTTTGATGAGGTCGTTAATCATTACTTTTGGCTCGGTTATTCCTCACCAGCCACTTTTGTCAGAACCTTTTCTCGCCCATATTCTGCTTTCGACTACCCTCTCCCACCCCTCCACTTTTCAACTCCTCGGAGAGATCGAGGACTGAAGGTGATCAGAGTGGCAGTGAATTTGTCTCTGAGGTCAGCTAAGGGAAAAGCTGTATTAGTTGGAGTTTGATGAGTATCTTAAGTGGCTCTTGTCTTTTCTTTCATTCTAAATATCTCTTTCTCTCATTATCTACAAGTATCTTTTTGCTGGGCACTTTTCTCTGCTTTAACAGGCTATGTAATATAAAATGTGACATTCATGGTTCACTGTGTTATGCTAAGCATGCATATTTCAATGTGCTGTTAAACACTTGATTCATAAGTGCGCTTACAGCCCACATACAGTACACTGGTATTGAATTGCTTATAAATATTTAAATTGAAGTAAACCAAGCTGTACCTGTAAAGATACTAACTTTAATTGTAGGATAAATCTAATCTTTGTAAAGGATGCCAATACCTTTGAGACTCAATAAATCCTACCATTTATTTTGTCAACTCCCTACCAACACAAAGATCAGTTTAATAAATGATAGTACATTCAAGATGGCACGAGCTGAAACAATCATTACTCTAACTAGACACAAGCACTCAACCGAGCCACCGCAGTGGGCATTTATTGTCTTTCCTCGAGTTCTACAGCGCTCTTCACAGATTAATTTAAGTTAATCAGTGGGTTGGCCATTTTTTTGCATTTGCTAGCTGTTTTTTCTTCGTGGCACATGGAAACATGTCAGAGAACACACACACACACACAGAGAGAGAGAGAGAGAGAGAGAGAGAGAGAGAGAGAAAGAGAGAGCGAGTTCAGTCTAAAATGGCTGCAGGACTGAGTGGCCACTAATTGGAAACCAAAAGCAATAGAGCTGGAAGGCAGCCGAGAAGAAACACTGGAACCTCCAGTGCCAGTTGTCGGTCAATTTAGACCATGACAAAAAGGCCCTGTTTCTTGTGTCACCATTTAACCTATTCACCAGTGTAGAATGAGAACAGCTGTTTTTGTACAGTGTCACATAATGGGACAAAATGGCTCTGGCTGGCCGAGCTCCAGCTAGCTGCAAAAAGGCCTTGATGCAGAGAGAAGAGGGAGAAGGTGTGAAGCAGACATTGCACAAGAGAGAGAACAGTGCTGCCATGTTATGAATGATACTGAGAGAGCTTGCACCCTTCCATCTGAGCTGATATAAACATTACTTTTTTTTTCTCTTTTGCAACAAAGAATTAGAGAAGCACTGACAGAGGCTACAGATGGCCTGGGCTCACACAGACTGCAGAAGTATCTCGAAGTTTACACAAGTCAGACAAGAAGCCAGATTGGCTCCATAACTGAGGCTCTTCTTTGAAGAAAAAAAAAAATATTGCTCACTTGTTTTTAATCTCTCTTCACGTCGAGGTGCGAATAAGTACTTTGTGAGTGACAGCCTGATGAGCGCAGTTACAGAAACTCCAAACTTCAGGCGCTTGTCAGACTCTGCGCTGTCCGGTTAATAGGCCGCTCAGGCATGACAGTACGGGAAGGAGGTATGCTTATGTTAGCACTGCAGCAGATGTTGCGTTCCTGCTGCAGCTGTCTCCTGTTTGAAAACAGAAGCGATGCGCCATCGCTCTGTATATCTCAATCCCCACAGCCTCAATACTTTCCTTTCATTTTTTTTCTCTCAGGTCAGACCAGAGTCAATTCTGATGATGACAGACAAGATAATAGCTGCTTGATTTTGTATAAAATCGTATATAATTGTACATCCTTTATGGTCAAACAATTGCAATCGTACAATGTTTGTCATAAGGAGCTCAAACACAGAACTCTAGGACATGAAAAAGAGTTTATATGTTATATCCTAATGCCATCTGCTATATGAAAAGAAAGTAAAATATGAAAGAAAGGCTAAATCAAATACAGCCATGGTCTGATGTATCTTCCCGAGGGCCTTGCCCACCGTCTTGTGTTAAAAAAAGACCACTGAGGGGATTTAAGGGACTCTTTCAAATGCAGTTTTTTTAAAGAATTCTGCCTGGCAGACCTTGATGAGTGATCAGAAGTTGGGGAGATCAGACACCCATGGGCTCTACGCTGCGTTCTGACCCTGAGTTCAGCTACATAGAGGTGGGATAAAGACTCTCTTGCCTGGGGAGAAGTAGACGGAAGGACAGGACTGAAAGGAAGGAATAAAAAGAGGGAAAGGCAATAGCCTTGATGCCTCTAGCAGCGCAGCACTGGCTTGGCCCTTCATATCAGCCACTTGTGAAGACGAGGGGGGAAACCCTACAGGCAGTCGTATGTCGACTGGCGTGATCAAGGCCAGCTAAAAGAGGCTTGGATTGGAGTGCTTCCTCCAGGGCTGTGGTGTGAGTAGAAGAAGCGAAAACAGAGAGGCAGTAATGATGTTTGACACTTCTCTCAACTCACAAATCAGGTTCCTAAATATTGGCCTCTCGCAACAACTAAACCATTAACATAGGCCGTGAGGACACGTCTGACAATTGACTGCAATTCCAATTGAAATTCATCGGGTCCAAGATCGCAGTCATTTACGGCCTCATTGCACCGTAAACGCTCACGCCGACTGTCGAAAACACTCGTGCAAAGGAGTCTTTTAAATCTCTGACTCAAATAGATAATTAGACATAATGAGTAAACAATGTGGCCGCAAGATGCAAGCGTGGTTATTGCTTTTTAATTGTGTTTCCCTCTGTGCACCAAGCTACTTCTGAGAGCTCGCAGTACCTGTGTGCGCTGGCCCGTGCGAGGCCAGGTGCAGTCATTACCACGGGACAGATGGATCAGCAGAAGTGGGGCTCGTTTCCCTTGCAAGGCAACACGGTGGCTGCCATATGTAGGCTCATCATTAAAATTGACCTTTGACCTTCCAGAGGGTGCCTGTCATTCTAATGGAGTTAATTAAAACTGCCCAGTGGTGTGTAGGATGTGGTATTTTCTCTCTGTGTTTGTGGACATTATTGGTTTGAGAAGAGAATTATACCGGCGTGTCTGTGTGTGTAGCATTTGTGTGTGCATGCTTGCATCCTTTCATGTGTGTAAGGGGGAGAATGGGTGCTTGTGCCTTTTTATATGTGCATTCCCATGTCATTGTGCGCATGCGTGTGACTCCGGTGTCAGACGTGTTTAAGTTTGGGAGCTCCTTTTAATATTGCCAATGCAGCTCCTTTGAAAATTCATTAAAGTGCTTCGACCCCTCTGCCATCTGTGCGAGCGAGAGGGAGAGAGCGGCGCGAGGGAAGCAGCTGGGGAGAACGGGAAGATGAAAATTCTGACACGGGCAAAAGCAAGCGGGCAAGCCCCTGGACACAGAATGAAGAGCCAGTGATATGCCAGCTTTGAAGTGCTATTTATTTATTCCTAGACCTTATCTAAAGGTTGGATTCAAATTTAGATTGAGATAAAGGCTACGAGCCAGGGTCACACCTTGCTCTGGATAAAATTTGAAAGACAAATGGCATGTGTTACGTAACCGTGACGCATATAAAGTAATAATAATCAAAAGAACAATGGCTTAGAGGTCTAATTAAAAATGCTGCACACATTGCCTTGTGTCAAGCTAAAATGTAATTAACTCTGCAATTACATACAGTATACTACGAGAGAAGAGTGTGGCCCGATTATACCCATAAATCTTCATTGTTGACGTGAATTGCATATACAAATCAGCATAGCCGAGTCAGATCATCATCACATACTGGAGTTTAACACACATTTGGAACCTTTATGCTTCTACGTCCGTCACTTAGCCCGATTTGAGCTTCAATTTAATTCACCAGGACAACTCGTTATCCGCGTGACTCCTCGGTAACTACACACTATCATTGCTGTGGAGCACTTGATTAACATTGTTGCTGGCATCCTTCTTCGAGGCTATCTTCAGCTACTGTCATCTCAATGCCAGTTACTTCTCACAATAAAGCAATATCAGTTGCAGTGTTTATGCCCTGTAATCATTTTCTCCTACACCTGATCTCCTCTTCATAAACTCAGCGCCGCCAACATTATTGCTGTTATAGTCGGAAATATGGGGCTATGTATTATGCATTAACGATGATCTCCCGGAGGAAAGGTACACACACTTTGATGATACACACGCTCACACTATCATAGACGACCTTATACTGTAAACGCATGTGAGAATGTGCACCCACAGGCACACATTTCCCTTCCTCTGTCTTTTCCTCACACCTATTCCCACACACACACACACACACACACACACACACACACACACACACACAGACACACACACACAACACGTCCCCAAAGCATCGGGGTGTAATAGAGGCTGCCTGCACTTTGCCTTGTCTCTGCTTCTCTGACACTAATCAACACCTCTACTGCTATTAAAAATACCTCTCCATGCCTTTCTGCTAACTATCTCATTTACATGACTGGCGCTCAGCAATCGGGCCTGGTGATGGGGAGGTGTGACAAGCTAAGGTGGATTGGAGAGGAGGAGATGATAGGGGTGAGAAGAAAGAAGAGGAAAATTAGTTCAGAAAGAAGACAACTGCTTAAAGGGAGAGGATCATGCACACACGTTTGTTTGTGGATTTGACATTTTAGCATGTGAGGCAATGATTCAAAATATTTTGGTGCAAATCCTCTGATATTTTCAAGAAAATATGTGATGGGCTAAAAATACCGCAGCTGAAATGAGAGCAAGGCTTCCCGTTGGTGGGGAAAAAAACACCAGAAACCTTTGCCTCTTCCTTTCCTCCCTATTTCTTCTCCTCCTTGTACTCCTCCCTCCTCTCTTTCTCCTCTTGGCTGACTTTGTGTCGCGCCACGGGGCTTCCAGTGAGCCTGAGCTGCTTTGGCAAGACCTGTGAGCCTGGATGGCATTGAAGAGACTGGGATGATGCATCCAGGCGATGGGTGTAGTTGGGCAGGAACGCAGGAACAAGGGGGGGATGAGGAGAGAGAAGTAGTCAGCAAAGGAGAGACAGTTGGGTAGAAAGATAGGAAAGTTGTGGGAACCATTGTAGGTGGTTTCAATCATTCTGATGCCATCTGTTCCACTCCATTTTTCGCACTGACGGTGGATATTTTCCCCGTTGAGACGAGAGGAGTCTGTGTGCGAGTGTGTGTACGACAATGAGAGATAGTGAAGGACAGAACAGTATGGGCACCGAGCACAAAACATTTATCTTGAACATGCTGTACAATCTGAACTGTACAACACGGATGTCTGATTTTATCTGTTAGAGCTGCAACTATTGACTATTTTCGGTATATGATCTTTAGCTTATTTTAATGATCAATCAATTAATGGGAAAATAGTAAACAATGCCAATACATTTTCTCCAAGCTTGAAGTGACTACTTGAAGAAAATACAAGATGAAACACAGAGTATGTTATTTTGGCCACAAGGGGTCCCTCAATCAAAACAATGAAAACAAAAGATTGTGGTTTGAGTTGTGAGGTTGCATGGGATCATGGGAGTTGTTGTCTTTATTGTTAAACAAACACCACTGCCGATGAAAGTCTATCTGAACTGAATTGATCTGACTCGAGAAGTACGTTCTCCCTCCCTGTCAGACGTATCTTCTGATGTTTCCCCAGAAGTTATAGCAACAGGCGATTAAATGATACGCAATGTTACCTTCAGTAAAATAAAGATTTATCTGGGATGGAACATTGTTTTGGTATTATTTATGCACAATACCAAGGCCTAGTCGTTCGAAATACAGAAATATTACATATTATGTCTTTAAGAGTCTACTGCAACTACTACTGGCTCTGTCAGGCTTTAACCTGACATGCTAATGTAAATGTGTCCATTAGCATGTTAAAATATGCTAGTTAGCACCAAACACAAAGTACAGCTGGTGGGGTTGTCATTACTTTTGCAGTATAAGGCCGATAAACACATTGACCTGCTGATGGCACCAGATGAATAGCTGAGGTTACTCCAATTCATCCTGACGGTGCCTATGTACCTAATTTAAACATCTGTGCCAAATTTGCAATGCATCCAAAACATTTCGACAAATTTCACTCCAAACCTCAAATTTCAACCTCACACTGGTGCCAGAGAAAAAGTCATGGGGTGACACCTGGGCACCATGAGTGCCTGTCCAAAATTGACCATCCATCCAATAATTGTTGAAATATTTTAGTCAGGAACAAAGTGGCGGATGGACTGGCTCACCAGCACACATTGGCATCCCAAGAGCCATGCTGCAGCTGTGGCGAAAAATATTGGAAAAAATCAAGAAAAGTAACAAATTCCCACATTTGGGAAGCTGTAATCTTGGTGGATTTTAAGCATATTTCACGAATAAATGAGTTAAACGATTAATAAATTATGTAAATGAATGCATTTTCCGTCATTTAAAATCGTCCCTAGTGTGACTTTGCTCCTTCGGCACTCCTCCACTCATGAGATGCTCTGCACCTGGTGTCATCTCTCCGGCTGGGCGCTGGTACCCACATCCTCTGGGCATTTAACTCATGTTACCTCTCTGCTTAAACATGCATGAAGTTATAACAGTGCTCCCCTCCACCTCCCAGCTCCCACTTTCTCTCTTTCATTTGCTCTCTCAACTGAATCTTTCTCTGTCACTCTCTGCCTTTGTCTCTTCATGAGCTCAGTCTGATTTTTTTTTTCTTCCCCGCTCTCCTCCTCCTCCTCCTCTCCCTCCTCTTTCCCCCTTCATTACCTGTCCTGCATCACTAGAGTCGCTCTTTCTCTGTTTCTCCCTCCTGGATAAAAGCTGGCACTGAAACCCCCCTTCTTCACGTGACCCTGGCTGCTTATATAAAAATCCAGCTCTTCAAGATAAAAGGCTACTGAAAATAATACCAGCATTAGGGTTTCCTATTTCACAGCGTTTCAGTTCTGAGGGGTCAGTGAATCTGCCTGATGTGGAATATTGAATATGAAGATGGAAAAGTGCCAAAGTGGTTTTTCAGCATGTTTGCCCAGTAAACGCAGTGTTATTGGATCTACAAGGATGCTATAGCGGTTCAGGGAAAAGGCCACCGTCGGCTTACACTACACCTCAAAAAGAAATTGGGGGGGAAAAAAATGGAGCGCAATTCAGATGAATGTGAGGACAGAACTGAGCAGAATAAGAGAATAGACAGCAGAGGTGCACCACTCTAAAAGAGAATGCTGACATAACATTGGCGACACTCATCACAAACATGAATATATGAATAGAGATATAGCTGTATGCATTTTATTCCTGATACTATAATAAATATATTAATATATATATCTGTTATATTGTTGGTTGTCACCACACAACCAGCCTGGTTAGAGTCTACAGCCATGCTAGCAGCACCTTGAGAATGTAATTGTGCACAGCAATGTGATGGTGACGAAACCTTAGTTAAAATACATCTCATCTGTTCTAAATGTCCACTAAATCCACTACTTGTTGAGACATTTCACTGAAAGCAAAACACGTTAACCTAATGATAGTGCTGCAGGAGGTCAAGGAATCATTCAAGTCAATAAGCTTCATTGTCTGGGGAGCATGGAAGTTCCTACAAAATCTCATGACAATCCATCCATCCATTGACAATGCCATCCCTTGAGCCATGATGCTAACATGGGTACAAATCTACTATCTACTCAGTCTAGCCTCTGCTCTTATGTGTAAAACCTAACAGCCAACCTTGGCATCAATCGTTACAATACTTCAACCTCCCAATGTGCTGTGCTTTCAGCAATCAGGAAGGTAAACAACAAGGTTGCTTGAGGCTCGGAAGCAGTCTGCTGGGACCCCATCCCACCTAATAGTCTAATTAAAGCTATTGATTGTCTATATAAGCACACATAAGCAGTGGACATACCCCACTAACAACCACCCACTGGACTGGTAATTAGCACAAATTCTGAGGTATGGTTAACTCAGTCACAGTTTCTCCCACCTCATTTGTTCGGTAGCGGTATTGTTTATTTCACCCACACTCCTTGCTTGCGTGACCTTTCCGTGTTGTTGCTATTGTGTTGCATGCGCTGTCTCTCTCCTGTGACCGTCACTATCACTCCTGAGCATCTGTGTTCAATCAGCATTCAAATCTCCGTCCAACATGCACAATGGTTGTGATGATTTGGGAGAACTAGTTTGGAGACTGGGCTTTGCTGAATACCTTTGTGAGAGCTGTCTGGATTTGATGGCCCCCAGCGAGAGCCATTGTCAAGATCACAAAAAGTCAGACGTCTTACCTCCTCAGGCTCTCTGAGGCATGATTTTTATATCCCGCTGTTTGTGAGTTGTGACTCCTGAACTTACTGAAGGGGAACCATATTTAATGAATACTGGTTCCCCCCAAGAAGACGAATAGGTTTTTTGAAGTGAATTATGTGATATAAATAAAGTATGCCCGGATAGAGGACAATACCTGTCTTGTGGCAGAGTATGTCTGTGTCCAACAATGGAAGTCTTATCATTTAGAATGGATATGTGATAACAACATAATGATGATTGATTACTCATGATTTAGAAAAAAAGATCGAGCAATCAAGCAATCATGTTCAAGTGCATTTTATTTCTTTTTATCTACTTAAGTCAATTGAAAAGTGAAGAGAGAGTACAAATTGCTAAGGCCCAGGAGGAGTACAGTATTATCCAGTCATAATCCACCAAGGGCACGGATGGATTTAACCAGTCGGCTATCTCAGTGGACTGGAGGGCAGATTTATTTGAACGATGCAGCAAATGGATCCTCCCAGTCTGAGTTAAGCATCAACAATAAGGAAACACCAGTTAAGCCTCTGCAAAAATAACAATATAAAAAGAGGGAATATAAATTCTGAATTTGATCACAGACAATGAAATTTAGCGACAGAGGTCAAGAGGATCATCTTGGCACATTGTGGGATGACAGTGCTGTCATGAAAATTCATTGGTGAGGACACAACTGCTTTTCACAGCGCTTTGAGTGCAGAATAAAAAGCTGGGTCATTTATAATACAAGTACAAGCAAACCAAATAGAGAAGAAAGAAGGCGAACAAGAAGTGTCTGATTTTCTCTCTAAGGTTACAAAGATATACAGTATATTCAAAGGCCAGGAATTATAATCAGTATAGCTTGGACATGCTGAATGAAAGAAAAAAAATCCTTCAGAAAAAGAAAGTAAGATGCTAAATCAGCTGCCTGTGCAAGACAGCTTTTTTTTTTTGCGTAATGTAACTGTTGGATACATCCAAGTGAGAATCCATTCTGTACCACTTGTTCCAAAATTGCACCACAGCAGCCACAGTGTGTGTCTAAATATAACACAAGTAAGAGGCAAGAACCCATCTCTGTACCAGCTATACCAAAGATCCCCCACTAGGCTCATGTGCTATGCAATGCACTGTTGATAATTTAAACAAATTGGGCAGGAAGTCCTTCATATGTACAGTAAGAGTATAGGGCGGCTGTGGCTCAGGGGTAGAGCCAGCGTCTTGTTGTGCTGGTTGGCACCTTGCATGGCAGCCACCGCCATCAGTGTATGAATGTATGTATGAATTACTGTAAGTAACAACAGCGTCTGCTAAATGCCCTCATGTAAATATAAATATCACCTGTTGTGCATAACACAATGCATCATTGGCATCTGCCATTATTTCTAGTTGGCCTATGAACAGGTTGAACACTGAATGCAGTTTGATTTGACAAAATGTTACCGACTTTTGACCAACAGTGAGCCTACACAATGCCTAATCACTTGTGTGCACCATATGAGGGAGAGGAAGGAGGTTTGTATATACTGGCAGAGAGAAGATCTGTATTACGGCTGAGCCGGGCACTAAGCTGCGTCCAGGTGTTCAACTCTTTCCAGGTGGCCGTGTAATACTCTTGCCGACCCGGATCATGGCAATCATGGAGCTGGCAGAGATGGCTCATTGCCGACACCAGTGTAGTGCCTGGGTAATATGCCAAGTTGGCAGCGACACGCCTGAAAAGCAGGCGGGCGAACAGGCAGAGAGTCTGTAACGCTCCTGGAGTGGAAAGATGGTGGAGAACCTTTGATTTTCTTTTCTGAAATCATGAAAATGGCACAGTCTGGTATGAGGTCTGTCTGATTTCTTTGACTTGTCGGTGTCAAGAGTAGGGGTGGTGGTACATAATGCTCTCAGCTCTGTGTATCAGATGATGAGGGCCTCAGTCTTGCATTATTTTGAAATTTCCTTCCTGTTTCCGCTGTATTTCTTGTGTTTCAACGCCAACAAACATTTCCTCTGTCAAAGATTGCCAACATGCCATATCATGTACACTCAAAAATCCTCAGACACAGAGATGATCTTTATTAGCTCAGGAAGCCAGAGTTATATGCAGCCCCACTCTGGCCTGCACTGTCTGGGCGCTGTGTGCTCCACAGTGTAAGTAGCTTGGCTGGCAGGCAGCCACAGACAAGCGCTGTGTTTCTGCTTGCCATCCTCTCATTTGACTGCATGGTAATTACCGTCTCAATGCGGTAAGAAAAAGCAGCTTTTGGTAGAAGGATTGAGAGAGAAAAGGGAGAAATGTGAGGGTGTGTGGCTTAGCGGCTTAATGAACATGTCAGATGTATTTAAACAAATGGATTACCACATCTGCACACACTCGGCTGGATCATGCTTGCTCCAAAACACTTAGTAGTCTGTAGTGGCAGGGTGAATGAGACAGACATATACTGGAGATCTGCTGGAAATGATAGTAAGCAATATAACACCCCTGCATTTGTGCATATAATGGAAATCAGACCTGTGCCAACCAAATCAATCTGCCTGTCACTCAAATCTACTGTATGGCATCTACATGTATATGTCTTCCTATATTTATAATTCCCTGCTCTTAGGAAGGCGTATATAAAATGCATAAAATGCATTTGCATTAAAAAGGGTCAGAAAATCGAAAGCATAAAAGCCGACATTTAGTTTCCTTGACCCTGTTAAACAGACTTTCCTACATGTCCTTGAACTGAGATTCGTCATCTTGAAAGCTTTTATTGTGATACATAGCTTCTGTAATCGCACCCAGATTTCATGTCTTGGAGCTTTTTAGTCCTGCCTTCACCTCGGTGCTCACCAGAGCTGTCCATGTCAATACATTGACTAAATGAATAATTGATGCTCTTTTTTGGTTTCCATGTGCCAGGGTGTCTTTTCTGAAATGTCCAAGTGTTCTTTGGCAGAAAGGCTGACAAAAATCTAACCACATTCTTCATCTTGTGTTGTATTGACATGTTTTTTATCATAACTTAAAGGGCCATTTAACCACAAAATCAATCACTCTTTACCTGTGCTGTTATTTATTCATCTGGATTATTTTGGTGTGAGCTGCTCAGTTTGGACAAGAGGCTTGTGCTCATGGTAGCGCAGGATGTAAACATTAATGGCCTCCTACTCAGTTGAGCTGTTACGTTAGCTTGTTTAGTTAGTTTAGCTAGCTAGCCTCTCTCCCACTGGTAGATGCATGCTTCCCTCTGCACAATGATACGGTTGTCGGGTGTACTTTGGTGGAAAGAAAATAGTTCCTACATGAAATTGCTTGCAAAGAAGTCTGTGGATTATCTCGAGTAACTGGGTCACAATTTTTGGGAAGAGACAATGCTGTTAAGATTGTTTCTTGTATTTTTTTTGTAGCTATGAGCACCACAAGCCGAGGGCTGTCTAGATTCTCTTAAGAGAAGGCATCTCTACAGCCAATATCTCCAGAACTCAGCAGCTCGCACCAAAATCTGGATGGATAAAGAGCACTACAGGTAAGACGACAAATATGTACTTTTAATTTTGGGCTTAACTGTCCCTTGTTAGGGATGTCGGCTTTCACAAAATCCTCCAAAGGCTAATCGTTTCACATTTGCAGAGAGGAAAAGCTCACCTCCTAAGCTTTAACATGGACTCTGTGCACTTGTACAGTACCTCCAGATTTACATCCATTTTTAAAGCAATGTGCAAGGTGTAGATAACTTCTAAGTTATATCAGCACACTTGACACTCGCTCAAGAGCCCTGCTTAGGCCACAAGCATGTTGCTCGAGCTTTGTTTGTAGCCTCAAGGCATGTATTTGTAAAACACATTATTGCCAGTCAGCTGTCAGGAAATAATCTCTTCTCCGCTAGTTAGGAAAAGTGTGCAAAACTCCCGAAACCTAGCATTAGTGAGGGGCTAAAGGTCTACTTGGAAAAAAGATTTTCTTCATTGAAGTGAGAGCTGCTGTTTGACTGTATGACTTCAAACTGTTCTTTCACCACTGATGTTCGAGCTACAAAAGACAAAAAAAACTACAGTACTGAATCAAATATGTGAGCTTATCAGACATTCTGGTAGTTCAGACTATCATGGTGTAAGCTTGGGCACCCAAAAGAATGATTACATCCTCTCTAAATCATGACGACTGTCCACACGTTTTGTGTGGTTTACTGTGTGGCTCCTTGCTGTGATTCTAACAGACGTGACTCACTTGTATTAGACGCATTAGAGCAAGATGGTCCTGACTAATCTCTGCATCATGGAGCGGCGGTGTGGTGCAGTGCCAGGGGATGGTATCCTTTACCCAGAAGAGATAGCCCAATTAAACTGACCAACTGAAGCTGAGTGAACCTGGTTGTCTACCTGTTGTGGAGGTTAGGAGATGCCACTTCTACTTATTGCTCATTCAGGACGATACAAGACCCATTATTCCTGTAGTCATTACTAAGCAAAATGTCAATAGCTTATTAGAGAGAGAGACGTGGTAAGAGAGATGGATGGAGGGGAGAAGTGGGAGGAGGAAGAGCGGAAAGAAGGAGCCGTGAATAGAAACCAGAATACAGACTTGCTCACACAAATACGACAAAGCAAACATTCATGCAGGTCAACGCTCAGTGTTTCAGCTTACGCGTGACCACAACGGATGCTCAGTTCCAGGTTTAAGTTGTCGTTTCTTTTTAACGGGTTGATAATGTGCTAACGCCCACATCTTTTCTGAGCCTTTTCCACCTTTTCTTTCTCTTGCGTTCCCTCACTCTTGCTCTCTCGCGCTCCTCTGTCTGTTTCTCTCTCAGCATTGTACAAATGTTTCTCTTGTCTAAGGAACCGTTCCATATGTTTGCAATCACTCTGGCTCCCTTGCCTGCACAGATCATTTAGCAGGCTCCCTCATACATTTCAATTAGGCCCACCTAGCGCAGCCACAGACATGGGAAAGCAATATTGATTTCTTGATATCCTGTGCGTGGGTCGGACCAAATTAACGCTTGTACTGGGGAATATGA
Source organism: Pagrus major (assembly GCF_040436345.1). Taxonomy (NCBI): domain Eukaryota; kingdom Metazoa; phylum Chordata; class Actinopteri; order Spariformes; family Sparidae; genus Pagrus; species Pagrus major. The sequence goes on along the minus strand of NC_133224.1, from coordinate 24,029,486 downwards.
TAGATCCATAACCATTTACTTGAGTTTGTTACCATATGTGTGATTTGCTGGGCTTGTTCGTATACAGGGAAGTGTTAAGTAATTAAGTAATTAAAAGCCATATTCATGACAGCTGTCCCTATCGTGCTCTGAGTATGGGTAAGTGACAACGTGTTGTACATTTAAAGGCATACTTCTGACTTTCAAAGACTGCTTTACAAGGATTTCTACCAAAAATGAGCTCAAATAATCCCATTTATTTTGCTTGGAGTGGCGAAAGGTAAGCGAAAGCAAAAGATGCAAGACACAGCATGGAGCCTTTCTACGTTTCTAAGGCAGCTGCCAAACGTTCCCTGCATCCTAAAATGTACTTATTATTCAATTACCACCAGCTTTTAAGAGATGGGCTGGCTGAAATGTGGTTGCTTGAGGAGCAGTTCCTGCCCGTTGGCTGTCAATCTCCCTCTGCCACCTGATCCATTCTCTTGACAGTCTGCTCGGGCCCAGAGAGAGCGATCAGTCAATGTTCAGGAGACAGGGGCGCTACATCAAAGAGCTGATGAGACTTTGGATTCTTGGGACACGGGGGACAGTTGAATTGTGTGTTCCAATGACTTAAATATTTTTAAAAAGTGTATGAATTTTGCCACACTGGTAGGCGTTGTTTGTTGATATACAATATATCTTTCAGTATTTTTGTGTCTTGTCAGACTGGCAGTTCTATTTGTGCATTATTGTTAGACCAAAGTTCATTTTCTCAGCTACTATAGCATTATAATAAGGTACATGTACCTTACGTGAGCACTCCCACTTTAGGCTACTTTGTACTTAGAAAATTTGCTTAGTTTAGAATTATATTTAACACACATAATTAATTGATCAATTTATGGATGATGCAATGCTATAGAATAAACTAATCAACAGTATAAAAACTATGTAAGATTAAATGCCTTTCACTTTACCCACCCAGATTATCCTGCCAGGGATTTGAACAGGTGACCCTTCAGTCACAAGCTCATTTCTTTAACCTTTAGGCCACCACTGCCCCCCTAATCCAATATATAATAGCTTTTTTCATGACTAATCGTTATGATGTAAATGTTGAGAATGATGACACCATCTGTGTTTAGATAAGTTCCCTATAAACCTCCCTTTCACCATGCACAATGTTTTATTTTCAAGTACTGAAAGCGAGGAAATTATGTAATAGATACAGAAAAATGACAAGGCATCATGGAACTGAAAAAAGGAGTTGATCTCTGAACTGCCACAACGTCCTTGTCTTTCGATGTTGTGAGAAAATGTCAACCTTTTAAAGGTATTAAACAGATGACTTGCTATAACATGCATTATTGAATACATGTCTAACCTGTAGTTGACCCTCTTCACATGAGACTGCTGTTGGGTGCCAGCATTCAGAGACTTTGGTCTGCGACTCAAGTTCCATTCACACAGTGCTCAGAACACATCATTAAAAAGACTTATACAGAAAATTATGTTGAATAACTTCAAGGACAAATTAAGTTAAGTTTTAATTTTCAGATCAGTTACTCTCACTCCCTCATGCTCACTCTCACTTAGTGCCCACTTATGCCATCTGCCTTTCTCTCTCTTTTTTTAAAACTGGTCAGCAAGTGCAGATATGCTCGTAAATATAATTTAAACATCAATTAAATTAAACAAAGGAACCATCCTTAAAAAAAAATGCCTGTTACCCAAAACTGCATGACTCTGACCCATATGATGCAGTCCAGCCATCACTATTACCAGCATATATTCTAATTCAGACCTACCACCCAGACTACCCTCTAGGTTTCATTAGATAAAAAGCCTGGCTGGGCTCCATGTACTCACTTTGCATACAGATAATATCAAGTACAAATATCAGATAATATATTCTAGAGAGCACTAGACTATATAAAAAGCTAAATATTATACAGGATGGAAATACTTTTTCTCTTTGTTACCATTTCAAGGAAACTACAAACTGCTCGATAAAGGCGGAAAATCTGCTTATGCAGATATTTCAATCATTCCAATCTATTACTCTATAACTCAAATGATCGCTCTATCAAGGTTCAATAGGGATGATGTAGAGTAACGCACCGGCATTTAATCCTGTTATGGAAACCATCTGCAGCTAATGTTGACTAATTGTTCCAGTCAAGAAGATGCCATGGCTTTGCCCTATTATAAAGATACATGTCCAGCCTGGTGGCTTACCGCTATTTGTGAGTCGGGTCTAGGGGAGGGGGGAGCACGCATAGACTCTGACATTTCTAGTAATTATCTTTATGAAGCTGGGAGGCCTCTCAATTAGAGTGGCGCTTGATTAAAACTAATGGCTCTCCCTCCCAGGCCGGTGAGCCGGCTGACAGGGATAGCATCAAGTTCCTCTCTAGCTGGTGCAGGACACTGGGTTAAATACAAACCGTGGTCCCCTAACTCTATAAAGACAAAAGGGTTATTTCTACTTCTCCAATATGAGATGAGGTGGGATAAAAATCTCTAGCATGTATGGCCCACTAGAAAATCAAATCATATGAAATAGCAGCTGGCATGAAAACTACTGCACTGCTGGTTTGACGGCTAAGTATTAAGTAAGATGTAAGGCCATTATCATCTTTCTTTCACAGTTCCTTCACATAGACACTCAAGGCACACTCACTTGGAGGTTGTGTCGTGCCTCCTTGTGTAATGACAGTCTTAATGGAAAACAAAACTGGCTCTCTGGGGAGTGTGATGGTCAGGCCGGCCATTACAGAGTCACTCAATAGCAGCTGATTGACTCGCTCCCCTGCTCCGTTATAAGCCTGTTAAGCTGCTACTCAGCGTCAGAGCAGTGCTGTGGGCACTCTCAGTATCGCTGGTCCTTGCCTCTATAGGCCGCTGGATAAAGTGCTTACCCTGATTCAGTAAAACTAAATAGCTGGAAGACCTAATTTGTGATTGGTGGGGATATATATTCAATCAGAGAAGGAGCACGCATATAAACCTCACGGAGTGGTGAGAAAACTCAGGTAAAGTTCAGATAGGGAGTTTGTCATCGTACAAAAAGAGTACCAACTTAACATAAAGTTGTCAAATTATTGTAATGTAGTGCCATTTTCAAATGATGAAGCAAAATAGCTAATTACAAATATGAACACTGATTTTTTTTTTCAGGTAAGCTATTCCCATTGAATTTGGACGTTACTTTTGAGTTACAGATTCAAGCTACAAATCCTTATTGAGTGGAGGTTTTGGAATGCCCCTGGAACCATCTTGAGATGAGGACACACGTGGAGCATTATCGGGCTGGAAGTACAGCGTGTGACCATGAAGGGATGCACCTTATCAGCAACAATGCTTAGGTACACTGTGGCTTTACAGTGATCCCCAATTTGTATTGACAGGCCTAACATGTGTCAAGGAAACACTCTTTGCACCATTACACCAGCATGTAGTTCCTGTGAAAAAATGAATGACGAATCCATGCAGTTCTGTTGAATGTAAACCTCTTGTGTGTGTCTTTCTGCCTCTATAGGTCACCCGTTCAAAAGTTCAATAAGTTTAGAGATGTCCGCTCTTGCACTGAGCTGATATTTGCTTACTTGTGGCTTTACTGTTAGCTTAAATGATTCTGGCCATCCTCCTCTGACATATCTCTGTGACAAGTTGTTGGGGTTTTTTTTCCACAAACTGCTGACCATCACAAACTCTAGACAACATAGTGTTTGGAAATCCCAGGACAGCAGCTGTTTTTTTGCAATACTGGAACCACCTTGTCAGTGAATCCACTGTCAAATCTCATAAGAAGACACCCTTATGAAAATTTCACAGTAAACAGCGTTTCCCCTGCTGGGGGGGGGGGGGACCTGAGAATGACACTCAAAAATCAACATTCTTCAGATTAGCGTTAAGAGTTTGCCTTCGTTAGTCCTGCATAGTGTTGAGTCGCGTGTGGAGGCAGTTTGTTGTTAATAAAAAATGACGTCCAGGTGTAGAAACAACTAGGTTACGTATCTTGTTCATGCCAGTGTTTGTGTAAAATGTAACTGAATTTCCATTTGCATCCTTTTTTTAATATAAAGGTAAGTTACATGATTTGTTGTTTGAAAGGGGCTGCCTGCTGTTTGTGTATACACCATATGCAGCTTAAAAAGAGTCCTTTCCTGATTTGGACACAAACAATAACGCAAGAGTTCCTGTTCAGATGTGATTTAGTGGAAAGTAATAGCCATAATGTGCACCCCCAGATATAAACACATAGGTACACACATCGAGAGACAAGCAGGCACACACACACATTCTTTCATCCCTTTCTCCATTTCCCCTTGCTCTTTCTACCTCAGGGAATCTGATCACCTCCTGATGTGAAGCTTAGAAACAGTAATGCAATAGACAGTCAACTTATATTTCCCCAGTGAGGCAGCCGCAGCCCAAACTTCATATTCTTCGGCGACCACACAGCTGAGGGGGGGAGACGGCTGCATGACATCGAGAGAAAGAGTCAAGAGACGAATGTGGGGGCAGATTGATAAATGGATATATACATAGAGACATATATATGTGTCATTCTTCATTATTTCCGGTTGAACTCACTAGCGGATGCCATAGTAGGAAGGTGAAATTCTGTGAGCGAAACAAGGCCAGAGACTGGTGTTGAAGGCTCTGAAGTGGAGGCAATCAATAGCATGGACCTTTCTCACTTGCTGACTGTCGGGCTAGCCTGACGGGGCTGAACCGGCTAATGACACCTAATCATATCAGTGGAAGGAAACTCTAACCACCGAGCTTGGGCTAAAGCAGCACATCCCATCAGTCGGGCAAGGAGAAAAGTGAAAGAGGAAAAGCGAAAAGAGGGCGAGACAGAGAGATAAGGAGGGAGAGAGATGGAGGGACATGAAGGTCTGGCTGAAGCATTTGTGAATAGATGAAACAGGCAGACAAACCTAGTGGCTGTGTTTACACACACACACAGGAAAGCAAACAAGGACACAGAGAGTCACAGATGTGATGAAGCCCACTCCATCCAGCAATAATGCACAGATAAGGCCAGCGCAGTGTCTGTAGGCAATGCAATGTCTTCTATTGGTGACTTGGTGACTATTCAGTCGTTTGTTCATTATGGCAAATAATGTTCAAAATGAGAATGAGATTTTTTGAACTAGTTTTTCATTATTTCTGAAAGTTTATTTATTTATTTATTTATTTATTTATTTATTGTATTTAACCAGGGGACAAGAAATGTGCCCTGGCCAAGAAACAGACAAACGACAGAAGGAAGAAAAGAAAAAATATTCCCCAAATTAAAAAAAATAAACAGAAATATAATTAGAAAAAATTACAATCATGTAAAAATATTCAATAACTAAAACAACCTAAATGGCACCTTAAAGCAGCCCAAGAGCGGTCTAAAACCATGAAGAATAGATAGTAAGACTCAAACAAAAACTTCAATTAGACTTGCACTAAAATATCCCAAAACATCAGCAGCCTGAACAAATTTTGCAGTTTTGAGTCTCATCAGAAAACGGTCCAGGCAGAGGAGGCAGCATAATTAAAAGCCCATTTACCTAAGTTCAGTGTGAAGTTTGGGAACGGTTACTTAAAGTTAGTCCTGGGAACAAAGAGCAAAGCTTTTAACGCATTTTTGTTGGACTAAATTGCATGATAAATTGATTTCTCACTCTGAGAAAATGTATCTGCAACAATTTTGATGATTGAGTTAAGATTCGAGTCATTAATGAGACCAAAAAAAAAACTGGTGCCGGCTTTGAAATGTGAAGATTTGCTGTTTTTTTCTGTTCAGCTTTTGAGAATTGACATCCACTCTGAAAAAGAAAAAAATGTGAAGACATCAACTTGGCTCCAGAAACTTTTTTCTACTGGAGGAGATTTATGATTAATCAAAATAATATTGATAATAGCAATCCAAAAAAAATCATTAGCAGGAGCTGTACTTTGAATTATAAAGTACAGTGTGGAGGACATTGTAACTACTATCTGTATTCAAAGTCCAGCTGCACTTCCTGAGAGTCTGCTGAGTGGCTTCACTGCTTTAAGCCACTCGCGGTTGTACTCAGTACCTCGATGTCATGTTTCCTGGACTGCATCAAAAAGGAGGATGCATGACAGAAAAGGAAAGCGGTAGTACGTGGAAGGACACAAACAATGCCTTGCGTGCGTAAACTGGTACAAATACAACCATTTCACACCCTCTTCCATGGAATGACCATCATGACAAAGAGGGAATAAAACTGAGTCATAGTCGGGGGAAGACAGAAAAACTAAATAAAAGAGCTCCGATTATCCAACGACCAAAGGCAGCGTGTGCGTGTGTGCGTGCACATGAAAGCGTGCGTGTGCGAGGTTCAACAAAGCCCAACAGTGAGAAGGAGCAGAGAGAGATGGCATCTGAGCCAGAAGCGTAGGAGGCAAGGCGTCACATAATACTTGAGGAAATGCATCGGCAACAAAGAGGAACCAGGTGTAATACACTCATGAATAAATATGCTGAGGGCTGGAATTGATCATTAGTGCTGTCTGGGGGAGGCAAAAAAAAAAAACAAAGATGAATAGAGGCCCTGCAATTTGATGAGTAGTGTTGAAGCATGGAAAGATCCTTGAGAGATGCATTCTATTGTCAGTGATGACACTTTGCTGGTTTTCACTTGTACTGTCTAATTACCGCCTTTTTATGGTCTATTTAAGTACTTTTTCTACATAACAGTTTTTGTTTTACTATATGTGTTGTAATTGGATTTTGCTTGCATATTGCGTTGTATATGTTTTCTATTCTTCGTCGCTTAGGTCTGTCGAGTCATAAATTATGATGACAAAAATTCACAAAAAGTAAAAACCTGTTCTGTAAAAATATATCAAAAGTGCACCGAATATACTTTGTTTCCTGCTGTACCAAAAGTGAGCTGGACCTAAATGCTCCTGGGCTCTTGTCTCATAGTGTGATGTAAGGGCCAGGGAACAAAAGGTTGTCTTCCCTGCCTCTGCTGAGGAGTGATTCTTAATTGGTGCTCTGATCAGAGAGGGATCTGGGCTGAGGGACCCGCAGCTTCCAGCAACGCCGTCATCCTGGGAACAGCCAGGGTGTTGCTCCTGTCTGTCTTGATTAACGACCTCTCCCTATGACCCCTCCCACGGGTCCTGACAAGCACCTCGCCGGAGCCGGCGCAAGCACAAATACAAAGTGCATACACTCACAAAAGCGTGCGGGCACACACAACATTGCGTGCCTGTATGTGGGAGTGCACATACAGTCATGCAGCTTGGTTTTAATGAGTAGTTTTCTGAAGAAAAAGCAGGGCAGCAGCTCTATTTGAATCAAAAAGAGAGGGCAACTTTATTGGCCGTCGCTGGCGGCACAGACGCAAACACATGCGCACTCTCGTTTACATTCATCATCCTGCGATGGCCACTCAAATTAAATATAGATGACCTGAAGTGCACTCGTTGTTGGGCATTTGTGGGAAAGTGAAACAAGCACCGCACTGCATATTCCACATGCAGCCTTATTTTGTCGTTGGTCAGCACCATCTCTGTGTACTGTTATTTAATCTCAGGCTCCAGTAATAAATCTGATTCCTTCGCGCCGATGCTCTCTGCTTGTATTTCGGGCGCCAAAGAGCACATGGCAATATGCCAGTCCGGATGTCAGAGAGCTGTCTTTGAAATAATCGAGGTACCCAGGATGGGACATGGAAGCGGTAATTGCACTGCAGGCGTCACACTGACATTCAGCGCACTTCCAGTCTAGAAGGTATGCCCAAAATCTCCAGGGAATCTTTAAGTTTTATTTGATCTCATCTTCACCCTGAATTATACTACCCATATACTGTATAACGCTTATTGTACCATTAGTCTACTGTATCTTTATTCTAGTGTGTGCAAGTGTGTGCGGCTTCCATGCTGTGTGAGACAGAGAAAATCTACTCAAGACTTACTCTTTTGATCCTGCAAGTTGCTTAACTCTTGCAATCCAGCATTTGCATCTTCCATTGTTCAACTGATTGCATATTTAGGAGACAAGGAAGGATTTGGATTTCTTTTCCTTTTACGCAAAACAAACCAAGCGGCAACTTCAGGGGCTGAAAATGAAGCCAACTCATCCTTGCTGTGCCAAAAACTGCAGTTCCTCTAGTGGCAACAAAAGCCAGTCATTGTCCATTTTAAATTTCCCAAATATACAGCAGAAATAAACAAGTTTACAGGCTGGACGGTAAAGATTTTGGTCTTTAAAGCTAATTTTCCAGTTCATGACAACTGTATGGGTGATTTTTCTTTATAAAACTCACTTGTTTAAATTATATTGAAGCCAGACACTAGCCGTCTAGCTGGCTATCATCAGAGCCCTTGAGTAGAGTGTCGCAACAACAGAAGTCCAAAACGCAGACCGAAACCTGATTCAGGGAGACTTCAGATAGTTCCAGGAAGTTCTAAGTGGGAATTTTCAATTAATGAATACAGAGAGACTGAAATATGATGTTTGGGAGTTTGTAGTTAGCCACCACACTGAGTGTCACAATTTCTCTTCAGAAATGTCCCTGAAAGTCCATGTTTTATATAGTCAATCATACAAACATGCAAATCATACAAATGTCAGTAGCTACCTTAATCTTTTTTTTTACATTAAACCTTGGCACAACTAAAATGGTATGACATAAGACATCGGGACATACAGTTGCTCAGACAGTATAGGAGAGCGTTTAGATAACATGGAAGTTACTGTGTTTGTCTTGAGAGACTAACATGCCACACAGCTATTAAACACACCCTCCATCAGGGTAAAGGCGAACAGCCTTCATCTATAACGGTGCGTGCCAGCTCCTCCACCTCCTCCCTTCTATCCCCTCACTGCTAATTATCCAGAAGATGGATTACATCATGGGATCTAATAGAGAGAAGCACCATTACACAAAACTACCCCCAAACATACACACACACACACTCATACTAGTCCCTGGCTCTGACAAAATCACTCAGCCGATCTGCCCATTTAGTTCCACATTCTTATTAACAAAATGGGGAGGAGTCACTCGTTATCATCGCTCAAAAATATGAACGATGTTAGTCAGGCCTTCAGATTGTGCGGATGGATAGCATGTTGTGATAAAGAATAATGATAATGCACATCATCGTATGACCTTTTAAAAAATGTACTTGGTTAGACTGACACACATACAGCAGATAAAATTATAGAGTACATTATATGGTGTATATACAGTCGACTAGCTTTAAAAAGGGGGCATGCATTATGATTTCACACTGGCAGAGTGTAACCTTTAAAAAACTGTTCAGAGTTGTTGATCAGCTTAGCTCCTAACAGGATATCTGCATCTAGCAAATGTACTGAGTTTGATTCAGTGCAAAAAAAAAAAAAAAATCTATATTAAAGGGTATTACTACAGGTTTCGCTGCAGAGTGTGACTTAATTCATACAAGAGGATTAAACTGTGTCTTGTTTCAGGGAAGTGAAATCTGCCAGGCACCATTGTTGGCACTGCTCCTGCCCTTGCAACCTTAATACTGCTCTTCACACTAATCTGGTTATTTAAACAGCACCAGAAAACTGCCGGAAAAATGGAGGAGGGTTGAAAGAAAGAAAAAAAAAAACACTTACTTTGCAAAATAAATTTTTAAAAAGTAAGGTTCTAAAGGATCCAAGAATTTGTCTGTGAATGTTGGCAACTCTTAAAAAGCTTTTTTTTTTTTTTACCAAATCCTCAACTCCTGTTGCCATAGCAACCGAGAGAGGGTGAGAAGGGGGAAAAAATCAACATACAAAGACTCATTTGAAACCATGGTGTTTGAAAAAGTCACTACTGTTAGACGCAAGGCTGAGGTTCTCTCTATTCCTGATGCCCCAAGGCCCAAATGACACGCATGACGAGTTGGTATACAGACTTGTTTATCACTTCCAAGGCAGTGTATAATGTATCGTGTTTGCTCCACGCGGCTGTTAATTCACACTGTAACTAGCTCTCCAAAAAATCTTCTTGGAGGATGGCAGCCAACGCTAAGCTGTTTGCAAGGAGTCTGTTCCATTGATGATACAGCTTGTATGGGGAAGTACTCACTGCGATCAACTCACCTTCACTGTCAATTCACTGTATCTAGCATCCTCTCACTCATCTTTTATTTCTGAGTTTCCCTCTGTCTTTGTATCCCTACTTTTATTACCCTCTCTTCTTTACTCCCCTTCACCGCCTCTCTGTCCTTTCTATCCCTCTAATCCCTCTCCTCCCAGATGAGGTGGTCTGGCCCTGGCCTGGCTATTCCATTCCCTCCTAATCTCTGTCCCCATCCCCCCCTCCCCTGTTGCCTGATTTGCACACTTCATGAACTGGAACGTCTCGATGGCTGGTATTCCCCTTAGCATTCGCCCAGCGCGCCATCCCCGAGCTGTCGTGCCACCTTGAACACATCATCAGAGCCCCGATGACCGTGAAGACAGGCGGCATATGCATGTGCGCGCTCAACGGCACGCTCGAAATAATAATGACATGCTTGCCTCGCTCGCTCACTCGCACACACGCGTACACACACACACACACACACAATCTAGCACTTTCTGCCACACAAAAGAGTGATCACAGGCTCACTGTCTAAGTTGCTGCAAGCTTTCTCTTGCTCATACACGCGTGTACATCCTGTCAGGGGAGTAGACGTAAGTTTGAAGCTTGATGATGATGATCATCAGAACAGCCTGCGACGTCTTCCTATGTGTTGGGGAAACTAAACTGCCAATGCTTGTGTAGAAAGTGGATGAAGATAGACATTTATTCCGACACCTATGGGTTCTGAGAGGAGAACCACATGCCAGCTTCGCATCAAATTCTTCTTTCTTAAGGGCAAACTAACAGCAGAAAGACTTGATTGACTCGGCGTTATACTGTTCTGTTGTACCTTGAATGTACTGTGTACCTCCCTAGAATTTTTTTCTCAGTGTTCAGCCCAACCACTGACCTCTGGTGCTAATTCACCGGTAAGCCATTCACCAAGGACAACAGTCCCCAGCGGGCTTAGTGCAGGACGCCTGCTTGCGTTTTTGTCACAGCGGGGAGGTCTGAGTCATTGTTCACTTGGCCTAAGCCTGTTTTGGCCAGGCAGAGTCGGCGTGATAGGATGCACTGGAGAATGCCGCCTGCCTCATGATCCAAGGGTTGGCCTAATTTGTAATTACCTTCTGCAGTGTTCTGGAAGACTGCAGTTTGCGCTTGTCCAGGATGTGGATTATCTAGTGTACTGAGATGGCAGGGTTGTGTTTATGCGCGTCCACAAGCGCGCAAGCACGTCCCCACACACATAAACACAGACACACTCCCATAGCGAGACACTGATGAGTTTCCAAAGCCTAGCACTTGATTGACTGAGGCAGCCATGTTCTTAATTCGATTTTCCTGTCATGGTATTGTTAAATTTTTAATCAAACCTCTGTGCGCTACCTGCATTCCCTACACTAGATTACATTTAATTGTAGAAATTGAATTTGGAGCTAAGGACGAGCAAAAAGTAAACTTGGATCTAGGCAAGGTTAGCAACTTGGCTGTTCTGTTCAAGCCTTTGAAGTAGACAATTCAGCCTGTAATCCACTAGATGCTGTGTTTTTTTTTTTTCATTAAAAGAAGGTGGGTAAAGTTGTATAGAATGAATTGAATCAAAATGCTCTGCAGACTGTCTTTTCAATCCATTCGGCTATTAAGCTGAATACCCAAGCTAAACCAATTTTTGAATCATAAGACACTCTGCCCTATTATGTGTGTGCGCATAGGGGAACTGTTATGGAGGAATGAGGCTAGGGATTAAACATGGATAAAGTCGCAGCTCTGTTAAGTTGAATTTTAGAGGGGGAAAAAGAGAGCTCTTGATTGATCTTATCTCGCAACTGTCTACCTTTGATTTTTGGTGTCTGGCAAAATAAATGAGTGCACTTGTGGAAATTTAAATGCGCAACGCCATATAATCAAAGGATGTTAAATGACAGTGAGTTATGTTCCTTTTTACACTGATGTGTTTTACATCAAAGGATGAAGACAAAAACAAGTCGTCTGTGGCGGGTATTGTGGAGATTTTGCTGGTCCGTGTTGCAAGAAATACATGAGCAAGAAAGGTCAGCCAAGTTTAGATCACTGTGGTGTAGAATTGACTAAGTGTGCTGCAGTCATCCTGAGAGAGATTAGGCTCCTTCCTAATTGTGAACAGTTTTAGATGACCAACTGCCTCGCAGGCGGTAGAAAGTGGGGGCGGCACTGGCTTTGCAGCCTGCGGTGGCCTTATATTGAACACAGAAATTGTCAAAGAGAACAAAATAAGTGGAGAGGAAAAGAGCAATACTTCCTGGCGGGGTTGACTTCGCACATAAGAAGGTGCATGCTGCTTCTCTGGCCCTGACCCACATAGTGGCAGTGCCAGGTCTGACCCACCAACAATAGACCTGTACACTGGATGTGACTGTGTCAGGGTAAGAGTGGGACGAAAAGGGCGAACTACCAGAGCATGCAGATATCTAGGGCATTTCACTGAAGGGAAGGACTCTGCCAACCAGTTCCTCACTCCAACTGAGGGGGGCTTTGTGACACAAACTAGTAGCCCAATCAGCTGTGCCACCGAGGGAGAGCTGTATAGAGAGAGAGAAAGGCCCGGGTAGAGGAAAGGCATGATTAAGGCAGAGAAAAAGAAGGAACGCTAACATGCCGAAGTACTGTTTTTCAGGAGTGACTGACTTCAGCTTATGAATGTCGACTCGTTTTTGAGTATCAGTTAACGGGGGCAACATTTGAAGCACTGAGGTGATTCTGTTTCCCATCTGGTGTCAACAAGATTTTTTAATGAGTAAAACCTGACTGAGCGTGGTGCCGAAAGCTTTGATAAAGGATGCTCCATGACGGTAATCTGTTGGTCCTGATATTCACAATAAGATTACACTGGAGCAAGTATGACTGATGGTCTTTTAGTGTACAGAAACACTGAATCCTCTTTAGGTCACAGCATGCAGAATTGGGAGCACTGGGGAATACTTGCCTGGGAACCGGATAAATCTGCAAGCTCATGTTCCATTTGCTCTTGCAGGTCAGACAGATTTCTATAACTTGGTGTCAGGCCAACCACAATCTAATTTGGGCTGGGTTTGATACAATTAGCAACAGGAGCATAGAGATTTGTACTTGTTGTTGTGACTTGGACTTGAGCCGACTCAAGTCACTGTTTTGATGACTGGCAACTTGACAGAAAAGAAGTGACTCAACTTGGAGTTTTAAGTTAAAGACTGCAGTATCTAAGGTTACTTACAGTAACTTGGGACATGACCTGCCTCAACTAAGGACCTGACTGACTTGACATAATGTGTGACTTGCCAAATACAAAATGACTCAGGAATTGCACCAAATGACTTTGGACTTGCTCAAGACTTGGACCAAATGACTTGGAATACATCTCTGCAGGAGCCTACGCAGTGCAGATTTGAAAAGTCACAAATCTCATTTTTCACTGCTTTGATTGGTTGTAAGTCTATCTAATTGCATCCAGTCTGCAGGTTCATCCAGTGCAATGTAATTGCAGAAAATGTTTCAATGCCTGAAAACAGAACAAGAACCTAGCTTGCGTCGCCTAGCACTATGTCATACGTTTAACTGCTCTGATTGGTTGCAGGTCACATATCGTCCAGAGCCATTTTGGTCTGCACCCATTTATAGCCCCCCTCGGAAATCGAAAGTAAACTAAGAGGTTCCAGACTGATACGCATTTGCGAATTAGTCTGTCGATGCCAGGCTAGGGGAATAAATTATCTGCAGCACCAGTTGGGATGAGATGGTGGCCCTTTGATTCACAGCTTGATTAAACTGAATACTCTTCTATGTGGAACAACATCAAACTGAGCCCTGGCTAGTACCACTTGAAGCGTGTTGTGGGACTGCAAGATATGCAGAGTGGCACTCATGCTGAACTCCATGGCATCGAGGCCAAGATTACAAGATTACAAATGCACCAAAAGTGGCATTTTTTTTGCAGTGCAGGTAGCTAATAAACACTTACATTTGTTACGCATTGTCTTTATTCACATGTTAATTAGCCTGGGGCGGTCATTCAATCATTCCTGTGAACAAGCCTTAATGAATACAAATGTTTGGATCCCTCAACAACTGCTAATAATACCACTCAGGGGCATAATTCAATTGGATGGCGTAATTGGCACTCAGAGAACAGAGACACTGGGGAGCAGGCTCCCTATGGTCCGTACTGGAATGATAGTGTGACAGAGCTGGCAGAGTGTTGGCCTTTAGCTGAAGCCTTTTGCCAAGATCCTGTCTGAGCTATGCGGACCCTAATGGCACTGCTGTCACTATACAGAGTTAGGTACACCATATTTTAAAAAGATTAAATTGGCCAAACGATGCCATCTTTGGGGGGACTAGCATACATTTTTCAAAAAGTAAGTACAGGATGTACAACAAAATCAGGATGTCACTGTTGTCAAAAAACAAAAAAATGTTTCCCCCACATCTAGACCCCTCTGCTTGACATTCACAGTGGCTCATTTTGAGAGAGCTAGACATGCAATTATACAATGTAATCTTTTTCAGACTGCACAGCCATGGCATTAGGATTAATTCACAGCAGACAAATGCCGAGGTGTGCTGCTGTTCAACAACAGTGAAATGATGTCAGCTTCAGCAGTATCCAATCTGTTCGCATCCTCTCCTAACCTCACAGTTATGTTAAGGTTGCTCGTGCTTCTCAAGAGCACAGGGGTGACTTTGGACACAGAGAGGTTACAATGAGAGGTAATTGCCAAAAATCCACGGCGGAATAGCATGATCTCTCCCTGACACAGATGGGAGGGAAAAGACAAAGAGCCTTATGAATATTTAAATTGCAATTTTCTTCATTTTCTTCAATTGACCCTTTTTTTGCCCGCACAGAAGGGAAATGCTAGGTAGGCAATGGTGTCAAAATGGGAGCGTGTTGCTCAAGGCAGAAACTGTATCAAACGGCAAAAGAAGCAGAACATATTTTCAACGTGTCAACAGGATCAGGCCTCGATGCACCAGGTGAACACTGATGACTGCAATGAGAAAGCTTTTTGTTTTAGCTCATTGAGTCAGCATACATTCATTCATTCAAAGGACATAAGTCTCAGATGTTGGTTCTCATTGATGATCACTGGGAAATAACACATAACTATATCGTGTGTTTTTTCATTTTGTGGAGTTATACCAATGTATAACCCCACAGAGCTGGAGCCGATAAACAACAACCAATCTAATGTTATGTAACTGGGTAATGTAGAGGCTAAGATTATACACATGACTTCTGGATGAACTATTGATTCTGTCTATGCCAAGCATGCGCTTGTGCGATATTTACTGCAAATCTATATGAAATTTCATGATTAACAATATCATGTCATAGCCATTAAAAAAAGAGGTGGTTCAGGGATCAACTAATTTTTGCAATTACTAATCACATCATCTCCATTAGGCTTTAATTATAGCACATGCATAAGAGTGTAGGGACATAGCTGATAAGTCAAGGAGATTAACTCAAACATACTGAAAGTTGCAAACATACACAAAAGCAAAGTGTCCATGGAGACTAATGCAACATAATGCATAACATTATCTAAAAAGGAAGGTCAAAAAGAGCCTTGCAAAACTTTAATCTGTAATAACTTGTTCTTCCTATCAAAGTTTCTCAAAACAGGATCACCAGTGACTTTTTTAAGTAACTAAAAACTATACAAACCACTCAAGCACAATAATTGTGGGGTAATTGTAATCGTTAATAGGAGTAGTAGTAGTTGTACTTGTTTGCCAAAGACATCAAATGTAGTATGACCAATAACTGAGAAAATGCATCAGCCTCTTTCTACAGTCACAGCTCCCAGAGATTTGGCAAGTCCCCCGCTGATTCTGTCGGTCAACCTGCCAGACAGTTCCTTCGCCTTGGTACACAGTGTCTGCTTGACCTAACATGAGTCACAAACAAGGCCCAGCATGGCCTGGTGTGGTGAGAAACACAAGCTCTTTGTCTCAATGTCACGGCTGCCTTGCTCGGTTACTAACCCGAGGCGATACTGCACACTCCCACCAAGTAATGACCACGTCAGTCCATTCTAATATGCCTTACCTCTGGCTCCGCATATCTTGGCTTATTTAGATTGGAGGAACAGGCTCATTTGCAAATGTGTTTGAATCTTTGCGCCCATGCAGAGAGGGCTTCGCCCCGGGCAGCATTTACTGATCGGCGGCCCGAGCAGAATAGATAAGGAGGGGTTTCATTCACAAAATCCAAAACTCACTCAGGGGAGAGTCCTTGTACCACTGTGTTATAGGCATATTGGCATGGCCCTGCAACCCCTGTTCATTTCCTCATGCATCTTGCTAAATCCCTTTACCCCCTCGCATTTCTGTCGGTAAGCCATGAATATCAACCAAAAGTAACAGGCTTCATATGAGCATCTCATAAATGAAACATGGGTTGGTGAAATAAGCTCTATTTGGTTTGTATTAAGCCCCCCCTTGCTGGGATAACATGGCATTGTTATTCACCTTAAGACAATTATTTGCCTTCCACAGCTGTTTTGTGGGAGTGTATTGGCAATAATCCTCACAGGCGTGGAGGCCTCCCTGTGCCGTTAACCCCACGCAGCCTCGCATAATAAAGGACTGGAAATGCTGCAGGTAAAACTGAGAATGTATTCCTTCTTCCAACCCCCCCCCCACCACATTACCCAGTGAGATCTGACACCACAGCACCTTCTCCAAGTATCTGATGCCAGTGTCAACAAGCAGGATAAATAATTGCTTCCTTTTTCATCTTACAGTTATGATATCTGATCAAACTGGAAAAGGGTTCTCGTTTTCTTCCCAGTAGTATGGATAAAGGTGGAATCCAAGCTAAAAGGTCATTATCACGTTGACATATTCATTTCCTATGAAGGCGCTCCACTCCCTGTGTTTAGCTCCTTCCTTTGTTTTTGCCCAAGATTGTTGTTTGTGTTAGTGCACCCTCCCAATCTCAGCCATCATGGTGAGATTTTGCATTTTAAGCACGCTGTTTTGATCATGCCAGTGAGCGCATCATCGAGGCATCTCGGCATCTTTGATGTATTGCATACTGATGGAGCGCATGCATTTTTCCCCCCACAGGTTTTAACAATCTTGCAGACGTCCAACTGCTTTTTTAACATGCCAGTGAATCATCTGCCAGAATGGGCACCCAGGGAATAGATCTGGGCGTTGATGAAGACAACTTCCAGGAACGACTGTCATTAAAACATGCTGTAGCCGAGGCTAAAGACGGACATAATAAGGCTTTTACAGTAATTCTACCTCAAATTAGAAGAGGATGGGAAGGAATCGAGTTTAAGGTGTGGCATCGCTTTAAATACACTTTTACACGCAGCTTTTCATGAACAATGGGGGCTGGTAGTGAGGCAGTCAACATAATTCATTATGCAATACCAAATGACAAGTGTGAGATCATGACGAGGAGTGGCAGCACTGGAAATGGGCTCGGTGGTTTATAATGCAGGAATCCTTATTGATCCAGATTGGTGTAGAGGAGAGGGATCGATACAGCTGATCCCTCTCAGTTGATCTTAAGAGAGCTGAGGTGCCAGGTGAAAAATGATCCATTAGAAGGATGTGAAGCAGCCTCTGTGGAGTGCATTAAGTCATTGTTCAAGGCTTTGCTACTGTCCAGTGCTGCTGTAAGTATTTAACCCTTTCACTACGCCCCTCAGCATACGAGGAGTTTATACTCTAGTATCTCCAAAACAAGTATTTCTGAATGTTCATCACAATTGCTTCATAACAGGCGTGGACAATAAAACAAAAGCAACATGTATTGATGACAAACGGAAAGTTTGATAGTTTCACTTAAATGCATCAGGGCTGCTCTAATTATTCATTATTGATTAATGTCGATAAATTAAAATTAAAATTTGGTCTTAAAGAAGTCAAGAAATTGTGATGATGCTCATCAATTATAAAACTTAAAACTTAAATATTAAAAGAAAAAAGAAAAAGTGGTTAAATTAAACCTTTTTTCTTGTCGTTATCCAAAAAAAGGTCATTAAAAATGATCAATAAATTATCCATATCAACTGAATTTTATCACACTTGTGATAAAATTTCAGCTGTATCACCCTGCCCTTCTTCAGAATAATTTTTAAAACCTTTATAAATGCTTTAACACAGCCATTCAGTATAAACGTTATAAAAAATATTGTTGTATACATGTTGAAGTGTCACTCAACTCCTTGTTAATGATGTTGCTTTTGACAGAAACATCTGCAAAATAAATGTAATGTCAAACAGTTACATTAAATGAAAACCTTCAAAAAACAAATATCTAAATAGTACTACCTAAAACCATACAGTATATAATGTATAAATAAAAAAGTTTGGGTTTTTTTGTCTCATACAGTACAAGATGTCCTCCACAAGCACGGAGTAGCTTAAAGTGAAACTGCAAACCAGTAAATCCACATGGCTCCCAACAAAACTGGTTCAGAAAAATATCTATTCCTGGATGATTTCTTTTATGAAGTCAATCTTTTGAACAGATTAAACTATATACAGTACATACATACAGTATATATATCAGCACTTATGGAAAGACGACAAAGCCGTCTATCTTTGACAAGACAGCCTCCTGACATTGTTCCCTCAGGTGAACAGGCTTTGGAAAACACCAGAGAGCGTGAGCACTCATTCATCTACCTACTCGCTCCAGCGCTGCACATGACTTAACACTCGGCAACATCTGCCCTGGTGTGCAATCACCTCGTAAGGACATTTCCTGGACATTAATCTGAGATTACAGTCAAAAACTGCAGCAGGACGAGCAGGGATTACTGTCTCCTCCTGTCACTTTTATTTGGCAGGAACATGGTATGATCACACCTCGGGTATTATCATCATTCTCGCCCACTGTACTGAATCTCTGCATGTGGCACTGATATACTGTAGGTGGTTTTAAAAAAAGGTGACTGCTATAAAGACGACCGTGGATAACACACTACATATTATTAAGGTAAAAGCATGACCGTAATTCATTGGATTTCTTTAAATCTGCATCCTGTGATTTAATAGCACCATTATCATATTTATACTCCGATTGTTTATTGTTTTATGGGGAGTAAAATGCATGAAATTAGCATCTCACAATTTGTTTTGCAAACACATTGTAATTGGATTGCAGTAAAGTTTGATTACTCAATGGTAATTTGTATTTTTCACCTTTGCAATTTTGCAACACCTAGGTTTGTCTATAGAGTCGGCATGGAATGATACATGGCCTGAATTGTCAAGGGAAAAAAGACAGCTATTGATGCTTCATTATGTTGCTGATTTTCTACATAAGAGCAGACTGTATCAATTAACAGCACAAAATCTGACGAAAAACAAAACAAAAGATGAATGAAAACAACCATGCAGGTCCCTAAAAGCATACTTAAGAGCCGGTGGCTGGCTCTCTCTGTGCTCTGCAGATTGGCGGCTTAGAGAGGAGAATGGAAAAACACACATGAGAAAGTGTGAAAATTCTTTCAAAAATGATTAAGCCAAGACTGAAGGATTAACAAAGACAGAAACAGGGCCAAAATAAACATCACAGCGCTCGTTCCGATCAATTTGATCCATTGTATCTCGCAACACTGTTTCTTTAATTCATCTAGAGCGCTGTCTTTTCCCCTTTGTATTATAGACTCAGTCCAGAATATGTAAAACAATGCATCACAAATTATGATATAATTTGTGGGTGATTCATATAGGGACACCGGCCTTGGCCAGACTGTCGGCTTTGACTCATCACTTTAGATAAGGGTTTACCCTGCCTTGACCTGTAGAGATGAAAGTACACCACTTGAGGGACTATTCCTGAATGAAATGCTACTTTGGATCAACTCATCTTTTATCACTCATCTTCAAACTGGATACCTGGTTTTGTTAAACTTGATTAATTGTTGCGCATCGTTTGTAGATCAAACAAAGCTTGTGTAAAGAGATGTTTTACAAAGAAAATGTTAGAGAGTATTGATTCATCATGTTATTGAACGTGTGCAGAGTGGGAAAGTGGCTCCATCACAAGCCGCTGCCTCTTGCATCTGCCCTTTCTCTTCACTGCCGCAGTTTACAGAAAATGCTTTTCAAGGACAGGAAATGGCTTGAAAGACGAGTGATGTGTGTTATTACCCCTGTATTCTTCACACAAAGTAAGGGCAGTCGTTACTTAATGAACAACTGATTGCAGATAATAGCAGGTCTTAAGCGTGCAAATTCAATTGCAATGTACAGGAAGCTTTTTCTTTATGTCAAACTGCAAAATGGCTTGGTTTCTGGCTGTTCAATCACTTTAGTGCTTGCTGCATGAATACGCAATAACGCTGTGTACTGTAGCCACTTGAAAAGCTAGACTGACTTCAATGAGTCATTTAATCTAGGATGTGACAAAAGGCATTTGGAATGAGGCATAATTCCAAGTTTTAGATAACAAAAGTTACGACTGAATTACTGCCATTTGGTAATTTTAAACTTCCTGTGAAGTGCTGTGGAATAATAACGGACTGCATTTCAAGAGGTTTGTTATAACATCAAACATTTCAAAAAATCTGTGAAACATAAGAGTACTGGGCGTAAAAACTTTGTGTTTGATAAGTTGGAAGTTTTCTAGCTAAATCAAAAAGTCTAAAAAGAGTACTATCATATCGGCCTTAACGCCACTCAGAGGGGACTAATACTATTACCTGTATGTGCTCACATGCTGCATGCAAATTTGTGAAAAAAATAAGATGAAAAATGCAAAAGAGAAAGAACTATGCATTCCCATTCATGTTCCGACCAATCTATCTGCAACTGATTAAACCAAAGGTAATCTCCAGGGAAATACTACCACATTACATACACCCCTTGACATTAAGCCTGCTAGCTGCCAGAAGGGCACCCTCTCTTGAAATATATGCTCCCTGCTTAGGAGCCGCCCGGCTGTCAGGGAGAAGGGCACACACTGTATAACTGCATATAAACATAACACAAACTGCCAAGTGTGATAAGAACAGGAAGGAGGCTTCAACACCAATTTCGACTGGAGACAAATGACTGCTGGTGGACTTATCATTGTCGAATGGTGTAGCTGGAAGAAGCTTTGCTTTTGTATTTTCTTCCTTCGGCCTGGCGGTTATTTATAGTCTGGGCAGTCGTCGTCTCGTTTTAGTTCCTTCCAAAGAGCTGAGAGTGGGACTGAATGTGAAATATTTCTTAATGTGAATGTCATTAAATGTTAATAAGCAAATGTTCCCAGGTGGCTTTGGAGCCATGCAAGTACAACATCATAGGTTCAAATATGATACACCTCCATCAAGTTTTGCTGTTTTGCTATCTCTCATACATACTATATTTACTTTAAATGGTGGAGGAAGTATTTAGATCGGTTGCTTAAGTAAAAGTACTACTACCACACTGGAAAAACACTAAACTGTCACCAAAAAGGAAAAAGTCCTGCATGGATAATGTTACTTGAATAAATATATTTAAGTTAAAACAGCTCGTCCTCATCAAGAAAACAACCATAAAGGATGATTGTGAAGGGAGCTTATTATGGAAGGAGAAGTATAGAGAGCGAAAAAGGCAGTATAGTGAGCTGGATGGGGATGGATGGTTGTATAACAAGCACAGGACTTTGATCAAGGACGCTGCTGTTCATGTCCAGTGAGACATCAAAAGTAAAGGGTGAGAAAAATGGCTCCCGTGACTGATTGTTTTTTGTATTCATTTATTTTTTTTGACTTTTCATACCATCAGATTAACATTACTCACGAATGAATGTAAAAGCAGGGCTTTACTGTTATAGTTGGTGAGGTGGAGCTCATTATGAACTATTCTGTCAGTGCTGTGCTCAGTTTGTAGGGATTCTGAAAACAGCGAGAAATGTCATCACAATTACCAAGAGTCCAAAGTGACATCTTCACAATGCTTGTTTCGTCCTCCTCAAAATGATCAAAAATAAATTACAATAATTAAAAGCAGAGGCAGCACATTTGTGAAGTTGGAACCATAAAAAGTTTTTTTGTGTGAAATGACAATGATGATCAAAATAGATACCAATTAATTTGTCAAATCTTTCAATCATTTCAGTTGTACTTTTTATGTACTGTTCGATAGTTTATTGTATTGCAGAACATCATCTTTCTTCATAGTTCTTCATATGTTTTGTATTCAAAATGTATAAAGTAACTAAAGCTGTCAATTTAATGAAGTAAGAAGTACAATATTTCCCTCTGAAATGTAGTGGAGTAAAGGTAGAGAGTAGCATGAAAAAGAGAGGCTGTACTAGTGCAAGTACTTTGAATATTGTATTTCAGTAAATGTACTTATTTACAGTCCACCACAGCTGTAGATGACAGCTTCATCTTATACTGTGAGATCAGCCTGACGAGGCTGTTGCACGTTTCAAACTGCTAGTAACGCAGCACATCAGTTTAACTCGACAAATTTATTCTCTAAGACTTTCTGCTCATCTTGTGTTCTGATTGAAATAATCACACCAAATAAAGGGCAGTCACCGGGGCAGAACAAGCTTACTCATTGTTTTCTGCACGTCCAGTCAGTAACACTCAGCAGCTTAGGAGTTTAACGTGATTTTTTTTACACTGGCCTCTGTGTTTTATCTGCTTGACCTGTCAACACCATGCTCATGCGGTGACGTAGGTACATGGCGGGCAAACCCTCCAGGCTGCTGTCCTCTCTGCCACTTGAGCTCCCCGTGTTGTCGACTCAGCATGTCGGACAAGCTCCCTGGGTTGCCACACCGTTGCAGCTGACACACTAGGTGGTTAGTATGTATGAGTGTGTGCGCGTGTTACGAGGTCAGTGGTTGCCAGAGGCCGGCCGCTTGGGAGACGGCAAGGTTCCCGGCGGCCACCTGCAGTGTGGCCCCCCTGTGCTGTGTTGTCACACGTTATCATCGCTAAGAGAGGGTGAGGAAACTAAACCGGGAAAACAAAAGCAGCCGCAAAGAGGCAGTGGTAACCAGCATGTGCAGAGGTTAAGTCACACATAAATTATGTAATGGTTTTAATTGATGTTTACAGGGTTATGTTAGGGGAAACATCAAGACGTGGCAATGTGGTGCCTTTACAAGCAGACTGATGCAAGAAATAGAACTGGTAATTTGCAATACAACTACTGCACTGCGATTAAAGCAGCTTCATTTAACACTGTGTGTGTAATTTACATTGTTCTAACATCTAGAGCCGGCAAAATGCAGGGAATATTCCACACCACGCCATACATTTGCCTCCATTCTGAAAAGCACCTCTCGTATCTTAATGAACTACAGTAATGAACTGTGTAAAATTATGCATGCGATTAGAGTTTTGTTGAACAAGCCATTTGAGTACGAGACATAATAGCCCCGAATTTTATGGCTAGATTTACAGGCAGTAATCATCTCAGAGTCCCCTCGCCAAATCTCATTTCTGTGTGACTGGTGTTCAAGAACGATTATTTTTTGTTAATACTCCTGTAATTAAATGCATGCTTAGACTCTGAGTGATTACAGTTCCTGACGAGTAATTGCTCCGCGGCTCAGATCATTGCGAGAATGTTAATCAAATCTGCAGTTTTGTCCACGTGTCCTGAGAACAAGTGAATGGCAATGAGTCATCGCTCTGGCAAATAGAAGGACAGTCAGATGATAGTCCTTTGGAACACTGGCTGTATTGACTGGATGAGTATTAACGTATTAGCATCAATTCCTGTGTCTTCCTGTGTGTTTCGATTTAAATACCATTTTGTGACATCTATCTCAAACCAATTATTAACATTTGAAAGAGTGCAGCTGAATACTGAAATTCCACGCCTCTGAGTAATCGTGACTTCTAGCGAGAAACAGCCTGGCTGCTGCGTAGCGTCGTACAACACCTTATGGACACACTGCCCACATATCAGAATGCATGTATGCTACTTCACACAAAAGTTGTCTCTTCACTTTGCATAAGCACTTTCAAAACGTTGAAGGATGGCACTCACAAAAGCTGCTATTTATTCCACTTTTCACTTGAGAAACAATACCAAAGCAGACACATCAAGAGCTCTTTAGGAAAATTTTGGAGGCAAAACATCTTGAATGGCTGCCACGAAAACAGCAACAAAATCCCTAGGAGGAGATCTAAATATGAACACAAAGTGAATGTGGCTGATTAAACAGCGGTCCCTTCGGTAAATCCCCACTGTTTTTTGGCGGTGACATTTTTCAGTAACCTGGAAGTAATTGAAACTCTCAGCTGTCAGCTCGGCTCTGTCACTGCACCATTTTAGCAACATTTTGCGCTGTGTAGAAAACACCAGGGCCCCGTAACTAGGCATCACCTTGATGATCCTTGATGTCCCACAGCTTTATCAGCTCTGCAAGGACACAGCTGGATATCATGTAAGACAGTAAAGGGGACGCTAAAGATGGAGTCATGAGGGAAAAAAAATACAAATGGGCTTTAAAAATAAAATCTGGAAAACGGATATTTTAATCTTGTTGCAGCGCTGAAATTGTCGCGTTTTACGAGAATGAGCATGGAATGATATAATAATGATGTGGTTGTTAGAGGGTGCAAATTTGCTAACATTGTGTTGCAACAGCAAATTGCTCAGTTCATTTGCAAGAGCGTAAAAACAGCAATTACAATGTGATTCACTAAGAAATTTATGAAATCATCCTATCACAAGAGCATATCCTTCATTGATTGCTTCTAGGGTAAAATAGGGACAAGTTTGCAGCAAAGAGAGCAAGCATTCACTTATTTATCCATCATGGGTTTGGTACAAATTAAGAGTGGAACACACTTGAAATGGGAGCTGTGATTAAAGGAGTATAACGGGGACGCATGAAGGGTTGCTTAAAAGAAATACGCTTTGAGTTTCCCAGTTCGTCAAAACAACGACGCTTTGGGTTGGTAAGTAGGGCTGCCCACCTACCCAAAGACTATTTGACAAGTTGGGTTGTCAAACTAGACTTTAAGCACTAGGGTTTAAAGACTCTGGTCGGCACTCTTGATGGGAGTTGTAATAAATAACTTAATCCTCTAGATAACTGTATTTTCAGAGTTTAGCCTGATAAATGACAGCCTGCTGATTGAATCATCATTTCCAATCAGTGACGCACCAATCACAGCCCATTATCAGAACAAGGCGGTCCATTTAAAATATGACTCCCGCCTCACATATCCCTCCTACTCAAATGCTGCCACACACTGCTGCTGCTGACAAAGCTTGGCGCTAAAGTCCCAGCCTCCACCTTTTTAGTTGTGAGTCCTAACAAGAATCAAAAGTGAAAAACAGCATTCACTGTCTTGCTTAGGGTTCACTCTTCTATACCAGAGGGGTTTTTCTGCATCGTGCTCCTTTTTTTTGGCTTAGCATGCTGCTTGGTCATTAAAAGGAGCATTTTAAGAGCGGAGCCATCAGCTGCAAGCATAACTGCACTTCCATTTGTTGCAATAAATGGTTAAAGTCTATGATGAGAGTGTTCCTGGTTAAAGGAATAGTTTGAAATTTTGGGCAAAAGACTTATTTGCTTTCCTGCTGAGAGTTATATAAGAAGGCTGATACCATTCTCATGCCTTCCAGGAGACAGTTATTTTAGATATCTGCCTAATCTGCAATCTGCCTACCAGCAACTCTAAAGCTCACTAATTAAATTTTTAAATCTCGTTTGTTAAATCTGTACAAAAACTCACTCAAATTGAAAAGCTGTGGTTTAACAAGGACATTACAGTAAGTGCCGACCTTTTCTTGGCCTGGCGCAGTGACTTCCTGGATTCTCCGCTGGTTGCCTGGTACTCTGTTGTTTTTAATACCAATTGAGAGAGCCAACCTAGCTGTTTCCCCCTACTTTCAGACTTTATGTAAGCAAAGCTACCCAGCTGCTGGCTTCACTGCTTCACTCTTTCTGTACAGATACGAGAGTGGTATTGATTTTCTCATCTAACTGTTGGCAAAAAAGCAAATATTTCCCAAAGTATTCTTTAAAGCTGGAGACTTGCAGGATAACCCAAGCAAAATGCATTCTACTCCTGCTGACTATGTACACAGCAGTAGTGCAAGCTTATGCAACCCTAGTGTACTTTGACTTCCTAATTACTTAAATAGTGTCTTCCTGCTCTATACTGTCACAAGGTAACTGTACAGTCTTTGAAAGCCTGACTTTGTGAACAATACCTTATGTTCTCTCCCATCTTCAGGTATCCCCAGGGTCCAAGCCCCATCTCTTTGACCTGTTTCTCTCTATATATTTTTTTTTCCCATCAAGGCTCACTCAGCTGTATCTGTCTTATTTCAGCTCGAAGACCCTCTGGGATGCTCTCATTCCCATCGCTCAGGCTACCTTTGATATTGTTGATACCTCCCCTGCACACAGGTTCGGAGATAAATTTATACCATACAGTAGGAAATTTCATAACTCTATCTGCACGCACATGATTCATATGAAAGCTGGAATCCTCTATTAAACACTAGACTTCCAGCCACCTGCATGTAATGAGGAACCAGCATGAAAAACACGTTTGCCACTCGATAAATAAATGTGATTCCGTGTTAAGATAAATTGTTCAGATTCGATTTTATGCATAAACATTCCACATTACGGGGTATGGCAGTCTGAACATCTAAACAATCCATTTATTTAGTGAAAGTCAGATGGAAATTGTCAGCTAAAGGTCTGCATATACAAGAGAGAATTATTTATATATTAACCTGGGATTTCCATGCCTATTACTTGCGTTCACAGTAGAGGACATGCGCTGAGTCCAAAACGTGCCGTGCATTCTAAATGTGTTTCAAAAAGTATCCTTCACTTCAGTGTGACTACGCATAAACCTTATTTTCTTGCATGATATTTGCTTTGTAAAGCTCCAGGTAAGACCCCATCAAAGAGGGCTCTGAAATAGCCCCCAGCCAGTTTTACATAACCAAAACCCTCTCAGCTCTCAGAATGTAAGAGTAACAGGACTTCACGCGATATAATATCTGGGGTGTGAGCAGCAGTAGCAGTGCATCATGATTAAACGCTTGCGTGGGTCGGAGCGAATGATCTCTGCATTTGTCACCAGAACAGAGCTTAGCGTCCATCAGAGCTGCCAGCGGAGGTGCGTCTGCCACTGAGTGGGAACAGAACAGGCCAGATTGTGTGGGGAGGGAGGCCTTGGCACGTGACCAGGTGCATCCGAAGCCTCCTCTGATCCTCCAATGTGCTGTTGAGCTGCTCTATTCCCCCAACACAACGCCAAACACCTGCTTGGCCCGATTGTCAGACTGAGAGCTCTGCTATCGGCGCGGGCCGTCCAAATGGTGAGGCACTCTGCTTTCATCAGCAAGTAGTATGGAGCAGAGGAGAAGGAGCGATTGATGTGAAGTCTGAGAGGGTTACAAGAAGATGGACACTTCATACGCTCTGTGCCATATTTTGCTTGACAGTGTTAGAAAAACATACAGCACATAGATTTTGCAAGTTCAAGCATGTCTGTATTAATGTGACCCGGCACATTACGAATATTTTTTGTCCGACTGTCTTTCTCAAAAAATAAAATCCAATACGTGCTATTAAATGGACGATTGTTTCCTTTCAATTAAAAATACAGGATGAGCTGGGTGCTGAATACCTAATGAAGTAAATAAAAAAATAGAGACAAAATAAGACAGCACTCCAGTCTGACTTTTTAATATTGCCACACAAATGTTTCAGGCAAGGCGCCCTTTCTCAGTATGTATTCTGGCGATTTCACAATCAATATACACAGCTGAGGTTAATTAAAGGTAGCCTCGACCAACACAACATGTATTATCTCAACAGGTGGAACCACAACCTTTCCAGTCACAGAGTCTCATGGCGTAGGATACTGAAACATGAAAAAACATGTTCATCCCATTGGGAATAAAAGTATCAAGGAAGTAGGGCTGCGAATACTGATTATTTTCATTATCCATTAATCTGCTGATCATTTTCTTAATTATTTGATTAGTTGTTTTGTACACAAAATGTCAGAAAATGCACAGGGTGACGTCCACAAATGTGCTGTGTTGGCCACGAACCAAATATACTCAGTTTACATTCACGGAGGAGTAAAGAAACCAGAAAATATTCACATTTGTGAAGGTAAAATCAGAGAATTTTGTTTTTCCTAAAAAATGACTCAAAACATTTCATCAATCATTAGAATATTAGCACCTCTTCACTGTCTCAGTGCCCATGTAATGCAGTCCAGTCAAGCTGTGCTTATGACTATCAGAGTGCCTTATCAGTGATGATTTATCATCATGATTACGACAAAGAACACTTATGTTCAGAGATCCAGATTTTTAAGTCTAGTTTTGTATTTCTAGCATAATACAAATCACATGTGCATTTTAACAGGTGAACCATGTGATTCTGCCCTTACTTTGATGTCAACGACAACGATTGTTTTTGTGTAATATAAATGCACTATATGAAATATTGTCATCTGCTGTAGTGAAATATTTGTCTACTATCTATGGTAATTAATTAGGCTTTAAATGCAAGGGGTGTGGGTCATCATCAAAAGCATGCACGGTCAACAATGTGAGTTGCCCGTGATGGGATAGAGACGCATTTGACTAATGAGAATTTCTGAAGGGAGGCATCCGTCAGATGGAGAACTAATGCGCGATCCGCTGTCATAACTCGAAGCAATAGCAAAAGATGACTGAGGCACAGCGATATGACATTCTAATTGAAGGCATATTTCAGAGGAGAACAACAATATGTGCTTTGGGGGGCCCATAGGTATTTTTGCCACCATGTTACAGGGCAGCACAGGGGATATATAATATGAATGACTAATAGAGTCTTTATGTCGAGCCTATTGGTAAGTCATTAAGGGACAGGACTCCAGTGACAGCCAAGATTTGAAGTTGTTGGGGCAGCAGGCAGCATTCAGAGTGGCCGATCACAGCATTTGGCAGGACCCTAATTGATGGAACAAAAACAAAAGTGACGGGAGTTGTTTCGGCTCAACGGCGACGGCGAAGGCGTGTTAGACAAAGATGTCTGGAGTGGAAGGGGGTTGGGGGAGTAGGAGGGGTGGTGACAGATAAATGAGGCCATCGCTAGCTGAGGGAGGAGGTGGGGAGGAGAGAGTTGCTAGCGAGCTCCCTCGCGATCTGTACCTGCCAAGTCCCTACCCTGAACAGCTGCTAGCAACTCCGAGGATGTGTAGCAGCACACTCGCACAGCACATCCATCTTTTACAGCTTCTAATCCAACAGTATGAGATCGGTTTCGGGGTGTTTGATGCAGCACTTTGCTTTAACAGAACTGCGTTATTTTAGCTTCATGACTCTCATGCAGCATGCATAGATGAAGCACAAAACCCTTTTCATGCTTCCAAATTGAGTCTCTCAATCCTATCCTGAAAGAGATTGCTATGATAGGCTGTCTCCTTTCCTTTTGATTGGATAGCCAACAGTATATCATTTAAGACTGTGAGGCTTTGAGTGCATGTGATAAAGAAAAACATTTGCTTTGTGAGCTGTTCTCACACATTTCATATCCTGCCATGTGGTGTTATGACAAACTCGCACCTGCCTTGCTCGAAATAGTTTGACTATTATTATCATGTCTGATTCCTGTTTCAGCATGCACAGCAAAGTGCAACACTCATAACTTGTCATGCCTTTAATGCACCTCACCCCCCATCCCCCCACTCACACGCTGATGGTCACTTACAAGCTGCCGCCTGCCATTCATATCCTTTCTCTACAAGTCGCACCTGCAGTGGGGTGTTGTGTAACAGGCCACGTCCGAGAGCCACTCAACATGCCCTGCATTTGCAATGATGCCCTGCCGTTAAAGACATTCAGTCATCCGGGGAACATGGTGTTCTCTTATTCATAAACTGAAAAGGGTTTCAATTAGGCGTTTGTGGCTGGCCTCCCAGCGGTTTACGTATTTAAATGAGATGCCTCCGTGGGGAAGACGATAGAAGAGTTCTCTTAAAAAGAATAGCAAGCAATACTTGTACATTTGGAGTCATTACAGTGTTTTTGTCACATTATGGAGCTACATTTTATTTTATTGGAAATTTGAGCAATTACAGTTTTATCATTCTTTGTTGAGCTGCTTATACTCTTAAAAACCCTGCTGTGACTGTTAAGGTTAATTGCTGAACATATTCAAACAATTTATTGGTAACTTATGTTCCACAATTTTTGTGACTGGCATCGTGATTTGAAGTGCTTAAGTCCCAGCCTCCTCTGGCTGCTCTAATTTGAACAGAGGGCCAACTCTATAGTAAGTGATAATGAAAACTCCACGTCAAGATGCAACACTAGCCAATTAAATCAAGTACAAAGGAAGTCGAGCGCTGCCATGACTGCGACCCAGATGTGAGCACATTAAAAAAAAAAGGATGAGGATGAAAAAAGTGAAGGGGGGGGAATCAGCCATGCCTCTTATTGTGACGCTCTTCAGGAAAGAAGTGCATTCAGCCACCAGTTCAAACCATCTCCTTTGTAGATCCACGGGGCACTTCAAACAAGGCTGTATTAAGTGGGATCAGGTCATCACTCCGGCTGTGATTGCAACTCGAATAGATAGCGCTGACAAGCCCTTTGTTGTGTGAAAGTGAGAAATAATGTTTCCTCCGTGACGTCGATAACTTGAAGATGAAGAGAAACGTCAGGTTTGATGAAATGTTGTATCCCTCTGGAGATGATGTTTCAATAGAACAAAATTGTCTCAGATTTTTGAAGGAGATTTTGTTATCAGATGAAGAGGGAATGGTCACAAGCTTTGACTAAACCATTACATCCTCAAGACTAAAAAAGATGAAAATGGCCGCTTCTTTTGCTCTTCCTCAGCAAGCACAGTTTGCCCACACGGACTATTTTAATAAGCAGAAGTCATTAGAAGTCATCCTGTCTGTGCGCGTGTGGTCTGTGGTCACTATAAGAAAAAGGAAACAGCTGTCTTTTGAGCATCTGGTTTGACCCGCCTGAACTCCACAGTCTGGGAAGTTAATACAAATTACAGGTCAGAACCTTCATTTAAACGATATACCCGGCATACAGGTTTATTTAACTCTATGATCAGTGTCTGAGCAGCAGGTGAATTTTATCTACACAATTTTATTCCAATAAAAAGACGTTTTCATGAAATAAAATCTGTTAAAATATCATTGAGGCGTTAGTCTCTTGTGCTGTGGTATTGAGAATGAGCTCCTAGCTTTCTGTGCCAACACGAATGAGTCAAAATCCTAAACCGGCACTTACTGATCATTAGCTGACAGAATGTGGAATTAGGCCTCAAGAGTCTCAACAAAGTACTACTCAAACCAAATGAAAGCCGATTGAATGGATGGACTATAGAGGGCTGGTATCTAATTGTGTTAAAAGATACTTTATCTGTGAAAGGAACACGCACAAAACATGTGGCCTGCCGTCAACTGGTGCCATGTTTTGTATCACGATGTCATCATACTGAAGCTCACGGATGATCTGAAGGAAATTAATAGGGTTTGCAGATAGAAAAATTATATTTCTCAGACGTTTGTGCTTCTTTTATAACGTCACTGTAGTTTACAATACGTACAGGCACGCTTGAGCAGAGCGTCGTAGATGACAGTCCTTTATTCATGACTGTAATGTGATGGGGCTCTAAACCATCAGTGCATCTGCATTTAGATCTGCTGCAAACAACCCTATATCTGGATCCCGCCATCGATTTGCATAATTGGAGATTGTGGCCGGGTGCTTGTTATTCATTGACATGACATAGCAGTGAGGCAGATGGAGAGATGTACTGAACTGCCTGTTCCAGTTTCCGTTGGGTAGGGGTGTGCAACGTCTTGGCAAAAGGGTCCTAAAGAAAACAGCCGCCACCCGAACGCTACGAGCACCGCTCCACATCCAAGTTTTTATTTATTTATCTTTAGAGAGCTGAATTATAAATTGACACGCGGGCCAACATCTAAGAAGTACCAGTAAAAAAACAGCCGCTTGTGAACTGCTGGAAAACAACTAAGCAAAATGAGCTCAGTTCTGCTTTCCCCAGACAAATTTGAGACTTAAAAAACGAGCCGTGTGCGGTTTACTGGCCAGCAGGCCTCTAAATAACCTGAAGTACACAGAGCACCTGACTGAGATGAGACAGCGTTGACTGACTGACACATCCATCTCCCCCGCTATCTGTCTGACTGAGGGAGGGGAGCGATTCCGAGTCCCTCATGCATGAAGAAGAGAGCACTGCTTATTAGTGAGGGGAGCAGAGAGAAAGAAAGAGGGAGGAGGGGAGAATGAGGGGGGAGAAAGAGAGATTGCATCGTCTCAATTTCAGTTTGATGAAGGACATAGTGTCTCCTCTGGATGAGCAGAAATCTATGTCACATTGGCATGGTTAGGACTCCAAAAGTGTACAGTGCAAATATGCTGTAACTTAAAATGGTCTGCACATTCAATTATAAAGTAAAACTGTGCAGACTTATCGTCTCCTATAGGCCCTTGACACAATGCAAATCCAGTGTTCTTTCAGCAATGGCCATTTCTGTGGTTGGCCTGCATAATGAGCTATTACTTATTTTCATATTCTGTAAAACTTAACAAATTAGCGACCATTTGAAAATATTTTTTGGCTTAAAGATATAATATGTAACATTTCTGCGTTAAAATGTCTAAAAACAACCACACTTTTGTCATGTATTTTGTGAGTTGTGTTACTCATTACCCCTAAAAGATTCCGACATTGTTCAAACCCAGAAAAATCTGATTTTTTTTCTTTCTTTTTTTTTTATGGCAATGGTGCATTTGAATCGCTTTTCTTTCATGAGAGAGTCGGAGAATGAGGACGGAGGTCGGCAAACGAGACCGAACACAACGTGAATAAAACTTTGAAGCATGACCTCGTCCATGAACATTTCTGCCTGAGCCGCGTCACATATTAAAATTTATATTTATTTATTTATTAAAAGACCCCTAGTGGCTGAACTACACGCTGTATTTTTTCATGTCTGTGACATATTCAACAAATACAGAAAGTGAAACTGTAGTAAAACAATGGTATGATGTCAACGTGACGACAGTCGTGGGGATGTGACGCCGCTGCAGCCTCACGTGAGATGTTTGGCTGTTCTCCCCTCTTGACACCGGTGCCAAAATGTAAAGCAAGACGTTCTGCAAAGCACACACACAGCTCACGCCGGATATGTGGCCCAGCATTAAGTATTCTAAGTCTAAAGTAGGGTCCAACACTGAAAAAAATAACTGTGAAAAAGTGAAACATAAGATTTAGCCTCCTCCTCCAATAATTTACATACAGTCCCTAAAAATAATAAAGTAGAATATGTTCCAGAAGTAGTTCAAATGCCATTTAAGAAGGCAGTTATAACGCTATTTATCAAGAAATGTCTGCTTCTCCCAAGTACATGGATGTGGGACATTCAGTAAATGTCAGTTTGCACTATAGCCTTAACATTTTACTACTGCACAGACAGTGTCATGATGCCTCCAAGTGTGACAGCAGAGGTGAGACAATGCTATGTGGTGTGACGTATGAATCACATTTCTGGCAGTGTAGTTTGGCTGAGAAGGCACTTTATAATTTCCGAAACTTGAGGTTGACACAAATGATTTATGTAGCAGGTCCTCTCAGCCAACAAACCTTTCAGAGCTACATTTCCTGTAAAATTAGTGCCAGAGAGACATTAAAATCTTTACCTGGACATAGATAAATCACATGCATCTTCAGCTGTTTGCTTAATACATGGACATAACGTTTCGCGGGAAGCCGTCCTAAAATGTGTGTTTATGAACAGATCAATCAATACATCTGACCTATTACCTTCAAGGGCTTGTCATGGGTACTATTTCAGGTTTACAGCCTTTCAGCATGAGCTCTATTGATTGCTTGCCTTCAGGAACACTTCTGGTGTAAGGACATGAGGGAGGAGGGGCGCAGAGGAGGAAATGGTTCGTCTCTTGTTATTGGAGTTGTGGGGATTTTGATCTGAGGTTCACCAGAACCACAAGAGCACTAATGTGTAACCCAGCAGTGCCCGAAAAGCTTTTCTTTGTCGGTGAAATCGCAGTATTTACACGGTGATGTAACTTGAATTTAGAAAAAAAAAACGAGAGAAAGGTCTGTGTGGCGAAATATTGAAATGAAAAACAGACATAATCAGTACAGCAAGGTACTCTTCACACACAGGAGTGGAAAGACTTCTCCTGTGTAGTTCAGAATAAAAGATGGCATCCTTTCTGTCTCAGCTCCTGCTATTTCACAGTGGCTCTGAACTTGAAGCTGTGCACTTCAGACCTTGTTTTGTCTCGCCCTGGGATGCAGGCGATTTGATGAAATCGGGCCCAGTATGTCCGAAGCGTCACGGTCAGAGGGATGCCTACCTATGCAGTGAAACACGAGGCAGTTATGTGCTGTCTGGCTTGGCAAACCATGTAATGTTTCAGATCGCTGATTCCCACGGATAAGCATTTTGTGTTTGTAGACTCTGGACAAAGAAAGCAACACAGCAGCTGTCCACTGTTGCACATTAGCATGTTCTCCGTGATGCAGCTTACCAAGTGTCACTTACTCTTACTGTAGAGGTTAACTGACAATGTAAGGATGCAGATCGCTGTGTTGCAGTCCTGAGCTTGACTAATTGTGCTTTCTGATATTGGTTTTAGTTGAATGGCAATTGGTGTGGATGCCAAACGATACACAAAATAAAGGACTCAGTGAAACAGAGTGCTTAGAGCACATGGACCCACACCTGGCTCCCAGAGCTTATGGGAAAGGGTAGAGGCTGAAATTGTGTACACAGAGGAAACATCACATAATGATACTGCGTAGCTGCAGAAAGCGATCGCAGCAATTATGTAGACGACGAAGAAATACAAGGGGGGTGAAAACGCCCATACCAATCAACACCATTGCTGTGGCCTTCATCAAAATACAGCCAAGTTGTCATCAATCAGTTTCATTTTCTCTTCCCAGTGAAGTAACTGCGAGGCAGTGCCAGTGCACTGCAGAAATAAACATCACAAACATCAGCGACAAACAAGCTCAAAAGAGATTCTTCAGAGGGTCTTTTCAAGTCAAATCGGTGGATGAGGAAAATTAGTCTCCAACGGAGGAGGAAGGGGGGAGAGGGTTCTCTAAACAAGTGGCACTAAAACTCTATTTACATGTGCAAGTATTTACTTTTTCTCTCTGATGTGCTTGTCAGGCTTTACACAGTTTAGAAAGCAATGGTTAATTGATCTTTGGGGGTTTGTATAGACATTTTCACATGCAAACGTATATAATGGTAATTTTGTGTTTACATTGTCAAATTGGCTAACATTTCCAAATCACCTGTATATTAGAAAGTGTGTGGATTAGATAAAGTTTACATATTTGAGAATTTTACATTAAATAAAAAAGTATCACTTATAGCAGCTTTAAGTCTGAGAAAATAACCCCTGTAAAAAAAATAGCAAATTTAGCCTTTTGCATGTGGCTTCATTCATGTAAATCATGTTAAGTTTATCACAACTGCAATTATTCCTGCCAAATGTCATCATCATCATGCCAGCAGCGTATTCACATTGCAACTTCACTTTAAGAGACAGTTGAATACATGTCCTTGTGTAGTTTTCTTTACTCTATCCACTGTACTGTATAGATTTTAGTCTTCCTGCTTCTCTTTAATGTACCTACACTCATACCACTGTAACAAATTGGTTTCAGTACCAGTATGAATGTTGCAGTGCATTTTATTTTCCTCAACTGCAGAACAGACAGAAGATTTGAGGGATTTAATTTCTCTGAAGAAAGGAGCCACACTTGTGAAGTTATGCCTTCAGTGAAAATATTCCAAGTCGGAGAGAGACAACTCCAAAACATTTTAATCATGGCTATAATTGATAGGGAGGACCGTCTCTGCGAATTAATGAATCCAAAAGGGGCCCTTTGATGTGAGCGGGACTGTGACATTCAGATTTGCGCCTGAGTGAGTCTGAACCAGATAGCTTCTCAGAAATAGCTGACTTTGGCATTGGCCGGCCATCATCCATCACCTTTGATATCAGACTGCAGACAGGTAGATTGATACCCAGGGTACAGATTCCAGAGAGATCTAACAGAGGACGCATGCCTTTAGTTTAGGTCAGCTAGTTTTAATTAAATCTAAATGTATAATGATTGTCAGTTCAGATCAGAGGTGAAATGTTTTCTATTGACAGAACAAACTTAACTTAAATCTCTAAAACTGCCATTTGGTAAAACTTCACCTGATGACAGCATATCCAGTCAAAGGGTCGTCTAAAGTCCTAAAATTGGTTTGCTTAATCATAACCTGTAGTTGGTTCTTTTGCAACACTAATTGCTTTGCATGGCCGTCAGTATGCATCACTTTCAAATGACCCTGAAAATGGGGATTAAAAGTCAATATATGCAGTATGAAGTACCCTAAATATCCCAAATGGCCAATAATGAGCCGTAATAATCACAATAAACAACCATCGCACTTATGGGTGATTTAATGTCTCAACAACAATGACACTGAAAAAGTCAAGCACCCAATTTCACAAAATTATTATTATTATTCACATCACATAACCAAGAAACTTAAGGTGACCATTTAAGCTTTCTCTTATTTCTAAGAAAATCTCTGTTTTTAGGCTTTTTAGTCTATTTGACCATTTCTTTGGCCTTACTTTGTCCTCATACAATTGCAACATACCCAGTAACATGACAGACACAGTAAAAATGACTTGACATAGTTTTCAGATCACACACTCTCATAATTTGTAATTGTGAAACGTAAACTGTGCGAAAAATATATGCATTTTTATGTAGTGGCAAATTTTACCCAGTGTTGATTGCAGGTATAATTGCCCATGTTTTTAATCTGGATATCTCTTGACTATAATTAGCAAAAGGGACTGCAACAAAATACAGTTTTAGTAAAAGTCTACAACTGGTCAACTTCAGTATATTGTTAAAACACGGAAATGTAAAACAGAAAAACTGCCACAGGTAAAAATGCACCCTGTGGCAGTTCTGTCGTTAAATTGTTAAATACTAGGATATGATGAACATATAGTGCCCCTATTCCAACATGCAAGTGAGAGGATCCGTGTGGTTGCTTGCCAAATGGTTTTACAGCAATCTACAACACCCTTTATCTCTCTTGAAAAGAAAATTGACCATGCAGTTGTTGGATCTCACCAGACTCCATATTTAATGGACGGGGGAGGGGAGGAAATAGGCCTACTGTATTGTTTTTTGTCACCGCAGAGAGATTCCTGCATGTTGAACCACTGCCCTGCTTTAATGGCCGGGAAAAGCACGAGGCCTAGCTTCATAAGCTTACAGGCAGCTGGCCTAGTAGCCTCTGACAGCCACTGCCTGGCACTGCTGTGTCTTGTCGAGACTCCTTGGCCTCGCAGGCCTTGTGGATGCCACGTGTCGACATGGGGATTCACATTTTTGTGATGAAGGGTCAGAGGCACGGACGAGCTAAGCCTGTCAACTCCCTAAGTAACTGCCCATCCACCGCCCCTTAATATCAACCAATAAATAGTTGATGTCTTTAAATATAACTATTCTTCACTGAGATATCTTAGATTTCTTTCTGTCTGGCGATATAATGATGCCAGATGGAAGTTTTGCCATTATCTCACTATCCCCATACGATAAAATTAGCAGTTGGTCCAAACAAATGTAAATTGCAGTGGTTGCTTGCTGCACTTGATCTCTTTAATAAGGTTAAGGGAGCGAACTCAAGGATTACTCCTGATGCAGCTCAAGACAGATGGTAATAGGACATGACCTCAATAACTGCTGAAAGCTGAGGGTGTTCTGACTGCAAAAGAGATCATCTAACCCTGGAGAGGATTCCGCAGCCAATGGAGAAATAAACACCACTTAGTTGACTAAAAAAACAAGACATATTATGGCTCAATGCTTACACTATGCACATGCACAATCATTTCATCAACAGGTTATGCCACAGAGAGATTCGCCAGACTACTGGAGCAGGTCAGAGCAAATCCAGTTTGCACACATTGCTCTTAAGGGGGACTTACATCATTGGCTGGATGAGGCTTCATGGTTTTGGACACGGTGAACCTCAAGGCAGAGTGCATTTTGGCACATTTAAGAGAGCTTGGCAGCATGGTGTACTGTATAGCCTTCGGGGAGAATCACATGCTCCAGACAACATGGGCTTGAATGTGTACTAAGATAGACCTCTGCTCCCTTATTGGTGGAGATTTATGTTCAAAGTCAGCCAAGTGGGAAAGAAAGGTGACCTTCACACTCAGAGCTTTCAACAAAATACAGTCGTCTTGAACGCTAACGGCACTGTAAGCATGCTCATTGGCCAAGTCAGGCTGTGAGGAGCATATTTTAGTTCTCTCAAAGATGATTTTCATCGTTTCAGCTGGAAAGGGACACTTAATTCTCCCTGAGATAAATCATTCATCTAGTGATTGACCTCTTTGTGGGGCGGTGATTCTAAAGGGATCCTGACCTGTCAAAGCTGATTTGTTTCAAATGTCAACAGGGCCACAAAGGTGCCCCGACTTCGACCCTCAGTGATGAGCGAAGTTAGCTCGGAAGAGAGCGAGATTTACCACCAGAGATGGAATTTAGCAGTTCGGCATAAACTTAATTTATCATCAGCGCATTATCCTGCCCTCTCCTAAAAGAGGAAGAACCGTAGCACTCCTCGATTAATGACCCTTCCCAAGTGCATCCAAAAGCATAAAAACATTTTTTCCCTCTGCATGCTTCTCTCACAAACATGGAATAATAAAACATCACTTCTTATATTCTCAGAAATGTGTATTTTGAAGAAGTTTTATAACCACAAATTCATTTTCTTTAGCATTGTTGCAAGACTGCGCTAAAAAGTGTGTTAGTGGCATAAGTTTTCTCAAGCATATTTAGATTATTATTTTTTTCTTTTTTTTTTACCTAAAACATCTGTGCTCTTC
Organism: Pagrus major; assembly: GCF_040436345.1. NCBI lineage: Eukaryota > Metazoa > Chordata > Actinopteri > Spariformes > Sparidae > Pagrus > Pagrus major. Next base: position 23,990,523 of record NC_133224.1, on the reverse strand, counting down.
TCCTCTGACACCCTAAACATCTCATTGACCTGGTAAAGATCCATTGCAGAAAAAAAAGTAGTTGTTTAAGGTTCAACTGAGGCCGAAACACAACACACTGGACTTTATAGTTAGATGAAAGGCCTGCTAGCAGACCTGATAGATACACTCATTCATCCATGAAACCCACTGCACTTTGTCAAGTGTCAAATTACGCACAAGCAGAAAAAAATCCACCCCAAGCTGTGGAAAAAAACAGAATGATCTTTTACTATGAAGTCAATTTTTTAAACGTGAAGAATGAGAATTGTCAGCGCAACGTGTGGTAAATCATTTTGTCAATTTCTCAAGATCTATATTCTGGTATATTTGGTACACCATCATTGAGACTGCACAAACAGTAACAGCCTCAGAGATCAAGGAGTAATAAATAAATACTGAAGGCTGTTACCGGCAGCAGCGGGTGGCTTTTTTCCACAACCCTGGATTGATGTTTTTATTCTATCCTTTGTATTAAACTCTAATGTAACAATTTTAATTAAATCTTTGTGTAAAAGGTTTTTGATATATTTCCACATAATACTAATGTGAAGATGAGCTTGTTTCCGTGTCAAAAGGTTTTTAGTTTTTTTACCCTTGTAATTGAGTTAAAATTAATAAGTAGATTTCACTTTGTGGGCTTAGAGAGGAGAAAGACAAAGAGTACAAGCCTAAGATGTCTGTGAAAATGCCAGGAAAAGCAAGGGGAAAAAATCTTTCAGGTCCCAGCAGATTTTTAAAGGCCTTGATGATCCTTCCCAGCTAAACTTGGGATTATTTCCGGAGTTGGCAGTTCATCACGCTCGCATGCGGGAGGTGCTGAGGGCGAGAGGCTTGTCAGGAAGGCATTCTGCTGCCAATTAGTATCAATCGAGAGGAAAATAAGGGCTGCACTGTTGCAATTTTTACAGGGGGCTTTTTTCCCCTACGCAGCTCCGCTCTTCCCCACACATTAGAGCTGTTTTCGCCCCTTTATCTGAGTGATCAAACCTCTGAGCTATAACGCTATCTGTGACACGGTGTGCCTGATCAAACTACTTTCTGTGAAATTATATTAATTATCACTCATTTGCCCTGTTGGAAAGAGATCTAAATCACAGTAAAAACACTGAAGGGCCTATATTATGTAAGTGTCACTGATTTTATGTTGAAAATGTTGAAAAAGTCCCATCACTGCATGTGATTACAATATGCATAGACTTTGTGAGGGAAGGAATATCTTTATCAGATTTGCTCTGATTGGAGAGTTAGTTTTCTTTCTGGAAAAAACTACTGAAGCATTTTTGTGGCCTTTCTTAATAGTACACAGAATAGGGGCAACATTTTCCTGCGAGGGTATACTTTAAAGGGACAGTTCACCCCCAAATCAAAAATACATACTGTATGTTTCCTTTTACTGTTACCATTTATTCATCTTGAGTTGCAGAGTTTTGGAGATATCAGCCATAGAGCTGTCTGCCTTCTCTCAAATATAATGGAACTAGATGGCACTCGGCTTGTGTGTTCTCAAAACAAATTGAAAAACTCAACAGTTACGTCTCTTTACAAATATCATGACCCGGTTACTCAAGATAATCCACAGACCTTTTTGCGAGCAGTGTCATGTAGGAACTATTTTCTGTCTACCAAACTACAAGGTATCCCCTTACAATGGGAAGCGTGCATAAACTCAATGAGTCGATGCACCTTTCCTTCTGCACAGTAATAAAGATCGAGGGTATAGTTTGGTAAAAAAAAATAAAAAATTCCTACATGAAACTGCTAGATGGATAAACAAAACTACAGGTAAGAGGAAAAATGTCTATGTTTGATTTCGGGGTAACCAATTAATTGAAGGAAAGTTTGCAGTTTCTGTGAGTTCATGGCCAGATTGCAGACTGACCTATAAACACATTTACTCACCAATAATATTGTGAGGATAAACAATACGAACCACTGACTATGTTAAAGGAAAAAACACATTTACAGATCTTCTTCTATTTTTCTTTTTTGGATAGCTAAAAGTAATAGGCTTAATATGTCATGATTAATTGGGTTTTATGTAACGCTCCTTGGTGAAGTCCTCGGCTGTCGGTTTGTGTTAAGTTTTTAAACCATTTACTTGAATGACACAAAAAGATTTTTTTTTTTTTTTTAAATATGAGAAAACAAAATAGATTACAAAAAAATAAAGGAGTTCCTCCTATCAAAAGTGTGTTATGGAACAACTTATCATGAGATTGTAACGACTGATCTCGGCGAGGTCGAAGGGGTTACGCCCTTAAGTCCTGGGAATACTCTGACCTTCATGAGTTCATTGAACACTGGGTTAAATTCTCTTTAAACTGCATCTGAGAGGGCCGATTTGAGTTCAACCGCTTGACACGGATATTTTGGTCTAGAACAAGGCTTAATCTTTGTTAGGGAAACCGGCCAATTTCAGTTCAGAGTGTATGAACATCCTTCTCAGTTTTGAGCCAACAAAAAAAAAACATAGATTCAGGTGGATCAGATACTCAGATATATTCCCACTTGGTTTCATCTCTTTATTCTCTCCACGACCATCATCATAACTGCAAAAATAGACATACTGACTCTACTGGGGGCTGTCAGCTCAAGTCCAGAGGTTAAAATTTAATGAGAATTTGGATGAGCCTCTACTCTAATTTTGCTACTAAACTAAACTGATGTGGGCTGGGGGGGGGGGGGGCGGTGCTGTGCTAATACAGGTTCAAGCGCACTGTCGTGTGTTGACACAGACATTGTGCTGCTCACCCTATCGCTACCCGCTATTAAATACCGTGTCAAACCTTGTTATGTTTGCTCGAGACCCTGGAGAGTTCAGCCCCGGGGACACCCAAGGTGCATCGCATGCCAGAAAGCAGAGGAATAAACAGCTCTAACTATGGATGGATGCTTTGCCCTCCTCTCTCCCGTGTATTCAGTAAAAGCCTTCTCCTTGGTTAGCAGGGAGGAACAGGGGGTCTGTCTGTGAAGGAAGCGTTGTGTAGGAGTTGGAAGTATCCCTGTTTTTGGTAATGTGCTTAGCATTTTGCTGCTGTAAACCACACCAGAGATGATGAAGGCTTTGCCCATTTGCAACTAAGACAAACAGTCGAATTTATGTTGATGCTGTCCACACAGTTCAAAGGCAGCTTCAGCCTTTGTCATATTATAGTCGGGCTTATATGAGAGGCCTCTTGAGATTTATCCAAATGTAAGTCTTAAAGGAATTAAAATGTTACAGAGAGTAAGGTGAGATTCAAAAACAAAGAAAAAAAACCCCAGCTCACCCAGTATCAGACCTTCAAACACTCGAAACTGTGCCAGAATGTTTTAGTGCACAAAGACGGTTCTTCTTCAAGGCACGACCCTTGTTGAATAGAATAATGCATCAGTGTGGAGTTATCACCCAGTTTCTGCTGCAACAGCATCTCAGTTTCTTATTTGTGACCTCTGAATAATTATTAGCATCAGATCCGTGGAGGATTTCTTGAAATTTTAGATAATTTGTGAAAAGTCTATGGATTCTTTGTGTGCTTTCTGTCTGCGGAGACCTTGAAGGATTACATTTATTGTAAGTATTCACTTAAAGGTGTAGCCATGGAGTTGAAGACTTATTTCTTTCTTCTTCAGGCTGATGAATCCGGTTTTCATGTCTTCCACAGTTAGTGGATGGCTTTCAAGAGAATTTGTTAATGGAAATATTTTCCACTCAGCATTTCAAGTGAGAAAGCACAGGTTTCGGCACCATTAGACGTGACGGAAGGAGAATGAATGCACAGACCCGGAGGGCAGGTGAGTGGAAACAAAAAGAGAGATTTAAAGATTTTAAAAATTGAGGGAAAAAAACACTGCTCATCCAATATCAGATTTAGCTGAAGGGCTGGAACTATGTTCTATCAAACTGAATGAAAAAGCATCCGCACACTTAATTTTCAGTTAAGTTAGGTGAGAAAACAAATGTCACCCTTACATCTGTATGCTAAATATTTGTTGCTGGAGCCAGCCTGCTTAGTTTAGCTTAGCATAAAGACTAATGGGTAAAAGAGCAAGCCTGGCACTGTCAAGAGGTAACATTATGTGCCTAATGCTCACTAATTGAGACCCTTATTCTTGTTTGCTGAATTTGTTGAAAAAAACACAATTTGACATTTTACAGGCAAAAAATACCCACAATACACACTCACACAAAGGCCAAATGTTGTTATCACACTAGGTTTTTGAGATTTAACAAACAACATATAAGATGTGAATTATCCACTTGCACAATGCAGTGTGACGCAAGTCCACTTTACGGACTGCACGTCCTTTTGCTTCTGGTGCAAGCTCTACGGTATATGTCTGATGTTATCTCAGTGCTTTCATCCATAACTTCATCCACTTTTCACAGTTCTTTGTTTTTACAGTGTAAAAACGAGCCCAGCGACCCAACATTAGCATGTGGCTAGCCAACTGGAGTTCGTGATACTGGTAGGTGGATTGGCCATCATGCTTTCAGTCTTTAAGATAAGCTAGGCTAACCTCCAGCTAGCTCCAGCTACATATTTACCATAGAAATATGTGAGTGGTATCAATCTTCTCTAGAACTCTTCGAAAGAAAGCGAATAAGGGTAGAACTATTCCTTTAAAGTTAGCGCCCCATTTTCTGCTAAGCCTTTGATAAGTGGACTGTTCGATAAGAGCGCCACTTTACCAATAACCATAGTACCAATAACTGTGTCATAGTAATGTGACTGAATCTCATTGTATCGTTCCATCCTTAATATCCGGCTCCTGACAACATCAAATGAAAGGAACAGTGACTCACAAAAGAAGCAATCAATTGCTGAAGATAAAGCAATTCATTTTTTTTATCTCACTTGATCAGCCTGGCGTAGTCCAGCAACAATGAACTCATCTCTGTATGTAGGAACACACATAATCAAATGTAGCATGCATGCATGGTATACTGGAGTATTGTTTTCAGTTCAGGCTAGGTACTGAGGCGGAGGGGACGGTCAGAAGAAAGATTTTTTTCTATGGTAGTGTAAGCTGACAGGTCAGTTGCCCTAAGTAGAGCACCACCTTCTCTATTCTGAACTTATGAAATATTCAGCTGACCGGGAGACAAAGGAAGTGCTCCAGTGACATCGACCATCACAAGCTGCTCCCTGCGGCTCCACCCGCGAACCACGGTGTGTGACTGCACCTGGCAACCTTTTGAGCTATTAACTGACCCTCACTGCCACTCTATAAAACGGGTCAGTCCAAAAACAGACTATGTGACTGATCATTCAGTATTTTGAAAATGCACATTAAGTTGCATGCTGCAAGAGCTCTGGGTGGCCTTGTGACTGTGAAATGATAATTCTGGGCAAAGGTGATTTATCTTGTTACACTGGAGGCTTATTCTCCAAAGATGTTTAGACAGGTTATCTAGTACTGTAGCGCGTGCCGGATCAAAATAAAGACATAGTATCAATGAGAGTACAAATTGTTATGGAGATCGACTGAAATGGAGATGTCACACAGAGAACCATCACGCGAGCAGTCGGCAGCAGCAAGCAGTGTATAATTTGCAGATGTCTCGTTTCTATCAGTTCAATATCATGACTTCCTTTCTCTAATACCCACACTGACAAGAAAATATAACATCTTTCATTGTGTCACATTCTTAAGCTGAGGTGCCATCTGACAGCCTAAAAGCCAAATCCATTGGTGGTGTCACTCAAACGCTGTGCGTCTTCGGAGGCTGCTTCAGATCACTCCTGGAGTTTGGAGCTTATGATGTATGCAGCCAGTGTTTTGGCCCAGACTGTTGATATTCTGAGACTGCTCTGCCGCAGCAAATTGTCCTTGCTGAAAAGAAGAGAAGTAGAGCGCTTAAACTGTTTTGTGCCCCTAAAAAAAAAAAAAGCGAAAGCATTGTGTCGCCTCAGCAGGAGTCAACAACACAGTGAAAGAGAAGGAATTGATTTGTCTTTTACTGTAAGTCAACAGTAATTGACTGTGGTTGAGTACTTAAAAGACATTTTCATCCGCAGAACTCATCAGGATTGGCGAATTAGAAGCAGTGGGTTGCCTTTGTGTTTGCATGTGTGTTGAAGGCTTTGATGATAACTACTGCATTAATGGCTGATGTTTTAAGTGCCACTTTACCAGCAGGTGTGTCTTTGTCCAGTACATTAACCTCAATCGGAGAGGCTCCAGCTTTGGTAACAGGTTTGGGTTATTCATCTATTTTTAAGTCTATAACTATATATTTATCTGCTAATGTCCTAGAAGTAAACCAAAATAGCAGGCAATTTTCTACTTGTGATTATCTACCAAGGAAACGTGTTGGAGCAGTGAATGCTGAAAGCCCCTCAAAAGTTGGGACTAAATAAGCAACAATCGGGGTAGAAGCTCAGAAAACACAACGCTCATTATTATTTATGAAGATTATTTATCAAGTTTATCACTTGAACCTCAAAACACGTTTTGAGGCAATTATTGCTGATCCCTAATTGGAGCACGGTAATACGTGACCTCACCGTTTTCCTACCCAGCCCCATCCAGTTCAAACGCATAAGAAAAGCAAGGATAAATACACAAATACAATGATCTCTCATGTGAAATCAAAAAGTCATTAAGTGAACAAAGCCATACAATATAGTCTTTATAAACATAGCTGCATTTGATGGAAGAATCTATAGGCAAGGGACAAGATTTTGACTGTTTTGTAGTCCAAGTAATATTGATCAACCACGTTTGAGCTGGTTTTGGTTGCATGCAGGTAAAGAGTCAGCGTGGAGAGGAAATGAGGCAAAACGCATTGGCCAACATGCAATCTCGAGAACCATCTCGAGTCTCTCAACTCCAACTCTTTCATCGCATTTCAAGTTGTAAACAATGACCTTTACACGGAGGAGGAACTCTTGGCCCGGTTAATTGTCATTATCTGGATATCTGCTGGCTACACCAGAAGCCCTAAACACTGGCCGTTGCCCCCAAAGGCTAAATCAGATGACAGCCAAGGGGTTCCAAGACTGCACCCTAGATATGATGCAGATCTCCTATTATTAGTACTGTGCATCATCAAAATTCAAACACAAGAACATGTAATGGAAGCAAAAAACATCAACTATTCAAAGTTTTCAGGAAGGAAATGAAAAAGTGGACCTAGCCTGGATATTTCCCTAATTGTGTCTGTTAACTTTTGTTGTTTCAGCACTCTGTTGAAAACTGCAATTAAAAGATCCAAAAAATAGATAGCTCTGATAAGATGTCCTTGGCAGCAACAATGACCACCTTTGATCTTCGCTGGTGAAACAACTGGAAGTAGCTTGTTAATTCGGCAGCCCTGAGCGTCTCCAACATTCGGCCGTGTGATTCATCTCCACCACCCCTCAAACCTTTTCTCCCACTGTGTCCCTTTTCCAGTGGCCCACTGGCGAGCCAGCCAGCCTGCCTGCCTGGCTGCCTGCGCCTGCCGATGTTTATCATTAGTTCATTAGGGCACAAAATGGCTGGCATTTCCCCCTGCCAGCCATTTGCTGACATTGTTTTAGTCGCTTTCAGAATAGTGAGCATCTCGACTTCCTGCCTTCCCTACAACACAATTCCACCACACTTTAATATGAGCCACATTATATCTAGCTTATTAATAGTACCACTCATATTGCTTTCTTTTGTTGTTCTCTTTGTCATGCATATTTTCAGCATTTTGACACATTACACACATAAATTATTGAAAAAAAAAAAAAAAAAATCTCCTTCTTGCTTACTACTTTGAATGCCGGGGCTGGATTGTTGCTCTTGTCAGCAAGGTGATCAAAGAGTCGTTTGAGATGAAGAGGCTTTCTGTATAGGATGCAAATCTCCCAGCGTCTAATTGTGCCATTCAGAGAGGACTGCGGAGAGGCTGGATGTGCCATTCACTTTGTCGTTATTCATTCACGAGTAGAATGTATTCTAGCAAAATATTTATGCACTGGGTAACATCAACATCATTTGTACCGCGCCTGTTATGCAGAGATGATATTTGTTGTGCTCAATTTCATCATCCACAGCAAAATACCGTACTGTACATTGGTGATTTGATTCAAGCAAGTTGTTATTATTTCCGTTTAGCTCGTCAACAACATGTGATGGAAACAAAGGAATTATTCGGTGTCACCATATACCTCTTGCTCTGTGACAAAAAATGAGTATGCTTGTTAAATATCGCTGTATGAATATTACATGGCATTGTCAAAATGAGGACATGATGTCTGTAATATTTTATTTCAATTTTTCTCTTCTCCCTAGCGAAGCCACAAATCAGTATTTCATAAAATAGTGATGCCTCTGTGCTGGCAGAGGTTAGTGAAATATAAGTTTCCATGGAAGGAAAAGAAAAAAGTTTCCAACAATTCCTCAGGCCTGTCTGGGTTTGAAAGATTCTCTGTTGTTTGAACATGGCTTTTACACTGCTATCATCCTTCTGAGATACTACAACACGCAGCTTTGTCTTGAGGCCCCAGCCTTCTCCAGATAAATGCCAGATGCTAAGAACGCAGGCATAACAAGAAAGGTAGAGCCGGACCTCTCACTCAGGTTCAGACAGAACCAATATCCCTGAGCATTCGACAGGGGAACTGGCATAAATAAAAATGCTGGAGTGGAAATGTATTTCCAAAGGAGCACACACATGGGGAGAGAGGAGAGGACACCCCCTTGAAGGGCTCTTGTACGCTCGCTCGCTAGTCCGCCTGTCAGCCATCCTCAGCCCATCACAACAAAGTGGAAGCCATTCCATATTCGACTCCAATTGTCTTGTGAGTCATTACATTCCGCTCAACATAGGGCCCATTTCACTGCTGACACGGCTTGCTGTCACCACTGAATTGCATTGACATTCACAAAGTCTTTCTCCAGTGGGACCTGGGCCTTTGCATATGGGAGTGTGTGTGCATTTATATTTGTGTTTGTGAGAGACTAGGTGTGCATGTGTCAATCTGAAACATATCAGCAATGGGCAACGCTCAAAAGGCGCCTATTAAGGCTCTTTAGCAGTGACTCACCAGAGGCTGTAGAGCACTTGTGGACTTAATTGAACCGCTTCAATAGATTTGCAGTGATATCACTGGGCATGGCCATTTGGGTGACCTATTGAGCAGCGTGAGACTGCAGGAATACTAACCTGTGGGCCCTTTACATGTGGATGTGTGCAACAATTAATCCATTATGCATGAACTTCCTCCTGGGATGGCGAAGAGAAACTTGGCCAGAATACCAACGTTGCACTGCAGTATCTCACCCACTGTACAGAGTACCTTTCAAACAAAGTAGTAGAGTACCGACTAAATTGATTTAAAGGCAGCACTACACTGATGGATGCTTGGATGTTGTGCACTGCAACAACTCTGAGGTAATAACAAATGTGTTTGGCTGATGCAAATGTTTTGATATTATTGTCATTGCAATGGACAGCCTGAGAAATTGCTTAAAATGAGTTCAGTTTCAAGAGTTTGATTTCATAATGAGCTTCTGTATGGACCATTTGGTTGATAACTCCAAAATAAGACAAAATATTGCACTTTTTATAGGTTAGTAGGTCACCGAAGTCCTTGTTTGATCGATGGGTAACACTGAAGTGAATAGTAACTTAACTTTTCCACTGCGTTTGGCCATTATATCGAAGGCCCGTGCCATTTTGTTTGCAAGTTTTAGCTTATCACAGATCACTAAACAATTTTGCTTACCATTTTTAATTGCATGTGGATTTACATATTCTGGTGTTATTTTCCCAGCAAACCAGGCAGCCATTAGTTTTAGGGGGTTAGCATCAAGTCTGCATTCATTTTAACATTGTTGCTGCATAAAAACAACAACTTTCAATTAGTAATCTTCTTTTTTCGGTTAAAGTAAGTCAATTTGCAGACCCGTATAAATAGATGATCACAGATTGTGTGGTGGAAAACGTTGGCATGTCTCAAATACAAGAAGATTTGGGAATAACACATCAGTTCTCAGGTGTTTTTTGCTTTTTGTCTTCCTGTGCAGATAAGTGTAATCAAAGAATGCAATGAAACTGTAATGCAACAAACTTGTAAAGTGTAAATGTCTGCATCAAACTTTGTTCCTAAATTTAAACACTAGCCGAAGATAATATTAAAAAAAATTCTATAGCAAGAAAATGTATGCAACATCTCAACAATACTGCTCTATTTACAATAATGTAAATGGAGCAGAGAGAGTTCCAAGCCCCTTGAGAAGTTGTATAGGTATTCTCTAAAATCTATTGTAAGTTTTTGCGTACGCACAATGGCACAGGGACATGCAACATATAAATCCCAATCGCCATGCTATTTTTGTAAAGGTACTGTTGTACACCATGGGAAATGAGCTTTCACTATTACAAGGATGACTTTTCCCTTTATGCTCCAACAGTACTTGAGCCTGTAGGTGTATCATGTTCCACAGGAGCCAGGGGGCATCATTAAAAAGTTGAGAATTATCTATGGATCACAATGAAAATTGTCTCCAGTTCATTTAGTTCTTCACAGCACATCTGGACATGTTTAACCTATTCCACCGAGCACCGAGTGTAATCCGTGGGGTGTCTAAAAATGAACTTCAAAGAGGAGGGCTTTTCTAAAAAAAGAGACCTTAAAAAAAAAAAATCACACCGAACACTATGAATCAGACACCCATTCAGTTCAGGGAGGAAAGCGTAGGGGTGGGATAGCAGAAGGTTTATGTGAGTCACTGGAAGAGGAGAGAGTTCTCCTGCAGACAGAGGTAACAGAGAGTTCCATAAACATACTACAATAGCCCACAATTAACCACTGCTGTACAAGCGAACCGCCAGCTTTTGTATTTTTAATACATTTCAAGTGAGATCTTTGGCTGTATTAATCCATTAAAATTAGGCTGGTACTTGTCCTAGACCCCTGTACTGGAGCCAAACTATTTTCATGGGCAATCAGAGCAACAGAACAAACCCTGCAATTAATCTCACTGCAACTGTCTAATGCTTTATGATAATGCTTTGGTGTTAGACTTTGGATTTTAATCGCAATGCTACTCAAACTTGCATCTGTCTGTGGAGCCTGACCTTTATTCACATGCTTAACAGCACCGTATTAAGCACATGACCGTTCACTAGCCTGTACAGTTTACAATGATTACCATTACTGCCAAAAACAGATTTGTCTAGCTGTAAGTTATCAGGTTTGCCAGCCCAGACGACACGTCACTGGCTGTAGCAACTAGCTGCAATGGCTAATTAACTTTTTCGCTAGCTCCATGAGATAAGATGAGATGAGATGGTAGAGGTCATGTTCTCCTCCTGACATCTTAAATGTTACCAGCTATGACTCATTGCATTAAAGGGTATTCAGTGCTAACTTGATGGGTACATGCATGACATTGTGCTAAAAGAGGCTAAAGCTACATGTCCCGAGGGTCACACTGTTTTTGTACTCCACTGCAAGTATGATCGGGAAAAAAAAGGTAAGATAAGTATTTTTTGTTGTCTGTTTGACAAGCTATCCAAGTTTTTTGTTTTCTCAATTTTCTGACAGTTGACCGTATGCTAATCCGCATTTCAGTGTAGAGCATCAGATTGGATTTATGAATGCATCCTTGGAGAAATCCAAAGCTTGACGGTCCCTCCTGGCCTCATTAAATTACTAAGTAATGATTGGATAACCACTGTTCAGGAGAGGGGTTAAATAAACAGTCAATTCTGGTTGATAATTGTATTCACTGACCTGCTGAGTTTTCTCCAGCATCACATTTGCTTGATGAGTTAGGGATTTGTAAAGATGCTCTAAGTTGGGAAGTCCAATAATATAAGACATTCCAAGTCAGCTACAGTATAGGTGATTTAACATGAGCATGACAAGGACACTGCAGTGTTCTTGCTAATGTCTTGCTTTCTGAGAATCACACACTTGCAAATCATTCAATGCTGTACAATGAATTGAATGCAAAAGTTCAACTAACCCTATTTTCACTTCTATTATCCGAGAATGTTTTACAGTGATTGCATTTTCCCACGGACAGCTTATGCACTTGTATATGACTGACTCTGAACAGACACCCAGTCTTTTTATGCTTGAGTTAATCTTTTTGTTTTCCTTTGCCAGTGTATTTATATGTGTGTGCATTCAATTTGCAGGCAGGCAAGCAGGTGGGCATCCAAGCCAACAGGGGGGCGGGAAGGAGGTTGGGGAAGGTGGCTTGCATGGGGGTGGACGAGGGTTGTAGTTGCAGATCTACAGAGAAGAATTATTGTTGGCTCTCGCCGTGTCAGCTGTGACAGTGGAGAGGCCAAAACAGCTGCAGTCTAACCACCCTCTCCTCTTTATCCCTCCTCCCCTCTCCTTCCCTTCCCTCTGCCCACCAACCCCCCAACATCAAAGGGAGTCTGTGGCACGGACTCGGCTGAGCTGGCCGGTTGGCTAGAGCTGCTGCACTTAGGGCTATCTATGGTTTAATACTGTATGAACGCCCCACAGAGAAGCTGGAAAGCCACCAACTTTGTTCTTTCATTTTAGTCTCGTCATCTTCCATTCCGGCTCTCTCGCCCTCTGACACACACCAGCATGCCCCTCGTCCCTTTGCCTCCGTCTCTGTTTCTCAGAGATGGCGGTGCCACAGATTGTGTAATAGCCACTTGCTGGCATGGCAGGACGTGCAGGCTGAGGGACAGGGATGTAGGCAAAACCTGCCGTGGCAAATGTTGCCCCGAAGCTTTCTCTGATCCTGCACTAAAGAGGGCTTGTGAGAGAATGATTCTGTGACTCAACATGCCCATCGAGTCTTCCTTGCACCAGCTTTCAGATGGATTAGTCACCTGTGTAATCCCACACCTGGATACAGGCTATACGTTTGCCGCAGCAGTAACACTGCACATTTCTTTAAAGGCCAACTTTGAAGAAGTTGTACTTTCTTTGCTAAAGATGTCAAAGTTCTGTCGCTATGTGGTTCACATTGTTCTCGGCTTCCAGCTTAAGGGAAGGGAGGGAGGTCACTTCAGTGCACTGTGAGAGGCACAGTGTTTGTCTGAGGGAGGCGCCAGGGCACTCGGCCAGTCAGGCACCTGCTGGGAAGATGAGAACGCACCGGGTTTGGATTCTGGTGTGTGTGTGTGTGTGTGTGTGTGTGTATTGTACAAGGTTGTCTCCACATAAGACGTGGGATTAAAGAAGCCTTCTGAAAGAAATATTTTATTTTTTCAACACAAAAAAAGTTTCATAGTGGGAATGTACAGCAGGTCTCAAGAAATGTAATATCCACCTCACCATGGTGTATATAGACTAACAAAAACTAACATTTGCATTTTGAAAGAGCAAACTTAACAAACTACTGGGCTCATTTGCAAAGTAGATGGTCAGGCAACACTGACAAGCAACTCTCGTTGCAATGTCCATGCATTTAAAGAATATTATTCTTTGACTCAGCTACGTGACAGACCCTCACATTGTTTTTTAATACCTTCAATATGGACACATCTTGCATTTGCTGTGCACCATTGAACATGCAGCAGTGATGTTAGAATATGCCTAAGCCCCGTTCTCATCTATCCCTCTTAATTTAATATGCCCTTACAGCTGGGGGAGAATTTTGTTATTTCTGTCATGGGGAAAAACACTGTAACAATGTGAACATATCTTGCAGCTATTATGGCCCCACCATCTGTAATTTTAAATAGATAATTAACCCACTATTTGTATGAAGCAGCTTGTGAATGTGAATTAATTTGCACATTATCTTGAAGCATTGTTAAGAGCCATCAAAGTCTGATTTATCACTAGTGAAATTATCGGTTGGTAGGAGCCCATTTCACCAGTGTTGCAGAGCTGCATTTTGTTTCCCCCCCTGTTGCTGTCAGTTTGGGAGTACCTCTGTTTGTGTGTGTGCTCGTCTTTGCATCCCACACAAAGTCAGTCATACATTTTTTTATTTTTTTTTCCCAAAACTGTAATGTTTTTTTATCAACCTCATTGTCTTTGATGAACATTCCTCCTCCCACGGATTGTGTGTGCAAGTCTCTGGCTGAATCCAAAAACAGGTTAGGAGTCAGTAGGTCTGTAGTCACCTAAATATTGTCTGAGATATGACTTCCTAATTTAAGAAAGTTGATAAAATACTCTAAAAGTAGGATCCACATATCTCACTCTGAGAATATTTAGCCAATTAGGCCAGAATTCCTACTCTGAAACACATGATATATACAGTTATCATCTATGGTGTTTCATTATCACATTTGATAAAGGTAACATGTGTACAGAGAGCGATTGGACAGTGCAGGCAGACTGTGTAAAATTCATATTCAGTCCAGAATCAGTGAAAAAAATGTTCTGACGTGTACATGAGCAGAAAGGATGGTTTTTACTCTCTGTCACTGGTCTTTTTTTTCACAGAGGGAGACTGTGAGACTTGGGGATAGGAGAATCTCTCTGTCAACTCTTCTGACACTTCTCGGGATGATCGATGGTGAGGTGTAAGCTTAGCAACCGAAAAGACAGGTACTATAGGCTAGACACGGGCTGGGAAAAAAGAGAGACATCTTCAAGGGACATTGCTCCTCTAAAACGAGATCTCTCTGTTTCTCTCGCTAAGCGTCAAAAATGTGTCAGAGTAATGGAGTTGCTCTACCCTTTCATTAATTAAATTTCAACACCTACATAATTAAGCAGCTACTTTAATGAAATCTCTCACGGTCGAAACTGTGAAGAGAGAAGCGAGACAGCATATATGCAGCGATAATGAGGGAGGAAATGTTAATCTATAGGCAAAATCCTAACAAGGTGTTAAAATACAAGATCTTAATTTTCACTTAGTGAGAACATGAAAGGTTCCCGCAGATTTTGCAGAGTAAATCCATTTCCCCCATACCGACTGATATAACTAGTGTAAAAAACTGAACTAAAAAATGAGAGATATAATTCAATAGCTCCAAAACTGGGCAACTCACTCCTAATAATGTAGATGGATAATTAGCACTACAGGTAAGAGAAAAAAAACAGTGTCTCTCACACATAGACATTACCTGAAATTGCAAGGACAATTACCAAATCATTAGAAGCTGCAATTTTTTTGAAAAGGGGGAAATTTGTAAAATAAATAAATAAATAAAAAGAAAATAACAGCAATCTTAATGAGGTAATGGAGACTAATACTTGGTTATGTTTAGGAAAGACTAATACTTGCTGAGGTTTAGGAAAGACTAATACTTGGTTAGGTATAGGCAATAAAACCACTTAGTTAGGTTTAGGAGAGACTCCATGGTTTGGATTTAAATTACTACATTTTGTCTGTAAATTTGATTACAAACGTACGTACATTATTAAGTAACGAACGTTATGGACGTGACGTTTCTTTACTACGTTTAGTATGTTAAAAGAACCAGAAGCCAGTATGTGTGTGTGAAGGTGGACAATCAGAGCAACACTACAGTATGTAGGCAAACTCTTAAAGTGATTCGAAAGAAAGATTGCTGATTTTTGAGTCTCATCCTCAGGTCATCAAATACCAAAGCTTTAGGTTGGTGGCTGGGGTACGACACCCCCCTTACAACAGTTGCACAGTCCGTCCATTTTATTCTAGGGAGAACTGTCCCATTAATTTGGCAAACTTGTTATACAGATCTAATTATTTTGTAGGGATAAGACTTTGACAGCCTTTCCCCTAAACCATCAGCATTCACGTCCCATAGCAGCTGGTGCAGTTGTGTTGCATTTGTTATTGCATGGCAAAAAAATTTGATTTTTAGCCATTTTACAGTGCTATCTGCCAACCCATCACACATTGGTAACTGCTCAACGGCTACCTGGAATAACACAAAAGAAAGAAAAAGACAAGATGCATTGTGGATTGTCTATATATTTTCATATATGTGCATGCTGATCTTAAAAAGAAAATCCCAGAGGCTTTCCTATTATCGCTGACTAGAATATACTTGAGCTCTGTCATTACTTACAGTTTAATGTATAATACACTAGCTTGGCTAGATGGGGGGGCGTAAGATATAGAGCACGAAGGCAGAGCAGAGGGGGAAAAATGTATAACCTTGCATATTTTCCTCCTTTCCCCATTTTCGGTTGAGCCCTGCCCGCCTGCCTACACCCTCACTGTCACACACGTACCTAATCCTAGGAGGGGATTGTCAAGAGTCCTATGCATAATGAAGGTGGATATTTCTCCTCACATAAGTAGGCCGGGTGATGTGAATTGTAGCAGTGTGTTGCAGTAAGTGCACCTTACGCAGCAACACAAATAAAGGTTTGTTTGATATTAAACATGAGCAGGGATGGAGGAATGTAGGAAGTAGTACATGCTGCAGTGCGAGAGGATTATGGGGTTAGGCTGAGTGCCCATTCAGCACATTGCTTCAAGTTAAACTCAGGAGAACTAATGGTGCACGATTGATGATGCCTTTGAACAATGGCCTCCATGCACTTTCATTAAACGGAGTGTAAGTCCACCGTATTATGGCGCTGATAGCAAGTCTTCCCATGTATATCGTCACCTCTAATGAAGAGGCAGTGATAGGGTGAAGAGGTCGCGTGGCAGGAGTGTCGATCTGCACCCCCAAAGCCCGCACACTTCACCGAAACACATTTGGGAGTCAGGGCGTAATGAAAGGGAGGTCAAACGGTGGAGACAAGGTTCCTCTGAGAAAGGTTCCACAGAGCTGAGTGGGCTAGCAATACCTCAGGAGGGGTAATGCTGAGATATGAATCTGCTCGGAAAAATGAGTGGCGACCTATGACCCGAGCCGTGTGCAAGCAAACACTAGGTTTCCATTTCAGAAGCAGAGAGAGACGATCTGGAACAGCACAGAGAGGACTCTGGGAACGTTGCACTTTGGGAAAGATCAGAGTTTGTCCACAAACCGTGGGGAGACCACTGACAGCATTACATTTAGGTCACTGAACAGACCTCAAGTGATACTGCAAGAAAAAGCACTTTGAAACGTACACGGAATGACTTTAAAGTGGTAAAGTTTGAGTGATCATTAAGGTGACACGTTTAGCACTTAGCACTGTGTATAAATAACCAAGAGGAAAAACAGTTTCTCAGAAAGAAATCCTACAATGTCATATTCAGTTTTCCCTAGACATGAAGTTGAGGTTTTACTGTACCGTTGTTATGATTTGGGATTTGGTGGTCTTTGTACATATTGTAGCTTTGAGTTAAGTCCTGGATTTCTGCTTTACTACTAGTTAGAGCTGCAAGGAACCCTTGATTAATCAATTTGTTAAACAGTGGAAAGTTAATAGCCAATTATTTTGATAATCGAATAATTTCTTAAGCAAGAATGTTAAACATTTGCTAGTTCCAGCATTAAATGTAAGGATTTACTACGTTTCTATGTCATGTATAATAGTAAATGAAGAATCAAGTTGGTTGGACAAAATAAGCAATTTGATCATTTCGGCTCTGTGAAATTATAATGAGCCTCTTGACTTCTTTTGACATTTTATAGACTAAACAAGTAATCATGAAAATGATCAGTGGACTTATCAATAATGAAAAACTTGTTAGTTCCACAGTCCTTCCTTTCAATCTCTTCCTTCTATTTTAGCCACAAGGAAGAGACGCAAGGAAAAATGAAAGACAACATGTACTTTCTGAAACAAGATGTCCTTCCCAGTCAAGTGTCATCCGAAGCAACGCCAGTTACTGATGACGGCAGCACAGCTGGAAAACATGTCACCGGGCTTGTAGCTGCTCTGTGGCGTCATGTTGCCTCGGAGGTTGTTTGCAAAGATAATGTGAAGTTGTTATTTTGGATGTCCTTCCATAAAAGATGGGTAAATTATTACCTTATGCATGTCATCCTTTAAAATGAATCGTAGCAAGAGATTTATATTTGACAAGCAGTTTTCCCAGATGATAGTTTAGACAGTTAAACTATGATGTTTTACACTCAGTGCCAGACAGCATGCATCAACACCCTTTCCAATGGGCATGTTCAATTGCTCTGTTCTTGATGAGTACAATGATCACCGCATGTGGATGGTTGCTGAGCTGTGAGAGAAAGCTGGATGGCCAGGTTGGCAGTGGTGATACTGAGAAAAAGTAATACCTTTTAACCACATAAACATTTACAGGGTGTTGTTTGAATGTCATATTCGAGGAGTGTTTTAAGATAATTTAAAAGGAGTTAGTGGAGACTAAATGCACTTAGCCTGTAGCAATTTGTAGCAACAGCATCTGCATTTATTTATTTATTTATTTATTTATTTATTTAATTCTTTCAGTTTTATTTTAATTATTTTGAAAAATCAGAAATCAAAAGCTTTGAATGCAGCAGGTGTTTCATTCAAACACACAGTGATTGATTGACCCTCTTCACTGAATATAAATGACACAGACAGGGCAAAATAAAACAATTTCATTGCGGGAAACAGACAAACCAGTGCACCTCTTATTATGATAATGGACCTAAGGAAACCTCACTGACCTTCACTGAAAATGAGCCCAGAGCACGTTAAAAGAAAAAGAATATTAATAGAGGAATCAAATACTAGAAAAGTCTGTTTTTTTTTGTTTGTTTAACTTCTGTAATGCTTTTATAATTCAGACCTATATTTAGGAAATACTGTATCCATTACTTTTACTGGATAATGGATAAGAAATTTGTCCTGTGTGTGTATGCATAGAGAGCCCTCCACACTGTATCTTCGCTGATGCCTTCTCACCCCTCGGTCCTCATTAGAGGAATGAAATGTCCTTTATGATGCCGGACCTGATCGATTTCAGGGTCAAGTGAGGATGAGGCAGACATGAAATATCTACTAGAAAAATGAGATACACCCCAAAATGAAACTGTATGTACTGAGCTTTGTTCTGGGGCTTGCTGAGGGAAGTGTCAGGACCTTGGACAGTGCACATTCTCTCATGTTTGACTTGTATGAGCCCTTTGCGGCACTATTCCTTCGGGTTAGGGTTACACCAGGTCTGCTGTTGCAGTCTCTAAAGAAAGCTAATCATTTTTAATTTCTAATTTCATAAGACATATTCGTTTCCTAAATTCAGCTCCTTTTTGCTATCAAAATTAAGCTAATAATTCTATTGAGTTTGCTGCTGAAACTCAGCAGCAAACTCTCAGTACAATGGATACCTAGGTATCTGTGTTGCTCGGGGAAATGGTACTTATTAATTCATCTTTCCTTTAAATCAAGCATAATGTAAATATTCCTGAATGACTCTGATTGCCACGCCAACATGGTAGCAATGGCTTTTATCAAAAGCTATTCACAGACTTGACAGCCTGATTGGCGAATTAAAACATAAATCCAGGCCCTATTGTGTTGGATCAAAAAGAGGAGCATCATACTGAGAGGTCACAGGAAGCAATTGCTGAAAATATGTTGAAGAGAGAATAATGGGGAAAACAGTGCAAGTATGATGAACAATAGAAGGAACATGAGGAGAAGAAGGAAAGAGTGAAAAAGTAAATCAGTATGCAGCAGTTGAAGGGGCCCTTTGAGCCTTTCTCTCTTCCCTCCAGTTGCCCTGTGCCATAACAAGGTAGTGAGCTGTTAATTGTGCCAGAAATTAACAATCAGGGATATTGATATGCATACATGCATACATAGAAACCTATGTGCAAGGTCCAGTTAACGCTGCAGTAACTTTACTATTGGAATCCAAAGTGGCACTGTTAGATGAAAAAGTACCACTTTTTATTAACAGAGAAGATTTTGTTGAGGGTTATACTTGTTGAGGGTTTTCTTGAGAGTTAGAAAAGAAGATCAATACCACTCTCATGTCTGGGCATTCAGTGTAAGGCTACAGCCAGCATCTGGTTAGCTTAGCTTAAAGACTGGAAATGGAGGGAAACAAGCTAGCCTGGCTGTGTGCACCTCCAAAGCTCACTGATTAACATGTTGTAACTGGTTTGTTTAATCTGTACTGGCAGGAGGATTTTGTGACCTTCACACAGAGCCAGGCTAGCCGTTTCCCACTGCTTTCAGTCTTTGCGCTAAGCTAGCCAGCTGTTGGCTGTAGCCTTAGATTAAATGGACAGATACGAGAGTGGTATTGATTGTCTCGTGTAAGTCCCTGATCGCCAAATACACACCCATTCACAAAATGGTGATCTATATAAAGACAGCTCTATAAATTTAATTGCTATTGCTGCCACTGTCTGCTATTTCTGCTGTTAACTACTGTTTACTGCCCAGTGGCCACAGCTGTGATGCAAGCTGGAAACGCACCAATATGTTATTTGGACAATTAAGCTGTCTTCAGAGTACAAAACCTGCCCCTGCTAAAAATTCAACTGCATGAGGAAAATACATGTGGAAAAGTGGTGGTGACCTTGATTAAAAACCAGGCACCACGCTCCATCAGCTGTCTGCTGGAGTTACTTTTGATAACATGCAAACAAAGAAATGGCTGGGAAGGTTGGACTGCTGAACATTTACTCGTCATTTCATTTGTTTTCATTTACTGCCCAAAATGGAGTAGCTTTCTCGTTTGAGGCAGTGGAGCTACGATGTCAAGTAGCGTCCAAATGTTACTGACTGACCTTGAGTTTGTAGATCTAAAGAAATATCAGCAGCCATTGTTTGACATTTGTACACTGAGGCTCCAAAGTTTCACAAAATATCTCGAAAAAGAGAGCTGTGATGGCTGAGTACTCTCTGAAAGCAAACTGTGCAGTACAGTCATACTGTGTTGCATCCCAAAACCACCCCCGGGTGCCTTCGTAAGTGGCTGATCTTTTCATGTGATTGTCACCCGTGTTGATAATGTTAAGTGTCTTTGTTTTCGGTCGACTGCGGAGAGAGCACACCAGGTACACGCCTCCCTCCAGACGCCTCGTGATTTTGCAGAGCTTCCATGACAACTCAGGACAGGAAGGGAAGCTGTGTTTGTGTATGTGTGTGTGTGTTTTCAGGGATTTGACTGTGGCACCCAGGGAGGTGAGGGAAGGTTGTGCTTTTGCTCGATAATTAGGGTTTGAGATTTAATTAGGAGCCTTGGAAGTGTGAGCTCTTCAGGTGACAGTGCTAACAAAGTTTTCGCTGATGATTGACAAGCAGAAGGGAGGAAGGGACGGAGGACTGGCAGGAGGCTTATCTCTCTTAAATCCTTGCTTCATTCTATTATTATCATACAGATCATGATCCCACTGCATACCAAATGTGATTGTACTTATTTTTTGCCAATGTGTGCACTTGCATATATTTTTAACACCTTTTTTGTTGCAAAGGCTACAGGGTCTTGCCGGTAAGGGTGATATTTGTGATCATTTGGGATATCTACTGAAGTCAGCAGGGTAAGCAGTTTGCCCTAGCCTGACCGGTCCAAAGCTCCTGTGTTAGCAGTGTAAACACCAACACTCCTGTGGTGCCCCAGCTCCCAGTCCAGACTCCTACATGTACGGCTAAACGAGCTAACTAGCTAAAAGCAGCTGCAGTTAGTAGCAGTTAGCAGTTATTCTGCTAAAATTCTGCCACATTTATATTCATATTCCACATTTTGGAATATGAATTAGACCGTTGGCCAAAACTTACATGTGTGAAGAAATAACAGTTTTGACATTATGTCAAACACATCCATGTATTGAGTTGTGAAGATATCAACTGAATATGCATGCATGCATTAATTGTTACATCCTGAGAACAAGCTAACAAGCTAATTGCTAATTAAGGTTCACAAATTATCAACCAATGATTGATCCTGATAGATTCAGAGCTTTGTAGTACAGTCAGTCAGGCCGAAGCCATGCCAAATCAAAACCCTTGATTCAAATACTATGACTACAAGCGACATGGACAATAGGGATGCTATAAAAAGAAACTGATGATATCAATGCTGAAGGCAAAATAAGCTCATAAAGAGAGCAGTGACTTAAAATGTGGGCCACTGTTTTTTTTTCTGAAGTAATGAGAGCTGTAATATAGCTGATGAAATCAGCACCCCATGGGCTGGAATTCAGAAAGAGAAGGCATAAAGCCTTTGATTACAATGCCACCGGCTTTTCTCATAATGCAATAACCTAAAATGCTACTGAAATCAGGTAGATTTTATATTCATGTCGTCGTTTCTGTAACATGGGTCATGCAAACTCAAGCGGTACTGTTTGAAATAAAAATCTGTGTGAGGTTTGTCTTGTTTGAACTCAAAGGTATAGCGTCATCCATCCTATTTTCTTTCCATAAAAAACCTATTGAGAAAAAGCCAGTCGCAGGCTGCAGTGGTGAGAGAAGGCAGAGAGGATTGTCTTCTATCCCACACACGGTGGCCCAGCCGCTACACTGAATTAGACGTGGAATGAGATGTTTTGTTGGTGTTATTATGCTCACATTACGCGGATTGCTAGATCTCCCCCACTGGGCCCAGTGGGCTTAGTGCCTGAGAGAGAGAGAGGGCGGAGAGGGAGGAAGAGAGATGGAAAGAACGGAGGAGGAGGCAAGAAAACCTGCCAAAAAACAGCTGCCTGGCAAAATGACAGATTCTCCGGGTTTATTCAGGCAGGGGGGAGCGGGGGAAGACGTGGGATTTGGTATGGAGATGGAAGAAAATTGGAGTAATCAGGTCCTAATGTGCTCAGGCTTGCAAACATTTCTGGCCTTATTACATTGAAGGAAATAAAAAAAGAGAAAATGTCAAGCTTCTCACTACTTCTCCCGAAAACATTAAGATGATTAAGCCTCTTCAGCAGGGGGAAAAAAACAATGGCACTTGAAATAATCGGTGGCAGTTGAGCCGTGGTCTTGGAATATTAATTGCAGCTCGGGCGGCCAGAGTTTGAGTTTTGTAGGCACACAGCTGTGAAGCTTTTTATTATTATTTTTGTCATTTTCCCGCTCGGCTGTTTGTTGTCTTTGTCTGATTAATTCTGGTCGTCTTACTGCTTTTTTTTTTTTTTTTTTTTTTTAAAAAACAGTTTTGATTTAATAGCCATTTTATGAACTTATTCTCCAGAGAGGACATGATATGACTTAACTAGTCAATGTTTCCTATGCTAATTAGCCAATCAATGGTTGTGATTGGCTACCTGACTAGGGTGGGGTTAGTGAGCACCAATGCAACAGTGTGTTCAGAGCACAGAGACTGGCACAGAGGTGCTGTCTAACATAATGAACTTGATTCAATACAGCTCTCTCATGTCACTCAATATTTAATCAACGCAGACTTCAAATAATGACTTTGTCAGGCAGCACAGAAACAGCAACTGGGATTTGTGCTCAGCAGGGACAATCACATTTAGAGTATTATTTCTTCCACCCAGTGACTTTGCAGGAAATGGTACCCTGTCTAGGTGAGACTGGTTATGAGCCCGATTACTCCTGAGCAATCACGTCTAAAGCAATAGGCTGTGCATTTATGATAGGCTGTTCCATAGAAAAAGGCCAGACAATTATTTTTTTATGATTATACCGTCATGGTGGTTGTGAATGATAATCGCCATCCAAGGTGAAAGAGGTGTTTTTTGAGAAATGGAAACTAGAGCCTGTCGCTGAGTAGTCACTTCTCGCTGAAAACACCTCACTTGTGACATACATACAAAAACTCGCCCTCCCTCTCCACGTATAGCTGTTACCGCTTGACAACACTTAAGTCTGTGCCTGATGGTTTCTAAAAGGCCTGCAGTAGCTAAGTGTGGCTGTGCGGCTCAATGCAAACAGCTGACAAATGCGTCGGGAGGGAGGGAGGGAGGCGCTGGCTGGCAGCGAGTCTGTTAGTTAATTGGAAGCCGTGCAGGCGCGCTCGTAACTTACCTGAGATTCCCATCGACAGAGGGATCCTTCAGCAGGGGAGGGGGGGGGGGCAGGCGTCCAGATGCCCCGATCGATGACTGCCATCTTTTACACTGCAGGAGGCCAGAGCCCATGGTGGCCAAGAACCGTGAGAGCAAAATTACAGCTATTTGCACGCAAGAGAGCAATGGGGGGAGGACGTGGGGGGAGGCGTGTTGAGAGACGGACACCGGGGGGAGAGAGAGAGGGCCCCTACCGGAAAAATCAATGCTAATGACTGGTGAGTGCTGCCACACACAGGCTGATACACACCCCAGTGCACATGCCAGTATTCAGATATGCAAAGGACACATTATGTAATTATACAGCAGACTAAGGGGCACAGGTTCGCAGACACACCTAGATCATTTGGTCTTTCTCACACAAGCATACAGAGCCGGTCGAGCAGGGCTGTTGCAGCAGCAGTGAAGATGACTGACATCCAATTAAAACACTGTAAAGGAAGCTGTAGTGATTACTGTCTCTGGAGCTCATCGATTGCTGATGGGCGCAGCTGTCTCATTACGCTGCTAACTACCTGGGCCTATTTTTATTTATCTATTTCTTTATTTATCACTCCCTCCTACACTCACCATAGCTAATGGTGTGGCATTGACCTTTCCAACACCTGCCCCACCCACCCTTGACTTCGCTAGTCTTTCATACTCTATGGTGACAGCATTGAGAACGGGGACGGTAAAGGAGAGATTAAGTCAAATTATGCCCACCTCCTCAGTTGGCACAGTGAGTCGCTGTGTTGACAAATTCAGAAGGAGATAGATTAGATAGCTGATGTATGCATGTGTTGCTTTCTCAGCAAACTCTCTCCGAAAACGAAGCAAAGCAGAGCGGACTGACGTCAGGAGCAATGAGAGAGGCGAGAGAAAAGAACTTATTTAGCACTTCGTCCCATACGGACAAAAATACAGATGGAGAGAATAGAAAAATCCGACTTCCTTCAAGCATTCATAAATTTAATGAGAAGCTCCCGAAAAATGAACTCGCAGAGAGATTGCCAGCAGGTGGTATACAGAATCTGCAGAGCTACAAAGAAAGTCTTTAATCTTTAGGAGTCTCTAAAACTCGACCATAACATCATCATTAATGTTGAAGTACAGGTACGTGCAATCCAACTGTAAAATTAACTAGGCTTTGTATGGTGAATATAAAAAATCTGTTTTGAAGCAGCGTATGTGTGTGTGTGTGTGTGTGTGTGTGTGTGTGTGTGTGTGTGTGTGTGTTTCTCAGTCTATGATCTCTGCCTCTGTGTGTCCTCTTCCTCCCCTCTCTTCTTTATACAACCGCTGGCCCACTTTCTCTGCTTTGCCAACTGACTGAGAGGAATCAGCTGTTTTAGCTCTGCTCTTTCTACCTCAGCACAAGAAGCTCTCCAGACACGAGCCCTTTGCTCTGGTAATGGAGTCCATACAGTGTTCGCATGCTCCAACACCTGTACGCCATTATGCTGCTATGCCATAAACATATTTGCAGGGTAAGTGCAGCTAAGATGATAGCAGTACTTACAGTATTGGGTTTTCTTGCAGGTGCAAAATTGGCAAAAGCACAAATGAATGTGCAAGGCTGTTTTCAAATGGGAAAAAGCTGAGAAGCAGGAGCTACAGGACTGGTTTATAGCAGTAGTATCATTCAAAGTATCTAAATGTACTCAAATATAACCAAAGAGAACCAAACAGAGATGTTAACGCATTGTATTATACTACATGTTACTGCGTAGCCTACAAACAGGCCACAGCATACATTAATTGGCCCTTATGAGCATGTCTGGAGTATAAACGTGATTTGATTGGCTATTTTTTACATGTTAACAAAAATTTTAACATGTGAAAAGAAAAAAACGACAAATTCCCACGTGTGAAATTTACATGTACAAATATAAATTAAACACACTCATGTGTTAATGTTTTTTCACATGTGGAACACAAATGGCACAAGATATCATGGGAAATTTGTTTCTTCACATGTAAATTCCACATTTTCACATAATTGTTTAATGTGAAAGGATTGGCTTTTATCACATCTGAATCAGCATTTGCAGATGTGCAACTGATATTTTCACGTATCAATTACGTACATGACGATGATGTGGATTAGAATTTCAACATGTGAAATTGCTCTTTATAATGTCTGTCGATGCGAATTGAGAGAAAAATGCATGTCACAATTCAAACTGGTGTCTTTACATTGCCTGGTCTGTCCAACAAACAGTCAAAACCCAGCTCTACATCACTACAATTTTGGTAGTTTATGCTCATGAACAATGCTGCTCACTTTTTTGCCGGAAAAAATCCGCCAAAACATGTCACCTGGCGGATTCTACCATAGGTTGTTGTTCCGCATTTTGTAAGTGTGCATCCACAGACACAAGGAGCAAAGTCGGATGTCGAAAGAGAGAGCAGCCACTTGTCACCCATTAGCGGGAGTGTTTATTTATCTCGTGTGGTGCAGTGCATTCTGGTCACTGTAGGTTTTTACAACCTTTTAAGCAAAAGGTAATATCACAGCCCTTTTCCCCTGTTTTCTCTTGTCACGTTGCACTAATTTAAAAAATATTTGTGTCTCTCTACTGCATAGACAACCCAGTTTTATGGAAGGGCCATCTTTCTAACGGCGAAGTACTTCTTTAACTACCACACAAGACAGCCAGAAAGCAGTATATCCTGACACTTGAGAAGCTGTTATTAGGGACTGTGTTGCATTTTTGCTGGAAACTGACTTAAATGATTAATCGTTCTTCAAAATAGTTGCCAATTACTTCCCTGTCCGTGCACTAATTTAGCTCTACTGTACTGTACATATGCATGCCGTGTGACAGGGGGACTTTTATCTCGGGAGAAGCCGGCCCGGACTCTCCTCTTGGCCCATTAGGGAGCTGTCTGCAGTGTTTAAAGGCGATGACAGGAGCTGGAGTGATTGGCCGTTATTAAACCTCACTGAAACTCCTCCTGCTGAGAGTGTGTACCTCATGCTTACACTTTATTCATTAGCTCCAAAACATGCAGTGCATACGGCACGTTCCCTGTTATCATTACATTAATAAGGAGGCATTCATGAGGCTTTTAATTTGAATGTCTTTGTTTATTCAGAATAGAGGTGATTTCAACGAATATCAAACGCCTAAGGAAGCACACAAACTTGCACACAAGGCATCCTCTAACATACAATTCCTCTCTGCTTGCAGAGCTCTGTTAGACAAACACTGGCTGAGCTGAGGTGGTGAACACAAAGCCTGCTGGATGCAACAGTGGAGAGCTGAAGGCTTTGTGGCAGAGTGATTTTTCTTCACTTCGTTCCCTACTGTTTTTGATATTGATAAAATGTATGAAATGGAGCACAGAACCTGGGTGTGAATCACAATACACAAAACACAAAAATACCAAAATACTCAATATTTGATTAGTTTGTCTCATGATAAAACGGAAACCATAGAAACCAAAATGACGTGTGTGCATGCATTTGCCGCGCGGCAATCATAGCGGGGACGATCAGGGTGTGTTTCACCTTGTCAACCTGCTGCTGATCAAAGGACCGAGTGAAAAGACCCTACCTGTCAATCACTGCACTCGACTAACAACATTAAAGGCACTTTTCATGTGCGATCACAGATCAAACAGCTGAGATTATTATTATTGCATTATCAGTTTTATGGATTTTAAACAGTGGCTCCAGTTCTCCAACACTGTATACATTGGATCATGACAACTTGCTTTTATTTCTACAAGGACTTTCATTTCTTGCTTCGGGGTCATGAAACATAACCAGTCCGTAAAAGATTAAATCGTATTGCATATTTCAAGTGAAAAAAAAAAAAAAAAGTCAGAATTGAAGATGCAAGAGCACAACAGCACCAATCATGTGGTTGCTTCTTGGAGACGACTGAATAATTCATACCCACAGAAATATATTCCTTCCTCTTTCTTGTCTCTTCTTTGTTCCCTTTCTGTCTCCCCTCACGCATCTTCCATCATTCTTTGTTCATAATTCCTCCACCCTCCCTCCATCCTCTCTTCAGGTCTGTCTGCGCAGGCCCAGGTTCGAGGTGGCTGACTTGGACACAGCCACTATTAGTCAGACATAAGCACATGATTGCGATGCAGCAGGAAGCACACAATTACGCAACCCCTCATTTCAGTATTAGCACTCGTCACACTCCAAACTCAGACTTGGCATCCTCTGCATAACTGAAAGAATATTTCATCAATTCCTTGGCAGTTAGTGAAATGAGGGAATGAAAGCATTTTAGCCCTTGTTAGAAGCTCGTTGCAGAGAATGGACAGAGAGAAAACAAAGAATGCATATGTAATTAGAAGGAGGGATTGCCAAAAAGTAGCTCTGTGAGGGAGAATGCAGCAGCGGGCTGAGGCATTAACACAGACATTGTCATTGGCAGACTCGTATCGATCTGTAAGCCGGCCCTGTGTAACCGAACCAGCAGTGGAATCTAGTGACATGCTTTTTCTCTGTCGGAAGGTGTGACTATAGACTATTTGTCTTGGGTTTGCCCTGAGACAGAGCTGCAGGGTTACGGGTCTGAGCGGTCACTCACACTCGTTCTGTTAGGGAAAGTTTCTCTCAGTAAAGGTCTGTCCAAATACAGAAGTCAAACTTGCTAGAAATTGAAATTAATATATTCATACGCTGTTCTGCTTTTCTGTGAACATTCAGTACTTGTTTGAGTGCTGATTGTTGTAACTAAGGACATGTAACTAAGGTCATTTACCCAACTACTGTACCTCAGTACAATTTTAAGGTACTTTCCATTTTATACTACTTTATACTTCTACTCCACTCCAGTTAAGAGGCTAATATTCTCCTTTTTACTTCACTGCATTCATCTGACAGTTTTTGTTATGCTGCAGATTCATATTATTAGTACAAAATGAACAGCAGTAAATAAAGTAATTAAAATTAGCTCCACCCTCTCCAGCTGCAACATTAAAGTGATGAACACATTATTTGTAATACAGTTATATAATATATGATTTTGAAATGGACCATACTTTTACTTTGGGTACTTTAAGTAGATTTTGCTTTTAAGAATTTGTTCTTTTACCTAAAATTATGAATTAAGGACTGGTAACCTAGTATTTCTATGCTAAATTATTGCTACTTTTACTTAAAGCAATAATATGTAGAAATTGGCATTTTGTGCAATTTGGCGCCCCCCACAGTTTCAGAGTGCAACACCATTTGTCAGATGTAATGTAGGTGCTAACTACAAACAAAACTCATTACATCATAACAATGTTGCGTTTTAAAAACTTGTATCTTGAAGTAAACATGTGTGTAACACTGTGATCCTAGCCTCTCACTGAAGTTACATAGTGCAGAAACAAGTGATTCGGGGGCGGAGTGGCTGAGAGAGAGACACCATTCACCCTATTACAAGACACTGTACCATCAAAGTAATGTTGTAGCTGTTATATTAGGGTTAAAAAGTTATATAATGTTTCTTCAAGTAAAAGGATCTGAGTACTTCTTCAACCACTTTATTTTTGACTTTTCATACTTCTGCTAAAAACCCGGCTCGTTCCTCTTATCTGTGCCTCATTTCTAATTATAAGCCTAATTATCATTTACTGTCTATTAAAATAATAGATAGTCACAAAACTTCCAGCTGAGCAAGTATAAATGAAGAGAGCTCATTAGAAATGTTGCCACTGAAGTGTACAGTAAATCATATCAGTTGCTGGTTATGTTCAGAACTGGCCACCATTGTGACGGTTCATCGCTAATGATGCAATAGACTGACCATTATATTACAAATGCATATTTCAGATATGCAGGAAATTGCATTCACTCATTAGAAGTCAGCTCTGGTACACGGCACACACTGTTTAATCCCAGCTCCTGGCTTTGTTGTCTCTGTTAGCCGGCAGCAGCTGTGAAAAACTTCCCAGCCTCGGCAGCTTAGCTGTTTCCCCTTCCAGCAGTCTTTTTTTCCCCTCCCAACACTCCTTCGGACTACATGTTGTGTTTTATGTGATTTACAATGAACAAATGCTTATGTGATGACACATGATAGGGTTAAAAAAGTCTTCCTTAAAAGCAACAGATGTGTTAACGGAAGAAAATACCTACTTTTAAAGGTCCCATATGATGTTTGTTTTATTTTCATACTTTAAGTTTCGGTGTCGGCTAGAAAGTGGAAATATGCTTTGATATTCAAAAAACACATTATATTTCAATATTTTCTATTGCTGCAGCACCACTGTTCACCTCTGTCTGAACGCTCTGTCTCTTTAAGGCCAGTCTGCTCTGATTGATCAGCTCTCACAGGCCTGTGCTGGCACCGTCCACCATGTTTCTGCATCAGCCATGCTGGTGTTTTTGCAGCCAAGCCACAGTTTCTTAATACGGGTACTGTGTGCGTTCTACGTGAGTTGAGCATTTTTATACTTTGACATTATAGCACCTGGACCTGCTATGTAATCAAAACACAAGCACGTTAATGATGTCGCACAAAAAGGATTTGGTTTGGTTGAACTAGATGCAAGAGCATCAAATCAAAGTAGATGTTACACACACACACACACACACACACGCACACACATACATAGCTGTATATAGCTGACAGCTGCTGAGCTTTCCTAACAGGACAGGTGTTTTAAGCTTGATAATTGCTAGGGTAGATACATTAACTGGGCTTTTCAAACTGGACTGTTTAATAAAGAAATAAAGCCAATACTTAGCGCAATGCTTCGTTATCATACTTTTATCATTACTGAAAAATACAATGTTATTGTCCTGGAAAAAGATTGTCAAGATAAAAAAAGACAAAGAAAGAAAGAAAAAGACAAATGTAATTAATCTTCAGATTTGGCAACGAACTGAACCTCAACTGCTAAATCTGTATTAATATAGACAGCATGGTGAATACAAACGGGTGAAAAGCGCAATGAATGAGATGTTCTTCTGGCTTGTCAGAATGCTCTCCCTGTACACGACAATGGAGCTACAGTAATTCTAAGTGAGAACACAGCAGAGCAAAGTACAGGTATTTTTAAGGTGCACGATACAGCACAATTCCCTGCACAATTTTCACAATAACTATCCAATTTCACCCCACTGTTAGCCGCTGATGCCCAAGGACACATGCCGGACCGGGCTCAGAGAATACCACTCTTTAACCAATACAGACAGAAGCAGGACTATTAAAAATAAAGCCCATTCAATTTATATCTAGGTGGCATTAACGCTAATGAGTATATTAGTTTCAGGCTGTCACTGGGAATAAGAGGCAACATTGATCTCTTGTCATCATGCTCATAATAGATTTTTTCTCCCCCCCGTGCATATATTATTGTGCTGCTTTCCCCCCGAGTTCCTATGGGAGTTGCTTTCACATTTTAATCTCTTCACTTAAAGAGAAGGCAAATGCATCTCCCTACACAGTCGATGCTAATCATGGCGGTTTGCTGTAGTGGCTTGTTTGAATGCATTTTTTTTTTTTTTTAGCCACTTGCAAATTTGTATGCAGTGCAACCTTTGAATTATTGTTTTGGATTTCCATATTTATAGTTAGTCATATAGAAAAGTTGCTTTCTCTACACAAACAGGATGAGATCAAATTGGAAATCAAATCCCTGAATAAGACAAGGCAATTTTATTATATGTACTGTCTCAGCAAGACCCTGCAACCCGATTGCACCGCCTGGACATTTCTGCACAATTGCTGATATTAAAACAGAGTTGGACTCGTACTCCCAAGTGATTAAATGACCTTAAATGTCTATAAGGGCATGGATGACAATGGACTATGTGCATATAGCAGACAGCTTCCATGCTTTAATGATATTACTTTGACTAGGTCTCATGATTTTAAAGATTTTCATGCGTCTATGGGTATTTGTAAATATTATTTTTGATTTAAGTTTGTCTTTGAAGGTTAACCATAGGGATGGTTACATAAAAATTAATAAAAACGTCCTTGTTTTGGGTTTTTTTTTGCACTTTTTTCTTATCTATAGGCAAACCACCACTAATCTCTAGAAATCAGTTCACTAAGAGCATTCTGCAGCTTCTGATCGGCTGCAGGGTATTCAAGAATTTGACAAAAGACAACTCGGTTTCACTGATTGAGCTTTCATTTTTCAAAGATTTCTTTTGTGCGGAAACACTCCTGCCCCACGATTACCTCTCCTAACACACACTGTCTATGAATAATCATTTTATGAACCTCACCATCAGCGCAGCTATCCACTTAGTCCAGTCCTTGATTACAGTCTATTTGACAGACTGTAGAGGACAGTGAGAGTTTTGGCCTTACCCTGGGGACACACTTGGCCCTTCCAGTAAAAAGCGGCCACTAATGGAAGCGGAGGCCCTCGTCTCCACTCCGCATTTTATGTAGGCAATCCAGGCGTTTATGGTAATCATAAAGTAGGGCAAATGGAAGCCAGGGTCAGCTCTAAGCGCTGAAAAACACTGAGTGACGCAGCCTTGTTTACAGCTGCTATGAGGCAAGTGCTACCACCTCCCTGTAAGTTGAGCCCCAGCAGGTGTCCATGCATGCATGATGCAAGAAAATCATCGAGTGAGGACCCCGAGAGGGACCCCCACCTTTCAATCTCTGTCTTTGTCGCTCACTCAGTCTTTCCTGCTCTCTCGCTCAATGTTTATGAACCTCTGGGGACAGTTTATAAAAAATTCATTGGCTCATTGAGGCGAGTAGCAAGCTTAATGTTGAATGTTTTTTCCCCCCCGTATGTCATGATACCACCCGTTTCTCATGCGTTTGAGCAAACGGGGTTGCCTTTGAGGGAGCAGAGGTGGTACAAGAGGGAAGGGGAACAGTCACTGGTGAATCATTACTACACTTTATTAATATGCAATTTTAAATGTGGGTGCTTGTGTTTCTCTTTGGAGATGCTCCACCATGATTGTGGCACAGCCTGGAGCCGAATGCTAATTTATTTTCTCATCTTCCCTGGCTTGGAAATCATCATAGCTGGTAGCGCCCACTGGCCTGCCAGAGAGCACGAATAGCTACAAGCAGTTGTCCTCGCTGTGCCACCGTGGGTGAAAGAGGCAAACAGAAATAAACCAGAAAAAGCCGAAACCAAATTGTTGTGGAGGTGTGAGCATTGTTTGCTAGGCGCAGCCAGGGGTGCACATTTTCCGGCCTGTGACCGTTTTGAAATTGCCTCCACTGAGTGTAGATGCTTAGAATGCACACGACACATTAACTTCTCTTAATGTGACTGTCAAAAAAAGGAGGAAAATGCTTTCAGTGTGTGGGAGAAAATGTGCAACGCTTAACGAGTCATTTAAGAACATAATTTTCAATTACGAGCGAGAAAGAAATCACTTTAGGTCGGGATTAGATAAAAGACTGTAGTGATGATTTTACAGTGCAGGGAGCATTAAGAGAAATTGCGCTATGATACAGTAATCTGATGTAATGCAGTAGAAAAACGGAGAGGGAGGACAGAGAGCAGCCACAGTCTAGACATCCTTGTGGGTAGTCTGTTTGATTGGTGGAGGGAGAAGTTGCTCTCCATGATTGTTCATGGCCCTCCTATCTCTTCAGTTTGGACAGTTAATGGTTAAACAGTGGTGAATGGTTCATACATGATTCAGTAGTTCATTCAGAAGCGAAGGAGGTAGAATTAGGAAAGAAACCAAGATTAAAAATGAACTGGAACGTGACAGTCTGCAGAGGACATATTAAGCAAAATGGCAATCACTTTCCAGCCAATCCCCACCAACTGTACTTATGAAATTCATTTAGAGATGAGGACCTCTTGTAGATGAACAGGATTATGGGAGCACTGCTTCATTTTGCCATGCACAACAGACTGACAAGGGCAATAATAATGTGGTTTGTTACAGCGGACTCTTATCAGCTGAATTTAATCTCAGTCCACAGGAATTACATTCAGGGACCAATTCAAATATACCGTTAGACAATATAATCCATATCCATAGCCTTACAAATCCCTCGGTGCATTAATTCATCCCATACAGTCCACAAGATTAATAGTAGGCTGAGGCGAGATCTGATAAAGCCAGCAGAATTCATTGTCCCACTGGCCACCAGCACAGAGGCTAATTTGTATGGCACTCAATAGAAGCGCACAATGGTCATTGTTAAGACTGATCAAATTTCATAGACGCTAGTGCTATGATTAGCTTGAGGAGCAAGTGTGCTCACTGATCTAAAACCCAGTAAGAGCATTAATTCCTGTAGGCACTTGATGCGGAGAGACTGAGGGATCGTTCCAGTGCTGAGGGCGGTATAGGCACATCTGTGTGAAGCACAGGGTGGAATACACCAGTGGATAGCCAGGTGGAAGACTGTTACTTAGCCAATAGCAATCAATTACAGGATACGCCAGTTGGTATCTTATCATGGATTAATTAAATCGCATCCTTGCAAGGCATCTTTACAGCATGAAGAAGTGCAACCACTTTGATATATTCATTTTCCCATCACCACTTATTATTCACAATCGAAACTAGCCTTCAAACGTGGAACAACTCAAAGGCTCCCTTGTGTACAGCATCATGCAGATGGTCCATTTCTTGTACTCCAGTATTGGACGTCCTGTTGCCCAAACTAGGCTACTGTGATCTTTGTCGATGCAAAATAAAGGGTAAACTCGCAAGCTACGTTGAACTGGAAGTATTGAGAGGAAGCGCTTTGGATAGGGCTCATGGAAGGGAAATATCATAGATAAAGGTGAGGCTGTTTGTGCTTTAAAATGCAACTGCCTTACATTACCATAACATGCCAATAAATCTGACGTTCCCTGCTAGCTTGTCACCCAACTAAGCTAGCGCGAATTAACGCAACAGTGTCACATGATACCATGAAAGTAGTTTAAATGCATGGTATGTAATTTCGGGTACTAGGGGTCTCACAATTATAACAATACCAAAATACGGAGTTGCCGATGAAAATGAATAATCGTACTCCATCCATCCCCAAGTCATACAAACAATATTAAACGATAAGGAGGCTAGCTAGCTATTTTGAGGCGGAAATGTTACATATTGTGCCTTTTTAGATAAAAACAGATCTTGATCTTTGATCTTTTCCCATAGATTTATCTCTACTTCAGATTTGCGATTACATTTTTAATTAACCTGTTTAAAATTTCAAAATGCCTTATGACTACATAAAATTATGGAGAAAAGAGAAAATATATTTATTTTGATTATTTTGAAGCAGACTCCATCCCCATTGACTCGGCCATTTCCAGACTACTTTGCAGCGTACAACTTCACACCTCTGTTACACGTCTCCGATAGCTTCACGCAGACTTGCAATTGCAATTCTCACAGTTTCTGCCTGGGTCTGTGGGTTATTTCCACCAGTACAAGACCAGATGTAATACACCCCCACATCACACTGACTGAAAACAGTGTGTTTCGACGAGTCTCAGTAGAGAGTGTTTGTCACGGAAGTAGGAAGGCGGTGCAAGTCAAAGTTACTGGGAAGGTTATGAACATATGTGCTTCTGGGTCATGGTGGAGTGTTTAACCCTCTGCCCTTTCTTCACTGTTTCTCTCACACAAACACTCTATCTCTCTGATTCAGAAGCTTTCATAACCCTTTCAGCCTGCTCGCACTTTGCCTTATCTACTGATCCTCTGTAGCGATGAAGTTGAGATTGGAGGACACTCCTAAAGCACTGTCAGTAAATCATTTATTTATCAGTGAGCTTTATGACATGTAGTTTGTTGTATATGTGACTAAAGAGGGAATTGTTGCTATTCCTGTACATGTAAATGATATGGCTGCAGTGATATACCGACAAGAGAAGGAAAAGGTAGGACGTTATTGTTTAACATGGTGTGAATGATTGGACCTATGGTATATAGAGGTTTCAAAATAAAACAGCTGTTTATATGTATCACTTTCTTAGGCCCTTTGAAGAGTTTGTTTTGAAATGCTATGAAGCACTATACAAAATGAGGACGAGTTCTAGTGTTTCAGCTGTGCAAAGCAAGCCAAAATGAGTCTAAAATATCTGTTACGAAGCATGAAAATGTATACATATACACGCTTTCTCTGTCAGCCACTCCACTTTTAGATAAACAGAAAGCATCCCCTTAAGGAAAAGCAGCAGATGAACTGTTTGTGAGGTAGTTCAAAGGCAAAAAACAATCCCACATTCAGACCACGCTACATAGTAGCGGGGAAAGAAATGCATTCAACTTGGAGGAGAAAAGAAAGAAAAAAGATCTGCTGTAAAGCTATAAAATACAATTCATCTTGTCGCGGTCCCTGCGAGGAGCGTGTAATCGCAATGACACACTGGTGTAATCCATTTAAAACACTTTGGCTCGGGCCTAGGCTGCTCTGACTTCCTCTGCAGGCTTGTGCCATCATCTTCATTTCAGATACGTTTCAGTGACTGCCTGCAATTAGTGAAAATGTGTAAGCTGCCTTGTCGTCCACCTGCTCAGGCTGCCGGGCGAGCATCTTGTCCTGGATGCATTACATGACTGGCAAGAGCGTGAAAGCAGGAAAAAAAAAAAGGAACACCAAAAGATAATAACCCGCTTGTCTCAGGCAGAGGTGAAGTGCAAGCCTATTCGCTTGTCCACAGACGTGTAATCTGTCTCGAGAGGTGCTCTCTCTTCTGGTGCCTGTTCATTTCGACTTTTCTGAGGCAGGGTAGACCCACCCAACATGACTAGGCAATGAGCTTAGAGTAATGGTGTCACCGGAGCGCTGAATCTCATTGAGAGTTGCTTGAGCAAACATTATCTCACACTGAACCGTTGCAAGGGTGTCTGGAGGGAAGGCTCCGGTGAGTTATTACACAGTGAGTTTTAATCTTACAGGAGGAAATACACTGTTGCCTTTTAATGCAGGGGGACCAGAGGGCGACCTGGGTCCATTCTGTATGTGCTTCTCTGTGCAGGACTGAGGCTAATTGAACTAATTACGCACTCAGGGGTACCAAATTAAACATCTTGTTGGCATTAAACTGTGGATGATTTATACTCACCTATAAACTCTGCCCAGGACTGCTGCCCACCACTACTGTGTTTATGCATCGTTGGTTTAATTATGACTATTTGTTAATGGGCATACTAAGAGGGCTGGAGTATTAAAAAATATTCAGTGTGACGAAGAATGAGAGGAATGATAAATAGGGGTTTCACTTCAGCAGTGATTCTCATGAACAGCCTCTAATGGACCTCCCAAAAGGCAGCGCTGGGGCTCCAGCTAATTATCATTTTCATTGGCAATTACTCTGACAGTTTTTTTGATTAATCATTAGTCTTCAATATCAGAAAAAGCGGCATATGCCAATCACTATTCTTCCAGAGCTCTAAGTGATTACTTGAAATTGTTTTTAAACCTTAAAAATTAAATGAGGACGGGATTGCAATTCTTATGGTGCAATTTATTACAGTCTATAAGGTGCAACCCCATTAAATATATGTGTGTCAATGTGAGAAAACTCTTTTTGCGTAGCCATATCAGTATAAATAAAGGTACCCTGTCGCCTTCGTGCCTGCCAGTAGCGCTATGGAGCTATGTGTTTATGGCCGCTTCCCCGATTTGATTCATCTCATGCAAACACACGTGTGATGCACAACACACCACTGCCAACGGTTTCACACCATTCCACTGATCTACAGGTGAAGAGACGCGGCGCAGTGCTAGCCAAGGCGGTGCCAAAGATGACTGCTCGCAAGTAAACACGGTTGAAAACAATGCTGGTTTTCAAATGTTCAAAAAGTTGGCATTTGCAAATGTTACCGGAGGATTTCGTGCATCCGACACCTTTGTTAGGCCTCCAAGAGACACATAATGTGTTTTGGTGAGTAAATGTAAACAGAAACATTGTTTACCAAAAAACCCATGTGGCACCTTCAAGTTGCAAGT
This sequence comes from Pagrus major, assembly GCF_040436345.1. Taxonomy (NCBI): domain Eukaryota; kingdom Metazoa; phylum Chordata; class Actinopteri; order Spariformes; family Sparidae; genus Pagrus; species Pagrus major. The sequence goes on along the minus strand of NC_133224.1, from coordinate 23,952,936 downwards.
TGCTGTTTTCTAGCCAATAGTCCAAAACCCAAAAATACATACACAAAAAAGCTGTAAATATTCACATTCGCAAAGCTGAAACAAGCAATCACTTGGCATCTCTGATGATGATTTATTTATTCATTCTCAAAATTGTTGTCAAATATCTGTTAATTGCATCACCGTGTGCAGAAGTATCAAGGCTAGATAAGACAGCTCAATGCACGAACCACTGCGAACTTGCCTGAACTATATGAATGAAACTGAGTGTGAGAAGCCATGCATGAGGGGATGTGCAGCCGCTGGATTATCTTCACACCTATTAGAGCATGGAGCTAATGGTGTCAGGCAGTGGGGACCACCAGACAGATGTTTTTTTTTTTTTGTAATGAGGATATCAAACTTCAATTATTGAAAAATAAGAATCTTGCAACCATTTTGAGTCCTGCACTCAAAATCACTTGCTTCAGTCCGGACATATCAGCAACTCGCCTATCTGGAAGTCAGGGTAGGCCATAATGTGCCAGGTCTTCTCAAAAGAAATTGCTCTTATCTTGCAAGCAATAATGTAAACTCTTTTCCTCTCTGAGCATATCGCATTCCCCAAGTCAACAGTTCAATCTCGCCTTCCTCGCCCACTTCTCTCCGAGCAGCAGATGCCATTACTTTTCTTGCCCCCACCTCTCATTCTCCTCACCCACCTTCATTCTGGGCCCCACTAGATGGATCGGCTCTCCCTCAATCCATGCTTCCTCTGCGCCTCCTCAGACGGGGAGATTGATTTGTCTACAGGACGCCTCTGACCTTTTGATATGATCCGATAACGGACGCACGGCCCTAACCGAATTAGGCAATCAAAGGGGAGGCACATTAGGAGTGAGATGAGGTGTTTCCCTTTCCCTCGTAGCATACCTCTGCCTTTTTCCATGATGGTTAGATCCACTGTCCATCTCCTGCCCAACCCCATCAGACGCCCAGGGGAAAATAAAAGATGTGTTTTCAAATTGCACTTTGCCTAAAGGCTCTTTGAGCCAAATTTAATTTTCACCTTACATTGATTTTCCCCTTACTCCCAACTCAATGGATCCTAATGTTATCTATGGTGTATTTCTGTGCTATGCAGGCATACAGGGAGACTTTGGACTACTGCATGTCAGAAGACGTTGTGTACAATATGTCTTCCTCATAGTGTCAGGGGAGGAGAATGATTGAGAAACTGCCCTTTTCTTTGTGTCAGTTCTTTTTTTGTCTTTTCTGTCATCTAGAATTTTCCCAAAATGATCTTCTGGGTACTGAACCAGTAGAAAAAAGTGTATTAAAGTATCTGCCACTCTTGATTTTCTTAAACCAATAAAGTCCAGATGTAGCGGATTAAAACAGCAGACTTGAACACATTCTGTTTGTGAAATGCAAAGACGCTTTTTTTTTTCTAAATATACACCTAGCAACAAGGGATGGGATGCCTCATATTATGAGTAGCTTCTTACAATTATGTTGCCGTGAGTCTGGGCTTGCTCCTGTTAGAGGTCTTCATGTGTCCTAAACCTAACCCTATCCCAAACCCTTGGCCTCAAGATCCGACCTAAAATCCACGTTTCTTACAGTCAGGCAAAGGTTGGATGATAATAAAATAGCAATGCTAGCATCAGCAGCCGTGGCAACGGATGAGCAATCGTTATTTTATAGTTCATGACGAACAGACAAAACTGCAAAGCTGGTCGTGTTTGTTATAAATCACAGTGACAGCAACAGAACTTTTAAGGTAAAAAACGGAGGCACATGGGCACGGTGTTCTCCAAGGCGTGACTGGTCCTCCAGTTTACGATCTAAAGAAGACCAAGTGTTGGTCAAAACTGTGTAAGTGTTTTCCTTTTGTTACTTTTTTTATTTTAAACTAAAAAAGGCTTTTTAACATCATTGGCTCGGTGCGAGTGCGCCTCAAGCAAGCCCATGTGCCTCCTCTTTCTACGTTGATCAGTTTGACTTCAAGAGCACCTTGCATTCACCTGGAGTTAACCAATTTGTAACCAAGAGCCCCTGTTATAGTTTCTTTTTGCTTAAGGGAACTGAAATAGCGAGTGGGTTAGCCATGCTGTTTCAATCAGCATGGATGTACTTCACCAACTTTCTTGGCATGGTGGATTACATGCCTCAGGACTACGAATGTTACAATAGGCAGGACAAGGTGTTTTGTTTTGACAACTGAATCAATGTTAACATGTAGCTGTAAAGATCTGTGCAAACCACGGTTGCAAGTTCCAGATTTTTAAAAAAGACTTCGATTCCACGTTGAACATTTCAAGGTCTTTCCAGATCTGTGAAGACCTCCAGTCCAGGTTAATAATCAAGAAGCTCTGCATTCTCTGACTAGTATTTCACAGGCCTGTCTCTGCATGATTTTTCCGGAAGTACTTGTTTTAGCTTTTATTGCACGCTTGATTTTTGTGGGAATTAGGGAATTAGAAATAGGGAATAAGCAGGGACATTCAAATTGGGTTAAGTAAATCCAGCTCTATTCATAAAGCCTTAATAATTAATTACATGTAAGAACCTCGACCAGCTTCAGTATAGCTATGACGTGATTCACATCATTATGAACACCACATCATGATGTGAAAACCGGAAAAACGTGATGACAACCCATAAATTGTCTCATCAGAAAAGACAACGCTTCAGCCTCTGACTGTTTTGATATTTTTTTTTAGAACCACTGTGGTGTCAGGGATGAGTGAATTTCCTCAGCAGCCCACCTAAAAAAACAAAAAAAAAAGTTGACAAGCCTGACAGAAGAGAGGATAGGTTTTGACAGATCCCAGCCTTCTTTCATTGGAACACATTGAAGGGGAAAACAAAGGGAGGAAGAGGAGGATGAGGGAAGGGGGTTGGCTTCAAAGTGGGCGACGGAGCTGCGGAGCCAACAAATGGTGTGAAAACACACATCGACTTGCACGGATACACATGAGACCCGGTATCACAAGCCACGACACATAACTGGGCTTGCGCATTAACAGAGGGAAGGGTGTTTGTATGTGAAGGGAGAAGGGAGGGGAGCATGAAGAGATGCAGCCCCCGCTCCTTTGGCAAGTCGGCACTCCTCGGTACCATTTGTTTGTCATCTTTAACTGGCAGAGAGCTAAGGAAGCCAGGTCTTACATAAACCCTACCCAGTATGGCTCTGTGCTGGGGAACTGATCCCTCCCAAAACCCTCATTGTTATTCTCTCATGATGCCGAGGGATCTGCCGAGCACCCACAGCCAAACCTACAGCAGGGCTGAGTGGGAGCTGTGTTTACATGTGTGCTCTGTCAGGGGACTGAGCTCACTGCACACATAGGATTACACATGGAAGACAACTTCCTAAGCTTGTGCTGTTCAAATTTTCTTCATATTATCACCACATGATCTGCTCTTTTTTTGTGTTTGACTTTTTTATTTTTATTTCCGCATCTCTGTTCTGTCATTTTCTGTTTCTTCCTGTTCATTAATCTGTCCAGGTCTGTTATACTGCACATTTTATGCAATCATAACCCTTTAAAAGACTCCACGAGACAGGTCTTCTTTGTCAAATTGAATTTCCTCTCTGTAGAATAACTCCCTTATCACCAACTGCGAGATATTCATCAAGGGAAGGGGGAGGATGGGGGGGATATCGAAATGTACAATATAATAGACTTTAGCACACTTCCAGGGGTGTCATATGTGTGGAAATTACAGCATATCGCCCAGCCTTAGAGCCTGTCAGGGGTTTTGATTTAAATGTCCGAGGCGGGGCTTGATCAAAAAGTGTCCTCTTTCAGCCTGATCAAAGACAATGAGGCCTCTGGGTCTTGTGAAATCCATGCTGCGCACTCTTAACCCCAGTATTTACAGTAGAGAGCTCGGATCCATTCAATGAAATATGCATAAAGCATTAATCGCCTCATCTCTTTCGATCATCTCCGTCAGTTATGCACAATAATTTTCTCATTTTCTTTGGGAAAGCCACATGTGGATTTTAAATGTCTGTGTAGTCGAGTTTGGACGTAGGATTCAGAGAATCTCTACATTTACTGTGCCACTGCATATATTTTCAAATGACAGTGAGACTGTACTTTAGCTGGATGGGAAATACTATTAATAAATGATATGCTGTGGATACTAGCCTCCCTGATCCTACCACTATAGTTGGACTGTTTCATATTCGATATGAAGAAATCCTTTTTTTTAATCTTGTGGGATGCTTTGATAAAACCAACTAACTTTTTTAAAACTAAACCCTTCTTAAAGTCAAGTTTTAAAACTTGTGTAATACCCTCACAGTCCAACTTGTTTGCTCTTTTCTTCTCAGCAAAACAAAACTGTGGTGCCCATCATGGCGTGGAAAGGAAACTTCGTTCAAAGTGACCTCCAAGCGACTGCTGGAATGGCTTTAAGGTGCGAATATAAACATAATAGTGTGAAACTAAAGCTTCTGGGGGAACGGAGATTGCTGCATCCGCAGGTAAAACTAAGCCAAGGCTTCATCAAAATATTCTTGTGAGGAACGTTTTTGCCAGCCTTTCTTTTTTCTCATTACTGACCTGAAAGGATGGTAAGACAGAAAGCTTTGCATCACTGTTTAAAAAAGAGATGGGAAAGTGTCTGGAATTATAAACATGCCTGGGATGAAAAGCGAGAGAATGAATGTTATCTTGAGGTCAGAGGCGGCTGATCTGACAAAGAATACAACAAACTGCCACTCGAGTTCACTTTCCTCCTCTGCTCTTTCTTTTTTGTTGTGGTTTTTTTTTTCAAACACTTTGATTCGCTCTACCCTTTCCCATGGTGGAAGTCCCTTGGATAGCAACCGAGTAGGTCTAATTGATTTCTCTTGTTCATGTCGGTTAGAGGCAGCAGCATCGAGCTGTGCAGAGTACCCTGGCTCCAGCTTGCCTGCATTATTCCTTTCTGTTTTCTTCCTTGGCTCCATATCCCCGTAGACTATATTGCCAATATTCAACATTCCAGTAACCTCTGAAATCTTGCAGGGCATGGGGATATTTATGGAGATAAAATAGCCACACCATGTGTCTTAGAAAAAGGTCAGGATGTGAGATCATGCTGTCATTTTGCTCTTTAAAAAGCAGACATGGTCATCATTATCTATGCTAGCACCTATAGGATCAAATATGAAACTACTAGCTAGCTGTGCTAACATGCAAAGGGTGGAAACCATGACTGCCTGTACAGCCTACTGCAATCCGATGTAGCAGCACTGCAATAAATGCTACAGCACTTTTCTACCTAATAAATATTCATATTTCTCTGAGTGGGTCATATAGCTTTTAATTCACCTTTATAAATACTTAAAAGCAGCAGAAAGTGTTGCAGTAGAAGAGGATTGCCTTCTTATATGCGGATGTTCATGATACAGTGTCCAGCCCATTGTACATAGTTAATAGTTCAGGCAGGGATTCTGATTGAATCTCCTCTTGTCTTTGCCTTTTGTCAGTTTCTATCAGTTCCGTGAGTTCCTGTCATGTTAGAGCAGAGAGAAAGCAACGTTGTTGAAACTCAGCTGCACAATACAGACGCAGGTTTTCTTTAGGCAATAAAGATACAGTGAGCCGAGCAGAGATGGGAAACATCCGCCACAGATTTCCTTGTTAAGATGAAGTCCAAATCATAGATTGTTGGGTTAGAACTCCTGCTACCGTGAGAGAGAAATGACGTAATGGGAAATAATGTCCTTCTGAAGAGCACAGACGTGGGTTTGGTGACTTTGTCATGGGTTCAAGGTAAAGACAGCCAATAAAATGCACTCATTAGATACCACTTCACCAACATCCATGGTGTGGCTTCATTCAAATGTCACAGCAACATATTCAAATTGTAGAGGATTTCATTTGTATAGGTTAAATATCATCCCATTTGCCTTGCAGCTTTACTTCGGATACTGTGCAGTTATAAAACTGACAGCAATTTGAACCAAACCACCACCAATTGTGAAATGTTTTGACACTTTCTCACCGGTGAAATTCTCCTACTGCTTCGCCAGCGATGCAAGAAAGGCCAACCAAGAAAACCTTGTTGACTTTTCACGAGGAGACAATATGTTCTAGATCAAATGATATGATCAAACTGACATCATATTTGCTCGCAGACATGTGCTGTACAGTTATACGGCTGCTGAGGTCTGAGGTTAGCTGTCCGTTCACAGAGGATTATTCTTGCAGTTCTTGCGATCTGTATTTTCATCCAGATATCTAAATATGTTATTCTGATAGAGAAAACAAGAGAAGCAAAAAGATAAGTTGACCTGGATACACACCCATATTGTATTGTATCACTTTAAAGAATTAATACGTAGCTTTTGAATGAAGAAAGAACACCATCTTTCTCTTACAAAATCAATGTTTACTCGTACACATAGCTCAGCCTCTGGTGGCTAATGTTAACTGACACTAACTTTGGCCTGATATCAATACAGAGCCAGTTCACTGACTTTAATGCTCCTGTCAGGTGTATGTGATATCAGTGTCGATGTTACTATAGTATCACTATTTATGTTGTTCCAGAACCATCATTGAAACTGACCAGTCACACTGTAGGCAACAAAAATACTTGGTTAGGTTTGGAAAAATACACCCTTTCACAACACTAAACCTATGTTTGAAAGGATAACTTCTCCTACGTGCCTACTTTTAAAGTCTTCTTCTGAATGATCAGTTTCAATGATGGTCCTGTAGGATTATTATTTATGATGTTTCAGGAACAATACCAAAATGGTAATATCAGATTCATTCACACTCTTCTCATAATCATGTAACTGCCAATTGGGGGCATGGTTTACCAAAAGTTGCATAGTCTGTCTTTAAACTGCTAGTGAAAAAAAACATCCTGTTATAAACCCTTTTCTGACATGCACAGTTCAATGAGCACCTTTGAAAACTCCCCAGTCTGTCAGGGATAATAGCAAAATGCTTCTCTTTCAGCCAAAAATAGACAAAAATGAAAACATTTATTCCAATATATGCCATGCAAACTAGATTCAGCTTGCGATATCAACACAATCTCAAATTATATCAACTTGCATACATCCATCATGGCTTACTGTTGATTCATCTCTTACCCTTATCATCTTGAGAGAGTAAATATCAGTTGTACTCAGACGAGGCTTGTTGCAGTGTTGATACTCAGCCATCAGGTGACACAAAGTGATAACCTGTAGTTTTTATAATCATCTGATAATGTGTGAGCAGAGTAAAAAAATGAGGAAAAAACTTTCTTAATTGGATAACAAGAGACTGTGAAGCCCGCAATAGTTCACCTTCCTACTGTACGACATACATCAGGCCTAATAGCGCTGATGTCTCCGGCAGAAGGCAAAAGTTGTTGTTTAGCAACTTAATGAGCATCTGATTTATGACTGGAACCATGTGCCCGATAAATAAACAGCACAGGTGAGAGGGTTTCATCTCCAAAGCATTTTCCAACCATCAACTAAGAAAAACAACATTACATGTAAGAGTGTGCTTGAGTGCATGGCCCTGTGTATAAATATGTGTCTGCGTGCGTATGTTTGGCATTGAAGTGCATTTAATTAATCATTAATCTCTTGCTTTACACAATAATGTGCATGGAATGGCTTAGCATCCATCCCATTCCGAATCTCCAAACATCTAGTTTCTGTGTTGAAACATATTCAAGGAACACACCCCTGACACACACCTGCGCTACGACACGTGACTGGTTACATCTACGGCTATGTGATGCGCATGCTTGTTTGGTCCTGTCATACCACTCTTAGATTCAGAATCAGATGGTATCCTGTGCCACGCCGCCAAGGGAGTCTTGGCTGCATGGGATGAGAAAGAGATGGCAAACTTTGGCAGCTAATGCATCAGCTCGCACAAAATGAAGCCCGCCTCATCCAAGAGCATTAAGATGTGGATAAATAAATAAAACATTGCCACCATCAGAAGAGAGGCAATGTGACAGCGGGATGGTTTTTTTTCTCCTGCTTTCATGTTGGCAGGCGCAGACATTTTATTTTGGGATGAATCAAAATTTCCTGAAAACGCCTGCGTCAGGTGTATCTAATTATCTGACAGCGCATCCTCATTATAGAGTGGCCCCTGGGAGCCGGCTACTCGGCTTGCCGAGCCTTGGACCGCAATCAAGGTGTTCCTCACAGTAAAAACACTGGGATAATATATCCACTGCTCTTCTATATTTGTCCTGCTTACCCCTTTTTTTTCGGAGAATTGGGAAATATTTGCTCTCCTCTAACACTGTGCACCCCCGTCTTCCCTCTGAGTCATTACATGTATGCTAATAGAGAGGCTGGGATAAATTATATGCAGTGTGCGACATCCAACAAACATGTATCTATACAGTAAGACTTACTGAGAAATATGCGATGCAGAAGAAAAAAAAAGAGCTATAAATTTATTAGCAGCTGTTTTGACAGGCCCTCGCCATCTCCGCCATGCCCCGATTATGTCACCTGGATGAAGTTTATAAACCATAATTACAGCTTACTGCTGCTCCTCTCCAGGGAGGTGCAGCAGGCAGCAGTAAAGTGGGTGTGTTGTTAACACAGTCTCACTAGTGCAACCTATGTTCAGGCATAATTAATAAGAGAATAAGATTTACAGCAAAAAAAATTCAGCCATCTCACTGGCACCGCGTGGCCATGGCTCTTGGGGCGGGGGGGTCCACTGTGAAGTAGCTTGTGCAAACTGTGAACAAGCAGACCTGTCCTCCCTGCTTACTACTTCTAGCCGTTGCTCAAATCCCATCCAGCAGTGATTGATGCGGGCCCTGGCGAGTAGTTTTGGGAGTATCACTCAAAGGGAAGACGGGAAAGAAAATTGCAGAATGTTGCCAGTTTATAAAATTGGAGCGCTGCTGGGTAACGGACGGCGGGGGACGGTCTTACCTGGGACTAATCCTTGAAAGCTTCACGAGACATTCACCGCCTGACAGCAAATGATTCAAATCCACTTCTCGTCTCCAAACTGTCTCAGCACATGGGGATAACTAGCCAAGAGGACTGCTGTATTTCAACATTTCATCATGTTGCAATTTATTGTGCAAGCAATAGTGCTTTGAAAGAGGAGGAGGAGGATGTGTGTTTGTCTCCCATTGGTGTTTCTGTTGGATTTGTTTATTTTCATATTTGGATGATGTCCACAGTGCCTCTGTATTCCTTAGTGTTTTGCAATTTTAAGCAAGAAACAAAGATAGATAGATAGATAGATAGATAGATAGATAGATAGATAGATAGATAGATTAAAATGGTGCCAAATGAGCTCAGCATAAGCAAATCTCTAACCCCAGGGCAACATTAGTGAAGCAATACTAAATCCAGCCTTAATCACAGTTCAAATAGGAAACTCCCATCTCAGTAACATTGATGGCACAGCACCAAACAACTTCATATTGAAACACAATGATTACCATAACCAAAAACCAGCTAAAGTACATCATTGAGCCATTTCGGGGGGGTGAAATTCCTCCTGCCCTCATGTCACAGCTTCCTGTCCCTGTCTGCTTCCCATTTAGCTCTTTTTTTTCTTTTTCTTTTTTTTCTTTTTGTAATGCAACAGTAGCCTATCTCTTGCAGCGCCTCATGACTGGCAGACCGTAATGCTATTACCTCTCCTCAATGGTCATGCTCACTTAGCCCTCTGTCACTCTACACTAGCCGGGCAAGACACATCTCTCTGGCTCTGTGAGCTGTCCTTGCCCTCATTTGCGATTGCTTCTCCTCGGCTTGGCTTGCTACAAGACACCGAGGCGCACAAACTTTTCAGTTCATTATCTTGCCTTTTTAGAGGCTTTTTCCACTTCTGTTTTTTTTTCTCTCTCTCTCTCCCTCTCTCTGGGCTGCAAAGTGTGACTGCAAATCACGGGTAATTGGCTATATATGAATCACTTGTCAGTAGTAGTCTGACAAATACTCTTTAACACAGAGAAAGCCGTTGTATAAATCATGGAATTTTCTAACTTCCAAATATAGCTGGCAGCGATGGAGGGGGGTAAAAAAAAAAAAAAAAAAAAAAAGACATGGGCCTCTGCTGACACGCTACTGCGCATGATCCGCTGTCAATCACCAGTCAAATCTCACATCAAAGCCTGTCAGATAAGAGCAGCAAAACGGGTAAACTGGGTGAGTCACAGCCCACCCACCGTCTACATCACCTGAGTCAGGAGCCCTTGGGCACGCACGCACACACACGCGCACGCACACGCTCACCCGCGCGCACACATCCATCCAAAGACAGAAAGCCCCCCCCTCCCCCTCCCTCCTCTGTTTCGGGACCAAACATTTAACCAAACTTTCCTGCAACTGACACGCACAATATCCGAGGATGTGAAATGGCAGCGTGCGTGCTTGTGCATCCTTGAAAGAGAAGGCGCCGTTTGGAAAGGGGACGGCTCTGCGCTGTGAGCACAGTGTGTGTTATAAATGACGGCGATAAAAAAGAAGAGGGAAAAAAAGAAATATCTAAATATCTCGCCACCATCTGGAGCGTAACGGCGAGCAGCAGACCGCCGCTACATTATCCATAACGCAGCTTGAAGATATGCAGAAATATGCGCCCTGGGCACCTACTCACATCGCGGCACGACACATAACTTGGAGTGGACACCAAGCCAGCACTTAATTTCCACACACAGACACATGAGCTGCTTTCAAAAACTGCAATTCACAGAAGAAGCAGATAGAAGAGGCAGGAAAAAGAAAAAAGTCTATACTACTTACTATGCACACAGGCGGTTGAATGCAAAGCCCCGGTAACTGCAAATAAAAATAGAAGAATGGGAGATGAAGTATACGCTTATTTTCTTTCTTTATTATCTCCACATGAATAAAAGTCAGTGTGGTAAACAGATGCATGCATTCAAAAAAACCGTGAGGCTGTCTGGGTATCAAAATGTCCACTCACCGGGGCTGTCCGAATAAATTCCTGAGGAAATTCCAGAGGAGTCCCTTCTTTCTTCCCTCAAAGTCAGAAAACAGCAATGCTTTTTTTCTTATTCCAAAAACAGGCCCCCTTTGGTTGAACTGAAAGAGAGAAGAGACCAAACAGCCACAACAAATTCCATTAGAACCGGGAGAGTCCCCCCGCCCCACCACCAACACCACCACCACCACCCAAAAAGTGTTGACATAACATCTGTGAAGAAGCAGCAAACACAAAAAAAAAAAAAAAAAAAAAAAGGCAACTCGTAATAAATAGTCGGAATGGACAGATGGTACCTGCTCTCTTTATCACTGTCGACAAAGACAATGAGAGCGGCAATAAGACGGGCAGGAAAACTGAGAGAGAGCGGAGCTTTTCTTAGGAAACGCAGCCCCAGCGTGCTGTCAGATTACACCAGCACACTCTCACTCTCTCTCTCACACACACACACACATACACACACATACACACTCACAGCTCCCGGCGACGGCTGGAGAGAGAGGGGAGGAGAGCGGAGACGGCAGGGATGCTGCGCTCGGTGCTGCACTTCACAGTCCAGCCGCTTGATGGCCGGAGAGAGGAGCGGCTCACACCGGCATGTCTCCCTTCATCCCGCTTTAACAAACAAACTGTCCTTCAGTGGGGTGATGAAGGCCGACATGCTCATTATGACAATTTAAACAATCGTAATATTGGTGTTATAAACATCTGCAATGGCTGCAGTTGTCACCATCGTCATGTATTATTGCCTGCACCTGGCAGCTTGAACGCTGATAACTCTAAATGGCAGCTTAATTACAGCTTAACGTCTCTGCAGCCTAAATCACACTGTGGTGGAATGTAATTAATTACATTTATTCAGGTTTTCCAAATTTAAAGTACTTGTACTTTATTAAGTATTTCTTTGTACGTTTTTCTTTTCTTTTTTGACTTTATGTTACCTGACTAAATGTATTTGAAGGCTTTAGTTTCTTTACAGTTTACAAAACTTACTAACTGATGTACAACAATAGTTTCAATGGCTTATATAAGCCAATTAAGGGACTGCCTTTTCTTTTCTTTGTTTTGTTTTGACTTGATTCACCCCTCAGTGATCTTGAGTATAAATAAAAGTTTATTGATTTATTGCAAATATGTGAAAGTACAGGGGGCGGCTGTAGCTCATGAGAAAGAGCGGGTTGTCTCGCAATTGGAAGGTCGCTGGTTCGAAGCCCCCGCTCACTCTCCTGGCATGGCAGCCTCCGCCATCAGTGTGTGAATGGGTGAATGTGACAAGTGTTGTAAAGCACTTTGGGCGGTGAGTAGACTGGAAAAGTGCTATACAAATGCATATAGTTAAATGAAACTAGCTGCTGCTAAATGTAGCTGCCATTAGCTAGTGTGTTCATTTAGCCATTTAGCTGGTGGTCTCATTAGCTTACTCTACTCAACTGGGACGCGTAGCACTGGGGAAGTGTTGGCTTTTACACCACTAGCACAGGAGCTTTGGAATGCAGTACAGAGGCGATTTACAGCAGCTGCAACCAGGACTCTGACTCATTTGGATGAAGACACTGCAGGCAGGGACAGTGTTAATGACCATTTGAAATATCTATACGTCCCGCGTATTGTTGTCTGTAATGATTTAACTCTTTCCTGTAATGTTTTTTCATTGTGGCTTGTGTCGGTTGTGAGTTGAGGTCAGCGATGTGGGATGTTTTGATTCCTATATTGTGACATTGTGCGAATTAGTGTGATTTCACAGTTCGAGGGCTTTGTGTTCTTCAATGCTATTTGTGTAGTTGTTTTATAGTACATGTGATAATATTTCATACTGGTTTGAAAATCTGAAGCCTCCTCACAAAAAGTGAAATTCTGGTTTGGGAGTTCACAAGAGGCAAAACTTTATGCAGTATAAGCATTTTTCACAGAGGACGTTTTGGACATGCACAGCAGGGAAAGTGCAGGTGTAAATAAAATGTAAAAAGAAAAATTGGCTGAATTCCATTTAGCTGCATGAGTTTCAGGGTCCTGCGATTGTGCATGCTGGCTCACTGTCACACGTGTACAGAATAGAAATAATTTAATGTAACCGGTAACATCTGCACTTTTCCTACCATAACAAGTCATAATATCTGCTGTGAAAAAGGCCTGTTGTGTTGGGATACGACAATGCTTTTTATCACTTATATTATGTTCCATATGCTTCTAATGTGAGTGTTCACTACAGAGTATAGGGACATGAATAGAAGATATTTAATGTGGAGAATAAACTGTTCTAATAGACTTTAAGTTTGTAAATTAGTCTATTCCATCAGTTCAATGTACAGTAATTTACAATACACAAGGGAATAATTGGACCTGTTTCTTTTAATGTAGTTACAGTAGAAAAGCGGTGGTATGTTTTTAAGCGTTCATCATAGAATCGACCGTGACTGATGCCCCTTTTAGTCACATTTTGAAGGATTAAATTAATAACCTTATTTCTTCACGGATAAAAAAAAATGTTTGTCGGGGGCTATTTTTTTCTGAGGTGTTGGGAATAAGATGCACTTAGAGATGTGATGTTAGGGTGAGAAGAGTTAAAGAGAGGTTGTGCAAGCTGCAAATTGAAGAGAGGAAAATATTCAATATTCTAGGATGGAAACAGTTTTAACAGCACAGAGTGCAGACGATTATAAAGACATGGGTTCTCTATCATATGTGCATGGTAACATGCATGGTAGCCCCCCCAGTCACAAAAAGGGATCTTTAGCAGCTGATTGGGCCACTAACAGGCACTAACCAAACTATTTATAAGGCAGTGTGTTGGAGTCCTTCTGAGAAACTCCATCATCTAACATGGACTAGAAAGGCAAAGTCCCCCCCATGGGACCTTATTTGGGGGAAAAAATTGGAGAGTCATCAATGGGGAGATACAAAGACATTTATGATCCTGTATCCGCTCATTGTCTTGTTCAATAAACATCAACAACACCAACATGGCCCTCATGTTGGCACAGAAAAAAATATTAAAAAAGGTAAAAATCACAATAAATCTGGTTATATTCACAACTGCCTTTGCCTCTCTATGGACTGGTCTTTGTACATATTCCATCAAAAGCATGCCTGATTAAGCCAGCCAAGTCATTTATTTTTATCATCATTTTAGTTGACTGTGGATGGAAAATACATTAATTCATGATTTATTTTTTTATAGATCAAAAAACAGATCTAAGTAATTTGTTGCATTTTAATTTTTTAATGAACTATATTGAGTTTTGCTCTAGACTTGTGGCATACCTATGTCTAATGCCTGGCATTTTGTTGCTTCAACCCTCATAAGTTCTATAAAGCTACCAGCAGTGTCATGGAGCCTTTGTGTGTTTGCCCATTGGTGGTCTGGGACTCTCACCACTTGCAAGAACTTACTTGCTTTGTGTATCTATTTTACCAGTATAGCCCTGGTTGATATTAGTGAGGATGCAAACATTGCATGTGAACATGCTACACTGCTTCTTATATTCTTTTGCATGGAGTTAAATAAACAAGGATATCATTCACAACAGTGTTGTTGGCAGGTAGCCTCAAAGAGACAAGAGTATACAGTTACATCAGTCTTGTTAGAATCTGCCCTAAATAAGAAATTAAGATGTCTTATGCTAACTTCACCAAACCAGCTTTTTGTTGTTTGTCACTCCATCCTATGTGTGGGTCACACTGTAGAATGACAAAGCTTTCGTTATTCTATTTTCAGGTAGATAAACTCTGTCACAGCTTAAAAGCCATTTGAAATACCCATCCAGGATATCAGACATTGGTAAGAAAAGCTGTGTGAGGACTTCCAATGTAGAAAAACTCTCAGATGAAAGCCAGGAGATAAGATAATGTTAGCTCTTGGGAATTGAACATTCCCAGGTCAACTCACATACTTGGCACATTATTCATAATTTGGGCCAGGTCGGGATCGTATTTGAGTCAGCTCAAAGAAAGATTTGTTGATGACTGGAGTGATTCCAGTGCAGCAGGGCAAACTGCTGGGCTTCCATTAATGTTGCACAGAACTCCATTTAAACCTATAATTGTGCCATTTTGGGGCAACCCTTGAGCTCAGAAGCAGCTGTCCATTGAGAGACAGTCCCTGTAGGGAAATGAGAAACAACAGGCAAACGCTTCCTTCCTTATGATAAACAAGATCATGGGGATAATACATGACTCCCTGACACAGTCACTGGACTGAACTCCCTGACATATCCTTCATCCGTCATCTTCTGCACAGCTGCCTAGAGGTGCTCTGAATGGGTACAGCATCACAGTTTCCAATGGGAGTGTTGACATGTTCTTTATGTGCAGAGGAGGAACATTAACCTCGTTTTGTTTTTGTGAGTACTTTCTGTGACTGTTAAGTTGTTGTCAGGGGTCATGGCAGTGAAGTACTGCGATATCCAGCTATAAGGGAAGGAAACTCTGTACTCTAGTGTTAAATGTACCAAATAAGCCTACTGGTAAAATATCTGCAGAGTGGTCTAACTGTGTTGAGGGAAGGGTTTACAGCTGTTTAAGTACGTTTTGGAGCTGTGGGCAGATGGAAGTGATACGTTCAGGAGAGAAGCTGCAGAGATTCCATGTAGTCCAGGTGGCAATTGACCTGTACTGACATTGAGATGACAGTTGGGTGCGAGGACGCTGCTGAGGTGTGTGGGGTCAGTGCAAACCTTGTCAGCTCTCCTCTTCTTTGATTGATGGTTTACAGTGGGCACTTCTCTACATCTCCGCTGTCTTACACACCGTCCTTCCTGCCAGGCTGCTGGTAACCTATAAACAGGAGTTTAAAGGAAAACTTAGCTGAGTTAACTTACCGCGGAGCAATTTGTGTCGAAGGAGGAGCAGCAATCCCCAAACGTGATGCTAGAGTCAGGCTGTTTGAAGCAGTCTATCTGTTTGAAGGCAATTTTTTTCATTATTGACTGAATGCTGTGCCCTGTAAGCGAAATCTAGAGGATAAGGAAGGTGGTTAAAAATGGATTTGAAGCAGGGCCAGTTCCAAGCGCTTGTAGGTTTTCATAACCACTGACCATCCAGTTTTTCCTTTTACAGAACGGAATGATTTCAGGCTGTTTAAAGGTCACTGTTTGGACTGAGTTTTTTCAGACTGCTTCCTGACTGCTTGGGTTGGATTTGGGCCGACAATAAAAGAGACTATCTGTTAGCTATTACTTTCAACTTTAAAATAACTTACTTACATCATTTTATCCCTTTCTTGACTCATCTGACTCACTCACAAACACACACACACACACACACACACTACACTGCAATAGATTTGTTCCATCTGGAGTGGATGTGATATATTAGAAACTCTATTTTTCTGCAGTTATACTGGACATATAGGGTATGTTTTTCTTATGAGCAGAGGGTTTGTGGAAGCATCAGCCATCTATCAATGTCAATAAGCGTTATTCCTAATTTAATTTGTACACAAGTCTGATCAAGTTAGTTCCAAATTAGTTCCTACAGCCTTTGCCATATAAACTATTATGTATTTTACAAAAATACTCTTATGTAAGGCTTTTTGTCCTGTTAATGTGAGACTACTATGTATCAGTGTCACAGCGTAAGATTATGCATTCGCTTATAGGGCTGTTGATGTAAACTCTATATCCATCGTCCAAGGTTGTGCTCTCTATGCGGGAGTGTGGCATTGCAGAAGTGCTGTTGACCTTTTGTGGATGTGGCATGGCTTATGAACATATCATTACCTATTTCATCCAGACTCATTTAATTGTCATTTTACAATACAGGGCTGAGTTAAGGAGTCTCATAGCCTGAGGAGGGAAGCAACTCAGTTGTTTGGTGGTATGACAATGGATACTTGTGTATCTCTTGGCAGATGGCAGCAGGGTGAGCAGACTGTGGCTGGAGTGGGTGTTTATAACTTCACCGATAACACTGTTGCTCGTTAGATGAGTACCAATGATGGTTTGGGCGGTTTTGATCACCCGCTGCAGAGCCTTCCTGCCCTGGGCCGTTCACGAACCACACCATTTTATGATGTTCCCAGTCAGAATGCTTTCTATTGCTCTTTTGTAAAAGTCGATGAGAACTTGGCATGGGAATTTGACTCCACTCCAGTGAGTGGCCATCATTGAGGCAAAAAACAAAAAACATCAGACACATTCCTACCGTACATGCTTTGCACACAAAGACAAAAAAAAAAAAAGTCAGAAACTACTCTGCATGCACTGGATGAGATACAGAGGGTGCACAGCTCCCTGAGCTTTTACTCTATTATCTATGGACATAACTGCATGCTTTTACATACAATGTCTTGTTACGGAACCATATTGTGGATAAATACATTAGGTGCACCTTTTCATACACATTTAAAAGTTACATTTGGATTTTTTTTACAAATGTATTCAGGTTAAAGCTCATCATAATTGAGGTCATCATAATCAGTGTAACTTACTCACCATACGGTTTGAATGCACGTGTACCCATATATATTGAAACACTCGTTAAACCTCGTGAGGATGAACAAAAATGGGATTCCACTATTTAAGGCCTCACTTTATATATAGCTGGAATTCTGCCAAGTATGCAATATAAATAAAAGGTGAGTGGGTGAAGCTCTGCTCAGTGCTTTGTATCTGATATTCACTTTGGTTCACACAGAAGTAAGGTGATATTCATGAGTCATTGTATTATTCTGGGAGACTGGAATTATTTGAAACATTCTCTTGCTCATACCTGTTTTAAGAGGTGCAGCCGCAGAGTCAGTTCCGTGACTCCCCGGCTGTTTAGTACCTCTTGTGATCACGGCTGAATTATAGGACAAAGCGGATTTGCATATTTTCTTGTTCCATGCATTCATTTGAACATTTTCCATATGCCACATTCAAATTCCGATTGATGTAAAATAAAACATTATGACATGAATCAGTAAATGTACTGTAAAATTGACAGAGGAAGAAAGAGACGGGAGTACACTCACCCCAGTGATACTATCATTAGTTCTCTTTAGATTACAGAGCTAAGATCACGCTGGTCTTGCCTGAGGTAAGAGGAATGAGAGGAACTCAGAGATCAGAGGTCCCTCTATGTTTTTCTCTGGATTTCACAAACATGTTCATTCCAGCCCAAAATTTCATGCTGACAGCTGAGTTTGTGGGGCTAGCATCAATGTGAACTCGCTTGTCACAAACAATTACATACTGAACTGAAGTCCCCCTGTCCACAGAGATCATGTCTCCTGAGACTCAGACTGAGAGTGATGGAGAACAGTGACAAAATCATTCAAAAGCCCAGGGCCTCAAGCTTAAACATCAGCGTCTTAGTGGCTGAACCAGAGCTATGTAGCCTCCGGTGCAACCATACGGTCACTGCATCTTGGAAGTCATGAACTTGCTGTTTCAGGATTGAGGTCAGATGTGCACGTAGTCATGCTGATGTGCTGAATTTGAATTCAAACATGAAGATCCAAGATACTTAAAAGCCCTCTGAGCACTCAAAGATTCAATATAACTTCATGTTTCTTTCTACTGTATATAGATCTGTTGGTGACCTCTTGAAAAAGTGTAGGAATGTCTGCTGACGTTGCAGCTTCTTTTTGTCAAGGTGAATAACTAATCACAACTGGTATTGCTGTAAAATATGAGAGGATTGAGGGTGATCCATTGCAAAAGTTGTAATCAATTCTTTGTCAAGCCTTGGAGGTCCTCGACATGAAAAGACTCCTCCACAAAAGGAATGAGTCAGGACTGTGAGTGATTCTAATTGGACTGGTGTATTGGAGACAGTACTCTTGAAATTCCTAATGGATCCCCGAAGAACTTCTTTTCCAAGACACTAAATGGAAGAAAGTTCTTTGCCAACACAGCAAGAATCAAATGAACCTTGTTATACTGATAGTCTAAAGATATTGTCAGTTAAATGGTGATGCTGGAGCACACAGCAAAAATGTGCACCAATTAGATACCCAGAGTGTGGATTGCTGTCACATATTGGAGGTTACTCCCCAATGCAGAGTTCCCCTCCGTCCCTTTGACTCATCAAGGGCTGCTTGATGAACGTTTGGAGATCGTGTTCCCCCTCTTATGAGCTCATAGTTGACAAAGGACCGACAGGGGAAAAGTGCTCTCCAGCCTAGTTGTTTTCTCATTCATGCACACATGCAGAAGTCACAGTTGACCAAGCATTGTTAACAGTGGCTTAATGAGATGAGATTACGCATATGCCTTGCCAGAAAATGTTTACATGCAGGGTAATCTGAGCCAAGCCACACTGTGCAAGGAATTCCCAAACCCAATGATATAATCAGCTGGCCTCCAAATGTTTAAACACTGCAGATTGCTGTTGTTAGATTATATAATTCATGTAACTTGTGCATCAAGATAAGCCCACACACTAAAAATTCTTGTGTGTGTGCAAAGCAAATCAGGATGAGCCTATACTAAATGTCTGCCTATATATAACCGTTGGTCCAACAGCATTTAAATGACTATATTTTAATGATTGCATCACGGTCGTTTAACAACCCTGATTCTGGATCAGAGCTATTAAATCATAATATGATATGAAACATACATTATTGGTTTATTATATGCAATACTGCCATCCACTGATTGATTCATTAGTGATGTACGTTTTTGTCCTGACATTTTTTTTCTCAGGACCTCTGAACTCATCATCTATGAGGTATAAATGATGTCACATTGTAAAAAGTAAAATAATCAAATACAAACAAATCATTACATAAACTATGACATTACATGATACTATGGCATGTCATAGTAAAGAAGGACATCACACTATACTATAACATCAAAGTGTACTATAACATCACAGTATCCTGACATAATATATGATGACATAATTGCATCACAATATTCTATGACATATTATACAATACTATGACATATCATGCTATACTGTTGCCATAAATCTATGGCAATATAATATTCTATGGCATATCATTATCTATGAAACATCATAGTATAGAATGATATTATATGCTATTCTATCTCATAGCACAGTACACTGTCATAACTGGCAACTGGCATGAACTCAAACTATACTCATATCGCAATATTCTACGACATAACAATAATAATTGTCTTTGACAATTTTATGACATAACACAGTGTACTATAACATATCATACTATATTATGACATCACACCATTCTACATGCCAGCAAAGGATGACTTGTCAGACAGCTGTGGCTGACTTATTTATTTTAGCCTTGCCTTGGTTGCCGCTCTGGACCCACACCAGCAGTGCCTCATCTGCTTTGGCACCAAGCACTCCAATGTTGGCCTCTAGGACCAGACAGACTGCGCAGACTGTCTTTCCCTGCCAGTAGCAGTGATTTTACTTTCACAGATTATCCCTCCTGGTGATACTGCACAGTGAAAACAGTCGGGCATAGTTTGGTGGCAATGTTTCAAAGCCCTACTCTTTGGTTCCTGCCATTCATCCCTCTGGAGGAGCTCCTCCACTGTGGTAAAGGCGAAATCCAAATCTCTACACTAGGGAAAACACTGTCCCACTGCATAGTCTTCTAGCTGTTCATTTTGACTTTGGCTTCACCAGCTAGAAGCGCTCCTATAAACAAGGAGATGGTGTTACATGCTTCTTAACAAAATATTCCTCCAGGCAGCAGAGTTAGCTAAAATGATCAACAGCTGAGCTTGATTCTCCCTACAATGAATGGCTTCCTTACCAGTCGTTGCAGGGAGAACTGAGCTCACTCCTGTGTCAAAAGTGAATGAATTCTGATGTCTTGCTGATTGAGACAAAACAGCTCGAGCAGTGTAACTACTGTTATGGCTCATGTAAAGTCTCTGGTCCATTTCAGTATACAAAATGTTGTCAGTCCTGTGCGTTTTACCCAAGCTTAAGCACCATGACTTCTTGGATTCCAATGCAAGCCAGACTGCCTGGCCTCGGATGCCTGCCCTGCTGAACTATAAAGGTCCAAAGGGTGCTGTGGTTAACTTGCTGACTCACAGAGATCCGGTCAGTGATGGAGAAAGCATGACTCGGTACAAGAGTGGCTGACTCTGCATGTGTGACACCCAGATGGCAGTCCCAGCTATTTGACTGACTGCATGACTCCACTCTCTCCCCCCCTTCCAACTAGTCTCTGGCAGGCATCTCGATGTAATACAACATAATTATTAACACAGTGTTTCGGTTATATAAGTCTGGCGCTATTATGATTGTGCAATTGTGCGTAATGATCAGATTAGTTGGTAGGTTATCATAAAAGCCTTAGAGAAGAGGCCTGTGCATTTGCAAAGCAATGGTCTGATGTTATATTCTGACCTATACTGTAGTAATTCAGTTCACTGCCAAAGGCAGTCCAACTCAAATATAAAGCAAGTGGAGTTAAAAGCCAGTTTACAAGGTCAAGATCTTGCAAGGTTGCAATCGCTGGATCAGTCAAATAAAGATAAGAAACATTAGGGAGCAACATTCCTAGAAATGTTAAGAGATCTTAGAAAATGGCAATGGGAAACACAGTGGCGAGCCAAACATTCATGCTGATAGCAGCTATTTGTGACTCATACAGCTGATGGCAAAAATGACAAAAAAGGCATACATTCTGCTGATGAGTGACTGACAGAATTAAACATCAACATGAGCTTATTTAACTTTTAGTTTCCTAACAACATTTCATGAAAGTCATTAAGTCATTTTTCCATCCATTATCCATCCGCTCAATCTAAAAATATCTAATGGCTAACAGTAAATACTTAGAAGTCAAAATTGCTTCCACTTTGTGTGTTCTGTGAATACAAAATGAGCAGCAGTGAAGCCTGAGCCACATAAGATATCCTGCTTCACCTGCAGAAGCTGTCACGTGCCAGTCATCTATGCAAATCAGGTCAATCTTGGCTGTATCAGCCCAAAGTGTAGTAGCTTTTTCAAAGCCTTTTTCCCTTCATGCCATTTTTATTGAGGAAAGAGGGTGATTTTGTTTCCCTCCACTCAGCCTAGTGCTTAAAGTGTTTGAGAGAGATAAGGGCATCTGCATATTGAATCTTTTCCAACCTTTTTTATCCTCCCAGAAACTGCTAGTTATCAGGAAGCTCACCTGTTGAGATCTGTTTTTTTTTCTTTCTTTTTTTTTAAAAGGAGTTTTGCCTCGTGCCGATTTTGCAGCTATAAAGACATGAGATGCAATTTTAAACAGCCTAGTTTGAGCTGAAGTGAATTCTAATGGAGACCATTTTAAGAGATCTCAATTAGCATTAGTTCAAAGCATATGGACGACGCTTTGAAAAATGCATCAGAGCAACAGCATGGCTGAGTGAGTCCAGACATAATCAAAACCACTAGAATTCACAAGACAAATGAATCAGAATGTGGTAACAAGCTATCATCAGTGGTAGAAATGGAATATTCGAGCTGCCTCTCTTGCAGCACTGGACTGACTACTTTAACAGATAATCTTGACATTTAACAGCAGCACACAACATGGCTGCACTACTGATAATAGCACAGTGTTTGTTTTGATAATAGCTCCCTCTCACTCCTGAACCATCTTCTTTGGAGTGATTTTGGCACTGGTACCAGACATTTTTGGCACCGTAAGTCCTAGTTATGTTTTTGAGGGACAGTTGTTAAGTGGTGTCTGCACTGTTTCAGCAGTTATTCACTCACCTCACAAAAAGTCACACAGCACCACCAGATGTTTCAGCTTGCTCACAATTGATTTTTTGCCCAGAACAGGAACTGCTGCTCTATTGACATTATGGATTCACATTTGACAAGAGCTTAAAGATTTAGCTGTGTGGCGCTGCACTAAGACTAGTAAAGGAATGCTTTACTGCATCAATAATAGCCATGTTGTTCTTGGACATAGTGATGTTTGGAGACATTGATCTTACACATGTGCCTGGTGTTGACACAAGTGACAAGAGTTGCCAGGAAGCTACTGAAAGTACCTGTTCAGGACAACTTGACCTGCTGTGAGGACAAACCAACCAGTGATACACACCACTTTATTAGGTACACATGCGCAATCTAATGCAGCCCAATACAACAGCCCCGCTAAATACATCCGTCCTTACAAAGCTCATACTGTTCCATTTTATTAACATTGTCATAAATGTGTAAATTCAGTGTAACCGGCACTCTAGTGTACAAAGCTCCAGCGAAATACAACCAATGCAGTGCATTTCCACATCAGCCCACCCGCGGTTCCAACTCTCCATGGTCATGACAGAAGTCCCTGTGTGATCTTTCAAAATGTTGCCTAGTTTAAGATGTATATGTGAGATGAGATGCAAGATGCACACTCCCTTGAATTTTAATATTTGGTGTTTATGTCCATATTTTATTGGACTTTTGCCTGTTTTGATTTTGTGGCTCTTTGATCGTTTCATTAACATTTTATCCTAATATTGTTGAGATTACTAGTTTGTTTTTAATGTGGTTCTTAATTTGAGAGAGAGTATTAACGGAAGAATATTTGTCAAAGTTACAAAAGAACATTCTTGTAGAGGTAGTCACAGTTGTTTTTAGTACAGGGATGCGCAGCACAGCATGTGACTCTTTTTATATCTGCATGCTTTCTTTTTATGTTTTGCCTTGTGTGTATCTTGTTTACCGACTCCCAGAGTCCTAGTCATCTGTGGCTCCTTTTTAAAGTTGATAAATATATATATATATATATATATATATATATATATATATATATATATATATATATATATATATATATATACAGTCATGGAAAAAATTATTAGACCACCCTTGTTTTCTTCAATTTCTTGTTCATTTTAATACCTGGTACCACTAAAGGTATAATACAATGAACACGACAAAAAATGCAGCTGATCACATAATACTTTATGTCCTATTTGACATTCTTAAGCTTAATTGTATTCCCAGGGTATATAAGAGGCCATTTCATGTCATAAGCAGCACTGCACATGCAAAGGCTTAGAGTGGTTTCCTGCTTACATTCAAGCCATAGCACAACTCAGAAGTTGTCAGCTCTCACATAATGCCTAAAACAAAAGAATTATGTGAAGCCACAAAGGCAGCCATCTTGGCACTGCTGGAAATTGGCATGAGTGAGAGACAGGTAGCAAAATAACTAAAGATCTCCAAGACAGCTGTTCATTACAACAAGAAAAAACAAGCCGAACACGGCACTACCAAATTGCTACCTGGCCGCGGCAGGAAACGTCTCTCTACCCCACGAGATGACCGTGCACTCGTCCGTTCCTGTGTCAGGAATCGTCGTCAGACCTCCAGGGACCTTAAAAATGAGTGGGCACTGTCGAGAAATGTGACTTGTTCGGCAAGGACAGTTCGAAACCGACTTGTTGAAGCTGGTCTGAAGTCACACAGAGCACGGAAGAAGCCCTTCATCAACGAAAGGCACAGGAAGGCCCGGTTACTCTTTGCTAGGGATCACAAGGATTGGACTGTTGATGATTGGGCTAAGGTTCTCTTCAGTGATGAATCCAATTTTGAGTTGATGCCCACTCCAGCTAACTTACTGGTTAGGAGGAGGCCTGGAGAAGCCTACAAACCAGACTGTCTTGCCCCTACAGTAAAACATGGGGGTGGATCAGTGATGATCTGGGGTTGTTTCAGTATGAGTGGAACAGGGCAAATGCAATTGTGTGAAGGGCGAATGAACCAGGTCATGTACAGGGCTACTCTTGAAAACAGTCTTCTTCCATCAGCTGGAAAACTCTTTCCTGCCTCGAATGACTGGATTTTCCAACAAGACAATGCCCCTTGCCACACAGCAAGGTCAGTTAAAGCCTGGATGGAGAACCACAACATTCGCACCATGCCTTGGCCTGCTCAATCACCAGATCTGAATCCAGTTGAAAACCTATGGAAAATCATCAAACTCAAAATGGAGAACCACAAGCCCAAAAACAAAGCAAATTTGTTTGAATTTGTGCAACAGGAATGGGCTGCTGTGACAGCAGAACAATGTCAGAAGCTGGTGGAGAGCATGCCAAGACGCATGGCTTCAGTCATCAAAAACAATGGTTACGCAATCAAGTACTAACTCCTGTGTGTATCATGTGTTTAAAGCAAACAGAAAAGAAAACATGGAATGCTTAAAAGCAGTGTTTTTGGCAGTACAGTGCCATAGCTATTGATGTAAGAACTTAAGTGATTTTGGTTACTATCAAGAAAACCATGGAAAATGGCTAGATATCAGCTCTTAAATTAAACTCTTATGAGCTATTTTTGTTGTTATCATTATATTTGTCCAAACAAATGTACCTTTAGTTGAACCAGGCATTAAAATGAACAAGAAATTGAAGAAAACAAGGGTGGTCTAATAATTTTTTCCATGACTGTATATATATATATATATATATATATATATATATATATATATGTATATATATACATATATGTGTGTATATATTTCATTTCTAAAGTTAGTTTATACTTTGTTCTAATTATTTATGCTTGTATTATATTCTGGGCATTAATATATCTTTATATAGTTTCTTTTTTTTATATTTGTCAAAGATACACACCTTTGCTGATATCTTAGGGTAAATTAAGTTTTAAGTCGTTGAAAATTCACGTCCCTGACCTTTCTTTTTGACTTGCCTGTGTTCGTGGGAAACCCTTAATTTTGAGAGCTGGAAACTGAATAGAAACACCTTTCAATATCAATTAGTCCACTACAACACCACCACTGTATGACCTCAATGCTAAGACATACAATTTAATTCACACCACTGCAACATTGCCAACTAAAGCTGCACATTTCCATCATGAAAGAAGACTTAATGGCTGGACACATGTATTGGATTGCATTAGACTGTACAGGTGTACCTAATAAAGTGGCCACTAGCTGAAGACCTATAAGAAACTTAATTTAATTGCTAGTCTGGCTACTTTGGTCCACAGCTGCTTAAATCAATGAAACTCGTCATTGCAGTTTACTCCCTTGACTGTATGTATTCTTCCTAGTACAGTGAACACAGATACATGCAAGTATAATTCAAAGACATATGTGCGCAATCTGGTGGCTGTGCATTTGTAACATAACCATTTGTTTGCCTAATAAGGGTTCGTCAAGGCTGTGTAAATGAAAAGTGACTGCTCTCTCATGAGTGCTGAGTGTAATGGCAAAGCTCCATCACATCACGAGACAGCCCATTCAATACCCTGGCTTTTCCTAGTGGTATGAAAACACATGTCTTCTTCATTATTAACACATAATCCATTTCATGTTTATTGTCAGTGGGAATATAGGCATGTAAAGTTGTATGAAGTGGAGATATTTATAGTACGTCAGACATAGCTCCTAGATGTTTGGATGAGTGACTGTGATAGAATCTGGGTGATATTTTATTGATCCTTTCCCACAAAACTCCATTAATCCAAGTCTCTGCTCACTTTTATTCCCACTCATTAATGCTATATGGGCCCTGCTTCCTTCTCTCTTTCACACAACATTGCTGAACACTAGAGATATCCTAGATATTGATATTGTGGCATATATAGTGTGCTCCTTCCATGCCCATAGGTTCGGCCGGCGAGCCAATTAGCTTCACTCTTGGGCCTTTAGTCCCTTAACTTTGGAGCCACCGTCCTGTTTCTATGTGACACGGCCATGCAGTTCAGCAAACTTTTCCTAGGGAAAAAGTTAGACATTAGTAGCATCACACTAAAATGTACACTTTTAACCCTAAAATGCTGCAAATACCTCACATCTCTGCCACTACTTCAACTCAATGTGGCCTACACTTTAATGTTGTATAGTTAACATGTAGCCAAGAGCCTCACATCTCACCTACTCCTACAAACTCCTTGAATAAACCTGAATAATTCTCCTGTGAGCTCAGGGAGTGGGAAGTGGAGCTTTTTTTTTCATCCTGTGCACACATAAAGGGACATTATTGTTATGGAGTGTGCCCCATCGTGCCAAAGGCTGGCTGCCACTGGCCAAAATATTTGCACGTCTTTGTCATGCTCTACAGCAGACATATCCATAAACTAAGACAAGCCTCACCTTTCAAAACTCAAGCAGCTGCTCAGCACGCCTTCTCTCCATTACTGATGACTGGTGTCTCCTAGTGGTGTGCGCATAAATCCAGCTTGAGTGCTGACCTGTCTCAGGATCTCTTCAGCGTAATCACTCTCACAACACTGACCAAAGTTCTTCTCCAGATCTCAAGTTGATGGACTTCTTCCTAACAAACCCAGAGAATCTCTCTGCGTAGTCACAGTCCATAACCAAGCACTGACATTTCAACCTGGCGCATGGATAAATCTAACGTGAGGTGTAAACTGATATACACCATACCATTTGGCTGTCACCTTGGTGTAGACACGACAAAATGTTTTCACTCCCAAAATTGTCAAATACAGCAGCTTGGTCAGTGTTCCTACGCTTCACAGTATAATCTTCTTCTTATCCCTCTAGCATCTTATTGGCATGTGCATGGCTTTGCGATCAAATAGGCAATAATAAATATGCAATATCTGGCAAGGTTTTCAAAATAAACCTTGCTGACAAACATTTTACATGTTATGATTATATATGATGACTTTTAAACTGATATTAACATTGTGAAACAGTCGTGGTTTGGTTAGGTTTAAGCACCAAAACTATTTGATTAGGTTTAGGCAACAAAACTATTTGGTTAGGTTTAGGCACTCGTGAAAACTAGCTACTTGGTTAAGTTAAGGAAAAGACCATGCTTTTGTACACTACTTACGTAAGTTCCATGACATTACTTAAGTAACTATGTAACTTAACAAATTACCACTGACACTTCACACACAGGACTTAAACTAAACTTCCATCCTACGTATGACCCATCCCACCACCCCAACCATTCTGACTTTTTTGCACTAGAGGGACATTTCCAGAAAGGATGTAATGGCAGCGTCATACTTTTAAGTGTAGGGCCACTGACTATGCTGTTGCATTTGACATACTGGGAGTGAGAACTTGCTGGGAGACAACCTGAGCCAGCTACAAACTGTCCAGCTTCTATATATGCTTGGTACAGAAAAGTAAGAAGCAAAATCTCCACTGGGGAACATGCATATATATGACCCTTATAGCATGACTTGGATGTAACATATTGACCATCTGTCAACAACAAACTGAATAAGCTATCAAACTATCCTCTAGTTGTTAGCACAACCTTAGTCCATGATCAAGGGTATTCTGCAGACAGCTTACTGTCAAAATCACTACACATTCCCACAGTGAACCACACAGCTAATCTCTTATTACGAACAACCTTGGTCCAGCACTGAAGTGCAAAGGAGGAATGTTCTATTTCTCCTTTTGACTTGACCGCCTGTGAAAAATTGAGCTGAAAATTGTTAGAAGGTCTAGTTATTACATGAACAGAGAGATGTAGCTGTACTGTAGTTGCAATCAATAGCATGAAAATAGTAAAATATAAAGTTAATTATCCAACAGAAACACATAGAGTCTCTGGTTTAACAATTTCCAAAAGCTTCTACTCTTCTACTTTGATGTGAGAATGCAGCAATAAAAAATGCTGGATAATTTGTTTCTGCTCGGTCAAGTTAAAGAAGATGCAAGATAAACTAGTGTCATCAGAGCTACATATGCCACAGAGGTTGGCCACCACAGCGAGAGGCTCTCTTATTAATTGCCTGTCAGATGTGGTTCTCAGGTGTGGCCATGGCAGATGGCCTACAAGGCTTGCTGATGTGGCTCCTCACCTCACTGTGTGGCACCTTTCAGTCTCATAGAGATAATTGTGCTTGGCCATTTTAGTTTTGCATCTGGATGCACAAAAAGTTTTAATTAACATGATGAAGATGTCCAGTTTTGAGTAGCTTTGAACAAAATAGACTGTAAAAGGTTATATATGATCTAATATGTACTCAGTATTTCCTGGCAATGTGTTGATGGAGAGTATTATCAAATCCTGTGAAAGACTTGTACAAAGTGCTGATAATGCCCATTGGAGAGGACAGATCAATTCAAAGGAAAGACAGTGAAACACAATACATAATTGAATCTGTATATCAATACAAAGGCACAGTTTTAAGACTGAATAATTCAAGAGCTCCTACACAGATCAGTCGAAAATATAGAACGATTTCCAGGAAGAGTGTCCCCGAAATAGTTGATTTTAGATGTCAACGTGATGTCTGAGAAGTTTGAGGCTGCAGTCAATCAGTGATGATTGATTAGCTTTGATATTTATCAATATGCAGCATAAGACGGATCAGTTGTGTCTTATTTATAAGTGTGTCTTACTGTCCTTTATTAAATGGCATGTTTTGGTGTGCTTGCATAGAAAATGTTATGACTCCAAATAACCTTTTAAATTATTAAAAATAAACTCAGATTACACAAAACATTGAATTCATTTTAGGATGAGAAAAAACTGCTGCAAATATCAAACTTGAGATTTAAGATATTTAATACCTACCAGAAAGGTGAAATCAATTTCACACTAGTGTCATTAGTTGAAGAAAATGGTGGACTTAGGCCATAAATGGGCAGCGCAGCTGCATTAGGTCATTAAATGATTTGAAAGAAAAGACTTGGATTCACACTGCTTGGTCTCTCACCTCTGGGCAGTGCGAGGATTTACTTTAATAAGACAAGCTTATTGCTTTTAGAAATGCTTTTTTATTATTCCTAGAAGGCATGACAGAAAACCCAGAGTTTTGCATGTGTGGACTGCCCATCACATTAAACCAAGGGTAGCCAACAGACTGTGAAGCTGGCTGAAATCAGGTCTCTGTAGGGATATGGTCTTTGATTTTGGTTTGAAGTATTAACAGTGAAAATGAACTGAAACTACTTTGTCTTTTTTATTTCTAAATAAGCAACGCCATCCATGAAAAGCATGTCTTTTAATGGATCAATAAAAGTTTGGCTTTGTCGCTGAACAGCTATTTGAGTGATTCTTGGCAAATAACAGCACCCAAGACTGATTAGAGCAGCTTTGTGGGAAATATTCAGGCTTCAAACAATGACACTTTGACTAGCCCTTTAGTGTCCGTTTTGCACGTGAAAAGCTCCCCGGTCAAGTTGGAACTCATACGTCATATACAACATTTGGTTAGACATTCAAAATAAAGCGCTCTGACGCATTATGACATATTATAACATTGTCAAACAGTCACGGTTTGGTTAGGTTTAGGCAAAATAAACTATGTGGTTACAGTTAGGCAAAATAAAACTAGGTTGGGTTCAGAAAATATAACTTTAAAATAACATATGTGAGTTTTGGAACATAATGTGACATCAGTTACGTTATTTACGTACATTGACTTACATTTCGTAAATTAAAAACAAATTACTTTTGACTCTGGGTTACAAACAGGACACGATCCCGGTCTCTGGAGGGAAAGTCATGTGAATGACCCGCCCTGCCACTCCCTGACTTGGACTTTCTTGCTGTTTATACTACTGCACTAGAGGGGCACTTTAAGAAGTGATGTTAGAGGGGTACCTACTGTACAGATGGCAGACGAGCTGGGACAGGAAGAGTATAACAAATTGTAACCTGAAAGTAACCAGTGGAGTGGAGTAAAGAGTAGAATATTTGCTTCTGGAGTAGAGTGATAAAGTTGCATGAAATTAATATATATAGGTAAATACTAATATCTTTTAATTGGTTCATAAATACAGTACTTGAGTAGATATACTAAGTTACTGTACATTCCACTTTTGGTAAACAGTATTGTAGTATTAGAAAAAAAAGGGGTACTTTGCAATATTTTCTTAATTTTTAGCAGTATATTAATAATAATAATAATAATACATTTTATTTGTACAGCGCTTTTAAAAACTCTCAAAGACACTTTACAAGAATGGAATACATACAAGAATACATAAAATCAAGTGCATGGTGCATAAACTCAAGTGCATAGTGCGATAGAGGAGAAATATGTAGTAAAAAGAACAGTGTATGAGGATATGGATCTGTGTAGGTTTTTGGGAGAACAGGTTGAGTACAGCAAACTGCTACAGGTGCAGATGAAAAGCGAGTTTGAAGAGGTGGGTTTTGAGTAATGACTTGAAGGTGGATGAGTCTGGGCAGTCACGGATGTGATTGGGGAGGGAGTTCCAGAGGGAGGGGGCAGCAATGGAGAAGGCTCTATCCCCCCAGGTACGGTGCTTGGTCCTGAGGGGGGGTGAGAGAAGGTTAGCGTCTGAGGATCTGAGGTTTCGAGAAGGAGTGTGGTGGTGGAGCATGTCCATGAGGTAGGGAGGGGCCTGGTTGTGGAGGGCTTTATGGGTGAGTAGGAGGAGCTTGAAGTTGATTCGGTGAGGGACAGGGAGCCAGTGAAGGTTTTGGAGTACGGGGGTGATATGTTCACGGGAGCGGGTGTGGGTGAGGAGGCGGGCAGCAGAGTTTTGGATGTATTGAAGTTTATTGAGGACTTTGGAAGATGAGCCATAGAGGATGCTGTTGCAGTAGTCCAGTCTTGAAGTGATAAATGCGTGGATGAGAGTCTCAGCTGCAGAGAAGGAGAGTAGTGGGCGGAGGCGGGCAATGTTTTTTAGATGGAAGAAAGCAGTTTGGGTGAGGCGGCTGATGTGCTGTTCGAATGAAAGAGTACTGTCCATGATGATGCCAAGGTTACGGATGGAGGGAGAGGGAGACAGGTTGATGTTGTCAAAGCTGAGGGTGAAGTTCTGGGTCGATGTGGTGAGATGTTTTGGGCCAATGAGTATGATTTC
This sequence comes from Pagrus major, assembly GCF_040436345.1. Lineage (NCBI taxonomy): Eukaryota > Metazoa > Chordata > Actinopteri > Spariformes > Sparidae > Pagrus > Pagrus major. The sequence continues at coordinate 23,921,364 of NC_133224.1, read as the reverse complement.
AGATTTGTCACTGTTGAGTTTGAGAAAGTTTTTTTGCAGCCAAGATTGTAGATCTGACAGGCAGTTTGTGAGGGTAGAGTGGGTGGCAGGGGTGATGGATTTTGTGGAGATGTGGAGTTGGATGTCGTCGGCATAGCAGTGAAAACGGAGACCATGCCGACGGATGATGGAGCCAAGGGGTAATAGATAGATGATGAAGAGGAGTGGACCGAGCACTGAGCCCTGGGGGACGCCTTGAAGCAGGGGGGCAGTGGAGGAGGAGCAGTTGTTGACATGGATGAACTGTTGTCTGTCTGAGAGGTAGGATTTGAGCCAGGAGAGAGCGGAGCCAGTGATGTTGAGAAATGTTTGTAGGCGGGACAGGAGGATGGAGTGGTTGATGGTGTCGAAGGCTGCAGTGAGGTCAAGGAGGATGAGTATACTGAGGTGGCCGGAGTCTGAAGAGAGGAGGAGGTCATTGGTAATTTTCAGGAGAGCGGTTTCGGTGCTGTGTTTGGGGCGAAATCCAGATTGAAAAGGTTCGTATAGTTCATGAGAGTGGAGGTGGGTTCGGATTTGTGAGGCGACAACACGTTCCAGAATCTTTGACAGGAAAGGGAGGTTTGAGATGGGACGGAAGTTTGAGATGATGTCAGGATCCAGGCCGGGTTTTTTGAGGATGGGGGTGACAGCGGCCAGTTTGAGGGATTCGGGGACAGAGCCAGAGGAGAGGGAGGAGTTAATAATGATGGCGATTAATGGGGAGATTGTAGGGAGGCAGGATTTCACGATGGAGGATGGGATAGGGTCCAGAACAGAAGTCGAGTTTTTTATCTTGGTGATAATGGGGAGGAGTTCCAGGGGAGAGACAGGGGTAAACTGTGACAGAGGTTGAGTAGTGGTGGTGGTGGTGGGGGGGGTGAGAGGTGGAGAGGCTGACATGGGGGGGGGAGTGCTTAGTTGGTTGTAGATAGTGTCAATCTTAGACTGAAAGGATGCCAGGAAGGAGTTGCATTTGTTGACTGTGAAGGAGGTGAGGGTGTTGTCGCAGGGTTTGAGGAGTTATTAATTTCTCTGCTCTGTTTTTGCAACACTTCATCTTCACAGACTTGGATGAATATAATTCATAATTCATGAAATAATATAAAGGAACGTTCCTTCCCCAGCATATCTCTCAGTGTTCTTGGCTTTGTCTTGAATCAGAGCATGACGAAAGAAAAACTCGATCTGTCTCACACATGACAAGGTGGTGAAAGAGAACCTCTAGTGTTCCCTGTCAAAATAACGAGAGGCGTTTGAAATTAAACGTGACGGATATTACCGGTATTAAGGTTATTACTCTGTGATATTCCAGGAGTGGTTTCACATAGAGCTGTAGCATCAGCTGCAGGCTGGGGGAAAAAAACAGCCGTGTAATAAAGTGAATGCTAACCTTGTTCGTGAGTGAAATATAGCAATGCGTGTCAGTGTCACTAGAGCGACGTAGAAGTGAGTGAACGCGATAACCATCTTTGTGTGTTTACACACGTCTGGCCCTCAGTTGCAGAGGGAGTGAACTGCAGTGGACACACAATTACTCTGCAACACTGGGTAACACTTATTTTCTGTCAGCGCAAGACCCTGCAAAAGTCTGCTCAAGGTCAGACACACAACACCGCACAAACACCATATGACTGATATTGACATTGATTACCTGTACACTCACCTCTCATGCTAGTCACACCGCCATTGAGTCCCTACTAAGTATCACCCGTTTTCAAAATTGACAACCCAGGAGTATTATTTGTATTCTGCTGTTTTCCATGGAGTCTCCATTTACTTGTGTCATTCAATGAAGTGTCCGCAAGTGTACTAAACTCCACAAAGCACAATACACCCTAGCTGCATAGAATGAAAAGGTAAAGTGTTTGTGTGAATCTGTTTAAAAGGTGCTCACGCCCCGAGCCATTTTTGATATATATATATTTTTGTGTCAACATCCGAGGTAATAGATCTTGTGTTTTCCTGCCTTTGTTCATTTTTCCTCTATACCGCTCTTCAAAGGGAGTGATTTCTTCCCATGTTTAATATCTGATGATATTGGTCTGAGTGTTGGTGAAAAACTCCTGAGCAATATCTCTTCCAGCCCGCCTTCCACCCCCGTCAAAAATTCAATAACATCCCACTAAGTTGGATCTTTGAAGTGACTATATCAACCGGCAGAGGCTTGAGGAGAAAAGTTGGGTGATGTGGAAAGGCTTACACAGCTTCCTCTATAAGCAATTATATCAGAGAAATGTGTCAAATATCATGTCAGAAGATCAAGCATTGAACTCTTCTCTAGGCTTCATGCCATGACTCGTCAAACTGTCGGTGTTAGGAGTTTATTCTTCCTTGTTGTTCAGAGTGGTGTTTTTATTTTTATTTTTTATCATGCAGCCAACTTGCCTTTTTCATATGAATATCAAAATGAAAAAGGAATATATTGTTATGCACGTATAGTTCATTATTCAAGGTTGTGTTTTGTTCCGGGGACTTTACTGTGCCATGAGCAGTGTGATCGGCTGAGGCGTAGGAAATTAAATCTCTCTTTTTTTCTTTCCTCCCTCCACTCTCTCCCTTACTTGTTCTCTCGCTCCGTATGTGGCGTCTCTCTCTTTCTCTCGCCAAACATTTACTCTGCTGGGCACACTTTCTGAAGTGTGAACTGAATTATAGATTTCTAATTTCATCTAAACTTGAGGCCAGTAGGCCTTTGGTGAATAGCATGGATATTTTATCACAAATGAAAAAGTAAATAAAAACACAATAGCCTAAGGGCCTGATGGAAAACCATACTTTTTGAGAGGATAAATGAAGGGAATTTTGACAGTAACAAAGTTTCAGTCATTTCCCCTGGGTTCAGTCCAAAAATAATACAAGCAGGAAGCTGGCACACTTGGTTATAATGTACAAACATCAGGTCGTAGCTTAGGCCTGCTCCCACTGGCTTTAACCAGCCTCACTACAAACTAACACCACAGTGCAAAACGGGAAAATTGCCAAGTTTCCTGTCCGACCAGAGACCAAGTCTGGCCAGGGAGAGGCCGATGCATGACTAATTAACTTACCTGTTATCCCATCGGGAGGTGAGTTTCAAGCAATTCAATGGCAGCAATTGCAGGCAGGTCTTTGTTTTACACCAGCTTGCAGTCTAAAGGGAAAAGGTTAGACTCTGAGCAGCAGTGTTCATCGGTTGTTTTACTCATTTCTCTGCCTTCTGAGAACACTCTATGGGTTGTTAGCTAGCCTATGTCAACCACTTGCAGCCTTAATTAGAGCAGCATACGAAAACAGGCATTAGCATACAAATATTTGTAGATGATATGGTTGGGTGTGCATAATCATGATTCCAAGGGGCTTTAGAATGAGACAGAGAGAAGGAGGGTGGAGGGAGAGAGAAGAAAAAGATGAGGAAGTGACAGAAATGACAAATAGGGACAGCATCCAGTAACAGATGCAGGTGTATGATCAGCCTAATAATGGCACAATCTGCATTCAGATTATGATTGTGAAACATCTGTAAACATTTGGATTCAATAACCCCAGTGCTTGTTTACAGGAAGTAATCAAAGCATTGTTGACAAATGGGGATTTTAAAGCAAAAATCCAGCCATGATAGCGGTCCACTGTTAATTATGATCTGTTTGTAATGTGTGGGTTCATAGCAGGAAGAGCATCAGGACTGAGCCTCTTTAAGACACGCAACCGCTTAAATGTACTGCCAGTGTAATATGTTGGTATCATGACTGAGTGGGTCCCCAAGTTGCTTTTACGTAAAACTCATGACAGTAGTAGGTCAGATCTGGCAACATTTACATAACACTTTCAACAAGTCGGAACTGATGCCGTCAGAATAACACAAAGGATGCATCATCACAGTGTTAAATATAGAGAAGCTGAGTGTGCGTCACGTTGTCTTTATTGAGTTCACTGTGATACATTTTTCATGTGAGCATCATCTTCTACGCTCAAAGAAAAGTGTCTTTTCCAGTTTAAAATAACTCTGAAACACTGTGCATGGGCCTAATTAAATTTTTTTAGAGATTCTTCTCATATCAGATCCAACATGCCAATGACTCCTAAAACAACTAAGTTGCCTGTTTCCAAAGCAACATAGCCTATCGTTTATGACTGTTGGAGAGTCCTAGCGACAGCCATATGGGACTTTTGTTGAACTGACATTCGTTGTCACGTGGTTAATATTATGAAACGGACATAGTTTGGATAGGTTTAGGCACCAAAACAACTTTGTAAAAGTGTGGAAAAGATCATGGGCTGGTTAAAATAAGTACGTTAGTAACATTACGACTGTGATGTAAGTTAAGTATGTTACATATTTTTAAAATAAATAGTGAAAGTTACAGAAGTGAAGTAATGAATGGAACCCAAACCATGATGTTTTTTTTAAAGTATTTGTCTTGCCTAAGCAACAAAGTACTTTAGTAATGTATCGATATGTGATTTTATATGTGATATATGTGATCGGATCCAAGCACGGGCATTAATAATGACTATATAAAAATAGCAGTCTTTTCTCTGAATGGTCTGGTTTGCTGTTACAGGTCATTTATAATCATCAGAGGAATCAAGAGACTGTTTCATAAACACTCAAAAGTTCCTCGTAGTCTCTTTAAGGTTGCTGCTCAACAATATGCTTGAACAAGGGTTGTAATAAGCTGCTTGCACAGATGACTCATTCGGCTGTTTTTCTGGTGAGGACCGGCTGGTCAGACCAGTCTGAAAGTCCTTTTTCCCATCGCAGTGCTTGACAAGGGGTACAAAACCTGTGCAACCACATTAATAATCAGACCAGCTGCATCGATGATGAAATGGATATCCAGCAAAACACTTGGGAGTAGAGGAGATCATGAGGGACCAGAGTTAACATTTCCACTTTTATTTTGAAGATTGTTGATTCCAGCTTCGGCTGAAAAATACATTTCGTAACATCCATCAGTGATGCAGCTTGTGAGAGAAAACAACTCCTCTTCCTTTTAAATCATTAAACTTTTCAACTCTTCACTGTTTTCCAGCAATTACACCATATTCCTCTCGTCATAAAGCTGTTAGGAACCATAACGTAAAAGTCACTTATGTAATGACAGAAAGCTACTATACAACAGATAAGCCAGCAATGTCTGTTATGTCTGAAAACAGCCTTGGACAATCGTGAGGTGCAGATTCCTAAGATACCCGGCTGCTAACATCAACTTGAGCTTTCTAAAGTGTATACATACATACAGAGTCAATTGTGTTTCCAGTCAAGAAAGGTGATGGGGGAGGATGTGCTGATGTATTGTGCAGAGTTAATCAAAGTACACAAAAGCACATCACAGAGGGCACAGTATTTCATGAGCTACAAACAAAAGATAAAAAGACCCAAGCTGTGACTGCATTGCATTTTACTGCAGCTACTATCAGAGAAGAAAATTTTATCTCAGCCTTTTCTCCCCTGTATGACTGCTGAATGGTGATGCAAATTGATGACTCTAGAAAGAGGCTCTTTTCTCTTTGATTCCTCAAGGCTGACACAGAAAGCTGACATCCATGGTTGATGTTTTGGATAGATGAAACATTTTCTGCTTTGCAGGTCTATTTTTAGATTGGTTCGAAATATTTTGCTCGTGATGTCATGTTGTCTGCATTTGGCTAGACTCCTGTAACAAAGAAATAATAACAAATGTAAGAATGGACCCAATGAACACAACAGCTGTTTCCATTTGTTTATTTTTAACATTATAATGGTTAATAGACTTGTTTCTCCTTTGGGTGTCTGTTATTCTTTGGGTTGCAATGTGCTTGTCCCACTAGCTAAAGAACTATCTTTAATGCAATATTGTGTTTCAATGGTACAAATGGAGAAATTCATATTTCAAGTCTGGCTATAGTCTAAAGGGCATTTCAAAAGTGTGGAAATATTATCGCAATTTAAATTGCGTATCGTGACTGCAATTAAAAAGATTGTGATATAGGTCTGTCAGATGAAGGGGAGAATCTCTTTTTACCTCAACATCTTTATTGTGTTTGAGGAAAAACAAGTAATAGTAGCATTTATTAGGAGTCATGTCTCACTGTCCAAATGGCAAATGCAAGGCCAATGTTAACGTTTCTTATTGTGATTTTTCCCTCATTTTTAAAACATTTTTGTACTTTACTAGTTTGTTCTGTTATTGCAAACAGATTTTGAAAAAATTCAATTTCATAGATACTGTCTGAACCACACCACAGACCACACACAGGTCATGGCGGTATTTTTCATTTTTACTTCAGTGGTTATTACCATGTCCACCAAGATATGATGGGAATGTCAAGATGTAAAGAACTCGTGGTCACATTCACAATGCAACGTATTTTCACAGTGACACATATCTGACATCAATTGAAGATGGTTTAATACATATCTATATAAAAGCATCCTTACAAGCTTTTATTGGCCTTCATACACAGTCCAATCTGCACCTGTGCCGCTATCACCTACCACCTCGTAATGTTTTATTCCTGCCATTTTCATCCATGCTCCATTTCCTACAACTCCCAGATCGAGGCCCTTTTGTCCACTCGGCAATGAAATATAATTGCATAATGAAAAATGCCCCCCAGCTCAAGATCACCGCGGCTACTTGCTTGTGTTACACATCATTTTATCACTCGTAGCATTCTTTGTACTGTAAGTCTCAATCGAGCTGCTGTTTAGCATCCGTCCCTTGGGGGGGTTTTAGGGGCTGGAGTATCTCGCACAGTAACGAGGTGAACAGAGTAGGTTCAGCTAGATGTTAGCCAAAGTAAAAGGAGTTCAGTGGTGCAGCAATGCAGCAAAGTTGCATGATAATGAGCTTAGTTCCTCTTTTTGTCTCCTGGGAATTAAGGAAAAGTATCATTTGCATGAGGACAAAAAAAGAAATCGCTCCAGGGTCATTGTGCCAGCAGGGACTATACAGTCAGACAGAAATAACTGTACTGCAACAATAATGTGTCCTTTCAACATCATTAATGTCTTTTATATTGAATTTGAGCTACACGTAGCTAAATGCTTGTTTTTAGAGCTCACTGTTGTGACGAATACCTTGGGAAAAGTGTCCACCCACCATTTGTCGTGATCAATACCTCAGGGAATCGTGAAAACTAGACAGCTCCCCGCCCCTGTTCCATATCAACGTATGAATGCATTTATTTTAATGCCTCCCCATATTATTGATTAGCTAATCCACTCTGCAGCTCTGCTCTGCTTTTTCCTGGCTCGCTGAGTACCATATCTTAATAGATCCCTTTGGGAATAGTATGCACTGAACTGTGAGACAAAATGTCAGGCTACGATTGGCCCTGTGAAGGCCTGCGTAAATGAGAGGAGCATCGGTGCTTGGGTGTACATCCCCGCATGTTCGAGAAAAATGGGAGGTGGAAGGGGAGAGACAGGGCGGAAGAGAGAGGACACTTAGGGAGGGAGAGTTAGTCAAGGTACAGGTAAGGGAAATAGGAAGAGATTCTAGAGGTTGATGAGACACAAACTCACTGAGCAAGGAAGAGCTGCGTCAGGTAGGCTGTGATGTTTCAGACATAGCTGTTCCACCATTTACATTTTGACCCCACTGTGTCTCTTTCTGTTTGACTCTGACTCTCTCCTGCCCCCCTCTGAACACCTTCTGTCTAGCTCATATTTTCCACTGCTAAAACATGGGTAAATTTAGAAACACTCAGTTCTTTGTTTACATGAGCTGAAGGTAAATTGCAAATGTGATTTTTAGACTTTCAACAACCACGGCACCTTCTGGTAAAATAATTCATGAAGTTTTCGTGAAAGCACTGCCTCCAGTAAATGTTAACAAATATTGTTTCTGACATTACCAGCAGCCTGCACATGATCCATTTGAATAAACTGAAAAATGAAAAATGAAAAAAAAGATGGGTTTTTCTTTTTTTTACCACGATCCATTTTTTTTTTTTCAAATTTCTTTTTGGAGAAATCCATCATTTAGATGTTGATTTTCACATTTTCACGTAATGTATGGGTTGAAATGTTAAGTCTTATCCCCTTTAGGCTCACAAAACCGACAGCTACATTTGTAGTTCATGAAAGGTTTGGGAAAACGTGTTTTTTAACAGTTTAACAGTTACGCTTAACTCTGTCCATCTTGATACATGCCAAAAAACAAATTAAAGCATGCAAGGCTCTAAAAGGTGACACTAAAAACCCATTTGAATACAAAATACTTCTGTAGCCTTGTAGATAGACTTGGAAAGCCATACTTTCTCTGCCTCACTCATGATACTAAAAACTGTCTCCTGGTAGACGTGTGCTATACATCAAATAACATGTTATCAAAGTTGTGCATACAATTAACATGCACTTGAGATGAAGGGTATAAAATTGAAAGAGTGAACAGTACTTAATGATCAAAATCAAGAGTAATCTAAAACTAAAGGGACAGAGAAAGCGGCTCAGATTTTTAATCATGAATCATCATGGCTATCATGGGCAGTAGATGGCTTTACCCTCCCTCTTGATGTCAGATAATTAAAATGTGTTTTGCATATGTTTGAACATAGATTACATGTGCCATATATTCGAGTGTGATGTTTTTCAATTGCATAGACATAGTTGAACAACTACTCTCAATGAATCTGTTAAAATCCTAACCCTAAATGTTTCTTTATGTAGTTCTTGGAACATGCAATGAAATAATCAAATCTTGTTTCCTTATGTAAAACAATAAAGACCAAATGCTGCAATAAGTCATTGCAGGTGTTTGAGCATGTTCACACGGTTAGACTTTCAAAATAAGGCTTGCTAATACATATATTAAATATAATGACATATTATGAGTTTTGGAACTGTTATTAATATTGTAGAACGTTCACAGTTTGGTTAGGTTTAGGCATCAAATCTACTTGGCTAGGTTTAGGAAAAAGTTACGTAATTTACTTAACTTACTTGCGTAACATAACTTTAAAACAAAGAGAAAAATCAATCTTCACACTTGGTCGCCTAAGGGACTTAAATACGGGTGTCCTGGGGGAAAGCCCAGTACATGATCTACCCAACCACCCCTTCCAGCTCCTAACTTGGAGTAGAAAGACTGAGACATGAGTCTTTATACTACAGCACAAGAGGGGCACTTCCAAAAATGACTCACTAGGAGTGACAACAGGCTGGAACGAACCCACCTTTATGTCCATCCTGTCCAGAACTCTATATTCTAACCTAATCCTAATGGTTTACACTTCAGATTGATCTCTCTCCATCCTATTTGACGCCCCAACAACCCGTTTCATCAGGATTTAAATCATTTACAGAATGTAATGATTGTAGAAAACATTTAAACGCAAACATGTAAGGATATTTTTGTTTTCTGCATTCAGAGTGGCAATAGCAATGGGGCAAACGGAGCAGCCCATATGTCCTTTTCCCTTGCAGCCTTCTCCAGCTGCCGGAGGTCGAACCCAGGGTCACCTCCCATAAGGTCACATCTGGATCACATCAAAACTGAAAGGGGACAAGAAGGACACCCTAGTCAGTGCCAGAACCTTCTCAACTAGCTCCTCTCAGTCGTAAGAAAAGATGATACTAAAGTCCTCCCAAAAGCCCCTTTATCAAAAAGAAAAAGGTAAGACCAGCTCCCCAATCAAGAAACCTCATCTTGACCGCTTGTATCTGTGATCTAATTCTTTTGGTCAAGCTTCTTATCATAGGTGAAAAGTCAGACTGCTAAAGCAAGAGCTTTGCTTTGCAGCTCAGCTGTCTTTTTGCCACTAGAGTCTGACACAAAGCCTGCAGTAATGCAGGGGATGCCCCTGAGCAGCTGCCAAGCTTACAAACCCTTTTACCATTCCTTTTGAATAAGACCCGAAGATACCTGAACTCATCCACTTAGAGATGCTTGCTTTTCATCTGGATTTGGAAATCAACTCTGATTTACATCCTGACTGTATCACTCACTGCTGCAAACTGCTCTAGTGCACATGACATGAGGTCCAGTGAAGTCAAAAGGACTTTTATCTTGCCAATCCTAGGGCACTGTTCTCTTTAACCCCCTGCAAGAGAGACATGTCAACCATGACAGTTCAGCAGAATCCAAAGCCTGCAGTAGTTCAGAAAGAATCTCTCCCAACTCTGCTGCTTTGGTCCTAAGGATCTTACTGACTACACAGTAACCTGAACCATGGAGATGGATTGAAAACCCTCCTAATCGTCAAGCTCTGCCTCCTGTTAGGTGGGTACGTCTGTTGAGTTTACCAGATGTTGGAAGTACTCCTTCCACCTTTTAATTATTTTCACCATTGTTGACACCAATTTTGTGCACTTACTGAAAAACCTGAGTGTGATGTGCCCCTTCGTAAGCCTTCAAATTGTTTTTCAGTACCTCTTTGAGGCAGCCCGAGAGCCCTCATCTGTAGTCTTTTAAAGTAACACCAAAGAATGAAAGCCAGCACAAATAAACTTTTCTGAAAGGCTCATACCATTAGAATCCCAAATCACTTACTGCTTTTCACAGCATACATTTTGGCTTGTCACAGTAGTTAACCATTGGTCCATAAAATGCCAGAAAATAGTGGAAAAAATGCCCATCACAGTTCTCTAAAGCCTAAAATCACATCTTCAAATAGCTTTTTTTCGTCAGACCAAAGGTCCAACATCCAAAAGATACTCATTTTGCACTTATATATAACAGAGACAAGCAGAAAATTCTCACGTTTCAGAAGATGAAGAAGTTGTTTTTCCTACAACACGGATTCAATAAATGGTGGGACGCTGCATATAATGTAATCAACAAAAACAGAATGCAATCATTTGTAAATGAGTTATGTTTAATGACAGCGGTTTTACGAAATGTTCCAGACCCCGTGTATTATTATCCTTAATACAATCATGTGGTGAACCTCGCCCCATCCTTGCTTGTGGATCTTATGAATGAGTCTTTCGAGGATGCCCCCTTTCATAACCAATCATGATGCTATCACCTGTTACCAATTAACCTGTGTTTTTTGAGCATTTCACAACCTTCCCAGGGTTTTTTGCTCCTGTCCCAACTTTTCTGAAATGTGTTGCTGGCATCCAATTCAGAATAAGCAATTATTTACAAGAATCAATGTGTCAAAGTCAAAGTTGACTATGTAACACAAAATATATTTTCTTTGTGCTGTTTTTAATGATACAGTATATTTCAAAATAATCAACAAATGATTACATTCTTTACATCCTAACATTTTTAGAATGGGGTTGTGAAGTGAAATTATGAATTGATCAAAAAATAATTACTGATAAATTTCCTTCCTTGTCCTATTGTTTATTAAAGTGTAAGCTCGTCTTATAGATGGACAGAACAGCACAAAATACATGGATCCATTATGGTTGTATGTCCCAACTGTTCAAAAACAAATTAACCAGTAAATGTTCACTCAGAACTGCTGAGTGAACAATTGGATAGTGTTGATTTCTCTGTACTTTTCCAAGTTTTCCCAATATTTTAAATAAATGTGTAGGAACTGAATGCAGATATATTGAAATGCATCTCAAATGTAGGGATATGTTCACCCCGTGTTCTATTTTTATGCTAGCCAGACCTTAAACTTTTCCTAATTTGCCTTAAAAATAAGGTCTGGAAGTGCCTTGCGGCTACAGTTAACTTGGCAACAAAATGGTTCTTATCTGCGACTCCCCTCAGTAAGTGTGCCTTGGCTCTTGAGGTGAAAGACAGAGAGCCATGGACCTCTCAGACTGCAGTGCTAATTAAAGGTATCAGTCATGAGAGATGCATGTCAGTTTATAAGGCAAAGACGCAGACAGGGGCCTCATTTGTCACTGCCTGGATTTATATCCAATAAGAATTCAATTGCTTGGCATAAATGCACGGTTTGATGTATGGTGTGTGTGTGTGTGTGTGTGTGTGTGTGTGTGTGTGTGTGTGTGTGTGTGTGTGTGTGTGTGTGTGCGTGTGCGTGTGCGTGTGTGTGTGTGTGTGCGTTAAGGGAAAAGAAGGGGGGAGGTGAGGTGTCTTGGAAAGAGAGCTCAGAACAGCCGAGTGGTAAAACATGGCAGTATCTCTTCGCCCATCTGTCTATTTCTCTCTCTCTCTTGCCCTCTCTCTCATTCACACACACAACCACATGCATCACGTACTTCAACCCAGCTATAATACTGTGTACACAAGTGCAACACACTCACTCTGTCCATTGAAAGGACCACTCGACCTCAGTGTCGGTTTAAATGAGAAAGAGCTGGCAAAGACTGGGCCATTGAAAATGGCTCCGCCTTTGTCAGGCATTGTGGTGAACATGTGCTGCATTATTGAGTAAAGCAGACGTATAAATGGCTGATAATGTGCACATTTACTGTATTTATGCAGGAAATAAATAAAAAAATGTGGACCAATGTTGGCAGGCCAATTGTTCCAGTAACATACTTGTATTTCCTTGCATTGTCCATAGTTGCTATTACCCTAGACTGAGAGCTAAGCGCAATATTGTGTTGCAATTTTCACAAGTGGAGCCTTCACTGCTGCCTCATATAGGGATGAATTAGGCTGCCCTCTTCTGTGCCATCTCGATGAAGTTCCTGATAGCTTAGGTAAACAGTTGTTATTTTCTGTGTCTGAGAGCATCACATGGGTATCTGCCTAATAGCCATCTGACGAGGTGACGACAGTGTGGGTTGTGTTGCTGGGTGTTTGCTCCTCATCATGTCTCGACTTTTTGTGTATTTTGGCATCTTAAACTCTTTCTTTTGCTCTCTCCATCTGCCTGTCTCAACCTCACACTGAGTCTCTATCCTTTTCTTCCTTCTTCTTTTGATATTAATTATTTTTCATTTTATGTTCATGTTATATTCTCGTACTTGCATATCTTAACAGCATTGGTATGTTACACCCTGAGCACAAATACAATTTATTAAGAGCTGCAAAAACATGAACTTAATTAATTAACTGAAAAGTATAGTAACAACTTATTATTCTCTAGCAACTTTTAATTATTATCAACCTTATTGTTCCATTACACCTGCTAATTCAGTGAAATAGCTTGACATCTACTGGATGCACTGTCAAAAACATTTGAAAAATCCTAGTGGATGGATCATAGCTACTTTACTGATTCTCGCTGTGTATAGTTTATATGTTTGCTTTTGAGTGAAATATCTTAAGAGCTATTTGTTGGACTAATGTGAAATATGATACAGAGATACAAGAACCCTGGAGGGTTTTCTTATTACCTTGGTTATCCCTTAACATTTCATCATGCGCATCATCCCCGCCAGGACCCATCAGTTTGTGGACCACCGTTTTGAAGCCTTGAGTTTGGAATTATTTCCGTCTCACCTTGTTATTTTCAGCCAGAACTGACCATATTTGGATGAGAGGATGGAGCTGGGGAGGATATCCTAATTGGATCTGACTGAGAACCTGAGGAAACTCTGTGGTAGTGACTCATCAATGACAAAGTAGCCAGGCCCTAAAGCATGCACTGCTCTATTGTCTATTTTACTCTTAATGGAACATTTACATACAAAAATGATCATCAGGGTGTATTAAAGAAGACTTGAAATAACGGCTGAGAAGATAAACTCATTAGAAGACCGTTTACTGAGGTAATACATCAAGTGAGAAGTAGCGTCATTATCTCATAAGCTTATACTGTAAATAATTAAATGTCTTTTTGCAGTGTTGCCCCCTGTTGGCTAATAGAGAGAATACTACTAATTTACTTCCTCACTGACTGACTGACTTACTATAATATAGGCGTCAGCATGCTAGCATTGTCACTGTGAGCAAATCAGCATGCTGATAACATTTAGCTAAAGTCATTGTGCCTAAATGCAACCTTACAGAGACCTTACAACCTTACACTGATTTAGGTTTAGGGTTACTAATATATAATTATTTTGAATCATGGTTTTTCGTTCCAAATTTTCTGCTTTTGATTCCTCTGTGTTTCCGTGCTGAGCTGCAGTGGAGGGATATTAACACAAGAAGTCATCACCACAAAAAAAATAAAAATTACTATACCAATCATGATGCTTACATCACAAAGAGGCTGCCCACATACCTCTGCTTACTTCTGAAGGGGTCGTAGTTCAAATACCTCTTAGTCCGTTGTAAACAGTGCTTTATGATTTGCTAATGTGGCACCGTTGGTGCTCACTAAACTAAGGTCAGATTCAATCATCAGAAGGTATGTGGGAGGTTGAGAAAGTACTGTTAGTGGCTCAAGGACAAATATCCTTCGCTGGATTTGGTGAATAGAAGTAAAATGAATTCCAGACACATTGTCAGACTATTTGATTCAGACATTTTGAATGGTGATCTCTGCATCTGTTCTTGCCAGATTGGCACCTCAAATTGGCTTTCCTCCTCCCTTTGCTGTCCTCACAACTTCGTCTACTCTTCTCAACCATTTGTCTGTTATTGCACGAGTGCCAAAGTTCTTGTAGATAATGTGCATACCATCTAACAACCATCATCTCCCTTGTTTCGAATGCCACCCTGGAGGACTGTTTCTTGGATTTTCCATTCTATCCTTCCTCCCTTTTTTGTTTCTCATTCTGTTTTGACAGTTTCAGTCATGAAGTGCAACAAAGTGAGGAGAAAGATCTGGCTATTTCATGACTAGTCAGAAACACTTGATGGCCCGGGGGTAAACTTGCATACTTTCCTGTTGCAGCATGTGGATTTTGTCTGAAATCTCTGCCAAACTAGGCAGTACAAGCCTCAGAATGGAGCCAGACACAGCAGGTGTACTACACCACAAAGGCAAACACAGATAGAAACACTGCACCACCACCAGTGCAGGTTGAGAACAAATTTGACTGCACAAAGGTTCTTCATTTTTTTCTGCGGTGTATGCCGAGGTTTGGTGTGAGGTAAGTAGGAGGAAACCTGTGTATTCAGCTTGTGGCTATTTTTAACAGCAGCTCCCTGCCAGCATAAAGTTAGATGGAAACCTGCACACTCCCCCTACCTTAGCTTTGCTCTTAAGGCGTATCTAGCAGGCAAACATAATAATGTATGTATACACATTTGTGTCGAAATTTTTAGTGAACTAGTAGAATCAACACAATGAATCAATTATACTTGCCTAACATAATCTATGATGTACATTTGTTGTGATAATGAGGTCCACGTGGAACGTACAAGACATTTTTATAACAATTTTACCCCAAGCACTCACCCACACTCACACCTTTGTACACCATGCGCAGCACCAGCCTAGGAATCAGGAGCAGGTTCAGTGTCCTGCTCAAGGGCAGTTGGACATGCAGGGATGAAGAGCAGGGGATCAAACTCAAACCTGTGATCAGTGCACACTCGACCCAACCTGTGCAGCCAGTTTGTTGTTTTTCCTAGTGCTTTCAGAAAAACACATTGCTGAAATGTTTGCTGTTTGCTGTGTTGAACACATGGCCAATGATAATCAGTACTCAACTAGCCGCTTATCCTGACTGATACGGGATTTCTGACACTGATACTGATATTAACAGCCTTAACCTCAAAATTCTTGGCCTAATAATGCACAATATGTAATATCTGCCACTAGGGGTCTCTCTATCAAAACAAAAGACGTTTGCAGAGTGCTGTCTGGTTCAGAGCCAGGCCTTCTGGAGGAATAAACATCTGGAGTCACATCGGATTGTGCTCTGATTTGGAGCCATTCACAGAGGGGAGGAGAGCTCAGAGATTACTTTTAAACTTTTGGGATTAAGAAGTGGATTATCTTCAGTCTTGTTGATCAACCTGACATTGTCAGGTGCTTATGCAAGTTACTGTAATGGTGACTGCCGCGTGGAGCTGGAGGGGAAATGCTACTTCATGAGTGTAATATTTCAGAGAGGAGAGGGGGAAAGAAGAGAGGGAATCAGAGTCTATGGGGAGTGCTGAGTTTAGTGAATGACCTGACTTCAAATACCACAGATACACTCCCTTCGATGGGCTGCCACAGTGGAGATAATTACTGGAAACACTGTATTGTCGATTTGGTGTAAAATATTACGGTCCTGCACATTGTCTTCACCTACAACATTTAATTGAGCTGTGCTAGCTATTCTAGCATAAACTTTTGGAGAGCCAGTATCAGCCTTCCACCTTGATGGTGCATTACATTTAATGTAGAGACAAGCAATTATTGTGTGGAACCAGCTCCAAGGTGGAACTAAATATTCAGGCTTTCTTAGAGTTGACAAGATGTCATGCATGTGAGAAAACCCTGCAGAAAGAAAAGAAATGGTCTAGTGACCTTCAGTGATGATGATTCCCATGCCCATTTATTGAACACTATGCAAACACTACTGTACGTTTGGATGATGAGTTATGCATTTACAATTTGTGAAGAAATTTGAGACATGAAATATCGTAATACAGTATATGAAGAGATCTGGCAGTGAGTGTGGAAGTATTGATGCTTGTGTGAGTCCTGGCTTGTTTGGCCTTTCTGATCCCTGGGTCCGCACTCAAGGTGCCTCGCTGTCTTTGGATGTGAAATTGGATTAGGTTTATTGTTGCAACGTGACCCCTTTTACTGGCTCCTTTTGACCTTAAGTTCCTAACAGTTAGCACTGTACATTGTGTATCCCCATAAATCAATTTTGTTGGTATATGATTCATACAGTGGTGTCAGGGAAATTAGCATGCACAGAATGTGATGATTTACTGTTCGTACAAACACTTTGTTTGTGTCAGGGTCAGAGCTAGCCTTCATAATTCCTTGAGGGTAATATGTTAGTGTATTTCAGGAAAAAAAAGATTGACAAAGACACAGCTGCTTACTGTAGCTAAAAGTAATGCAGTCTACTATAACAGCCCTGCTATAAATCCTGTGTTTGTTCTGGTTAAAATTATATAAGAGGGGTGTTGAGTCAATCATTTCTGAGGCTGTATTCTGTGGGACTGTTATACTGAGAGGTATTTTTGAGGGTAGCAGTGTATCTATGTAAAATATCCTGTTTGCGGGACATAATCACAATCACTTGCTTGATGAGTTACAATCTTCTCGATTAAACTAAAAGAACAAAGAGAAGCTGTAGTGAGAAAACAAATCAAAATGTAATCTCTAGCAGCAGTGGTAACAATGCAAGTGAAACACTGTCACCATTTGCCCCTTCAATTTGACGTCATTCGGGAAAGGTCCAAACGTTTTTTTTTCTCTGCTTTTTTTAACATTAACCGACTTGGGACAAAACGAAACTTCATAAAAAAATAAATGACTCATGCTTCGCTGAATCAGGTTAGACTCAACAAAGCGCAGTAAAACAGGATAGTGTCAAAGTGTTGTGTCTGGCCCTGTATACTCTTCAGACACTTCAGACTTCCTCCTCCCTCTGTGATCTGGAGAGGCATAATCAAAACAAGGCCTAACAACCTCAGCCTGGTAAGCTTGTGAATTATTCACAAGCTTACTATTTATTCTATGGGCATGTATTTTGTTCGCCCATTTTGTGTGTCAACACAGTCTCACACATACACATCTCCCACTCATTTCTGATTTTCATAACCTAGAAATATACAGTAAATCCTTCAGTGTTATTAACTTGGATTTGGCTGCTTTAGATTATGAAGAGAAACACCATTGTTCTAACTCTAATCTCTAAACCTTTCCTGGATAGACAGACAGACAGATAGACAGACAGATAGACAGACAGACAGACAGACAGACAGACAGACAGACAGACATTACTGAATTTTCCACCGCCTTCGGATAGGCACTTCATCTGTATGTGCCTGCAGCCCCCTCTTTAGTTCTCCTAATTTAGTTTGTCTCTTAAAAGTGAAATGATCGAAAAGGGCAGATTGTTAATTAAGATCCCGGGTGAATTAATGCAACACATCCTCATACCAAAACCACTGAATAGGTTGATTGCCAGCAACTACCAAAACAACATATATCACCATTCCCCATACAACATGACTGTTGCAATGGACTTTCGTTGTATGCTCACAGTTTCGCACTAAACGTACTTTTTTCGGTTTAGGTAAAACATTGTGGTTTGTGCCAAAATAACAATGTTACTTCTGTAACATACCCAAATTCCTCCCTATACAGACTTTTCACTCTTCATATTACTTCTCCTGACTTCCTCCTTTGCAGCCATAATAATAACTATAGCCACTGGAGGTCGCCGCCTATCAAGAACCATAAATTTGGGTCGAATTAAGCTGCTTTCATTGTCAACCTATGTGGTTGTTTTTCTGACGAGGCCAGGCTGAGTTAATGACCAGCGGTTTCTGGGTTGATCTGATCCAATTTATTTTTTCTATAAATGTAAGCTTAATTTGTTCACTTTTTTCTTGAAATATTACAGGTTTTCAATTCACACATGATCCCGTGTACTTCTCATATGGGGCCACACACTGCTGTATATGTGCGCCAGGTCTAAATCAACACATTTTAAGATTGTCTTACATATTACTGTAATGCTCCACTATGTCCAGAGGCCTGTACTGTGAAGGCCCAGTCCCAGTAGGCCACTTAGCACTACCGCTCCGTTTTGTGCATTCACACCTAGGGGTAGTTCTTGTTTTGGACATTGCCATGGTAACATATGCACACCTAACCTGCTCTGAAGCAGATTATTTTTGACATAACAGATCAACACATATAAAAACACTTCTTTTCTGGCCAATCAATTCTCGGGAAAATGTCATTTTTATTGTAGAAAGTCCCACGGAGCTCAGTGCATGGCTTTTTAGAGGTGTAGTTCTGTGTAGGCGGGTTCCCTCCTGTTTTCAATTTATTTATTCTAATATAATATTTTGTGTAGACTTGTTGACTTACCAGGCTTGATGACCATTTAGCATGATTGCGTTGTTAGGCTTAATAAAGGCAGATAAGAAAGGGTTATCCTGGATATGTTGAACTTGCTTTGTAGTTCAGACCCCTGGTGTTGCATTTGAGAAACAACTGTCACTCGCAGATTAATCAGTCATATATGGCAATTCACAGATTAACCAGCTATTATGTGCTAATAATTAGATGGTGTTTTTTATTGTTAATCAGCAATGTTTGTTAACAAAGTAAAGACAGGGCCGCAGTATAATTTAGGTAACAATCAGTTTTAGAACAGACAAAATAGCAATCTTCTTTCTGTATTTAAAACTCATGAATTATGGATGTAAATAAATGTGCATGCAGCCCACTGAGCCCCGTTACAGGTTGAACCCTGTGTGAAATAGAATAATTATTACACAAAGCACTCTTTTTCAGTGCTCGGATGAGATACAGAATACGCAGCAGTGTTGTAATCTGTGTGAGAGAGTCTAAGAGGAGGGGAGATTTGTTGTATTATGCCCGATTCATACAGTATAGTGGCAGCTGATCTGGATGTCATCTGTCATTCTGTGTATCTGATATGTTGGTGTTGTTCCTGGACCATCTTTAAAACTGACTAATCACATCGTTCTGATGTCATAGCTTTGACACTCGTGATGGTGATGTTCCTGGAGCATCATAATTAATGCTCCAGGGTCATCATTTCTATGTTAAATAACATTATTGCTCCTTACCTGGAGCAAGTTTTTGTGGCGTCGTGGGTTTGTATCCTGTTTGGAATGTATTATGATACCGTTCACTTATTTTTCGAGGCAGAGTTCACTTATTATTTTGAGTTTCTTTTCAGTTTTCTGTCACTGTTTGGATAGGTTGAGCCAACAAAAATACTTGGTTGGGTCTATGCAACAAAAATATTTGGTTAGGTTTAGGCAACAAAAATACTTGATTAGGTTAACTCTTTGGCATGGGAATTGAAATGATTATTTATGTTTTAATGACAGTGAACTCCCTCGCCTACTCATGGAAGTAGTAAAGTGAAGTGTCAAACTTAATTTGACACTTAAATGTGATGTACTTCAGATGTTTTAGCATTAATGAATGCAGGACTACAGTTGCAGTTTCTGAGTGGTGATGACAAGGAAATTAATCAGTCAATATAATACATGTCATGTCATAAGTCTTGTCCTGTTGGCACCCTTGAAACCTGCATGGCTTGTTCATTTTTCCAGCATAACTGTCAGTACTTTTTACAGGGCAGTATTTTCATATCCAGGCAGTCGAACCATAATTGATTTCTATTGTATTTACTGGAAGGTTTCCAACTCCAGAAATCTTACTTGGTCCATTTGTGTATAATTGTAGAGAACATACCAATAAACTTAAGAGCATTCCTGATATAGGCCCTTTTGCCCACGCAGTGCAATTGGTACAATTACTGTCTTAGGCACAGTGTAGCTGTTACAACATAAATACTATAAATGGTTTCACCCAGGGAAAAAGCAGGGTGGGTGCATAACGATCATTAATGCACAAAAAAACATTAGTCTGTGTCCAACAATGAAATATCAGAAAATTGCATAATGAAAAAGGTCTTACCACTGATGCAAATGCTTCTCTGTAATATAAAAAGGTTTCCAGTCCTGCTCATCCCACTGAGAATCAGCAGTCCAGTCTACTGCTCAGCGATTCTTGTAGTTGGTTGTTTTCCTGGTAAACAAGTGGCTGGTGCAGAAAAATGAAAATCTAGCAAACCAACCAAACAGCATTAAGACATTTTTTTACCCTAGCATATTCAGATATATACCACTACTAACCTTTCAGTTGCTTTCCAAAAGCATACACCCTCAACACCATTAATGCAGCATGTAAAGAGAATTATTGTCTGTGTGTGTCTCCCTCCTGCTGGACAAAATGAAATGCACTGACAACAAACCCATTTGAGGTCTAACAAGTCATTCCCACCATGAGCATATTTAAGTGAGAAAACGACTAGAAATGAAATTACCATAATTTCATGATCCTGTTTATGTATGGAGATCCACTTTATTGTGCACTACCAACAGTTACATGTTTGGTTTATAATAAGATTAATGCATGTACTAAGACAATATAACCACAGGAAACACTTCAATGCAGTACAAAGCTGCTTTTTCTTGTGAGTATGTATGCTAGTACACATTGAAAAGCATTGCAATTATTCATATAGGAGGCAGTGCAACCTGTCCAGCATGTTCCATGTCACCCTGAGTAGCATCGTCTCCTGTCTGTTCATTTATAACCCTGTCCTGAGTTGACTGCAGGTTTAGTGATTTCTATGAGCCCTCGACATGGTGGTTTTAGAGGAATAAAGATAGGATGTCATGCTGGAAATCAAACGCAACAATTTCAGTGATAGTAAGGAGCTGGTGAAGCGTCCTGAATCGCTACACACACTGAAAGGGGGGGATATGACCCACAAATAGTCTGGTTACCTTGCAAAATGGTTTCCACCACTGTGTGCCACTCACCCGTGAAAACGCCGTCTCCCCTCCATGTGTCAATACAGCCGCTGTTGACAGGTGCAATGAGTTGTGGTAGCTGCACCTTGTCAAGTCTGCTGTGATAACTGGGACGTCTGACTTAGATTCAAACCGTTAGCAGAAGACGGCTCCTTTCTACGGATGAATGGCTTTTCCTTTTTCTATAGCCACTATGCATCCCGTCAAAAAGGCCCATTATGCACAGAGGCATCTCGGGTAAAACCGTCAATTGTTCATCTCCAGGGAATATGCAGAAGAAGAGCAGGGATAGTGTGAAAAAGATGAGAATGGCAGAGAAGGGACAGCAATTATGCATGTTTTTGTGCGTGTTGTTATTAATGTTCATGAAAGGGAAAGGGGAAGAAAGGAGAGAAGGTCAGCGCAAAAAGGGTAGACAGAATAAGGTATATCCTGTTTTAAAATAATCTTAATCAAAACAGATACATATTTCAGCAGTTAGAATATAATACATTTTTATGATTCAGATTGATGTGTGTATGATTTGTCCGAGAAATAAAGACTAGAAAGGTCCTTGATCTATTGAAATAGGGATGAATGTTACCCACACACTGATTGTAATTTCATTCTTACGGGTGAAATATGTAAGAAATTTAGTTAAAAATATCAAAAATTATCTACAAAGTGTGAAGAAATAACAGTTGTCTGGTCATGCGCTGCATGAGTATGAATTCGACAGGTGGCCAATTCTAACATATCGCACCTTTAAAGGTCATTGTGCTCCCCAGATAAGTAACTTTTGTTCATGAGAACTCATGCTCTTGAATTGAGTTGCAGGACAGCAGTAGAGAAAGCAACTTCGACAATAGCGTTGAGTCTCTCAAAGTAAAATGCTCTGTGTGAATCAGCACTAACTTTGTGAAGAGGAAACTGCACTGCAGCTGGGCGACGTCGTAGGTTGGAGGACTAATCCTGCTAAAACAAGCTGTCATCCAATAATCAAACAGAGGCTGGATCGATGGTGGTGGAGATCAACATGTCAACACCAGGCCTGTCCGATAGCGACCAATAGTACAGCGCCGAAATTGATCCCCGGTGCCCTCAGGTTGTCACAATCGGGTGGTGAAAGCGGGATCAGGCCCGAGAAAAACATGCAGCTGTTTGAGGACTGATGTAACCGAAAACAAAGCCACGTAAGCACAATCAGAAAGTGTATACGCAGCTGTGAAAGAACACCAATTTGTCCTTACTTTTGCTCTGCAGGGAGATGCCATTTGCCTACTTTCCACAAACTACAGACCATAAGCATTTATTCTGACCATCCTCCTATAGCTGCTCCAAATAACTTTAAAAAAACACAAACACCCTCGCTGATGTAATTTATGGCTCTCATTACGTTAAAATGTTTATGATTGAGCAGCAACTTCTCTCTTCCCTCTTGTGGTCCTGTTTGATATCGATGTTACCTCCATGCAGCAGCTGCAGGTTGATCACACACAGACGTCCCACATTCTCATACAGATATCCCGGCCGGCTGTATTTTCAGAATCATGCTATTTTTGTCCCATCGGTGCTAAAGTGGTAGCCAGACAGTCCAGGACCAAATAATCACTTTCAGCGCGTGGCGCGGAAACTGGCCCCTTCCGATGTCACTGATCCAAAGATGTGTGGGAGCGCTCGGGGTCATTATATCCCACTGGAAAGTTAATCTTGCACCAATTAGTTCCAGCCCAGGAGGTACCAACGGGCACTGTGCTATGAAATGGTGGTATCCTTTGGGAACCCTCCTCCCACCACTCTCTCCCACCTTTTTTCCTTCCACAGATCGACTTCTACACAATGAAGCGCGGCCTTGCCTTGCCTGCACACACTCACACACTCACACCACACACACTCTCCCTCTAAGGTTTTCTGTATTGATCGAGCCATCATTCTATTTTAGCTCTGCAATTACGTCTGGTGATATTACCGGGGGTGTTACATGACTCTTCTAATTGGTGTGTCAATATGATGTCAGAGTTTTTGCTGCTCTATGATTTGAGGCAGCAGTTTAAGTGGGTCTGATGTAGGTTTTTAATTGTTCGAATGGTAATTTCTTGGATGCGCTCACCCTTTTTAAAATAACCAGCATATGTAGCCTATTAATATCCAGGAATACATTCCCTGACGTCATTTCAGAGTACTCCCCTTGATTGCATTTTTTTCATTATCTTGTACGGACTGGCACAAGTTACACCCAACTGCTTGTTGCACTATAATGAACAAATTGGAGGAAATCAACTTTTATTTTAAAGCCAAATCTCAGTCCGAGAACATCCAAAACGTAATTCTCTCGTGGGTGTATAAGATCTGACAACCTGGAAATGTGTTTAAGATTTAACAAGCTTACAAGTCAGCAAGAGATGTAAAAAAATATATAAGAAATCCTTGTATACAGCTGTCTAAATTACATTTAAGATGGGAAGTTTAGATGCTGTAAATTGGATGCTGTCTGGCACGGCTATCAAGGCTCCTTGTCAAGTTGATTTGGTGATTTTCTCTCCACCCTTCTACCTTGCTTTCTCTTAGCTGCTCTCTTTATTTTGCTCCCTTGTTTATCCCACTTCCTTTCATTTCATCATTGCTTGATTTCTCACTCCCAGCCCCTCTTCCCTCCTTCTCCCTCTTCGCTTTTTTCTCACAGCAGCTATTTTCACACGTCTCTGTGACATGACCGGGGGGCCTGTAAACGGAGAAATTTGACAGATGCAGATGAGTGTGTGACAGGGAGTGGTTCAGGACTGCTCTCTTAGACATTGCCCTGGTTTGTCATGCACTTGGCATTGATATCATTGTTCGGGTGCATTTTGACATGCTGGCGTGCACCTGTGAGTCCTTTTTGTGATCTATTTGTGGATGAAATACTTTGGTAGTGAAGGGTTCCATATAAACAATGCTGATAAAGTTGTCAGCAGATGTCATGTGCAAAATGGTTTTGCCAATTTCTGTGTCAGTTAAAAATGTGTAATAGGAACGTAATCTATTCAAGAGCTGAAATATCTCGACTATCGTATTAGATTTAGAATTATTTTGGCACAGATAGTCATGGTCCCCAGAGGATAAATCTTAATGCTTTGCTAATCACCTGACTTTTCAACCAGTGTCACCAGTAGGTCAAAATTTTGGCTTATCCTGTAATATATCTCACCATCTGATAGATGAGTTGTACCGATGGTTTCCAGATGATGCATCCTCATGACTTTGTTGATCCCTGACTTTTACTCTTGGGTCATCTTCAGATTAACATTTGGGATTTTTTTTGTAAAGTGTGGCGACAACTATTGGATGGAATGCTATGGTTCAGACGTGGTTTATGTTCCCATGAAGATAAATTGTTATAATTTCCTTGATCCTGACTTTCCATCTAGGCTTGTGATGTCCCCATGAGCCTCAGATGTACTTCGGTGACTGTGTTCAGAGCCATTTAGCAAGTATTAGCATGCTAACATGATACGTGCATTTAGCTAACCCTTTGTCAATCACAGGGTCATCAAATACGGACATTTTGTCACATCACCCTCGGCATGAGATTGGCTACAGACGTACAAGCCTTTAGCATCTAAGAAGTGGTTTAAGTTGTGAAATGGTCACAGTTTGGTTAGGTTTAGGAGAAGAACATGGTTTGTGTTCAAATAAGTACATTACATTATGTACCTGATGGAAGTATGTGACGCCATTTACTTTAGGCTATGTATGCAAGTTAAAATAAGCTTTTAGTTTCACATGCATGGGACACAAACAACGGTCTCCTGGGTGAAAGTCCTGTATTTGACCCCTCCACCCCCCTTGACCTCCTCTCCAGCTGTATTGTGATGACCTGGGAACCAGAGCAGTCTGGTTAAGCTACAGCCTCACAAACTCTTATTTTTGAACCCGTCCAATGTCAGTTGCCCACAGACTGTCCTTCACCTTGAGCCCAAATTTTATTTTAATGAACACATGATCATAAAATATCCTCTACTATGATATCATTTTGTTTCGTCACTATGAACAGTTTTTTGCTTGTAATAATGCATGATTACATTAAAAATCCACATGGGAATTACTATATTGTGCTGATTACAGGTGATTACATACCTAATTAAAGGGGCTCTGTGGAATGTCTGTGTTGTGCTGGATGCCAGTTGTGTATCTTTATGTTAGTTGACTCCATTTCTAAACTAACGTGCGCTACTGTTGCTCTCCGATAGTGGAGCGGAGAGAGGCAATGAGACGAGGCACTTGAGAAAGTTACATCCTTGGGACTGTCGCTGAAAATCTGGCCTGAGTCCTTCACAAAGAAATCCACAGTCCAGCAGCATTAAAGAACTTAAACAAATCGTCCACAGGCTTGTAGAGGCAACAGTGAGACGAAGAAGGTCTCATTTTTTCACATCACGTTACAATCCGCTCACATTTGGCCAATAAAAATGATGTGTTAATGTTTATTGACAATAGGCAGCTGCATTTTTTAAAAAACTGCACAATTATATTGTAATCACTATCTAATTACCATTCTCCGTATTATGTTAAAGAAAGATACCTCACAAGAGCACTGTATATACTAAGTGACCACTAGACTGTAAAATAAAGCGCGTCTGACTGTGTGCTCATTTCATGGATTATACGAGACTGTGTTGTCCTTCAACATAATTTTCTCCGTGGAGGCAAAATAGCCTCAACAAATTTAACAGTAACTACTTACAGAAGTAGGGCTGCACCTATCAGCCCAGAAACAAATGTTTGATGTATGGAGCTAAAAATATAGACCTTATTTATTTCCCAACCCACTTCTTAACAAGTTGTTTTTTTTCCATCCATTTTCTCCATTTCTATCTGCTTCTTCAGCCTAATTTTTGGGCTCATGGCTGCTGGCTGCTGTAGCTGTGAGGACATTGGACTTGGGCTTCGGGCCCCTCTAGACACAGAGATGTGCTTATGTAGAGAATTGCTCATGCTCCACTGGAGAATTTGGCTGTCGTTGCCAGCCAGGCCTTCTCATGGCAGATTTGTTTGCTCAGTTATTGTGTCTAATACCTTTTGCTGGCTAAGGAGCTGCCTAGCATGCATCGAGACCCCCTGAAGAGACAGACTTAGCAGGTTTCCCTTAAGACTTAGATGATGGTATTGTCATGTACTACTACTGTCACTGAGAGCAAGAGTGAGAGAGGCACTTTCAGTGATTACGCTCTTTTTATATCTTGTTTTATTATTGCCGGGTGGAACTGAGGTTACCGGATTTCACTGTCAAAAGCTATCTTATGCTACAGTCACCAAGGCACCCACATATAAATTCATAAATTTACCATAAGTAGCTGTTTTATTTTTTAGTTACTGCAAGCACAATTAGAAGTGTTCCCTAATATAATGCACTGTTGCAGAAAACAACTGTGTAGAGGTATACTGTTATTACTTTGAAAAATGTTTCGCTCCTTGTCATACAGAACAACTCTCATGCTGGCAGAGAGGTACAAACAAATAGGAATGAGTCAGAAATTTAAAAATAACACAGTTTCTCACTAATAACTTCCCTCCCCCTGCTGACTCTCGCACATTCTCACTCACAGTTTGTTCTTTTATGTCCCCATAACACTTCAACATCGCATATGGAGATTTTTGAACAAGTTAACTCTGAAAGAATCAGTGGTAGAAGAAGAACTCAGGTTTTTTACTTACAATAGCACAGTGTGAGATACCCTAATAAGAAGTACAATTCCTGCATTAAAAATGTTTCCAAAGAAAAAGTATGTAAGTATTAGCATCAAAACTAAAGTACTGGTTCATAATGTCCCATTTCAAGATAATCATATCATATAATTGGATTATAATTATTGATTGCTTTAATGTTGCAGCTGGTAACATTGGAGCTGCTTTATACTTCTAGGTAGCTTAACCTATAATACCCATCACATAGATCTTAACAATAATAATCACCATCATAATACATCACCATTTGATATTTATGATTTGTATTAATAACCTGAATATGTGTATCAATAGTCAATAAGCAGTCACACAAGAGTCAAAAAGTACAACATTTCCCACTGAAATGTTTTGAAGTATGGAATTGAAATACTCAAGTTAAGTAAAAATACCTCAATACCTGGTTGTGATGCCACAAATACAGTAGGAAATTGTCCCAAAGTCTTGTTAAAAATACCCAGTTTTTGACTGCAAATTGTCCTGATGTCTCATCCAAAATATTAGATTCTGTTGCTAATAACACAGATGGATAATGTCCAGACGTCTTGTCAAAAATGCCCAGTGGTTTCACGCTTAGATAGATAGATAGATAGATAGATAGATAGATAGATAGATAGATAGATAGATCAAATGAATCAATTCAGATCAATCCCCATACTTTCTAAGATATATAAGTGAAGCCTATGTATCTCTTGATGTGAACTCTATTTCAACCTCATCCTTGGGAGACTTCCCCTGTAATTGAAATAGGGATAGTGTCCCCAAGGCCGACACCATCACCTCATCCTCCATATACAAATGGATTGTTAAATGGACACCCAGCAAATGTTTGAGTTGATTTTTGTCACCCACAATCTGTCAGGCTGAACATTCGTCAGCGGACATATCGATTTAGCAATATGGCTGAGATTGGCTGGGAGTTAGGAAGCAGTACATCAAACCACAAATCAAGAGTTCAGAGAACACTCAGGAACAGGTAGTGCAGGACTGAATCGTGACTGAAAATGTAAGATTCCATTACAAGTAAGACATTGTGGCTGGGATGAAAGAATAGTAAGACCCCATGACAAAATGACATTTTAACAGTTGCACACATTATGTTTGATAACCAGTGGCATCATCCATCAAATAGTTTGAAAAATCAAGCCACGTACTGGTTTTAAACTAAATGAGACACCAGTAGAGCTTCAATGAGGCTAGCTCATCTGCACCCAAACTGCAGTCGCGTTGGCTAAAAAGTGCTAAATTAATTAAAATGTCAAGACAAACAGTCTGGAAAATTATAGCATGTTGACATTTCTAGTAATGCCATGTGAGTGAGAACATTAATGAAATTGTGGTGTCAAGGCAAATGAATTAGCTTGATTTGTCTTAAGCATAGAAAAATCAATTCATGGCAAGCCTTATTCACTTTTTCAAATAGATGAAAAACAGTCAGCTCTGA
This sequence comes from Pagrus major, assembly GCF_040436345.1. Taxonomy (NCBI): domain Eukaryota; kingdom Metazoa; phylum Chordata; class Actinopteri; order Spariformes; family Sparidae; genus Pagrus; species Pagrus major. The sequence continues at coordinate 23,892,975 of NC_133224.1, read as the reverse complement.
CTACTCTCTTTAGGTTTACAAGTGCACTGGGTCGTTTTGTCCAGAACATCATCCAACTACGGGTAATGACAACCGTAAGATCAATTCAGAAACTTAGGCAGAGTGGTTCAACTTGTTCAATCACAGCCAATAAAGTAGAATTAAACAAGACTTCTGTCTTTTGTCAGTCGCTCAGTACCTGAATAATATTCTTTTGTATTATGATTCTGCGGCTGCATCTACTTGTACTCATGAGTTTCTAAATGAGAATATCATTTTCTGGTCCTAATTGGGTCGATTTGCCTTTGAACCTATCATTGTGCTGCAGGCAAACCTTCTTTGGATATTTTCAAATTAAAGTAGACACCTACAAAGAGCAGGCACACACCTACGCAGAGAGCAAAACTCATATACAAACACGCTCCTGCACATTGAGTATAGACATATTCATAGATTTGCACGTACACACATGCGCGCACACACACAGGGAGCACTCATCTGAGGAGTCTGACTTGAGCAGATTGTCAGGCTTTGCAGACAGAGACACGTCAACATCACAGGACTCCCCCCACCCCCCAATGACAGCCGTCTCCATGGCACCTCTCAGATCACTGTGGCGCTACCGCGGCAGCTCCTTACATTTCAATCTCCCCTCTCTTCTTCCCCCACAGCCTGAGCATTGGGGTATAGAAATATGTTTCAGAACAGAACAGGGCTTTGCCCACACACATACACACACACCTCCACAGTTTGCACTTACAAACTTTGAGAAAAAGGGAACATCACCATTCTGCTTCCATGCAGTGGTAAAATTGGCCACAATCGGGATAGGGGTGCATGTCACCTCAATGTGTGTATCATACATTACCTCATGGGTCACTCCAGTTTAGCACATCCTGCTGACAGGCTCAATTCTATGTCTTTAATTCCTTTCCTTGTGCAGTGAAGGGCAGTGATTGCATTCGAACAGTATGTTTATAATTAAATAATTAATTGAACTATTTTGTGTCAGTATCGAGATACTATTTTGTTCCTCAAAATACTGGATGCTTGTTGCATCTCACAGTCAAAAGGTGTATCAGGTGGTTGGACCAAATTCCCTAAATGGCCCGCAGGTATGAATAAGTGTGAGTGATGGGTCTAATCTCAACGTCCGCCCTCACAGACTCCGACACTTTGATGCTCGTTTCTGATAACTCCACAAGGGCTCAGGGCTGTCCAACTGTGGAATCAGCAAGTGTGTGAACACTCTTTAGGAAGACTTTTCAATTCCTCTATACGCACTTTTCAGTAAGTTGTAAGAATCCATGGAAGGAGTTGGCAAAGAGAAAACTGACATATAAATAGTGCACTCGCCAGCTCTGTGTGTGGTTGTTCTTCCTGGCATGATGACAGTTTCCAAAAATGGTCTCATTTGATCCAACAAGTTTTGTTTACTTGCTGAACAGACAGCAAACAAGAAACTGCAGCCTATTGAAGTAAGCATGAAAGAGCCTGAGTGGCCACAGAAATGCATCTTCCCGTGGGAGTAGTGGTATGTAACCAACTACATTTACTCACATACAGTACTTAAGTACAAAGTCTTTACTCCACTACATTTGTCTGACAGCCTTAATCACTAGTTGCTTTTCAAATGACATTTTTTCATACCCAAACTACCAACGACCAAAGAAAAAACTTAAGTTTATTTCTTCATTTAGTCTACAATGGAGCCACGGAAGCAGATAGAAATGGTGCCATGAACATTAACTTCAAAGCGTTAAACATGTAAACAAAAATGTGTCTTTTGTCAGTTTAAGTAAAAGAACTGAATGCTTCCATCCCTGACCCCTGGTCGCATTTGATGTCACAATGTGCTTTCTCGTTCTACCCGGTTCCATTTCAGGGTGTTACACCTAATTTCATCTTGTGCACATTGAGCACTCTTCACCTGCAGTGTCTCTCCTTAAGCACCATCGACAGTGATCTGTGAAGGGTGGGGAGAAATGACATGTAATGCTACTCTTTTTGACTGCACGCCTTCGCGAGCGGGTGGTGCATCAGTGTTGCTGCCAGTGTTGGTGTTCTCTCTGTATTAGGGTCTGTTCAGGTTGACCACACTTTGGATCTTGGAGGATATAATTATCCTCGGATCTATTTGGCTCAGGTCTGACTGTGCTCAAGAGCGGTTCAGAACGAACGGTCCAAATTTCTGAGGACAACTGCTCCCTGCATAAATGAGGACACTGAGATTGGACCACTTCCTGCCTGTGTGAGACTAGTAGGTACACTTGCACCGTATGCAACAAAGAGATATTTGCAAAATAAGACAGGGCACGGCCAAATTCAGATTTCATTTACATTATTATAACGTTGTGCAAGGCTGTCCAACAGCATGTAGGTGAAAAACCAGCAGAACATTTGACAAGACGGTGAAAAACACAGAGATATATGGCCTGTACTTGATTTGTTAACTTTTAACAGGGGGGACGACTCGAATCACAATGATGACTACGGTCCTATGAGTGATTTACAATGCATGCAATTGGTCTGTGAGTTTCCCTGGCAGTTAGTGCTGTACAGGCTAGAAAAGCTGTGCCCTTTAAAATAGAAATGCTTTGTCAAAATGTAATAATTTTCAATAAATCAGTTATAGGTCCCGATATGATGCTGTTTGGGTCCAGAATGGGGTCCATTTTGGACATTAATCACCTTCTGTCTATAGCTTGGACTATTGTGGCTTTTTGGCTCAAAAATTGAAAAAGTAAAAGTCATCATAGTAAAGAAAAATCATATAAAATTGACAAATTAAACGTATTCATTCATTGTAGAAAATATGTCACTGGATAAGCCAAAGGGAGCTCTAACCTGCAAGAGTAATCTTTTGCAACATGACCTTTCATGCTATTCCTAATTCATGTGCCATAGTGTAATTAAGCAAATTAATCCATGCACACAATTCAGTTAAGTAGTGGACTGAAAGCACTTTGAACTTACCTACACCATGTTAATTTGGGAAGTCAAATATAGGCATATAACAATAATGTCTACTATGTCATTATGACTATTTCTGCCTATCTCAAACCATCCTGACCCCATTTTTTACATCAGAAATAAGACCTTACTACTTATTACTGACAAAATAACAAACACATACAGAGCAAGGAGGTGGCTCAAACAATACATGATGGATTTAGCTTTCATTGCTGTGCAGTAATCACGGAGCGCTGCCCTCACCTCTCTCAAGGTTTGAAAACACGTTATTGATTTTGCTGTTGCCGTTCCACACAGCCCAGTATAGTGGCACATATCTGAAGGCGCTGATGAGTGAAGGCCATCGACATGGCCTCTTGTGTTAGTGGGAAATGAACCCATTGAGGAAGCTGGAGAGCACCAGTTTGAATTCCCACGAGGACCTCCAAGAGGCAGCTGTGTTCACTCCTGTCTCGGTGAGGATCATTCAGATCTTTGTGAGATTGTTTGGTTTCACGGAGATATGAGGGTGTTAGTTCTGCACCATGTACTACAAATTACAAGACAGATTACCCAGAAATGACAACTGAAGGATTTACTGTACTTGCGGTACGTGTTTTTGTGCATTCAGCTCATTTCACAGTGAATATGTTTGGGATGTGCAAACGCAGACTCTTCCCAAACATCTGCACAGTCGTACGCGTGTGCACACTTTTTCTACAAGGAGATGAATAATGATGTTAGACCAAGGGAACACAGCCTTCGTGCACTTTGTTCAGTGTTCAGAGTCTAAATCATTTCTGGCTGTGGGAGTACTGTACTTACTTCCATGCAGCTAGTTTCTATGAAACCAACATTTTATTTGTATTTATATAAGACTATTTATATAAGCTCAGATAACAGCTGTGGTCATCATGCTGTCTTACTTTTGATCCCTTATATCTCCTTACTAAGCTGATGCTGGCCTTTGGATATTTTGTCATTTCTTAGTGCTTTGTAGAAATCCTGTACACATATGATACTATTGATTTTCTTTATTCTATGGGGAGACATATGATTTTGAACTCTAATAACGTCTGTCACTCAAACTTTGAACCACGCTGTCATTCTGTATTATCTCCTGTTTACATACTGTGTTTAGGAGTGAGTGTGCAGGATGCATCGTCATCCTCTTCAGGCTCAGTGAGTGCTGATTTCTTGTTTGTGTGCGTGTGTTTACACAGCTCATAATGCCACTGAACTGTCCCTGAGAGTAATTAAGAGCTTACCCCATGATCCACTCAGGCAACACAGGGGATTGGCTCCACTCAATACATCCAGGGATTCCATCACCAGACTAGCGAACACGGAGTCAAAACATTGTGTGTTGCGCAATAGACAATCAATTTCCTAATATTGTTCTCCCTTAGTCACATTTACGACAGTGTATTATGAATGAGACTGTGAGAGACTGTTGTGGCCGTGGCTGATTCACCCAACAATCCTCCACTTACCGGTAGCATAAATTGGTATCATACTGTAACTTGGCATCTACTTTCTTTATTAACTAAAGAAAAACTTAGCATGTAAGTAGATTATCTCTGGGTGCATGGGTTTATCTTCCTCTTTACCATATCTGCCAACATTTAGGCTGCCAAACTGTGACTGTGCGCAAACATCAAGTGTGAGTAATGGCTTACAAGAAACGTTAGGACATACTTTTACAATTACTACAGACTCCAACTCCCAATTTGGACGTTATGACTGTCTCAGTAAAAGCTGCTGTAGACTTATAAACTGGCTATACAAACACCCCTTGAACTGTGTTGTGGGTTGCCTGGTCGCGACAAGTATGTGTAGATTGTGTTAGATGATCTAACAACTTGGTTGACTGCAGACAAAAATACAAAACTTACAGAACTGTATATGATGATTATTCATAATAAGGTCTGAGTGCCATGCATATTTCAGGAGTGTCCTGGGAGAAAGAACAAAATCTCAGGGCACTGGGAGATGGCCTTGCAGTACGGGAGTAGCCCAGGAACAAGTGTTGACAGGTATACCCTTTACAGATCTCAGACCTTTTGGGCCAATCTGAACTCACAACTCTGATTGCTGTCCGGAGTGCACTGTATAGGGCACTTTCCTAGATTTTCAGGATTTTCTTAGGTTCAGCTGTAGAGTTGTTGCAGCCTCCTGATGAGCCCAATTCAAATTGAGCGTCCTGTTCATGCTTTCGGTGTGTTATCTGCAATGCACAGCCCCTGTCAGACACTTTGTTTGTTTCAATGACTGGGCAGGCGACAGGCCCTTGTTGGAACAGACACTCGCTCACTGGCTATGTCATCGCATATCACAAGCCTCCAGTTCCCATAAGGGTAAACTACATTAGACATACTGTATGGCTGCCTCAGTTAGAAATAGATAAAAGATATCTGTGCAGCAGCATGTTGGCCTACAAATTGTTGCCTTTTTTTCCTGTACTTGAGAGAGGTTTTTGGTTCTGAAAGACTTCTGATGCTCCATACCTTTAGGACAAGTACTGTATGGCTGCTTTGCCAGTTCTTGATTCTTCCCCGGGTTGATACAGTTGGTACCCACGATCCATGTGCCAAGACCAATGTGTTCTTTGAGCTACCTCCATTGGAATTTGGTTTCTCTGATGTTTTCTGGTGTTTGTTCTCTTTGCTATGAAAGGATTATTTTGTCCTGTGTGCAGAGCAGAGGCCTCTGGTGGCTGAGTGGTACAGGGTCAGGCCGTAAAAGGTATCCTAGTGACTACCTGCATCCCATAGGTGTCCTAAGCATGTGTGTGGTTGGCTTCTCCAGGCCTTTTTTTCCCTTGTGAAAGCAGTCAGAGGTGAGGGTTTAAGGTTAGACTCATTGTGGTTTTACATGAATGCATTGGTGTGTTAAGGCAGAGTTATCTTGTAACTCTTCCCATTGTGGAAAGATACTGACTGACACTCTCTGTATATCCCATTGTCACAGCCTCGTGTCACGGAGCATCAGCTGCAATCATTTGGTACATCCTTGTTGTAAAGTTGTAAAGTGCTTTTGCTGTCAAGGTCGGAAAGGGCTACAAGTTCCACCTATTTATCATTTGAGAATAAAGCTGTTAAGATAACAAAGGTTACAATTCACGGCCATAACTTAAAGGAACCCCATGCAAAATACGGCTTTTTAGTTTTAAAGACACGCACTGTCAAAGCTTTATACCTTGTTTTAAAGCAGAGGACTATGTCAGCTTAAATTCATGAAAGGTTGCATTGGATTCCATTAATGACCCAGTTTCAATGCGAAAACCTGCCTTGTTCCATATAAATTAAACCAACGGGAGTCTCAAATCAAAGTCTGTGGACTGTTAGTGAATTATGACAGCCACGAAGATTGACAGATCTTTGAATTCATCCAGTTGTTAACGCTTTTTTGTCAAGAGTAACAACACTTGTTATGAAGAAGAAAGAGCAAGCCATGAACAAGCTTATGTCTATAGATTGATTTGTGTGTGTGTGTGTGTGTGTGTGTGTGTGTGTGTGTGTAGACACGCATACACCCAAACTGTCCCCTGAGCTCACACCAATTTGAAACAGGCAAGGTTATTCATAAAGAGATAGATGTTGCTTTTTGTTTCTGCTGTCATTTGACGATCCATCTTAATGCACGATAATACTTGGCTGTTGAGTTTTTCCCTGTGCCAGGCTCCACACGAATGCACCCAGTTTGTCTGTTACAGACGGCTGATGATTAAGACAAATCACTGCTCATAGGTGGCTTACTGTACTTCCTGGTGGTCAGAGAGGTGAAAAGAGGCCATCATATTTTACAAAATAGGAAGTGTTCAAGTGAAATTGAGGTTAAGGGATTGAACATTTTTATGTTGCATGATGATACAAGCTCTATCCTGAATCCTCTCAGCAGACGTAATAGAGGTGCAAGATTCATTTGGGCAAATAGCCCGGGTTTTTATCGTGAAATGAAATAAAAATGAACCTAATAGGCCACATGTATATATCAGATGGAGTAATTTTGTTATACCATTGATTGTATCGCACATATCTGCTTTTTGCACACTAAAATGAGAGGATTTATGGGGAACATCTTTATGGAAAGTTTATTGCTATTCCAATCTCAGCCAAGGCTTGTCTTCCTCCAACGTTTAGCGTGGACAATATACGAGGCACTAATGGAAAAGGCAAGTCTTTCTTTACAGAGATGTAATTCTCTGCTTCCTGCCCAGGGACTACAGATGTAAATTAGCTTACAGCTACCCCTGGTACGGCTAAGAAGCCATGCAATGTCCCTGTCAAATAAAGAAAAATAAGTCTGGCATGTTAAATATCTCGCACCTTATCAACACAGGGTGTGACTGCTGTGTGGAGACGCATTACAATGTTTACCCCTTGATACCAAATCAATACCATGACATGTGTAGCCGAACATGCCTTGACCGTAATGTCCTCTTAATTAAATGTGATGCAGTATCTGCTGAAATTGCAGTCGTGCTCTGTTCGTAGTGGCTTTACTCGGCCAATGAAAATATCGATAGTCTATCTATACCATCTCGCACTATACAGGACATCTATGTGTAGTGTGTGACTTTCATTGGGCCTGATGACAAGGACATATACTTAAAGAGTAGGAGTCTACCTACTGTCTTTGTTACACTTGTACAAAAGGTATTGAAATGACCTTATATCTAAAGGAGTGTGATTGCGTACTATTTTATTACAGAATAATTCCTCTGGCTATTGAAAAAGTTATCTTTGTTCTGCTATAAAACCATTTTATAATCCACAGATGTAATTGTAATCTTATCTGTGACAGATTTTTACAAGAGTGTGAAAACGGCTTGCATCGTGAAGCACTGAGCTCCTTGTATATAGTAACAGCTTTCGGTAGAGAAGCAGGCAGATGTGCTGACGTCGTATGTAAAAGTTGTGCATTTTTTCCTGCAGCCCTGCTAACAAATGACGCATTAGTGGAGGCTTGTAAAACTTGCATTGTCATAATAGGCAGACATGTCCTTGTTACTGTCTGTGTATCATCTGGCACAGAATGTGCTTGTTGCCAGAGGATAGGAGGACTTTTGGGTATTATTCTGTCCAACTGTCATGTTCACAGCTGCAGAAAAACGCAGAATTAAGCATGCTCAAATGGAGCTAATTTAATAATGCACTGCTCCCCAAAAGCAAAATTGCAGAACAGTGACGTACACGGATAATTGTTTGACATGACTAATTGTTAAGCCAGTATTACTCAGCGTGAACACTGGAGGCTCTGGATTATGATCGTGCACGCTGCTCAGCATGGCTTTAATAGCATGTTCCAACAACCGAAAAAGAGGTTTCAGAGCTGAAAAAAAAAGCTATTTTTGCTTTTTAATGATTGTTTTTAAAATGTGGATATAGGCACAAGTCATAATGAGCATTTCCCCCTATTTTACCTTTGCAGCTTAATGGCCATGCCTCTAACCCTTCAAATGCCTCGTTGACTGAGACCATCATCCACCCTCCATCCTGATCTCATTTGTCTTTTACAATCTGCACTCATACATGTCAGGTCATCAGCCTGTTTGTCCTCCCCCCCTATTGTTAGGCTGAGATGAGTCCAACAGCCCACTGTGGTGCTGGATAAATGCAATCCCATTTGGGATTTAGCACAAGAGTGAATGGAGTAAATGGAGATTAGAGGGCAGTTGTTGCTGTAAACTGCTGTGTATTTAAGCAAAAAATGGATTTTTTCCCAACGTGTTGGTGTTACTTAGCTGAATAAAAGTTAGGGCTTGCTGATTAGTTGTAATCCCAGTGACTTCTTATATGATTAGATAACATTATCACACTAGAAAACCTTTCATAAAAGCGCGACTGTATGAATGATGCAAAATGTAGTGCTGTTTGATTCTGTTAATCCTTCATCTAACAGTGCTTGGTGATGTGTGAGGGTATGATGTCCATTTTTTGTTCTCCCTGTATTGTGTCACTTTTAAAAAAAATACCTACTGTAGAAAATATGAAGCAGAAGTTTTATTTTGGCTAGTGACAGCAACTTTTATTCTGAAATAAAGCATAAATAAGCATTTTTAGGTGTAATAACGAGTAATAATGCTTACAATGCCAGTATCTTCAGTGACATGTCTATGTACTGAATGTAATGAATGAGGTGAAGTGCAAAAACTATATTCTGAAAACATATTTTAAAAAATCACATCAACACAATAACAAAATAGTACAGTTGTAACTTAATACTGCAAAAGCTGTGCAAATCATAGTTAACTTCTAATAAGTGGGGTGCCAAGGTAGCTTACCTGGTGGAATGAGTCCTTGGTTTGATTTCAGCCTGCATAATAAATTGTTCTTGCTTTTCTTCTGGTGCAAAAATCATAGTTAACTGTTAATAAATACATAGTTGCCTGCTAATAAACTAATAATAACATATTTATTCATCTTAACAAAGCAAGGAAAAAGCTTAGAGTAAGTAAAGGTTTAGCAATTATATTATAGGTGGGACAAGGTACTCTGTGAAGTTGTTGTTATTGCTGTTTTGTTCTCGTGCATGAGGAAACACATGCACGCAGTTGGCAGGGTGAACATTTCAGCCGATGATTACACACTATTCCGCTGATCTACAGCACCAAGAAACACATCAGTGCACAAGTAAAGGCAGGGAGGAAGACTGCCAGGAGGTAAACAACGATGTTAAGATTTGCAGGTTTCAAAATTTTAAGAGCAATTTGTTTTGTGATTGTTTCATGAGGAAGGGGAATGCATTTCTAATGTTACTCAGACCTGTGTTTCAGTAAAAATTGCTGAATGTAAACAGAAACTTTGTTTGCAAGAAAACTCCACGGGGCAGCTTTAAACTCATTAAGTGGGTTTGTAATTATGTTAGAAACAATTAAAACTACTTCTGTTGACATTGTAAAGCAGTCAATATAATTTTAACAAGTTGATTGTTAGTACTTTAAATTTATTATAATATTACAATAAACATGTAATGTTATTACTAACACTTATTATTATTATTATTATCATAATAATAATTATTATTATTATCATAATAATGATAATTATTATTATTATTAACAACTAATGCTAATAAAAACTGCTGCCGATATAAACAGTAAAATTCAATTAATCTTGAATACTGTGCGAATGTACTTATCCTGAAGTTGAGGCTTTGTGTTGACACTCAAAACTTTCCATAAAGTCAATTATTTGCACCTCAACCACCGACTCTTTTAGCTGCTGCATCCATTGTTATATCGTCAATCCAGTCTCACCACACAGCAGTCAAAACAAACCTTACTTTCGCCATTTACTCGATGTAGCAATGGCTCCGAGAGAAGGATGGAGAAATTGACCCCCAGGGGTAGTTGCTCAATGTCAAGGTCACTGGAGAGTTGTCAGAGCTACAAGGAAAAATCCATCACTGAGGCAAGGGAAAGGTGTAATATTTGCCATCTCAAATGAACAGCTATTTCTTCCCCATTGGTCAGGTGTGCACCCTTGGGGGAATTTGATCTGACCATGGCCTTCTGTTTTAAACAAAAAAAAAAAAAGAAAAACCACGCTGTCGTCTCAGTGTTTCATTTTCTCTTTTGCATTAGAATAAGGCCTGTAGGGGATATGAACTAGAAGTGAACTATTAGTCAAAAAGAATATGCACTACAGCCTTCATTTAATTAGATAATAAAGAAGACTTCTAAAACGTTTGAGCTGCATTTCTAAAAAGGCATTAATGCAGGGTCCAGGATGTTGTATAGAAGATGAGGATAATTCATGCATCTTAAACATTACTGCACTGATGTGTCCTGATATAAAAGTAATGGAGTCAGACAAAATGATCATACAGTTGAATCAAAACCTCTAAAACAAAATCGTAGGATGATTGAAGGGCGGATTTATAACAGGACAGTTGGATTTGTCTATAATAGTTTTTAGCAGTGGCGGACACAGGATTTTTGAGGGGCAGGGGCGGAAAAAATTTAAAGGGCACCACATGTCTGGGGGGGCACAGAAAGGCTTGATATATTTTTAGTGAAGAGAGGGGACTTCACCATGTTTTGTGTTGTGTTATCTACCATACAGGCATCCAAGAGGGGCCTTTCGTAGGCGATACATTGAACGGTGTAGCCAAGTAGATGTTTCTGATAGGACAAATTACGTCAAGTGGCTTTGCCTTCGGTGGCGCATCGTAAGAAATTCAGCATGAATTACAGCTAGCAGCATGGTGAGTGAGGAGCTTGTGCCAAAGAAGAACAATCTTTATTTTAATGGTGCAAATGGAGGAATTTGCAGGGTATTTCAAGACTCGCTGTAAATGTTAATTACAATTTAGATCGTGAATTGTGATTGCAATTTAGTTGATGGTGATTTTTTTTTTTCTTTTTGCAAGATTGCCCTAATGTCCTCTGTCTTTCAATATTAAAAGCCAAAAGCTCACAAGGGAAAGAAATCAACAACCATGTATCATGTTATAAAGCGTTATCTTGAAGTGTTCTATCTAGATTTCCTGACCAGTCCCAAAACTGCTACATTACCTCACCCTGTTCACTTAAATGTTTGTTGAGAAATGGCTTGTTTAATACTACTGCAGGTGAAATGACCTGTTAATATGCTGATTATGTGTTCAAATCTCTACTGTCAAGAAGAGATTATCTCCAAATCACAATAAAAAGGATTCAGTGAAGAGTCCACGACCCTTTTTATCACTCCTATTGTGCAATGAGATGAAATGATTGCGCAAGCAAGACATTTAAAACTGGGTTACACTGATGGTTCCCTCTGAGAGCAGCTTTGACAAACATTCAAAATTTAATATGTTTATATTTAGCTGCTTCATGATTGAATAATGCAGCCCCTTTACATGCAAAAACAACTGCAGGGTGTCAGCAATAATGAAAAATGGATACATTTAACTTAGTCCCACAAAAAAAAGTTCTCTTCTGCATTAATCTTTTGCAAACTTCGCCGGCCAAATCCATCATTAGCAACGTTAAATCCATAAGACATCAACCGACCTGAGGAGGAATGAAGGGACAAGCCAGCAGAATGGCTTACGATTAATTCCATCACTAGCTAAATCCGTTTGTAAAGATTTATGGATGTGTAATTAGCATAAACATGAAGAAGATCGATAACAATGACATTATCTCCGCTGAACTAATCGGTTTATTCACACATCAAAACAAGGCAGAGTAAATCTTTTGTTCAAAGACGTATCATGGCTGCACTTTTGGGGGTTTTAAAGATACTCCGACAACAACGTGCAACAATAGCGAGAGCCCACACAGATTTTGAATGCTTGCATCATGGCATTAGGGTAATCTTATGTGGGATCAAGACACTGGCTGACATCAGTCGACTATCAGATGTATTTGGAAATGAAGCACAAAGATTGGTAGTGAAAGTGATTCTGTGTGATAATGCATGGCTCTGTGGGAAACTTCCCCAGAGAAAACCCTCCTAACAGACCTAACAGATCCACAAAGTGCAATTATGCTGCTCCATTCAGGCTACCTGAGATTGTGAGGAATTGCTGTGCCATCTTGTGGATTGAACCACTGTGCCGCAGCCGCTGTAGAGAAAATCTCTGCACCATCTCCTGATTGACACGATGTCATCTCCTTGTCAAGCACAGGGATGCAGCTCAAGGGTCGGATTCCCTGACGGCTCGGAGCCTGCGGAGAAATGCCAGGGAGCCGGCAGGCACTCGTGTTTTTAATAGAAACTGGTCAAAAAAAGATCTGTCATTTCCTCATTCACCATTTGGGCAGCTTCTGGAGACCATTAAGAGCTACTTTTCCCTCCCTTAACACGCCACCAGAAAATTATCTGGGGCAACCACTCAGAGGAGTTGGTGCACCTGCTTTAAAGGAGAGCTCCCTTTTCAGATAGTTATTAATTTTTAGGAATGACTTGCAAATCTTATGCAAGAGCATCTGTCTACATTTACATATCACAGTGTGCATGTGTGTATGTGCGTACATGTAGATGCATGTAGCGCACAGACCACGCAAGGGACCAGATAAATTATGTTTGTGCACTGTTGATTAATGATCTTACCACGCTGAAGTTGTTTCACCTCGTTTTCATAAATTTGTATAAACTATATGACGAGGAACACGAGGGAGACGTATAGCAGCTGTGTGTGTGTGTTGGTGTGTGTGTGTGTGTAAGCGTGATGATCAGGCAGAGTGAGACAAACAGGTGAGTGAGTGAGTGAGTGAGTAATAGAAAATGAGACTTTTGATCATGAAGTACAGTATGTGTAGGTACAGTATTTCATCCTCAAACGAGAGCCACTCCATCTCTTCCTCCGCCATATAAGAGTCTTTCTCGTAACATAATGTGTGCAATTAGGCCTTGGCCATGAATAATGTTTAATTTATTATCTCAGCAGCTGTCACTGTTCGAACGAGAAAAGCATCAGTCGGTGAATTTAGTTAGAGAGCTGATGTAAAGGGAACGATATGTCTCGGCCGACTGGAGGTTCCTGCATGATTCTTCTCATGTTGTGTAATTAACCAACAATGTAGAAAATGAGGAGCATGAGGTGAACTGGCACAAAATGTACTATGGTTTGGGTGAAGCCCCAGGCTGTGTCACTTGGTGCTGCATCTGTCTGTTTAATGAGATAGAGTTACAGGTGTGCTGACCAACTTTAATGGCTGCACGCTTGGAATAAAAAAAAAAGCTTCCCCCTCCACTGCTCTCATAGATGAAAATTTAATTGTGCGTAACTTTGCCATAGATTTATAATAGGACTGTATACTGGACCCAAAGATGCCTCCTATTTGGTCCATTGAGAATCGTGCAAATATATAGATATATAAAACTTCCATGGATCAAAAATGCATGATAGAAAGTCATAATTGACCTTGCTTGCAATTTGAGGTGTCCCATCACCAGTTTTACAGACATCACTAACACTTTAACCATCATTAGTAAATGGTAAATGTATACTTACTATAACTTAAGTTATTAGTTATTTCACTGTCAACAAACAATGAAATGCTTTATAAACCATCTGATTTGGAAAATGCTTGTTGGGCGTCAGGGGATTTTTTAGTTGCAATACTTCAAGTGGCCACTAGGAAAGATTGGAAGCACTTATTGAGTGGCACTGGCATATCCAGGTCTAAATAGTATATTGTGAACCTCTGTTTCCTGTGAGCTCGCTAGTAAGTGACCAGCTGGTACGTAGCTCTTGCTACATAAGATCAACACTGTAAAATCACATCCAGGTATTGTCTGGTGCCGTACTATCCAGATGCTTGTTCTAATGCTAAGCTATCAGCTAACAGAAACTCTGGGACCAGCGCTCAATCATGGAGCTGCATGTCAGACAGCGGAGAGGTGTAGTTGGGGTACTAGCTCCAGAGGAAGTGGCGCCAAATTGAATAAATGGCCTCAAATGATGTCACTTGAGTCAGCAATCTGTTGGGGTTGAAGACCAGTATGAAAATGGAAAAAAAACTCTAGAAAAAAGAAAAAAAAAGAAAACAAGAGACATCAGTGTAACGTATATTATGTTTATTTGTGACAGCTATTTAAAGCTACAGCTCTCCACAGTGTTGGTCACAGAAAGTTCACATATTACCGCTGTGCTGCTTTTATTTTGATTACAGTGTAAAAAGTTATGCTGTATATCTTCACAACTTAGAAACTGAAAAAGCGCTCAAATTTCCTTCTAAACTTTCCACATCTTGCAGTTGGACAATCCTTCCTGTCAATTTGCAGCAGACCCTCTTGCAAGAGTGTGCAGAAATTCTTTCAAACAAAGCAAATTCCAACTCTGGCTCAGCTATCCTCCTCCATGATGATTCTTTCTCGACTTGTTGGAGAGGACCACTCGCACAGGCTGTGGCGGCCGGCCATGAACTTGGCTGCGTTTGCTGACTCAGAGGAGGACATTAGCATACAGCTGCCATTAGCCAGGCTGCAGCTGCTACGGATGCCTTTCTAGTTTGCTAAGGGGAAGAGATAGTATGTCGGGCTAACTGGTGTGGGTGTGACAGAGGGTTCATAAAGGCGTGCGCTCACGGTCCACAGAGACCTTTGCTGACGCCTTCTTCCTGTCCTGATGACTGATACTGTGGTGTTCTTATGAAACACAAGAATGGTCTGTTGTATGAATGGCATGATGTATGGTGCAAAGAAAATGTAAATATGGAAACACCTCCTGGCTCGCACACACATGAAATACAGATTTTTTCGGGAATGTTCTCAGCAAATAGACTTTCCTCTAACAGTGCCTTTTGAATTGATTTCTGCTTGTTTCCAATCCACTCTGAGAGAGCCATCTTTTCGTGTCTAGTTGAGGCTGAATCACATTCTGTCAGGGTTGAGGTGATGTTGCAGGCAGATTGCTTATCCGTCAGGATCACGGCAGACACAAACAGGTTGCTGATGCTGCTGCTTAAACCTGTCTCAGTCAGGCCTTGATCATCAAATCTGGCCCTGTCTCCCATGATATATTGACAGCATTGCATTTGTCTCCCCCTTCCCCTCCAAGCTGAATTCCTGACCAATCCTGTGCCTGGTTACGGGGCCATCATAAAGAATGTATGACAGGACCTTAGAGCAGTGAGAGATGGCTTCAGTGAAGCCGGTAGGGCTGGTGAAGATGGAATAACGCAGGTGTGGCAGCACATGGCAGCTTGACTTACGGCCTTGATTCCTTTCACAACCACCTTGAAATCTCAGACTGTGGACACTGTTTGAGAAGTTGCTGAAATGAACACGGAATAGATAGAAATTTTGTGATCTGCTGGTTATTAAAGTCGAAGGAGAGAGGCCATGCAAGTTCAGATTGAATTTAACACCCCCACAATTCGCATGCCGGTTTTGCATATTGAACGTTGCCAGCCAAATCTGTGTCTTTGAACTCATTAAGATTTAACTACTTAGGGGCATCTCCCAAGCCCGCTGAGATCTGGTTTGATTATTTCAATTTTATTTTTACTTGTCAATTTAGTTTTGCCCATGACCAACAGAGACACAGATGGGTTACAAACAGCTTATCCATTTCCCGAAGGGGTAGAATTCCCAAAAAGCATTGACTGGTCATGGTCCAAAAACCTCAAACTACAAGTTCTCTTCACAAATTGTGTTCTCAAGGGACCATCCTCAGACTTAGATCAATACAATCAGCAGCACAGTGACGTCAAAACTAATTAAGATTGCCTGTGTGGCACAATGGTACCAATCTGTGCTGGGTGGGCCCAGTGTCAGCGTGGGCTACAGCAAGGTTATTTTTCTTCCATTGTTTGAGGCTTAGAGACACCTCCAGAGGGATCCCTGCAGCCAAGACACTATTATCTGGCCAGGGTTTGGGACAATCACACTGTCCCTCTCTCATTTCTTGTAAAGGTCCCTCTTCAATTAATCTCAGAGCCAAATCTTTTTATGCTCTCCTGTACGGGCCCCATGAAAAGAGACTTTTTCAAAGCAGAATGTGAACAGGTAGGCTTTCTGTATTGAAAGGGAACAAAGAGGGATTATGTCATATGGAGTAAACTGGGGGAGAGAGGATGTAGCTGGGTGATTCCGATTATGTCCAGATAAGGTAGTGTTATCATGACTGACTTGAAAAAGTGAACATTCGCAGGCTGGCCTTTAGTCAGTATCGCTGTGCAGATTACATGAATTATACAGTCAATATGAGACTGAGAATGCGATATATGAAACTTTAAATAAGTTATTTCATTGATTGCCAAAGGGAAAATCAACTTTCTTTGTCCTTTCTTTACAAAATACAAGAAAGCCTGGCCCGTCTACAATACATTTGCATTATGAAATTCCAATTATGTGTTGTGCCCCCCAACTCTCCACAATAGAATTATATATACTGTTGACAGATACAATAAACATATTGTCTGTTATTGAACTAGTACAATAAAAAGTTGTTGCATTGAGGTGACAAGTAAGCATACAGTAATGGGTAAATCTGGTTACAACAACATGGATTTTATTTTTGTAGGTTTTTCCATCTGTGCTTTTGGTTATGATAACCTTGTCCTCACCAAGTTAAAGGAGACCAATTTTCCTCTTTTTTTTTTCTTTTCTTTTTTTTACGTATGAGCTGCACGCAATTTCGAAAACTAAGGTTGCATCATTATACACATATTCAAGCGACCGGGCTTGTTTTACCCTCAAAAAAAGTGGTTCAAATAATCTGAGCACACTGCTGGTTTGTTTGTCTGAGCGTATAATGGCATGTTTTGTGTAGCGACTAGATTGCAGCAATTACAGCAATTACCTCAGTGTGTACAATGTATTATGTTAAAAAAAAATGCACTGAATGTAAACATAATTTGTATTCATTTACAAGAAAACTCCATTGGGGACTGTACCTTTAGCAACCGAACTCATCCCAGGTAAACATTTCCCATTTGATCTCAGATTTAAACAAGTGAAGTAAGGCTCTAATATATTACAGTTATTATAGTGTTGTCACATAAATTATTGGGAGGAACACTCATAATTTGTGTTCCTTTCACAGACTTTTATTAGACTGCGCTGTAAGAATGCCCCTGCTTGCTACGCTGCCCTAACTGCTAAAATGACTTTTACTGATAAGACAGCAATTTGTTGACAGTTAAGGTTATTTCAAAAGTTAATCATAATGCGGAAAGATACAGAGCAACATTTAGAAATCAGTAACCTGCAGCACCATGGAGTTGAGACAAATTGAAACTAAATTGGAATCTTTGCCGACTGTATTACAAACTTTCAACAAATTCACTTTAAAATGCCTCAGTTCAAGCACATGAATAAAACCAACAAAACAGCTTGTGTTTATTTGTGACTAATAACACATTTTCTCTCCTTAACCAACCTTGCTTACATGTAATCAGTTCAAAATAACCTTGAAAAATGCAAACAAGGCAATTGTGTTGTGGGTGATTAATTCATTTCTGGATTGCTGTGCCTGACTGCATGTGGAACACAGTAAGATTAATTTTGTGAATTTATGTATTTGGAGAAAAGCACCTTTGGTGTGCAAAGACGGATGTTTATTTGGATGGAGCAGCCAAGATATAATGTTACGCTCTGGACCTTGCAGTGTATGGTACTACACACACACACACACACACACACACACACACAGTCAAAGTTGTTTTAAAGTCAAATGGATTGTAACGGGAACCCGAGATGCACTCTGTTCCTTACTCTGAGGATTAGGTAATGTGTAGAACAAAAGAGATATGAATAATTAATCGGCCTCTGCATGCGTTGCGGTCATACACATACAAGTGTTAGTTTCCGAATCAGTGTGTGAAACTCTAAACATGTCCGTGAGCGATTTAGAAAGGGCCTTTTAGCGGTTGTTTGAGCCGTAACGGGTTAAACTGTATGCACAATAATCACTGATGCGCACCTTCCTCATATACATATTCTGTCTGTGCCTGTAACCCACTATCTTACTGCTTTGACTGCCACATCCAGTAGTTTTAGGTGCAATATGTAAGAATTTGAGTTTAAAACATTCAAAAATTAGCGAACACAAGCTAACTAAACAGGAAGTGAAGGAGCAACAGTTTTGATGTCATGTCAGAGATGTATATGTACTGTGTTGCAGAGATATCCACTGAAGTTTGCATGCTAAACAGCTAGCTGCTATCCAGTTTGTACCTCAAGAAGTGATAGTCCAAGAGCGAACAACACCAAAACACTCCAAGTGCTCTGAGGTCCCAGTCCGTGCAGAGTCAGCTAATAGGAGTGCTAAATGCAAAGTTAGTTGAGCTAACTAGCTAATGGCAGCTACATTTAGCAGAAGTTAGCGGTTCCTCTGGTGGTATGCTGACCCCTTTTTGGTTAGAACATGAATTTGACAGGTGGCCAATTCTTACATTTTACACCTTTAACCATGAGTCAGCTTATGCAACCGCTAGCTGCAAGGTTAACTGAGCTAACATGCTAAAAGAAGCTACAGCATGAGTGTAATTTTGACATTTGGTTGATTCTTACATACAGCCCCTTTAAGACATCTTTGACATTTACTTAATACAAAACTAGACCCCTTTTTACCCTAAATGTGTATAAAGTGCAAAAGGTTGTGATTTCCTATGCTCCTCAATCAACAGTGCATTACAAAATGAAATTCTTTACTAACAAACACCAGGACAAATGCAACTGTCCACACTTGCAGCAGCTCAGAGTTGCTGAGCAACGGAAAATTCAGGTGTTTCATGTGATTAATTTTTTCGGTTGATTTGACAAAATACTTTTGCTGTGTGGAGAAAAGCTACATTATGATGTGACCGTAGCTCCCTGGGCCACATTGAGACCTTTTCTTTTTTTTTTTTTTTTTTTCTTTTCGTGAAGAAGCACTGTAATGGGGACTTCATCTTTTTTCTTTTGGGGCTATTCTATAAAAAGGTGCCAGTGTCTGAGGTCCCTGTGGTACCTATTACGGCAGCCTAGTAGTCATTAATCACGGACGAGTAAGCATTTCAACGCAGCGTCCGCCCAGAGTTTCCAATAGCCATTCATTAACAGTTTCCACCGCCATCTCTTTTCTTAGCATCTGCCCCCCCCCGCTCCATCGCTCCCACCTGGACTCCACGGAATTGGTTCTTTTCTTGCTGACATACCTGCTTTTTTATTCCCGTGTTATGTAGAAAGAGTAGAAGGTGTACTTACTGTTCATGGCTGTTATATAGCATGGAAAAGATCTTAAGCTAACCTTTGCAAAAGTTCTCCATTCTTTAGCTTTTTCTTGCTGTTTTTCATGCTGTTGTTCATTAGAAAAGCCTATTACTGTTACATACAGTGTTTATGTGAAAAGCAACATCTGGTGGAAACTGACAACATACCATACTTAATTGCATTCATCTATCTTGGATTGTAACCAGGTCTGCGTGCAGGGGCGAGGCAGACACTGTAGTTCAGGAATTAGTTTCTAAATTGAAGAAATACTTTGAAGCTGTCATACAGAACTGGCAGGATAATAACCAAACTTTTCATTCCTAAACCACTCAGTTACATGTGTGAGGAGGTAGTGCTTCTTCGCATCTGTAAAAACATTTGTGCCCACACTGAATGTGTTTCATTTCATCCGACATTGGAAAATAATCTGTCAAACATCATGCAATGAAGTGGCCATTGGGGAAATTATACCCATTATTAATCGTCTCCGAGATCTCTCAGGGGCTTTTCCATTATAATTATTGACTTTTTCCCTTATTCTCTGATACAGTTTTTTTTTTTTTTTACGTTAAACGAGAGCGGGGCCAGCATCTGGTAAAGTAGCTGCAAAACAGAGAGTCAAGGCATCAATTATTTTGTGGTTGGCAAGATCTTTCTGTCACAGAAATGGAGGCACAAACGCAGAAGAGTTTATTATATTTTATAACGTGTTGACAGGCCTCGTGCTGAATGTAATTTAAAGCATTTCCACACAAGTGATAATTAAACCATTAAGGTTTCCCAGGACCCTTCACACTAACTCCTTTGACTACAAATATGCTTTTTTGTTTTCAGAAACAAACCAAACTGGGCAATTTAAAGGAAAGTAGGGGAAGTCATCTAGATTTAGAGTAGTTTGAGCTGCAGACCTATTCGACTGCCCGAGAGGATGATTGTTGTCCCTCTCTCCTCATTGTGAAAACCAATTTACTACTAATTAATGCAGGAGGTTGGGAAAAAAATGTTCAAGAGAAAACCTTGGCTTCAAAACTCATTTTATATCCACTTTTTTCTTGATTTTTTTTTTGGTGAATTTGAGGCTTCATGCGCTCTAAAATTATTTCAGTTTAATAACAAAAACTCACTATCAAATTGGCACTGGCAGTCCACTAGTTTCTGCTTTCCCTCCCAGGAAATGGGGCATCAAGCGTGTTGAGAAGGGCATCATTGAAGGCCAAAAACCTGACAAGACAAACCTGAGCAGTTTGGCTTTCTGCACTGATTGATTAGGTGGAGCTCTCAACCCTTCTCATTGATATGCATCAGAGAAGGGAGGAACTTTCTTCTCAAAATAATTTGCCTACAATTACAGCAAACCTCCCACCTTGGCAGCACCTCACTTAATATCAATCACCAGACGAGGGATGGCCCAAAGTGCTGATCAGCAGATAAGCAGGGAGATCCCTCCTTCCCCAGCTTACCTCGTGTCATATAGGACATTAACCCTGAGAGTTAGATTTCCCTCGGCAGCAGCCTAAACAAAATGATTGGTAATCATTTGTCGTCTGCTCCCTGGAAGACTGTGGGTGTAAGTCTGCATTGATTTAATGACATGAGAGAGAGAGGTTGAGAGGGAGCAGCCCTCCGGACTTGACTCATGCAGATGACGGGGGGAAAGTGTGACAGGCAGCGGAAATGGGCTAATGTAAGGTCACTTGAGCATTCATAGCATGCATCCATTGCTCATGTGCTAAATTTGTAGGTTGTGGTTTGAGGGAAGTCACTGTTTTATCTCATGATACCATCAGTTTTTGTAGCAGTTAATTTAAAAATAAAAAAAACACTTGACTTTGATTGCTTTATAAATGGAAATTTTGTTTTATTGCTACTAATATTAAAGGTATAGTATGCAGGATTTGTCAGTTGCTGTCTGTAAAGGTGCAATTAGCAATTCTGGAGAAAGTTAGTTGATTGCTGAGTGTCATTCTCAGATCATCAAAAACTAACAAATGAGGATGGACCGTACTGTATGACAGGTCCAAGTGAAGCCAAAACGTCTTGATCGCCCCCTGGTGGTTGGCTGCAGTACAGGTCATCAACACCGCCCCTCTGTGTTAGCGGACAGGACATGTGCCAAACGAAAAACTCAAAGTATATGTCGAAAAAGCAAGTTATTTTCACGCTGGTTTACTTTGTGTTCAAGTGTTGGTTTTAATTAGTCGTTTGATGCCATGAAATTAGGGTGAAATGTCATGATTGACAGCTGAGCCCTGCTTGCAGTTGAGCGGACGGGTGTATGGGCGTCCACTGCCCAATCACTATAGCTCAATACCAGTGCTTAATTTGTAAATCATAAGGTGCCGGTGTTGTGCCAGAAAACGACTGCTTGCCAGAAAACGACTAATGACTAACCAACTAACGACTAACCCTAACCCTAACCCCATGGGCGTTCCCGTTGGGGAGTCGTTTTTTGGCAAGCAGTCGTTTTCTGGCACGACACCGGAAGGCATACAGAAAACGGTGCTGAAAACAACATGCAAATGCCCACTTACCATGCTGTGGGACTTACAAGCCTCAATTTCAAATAATATCCATGGTATAAATGTTATGACAATAATTTACAATTATTTTAGGCTATACTCTGCACAGCACAGGCAAATGCCCACATCACCACAGGTGGGACTTGCAGTATACAGTCAGCAATTAATTTCTCAACAGGTCTAACTTGTAAAACATAAAACAATAAAAGGTCAGAGCTTACAATAAATCACACAAATCTTCCATTATTGTTATTTAAAGATTGGCACGGCGGCCTATTAATAGACAGTATGCTTACCATATTTAGTTGTCCAAAACACCCCACATCACGACCATGTCCGGATTCTCCTCCTCCTCTCTGTTTCGGGTTTTACTGCGTGTCTGTGGCAGTTCTGTGTCCTTTGGCCACCCACGACCTCACGTACGGGACCGGATTGAATTTAGCCAGGGGGGGTCCAACAAGCTTTAGGAAGAGTAAAGATGATATGGCGGATGTGAGCAGAGAGGCACGGTTGGGAGTGCAAATCAAGTT
This sequence comes from Pagrus major, assembly GCF_040436345.1. Taxonomy (NCBI): domain Eukaryota; kingdom Metazoa; phylum Chordata; class Actinopteri; order Spariformes; family Sparidae; genus Pagrus; species Pagrus major. The sequence goes on along the minus strand of NC_133224.1, from coordinate 23,870,358 downwards.
CAATTGAGAAAATCCGCGCTCACATTCAGCACTTGCAATAGAATGCTGTTGACAGCAACAAGTTACTCCATTAGTTCATCGGGGATGTCTTTTCCAGTCTCTGTACTTCCTGTAGGCCGTATGACTGCACGCGGGTTGGCAATGTTAAAGCGCTGACACAGCGACTCAACCTCAGTCTCTCCATACAGCGCACCTGCGTCCTCGGGCCAGTACTGTGCATAAAGCACCTTCAACTCTTGCTCCGGCTGTTGTACCGGGCTAGCTGATGCCAGGGTACCCGCCTGTTGCTCCAGCTGTTGGTGGACCACCTGGCTGACTGCTAGCGCTGTAGCTGGCTCCCGCTCCGGCTGGCGGTGAACCTGACCAGCTGCTGCCACGGTACCCGCCTCCTGCTCCGGCTTGGCTAGCTGTCGGTGAACCGGGCTAGCTGTTGCGCCGCTAGCCTCCCGCTGCAGCTGGTTTTGCTTGTCAACATGACCGCTGCAACTGCCCTCGTCGTCACCTGTCGAGGCTTTTCTGACTCGTTTTGAAGCGTCATGCAACTCTTCCTTCTTTTTGAAAAAAGACAGTAAATTTAACTGTCTTTTTAACATGTTTGCGTTGAAATAGTAACCTTTTGTTCCTCTCTGCTTGCTCCCCAGATGCGGCAAATTTCAAAAGTTTTTTTCTGTGTCAGAGGCTGGGTTTGATGACCCAGTAAGCTTTTCAGTGCATCAACAGACCTCCGCCTCTTTCAAATGACATTAAATCTTAATAAACAACATGAAATTCTTGGGATTTGTTCTGTAAATTAATATATGAATATTATTATTTTATTTTATACATTTTTTAAAAACTTTTTTTATATTATTATTTACGAGAGGTACCGGATCTGCCCAAATAAGTCCCGGAACACAGGCAGGCCAAAACCAAGAGGTGCCGGATCCTGTTCCGGCAGGATCCAGCACAAATTAACCCCTGCTCAATACTCTGGCTCCAAATGTCGTCACCAATGCAAGATGGCAGCGCTCATATCAGGGATTTTTTTAGCTTTTTTTGTACAGAGGGACGCATCGTCCATCTTTATATATGTCACTGGAAAAATTCTGCATAGCATACCTTTAATATTACAACTAATAAAAGTTAGACACAGACTTATATTTTTGAGCTTTTGAATGCTACATGATTAAGAAATCAAAGGTAAACTCCCCTGTGGCCACATAAAGAATGGCAGAGCTATTACTCATGTGGTGGAGCAAAATTAATAGGCCAAAGTCTACCATACTGTGGGTGCATGAGTAATGCAGGGTCTTGGCTGCTGGTACGTTTCAGAACAGAAGCTAACAGTTCTTGCCAATTCCACGATAAATATCAAATAGTCTGGCAGCAGATTTTGGAAATTGAGCTCCGTGATGGAGTGGAAACTGCCATCAGGCTGATGCATTGTTAAGGACAAGGAGGAACAGCTGGTGGCCTTTTCCAAGATAATCCAACTCTAGATGTTTTTGGACTTCTTGGCTGTGGTGGGAGCCTCTGTTTTGCCCTCCACTATTCCTCTTACCAACTAACTCCCCCTCCTTAATTTAAAAGTGAACATACATTTTTGTATTCACAGAGACACAATACACTCACACATGCTTACCATGCAGGATGCAAAGCCTGAAACAATTTGGACAAGGAGCTGCATATATGCAGAATCTTAACTACTGCTCCATTAACTCACAGTAATGATGCATGCCATCCGTCTGTTTGCCTGTTGGTGATTTGAAGATGGCACACTGTTGCATGCCGTATGCCCTCTCTCATTCTGGCCAGAACTCGAAGCCTGACAATTGGAAGAGAAAGAGCAAAAAATATGAAAGGTGCATTTGAGCTGCAGTGAACAAAACTGGTCTCACACTTTATGAGTGAGAGAAAGACAGCAATGAAGGATGCCTGAAAGCCCACTGTAGCTTTCTTTAGTGTTTTTCTTTCCCATTATGAAGTATATTTGTCTGCAGCCCCTTTGAAAAGCTCAGAAAGCAGCTTGACAACCGAAGACATGTTTTCTTTATGTGAGAATCAGCCTCTGTGATACACGGGGAAAATGCTATTTTTTCACCCCCGACTGTTGTTTATGGAATGCAAGTGTCAAAAAGTACTTCGGTCTCCAAAGTGAAATTTGATAAAAGCAGCGATATATAAAGTGCATGCTCTTATTTTCGATCAGCCGGCGCTGCGTGAGAATTCAAAATGTGCTTGTGTGATTCTGGAAGTCAACTTTTTCCGCTTTGAAGTGTGAATGTGCAAAATGTATGCAACGCTCGACACCAGAGAGCAGGCGGATTTCTCAGCTGAATTTGCCTGTTATTAAATTATATCGGCACACTGAGGCGCGAGGTGTACGGCCTAATTACTATTCTTTTGAAAAGTACTGGTGTTATTCCACGCTCATACAAAATGGAGGATTGTGTCGAGAATACATTTGTTTCCTAAACTCTGAATGCAGGCGAACGCATAATAAATTCCAGCAAAACTTTATGGAATTTGTAGGACTGTGTTCAGTATATTTCTTCCTTTATGACACTGAACTCATGGCGTTGACATTGACAACGTTCAAAACAAGCATCTCTCTCAAGAGAACGATACTTTCTCAATTAATAATAAAACCTCATACTTTCCTCACCATTGTCCTATGAAATGAACGTCTCCTGACAGTGTGATCAGTGTGACTAACCTCCATGTACTGTTCTCATTAGATACAGTCTCTGCTGTATGGGGTTTTTAGCTCAAGCACAGTGGACCCATGCAGCAGTCTGTGCTTCCTCTATCTACGGAGCGGGTGCTCCGAATACAGTTTTCTCTGCTAAGATAAGAGCTGGATAATACGTTTGTTGTGTCAGTTCCTGGAATTACCTGACTCTCCCATTTGTCTCTGACTGTGGTTCTAGATACTTTTCTGGAGGGCGCTCAGTATCTCTCACTCTGTAATTAATCACCAGCAGGAGCGCGCTATCAACCTTGCTTATGCTGGGATGTTTAGCCTAATGTAGACAAAGGAATTACATTTTGCCCTTATGGTGCCAAGTGGTTTAATACGTACATGTGCGATATAGAAGAGGGCGACTTAATCACTTGGCTTTTTGAGGATTTTCTTGCCATGTCGAAATGGTTGGACCTCAGCTCAGTTATCTGTTTTTGGCAAAAAAGAGTGAATGAGTCATAGCTGCATGAATAAGTATTTGAATAGAAACAACATTAAGTCAAATGTGAAAAATGTCAACCAACTCTGCAGCTCTACACAACGTTTCTGCCAAACAAATCCTCGTACTTACATAATAAAATGGATCATTTGAACGACCAGTTTAACCGTTACAGTAATTATTTATGTGAGCATTTTGCACTTTAGATGATTGAGTTTAGAAAAACTATAATGTCTTGGATTTGAAAAGTTGCAAAAAGTCTGTTGGTAGGCCTATACAGTTAACCTGATGGTAAAGGGTGTGTAGGCAAATCCAGCAGTTAAACACCACTTGTCTCTGTAAAGATTCATGCTAGGCTAAGTCCACCTTTGCTTCTAAAAGAAGACAGTCACTGTTGTTTTTCTGATGAGGATAGTTTTCTTTAGCCACTTTTAGCTCATTATTTTGGTTTTTACAGTCCACAAGTTCAGTAAATGGTACATTACACTCATCAACCCTATATTTTCACTATACACGACCTGCAAGTATATGAGGCCCTGTATCTGGTGGCTTAGCTTATTTCGCCTCTGCCTACAGTGGCAAAAAATCATTTGCACTTCCAGTGCCCTCTCATACAGTTGTTGCCCTTTTTATTCTTACTGCCCCTGCCCCTCAAACATTATGTGTCTGAGACTGCCATCAAATTATATCAACTAGTGTGATCAGCACTTTATAATAACAAAGGTTCAGTGAATTAAAAATCTTACATGACATTATAGAGGCAATTTCCATGACACAATGGCAGCATCCAATTTGGAGAGCCAAATGATTTGAGAACTTCTGCTAGAAGAAAATAGTAGGGAGTCAAAAAATCTGCAGCACAACTGAGCTGTTAACATCTAATTTAATCCTTTAATTTATATTGTTTCCGTTGTTCAGTGTTTGCACATTTACAAAAGACAAATGTAATGTTTCACCTTCCGTCACAATGGTCTTTGGCCAAGTTTCTTCCTTGTCCGAGATCGAACAAACTTGAATCAACATAATGTTGAAGTCATCAAGATGCACATTAGCTATACATCCAGATTGTTCAAGGGTTCTACTTTTTCTCCGATCCCAGAGAAACTAATGCAGAAAATGTTAAAACAACACATAGCGTGAGTTTGAGGTCCTTTATTCTCTTTTGCAAGCTATTTGCAAGTATTGCACCAGCAAGCCTCCCATTGTCTTCATATACATTATTCACAGATGAACGTGTAATCTGACAAATCAACCCACCCCCTGACCTAACCCCCTTAGAAATCATCTTCATCTACCACTGTGTGTAACCTGAGGTAACACTCATCACAAGTTGTTCTAACGTTATTGGAACATCCTGGAGCCTGTCAGAGCGTCTTTCTAATAACCGCTTTCTAATGACTGCTTTCCCTGCTGCGTTTGATGTGTAACTTGTCACTCCAGCATCTCCAGTCTAAACTAGAAACTAGAACGTTTTGATACATACGAGACAGAAAGCAGAAAAAGACTCGGAAAAAAAATGCTTTTCATGCGACACCTTAAAAACCTGGTAGCTTTTGGGTGAAATCACTCCATGTCAGAGCGGAGAATAGCGTGCACCAGGAGGCAAGAGAGACACTGCATCAGGGACCAATTTACATCATGACACTGTCAAGATGGAGCCTCAGAGGTGTTACATCTGGAGGTGACTTGCACTGAGCATTCTGAAAATTATGTGCACATATATTTGAATATTATCATCAAGTTCATTCTGTACTGATCTCCAAAAGCATGAAAATCCGTGGAACATGCAAATCGCTCTACACACAAAGGTAGCAAGGTCTGCGCCATTTACTGTGGTGATAACTTCTTTGAAATGACAGTATTTTAATAGAGCACTGAAGCGCAGTGTCGTGGTATTATGTTTGAATTCAAAACATTGAGCTCAAAAGGCATACGAAGTGTATCACACACTGCAATATATATAATTGATTATTTATACTTGACTAATAAGCAGTTCTTAGTTCCTTTGGGCATTAACAAATCTGCTTTTGAATGTCGAATCAGTCCATTGATGGAGCCATCTTTAAATGAGAAGAAAATGCTGTTACCATTGCACCTTTTTTCAGAGAACATCAAGCCGCCTTTTGAGGCTTTCCTGCTCTGTTCTTGATTCAACAGCCGATTTAACATTCGACCCAGTTTCAGCGAGGATCTCTACTGGGACACAACCCAGAAGTGTCATACAGCAGAACCAGAATAATAAGGCCCTCCACTCTGGAAATGAAAGCAAACTATACCCTGTTTATGCTGTGTAGATTAATAGAGAAGCACAACATCATTGTCTATGGGCGCTTTGCTTATTTAGGAAGCTCACACAGTCGTCAGCTTGCATTATTGCAATCAATGTGGATGAAAAAAGCAGCACGGAGAAGCAGACAGGATAAGTACAGTGTAATCCAATACACACACATTCTGAAGGCTGATTATGCACACCCTGCCCCCTGGATGTTAGTTTGGTATGGAAATGACAGCCAACAATTTTATGCGACCCTTAGGAATGTAATTAGTATTATAATATAATGTAATTAGTCTTACCATGCCATGTAATCGCGAAAGGCTTGGGATATCAATAGTTAATGTGCAAACTGGATCACAAACAACCTGATTAAATTTTCTTACTTACTTTCAAAGAGCTAGTAGCAGTCTGCCAGCAGGTCTCGCAGGGAATTTAATGTTTTTACTGAAGTTAGTGAAGTACATATTGTCTCAGAGGTGCACTCTGGCTGGCACAGTTACCACTAGTCTAATTATAGGAATGCTGATATTGACAATGTTCCCTTTAGTATGTGCTTAACCTAAAGAAGTCAAGAAATCTAAACATTTAAGGCTGTGTTGTGGCGACTATGCCCGTGTGGCTCAAACAGTTCAGTATCATATTCATAAAAACGTCGTGAACTCAGAGTTCAGTATTGTGATAGCTACCACAGAGAGGCATTGCACTGTAAAGCAGGGATTCCCGAACTTTGCTGTCCGACTTACCCCCCAACACCCTGTGAACGCAGTCTGCCCCTTCATTGATACTAGCCACCATGTTCCAGATGGGTTCATTTGAGTTGATTTTAACTGACTGTAATTTAAAATGATTCATTTATATATAAAAATATCTCTAAAAACTAATGTTTTCATCTAATTGAACAGTTAATGTTTAGGTTTGTTTGGATGCCTATACATTCTTACTACTACTTGTAGCATGTGTGCTAGCATGCTTCACATTTCAGTCATTTAGCATTTAGCATTTTTCGCCATTTATCTTCTTTAAACTAACTATTTCAGCCATTTATGAAAAACTTTTGAAATAGGTTAAAGTAATGCATAAATGGTTCATCCACTACTTTTTAACCACTTATTCTTTGATGTTACTTTTCGCTAGGTCTATTTCAAACATTTACTTACATTATTTTAAGCTAGCGTTTATCTAGACTATAACTTTTATGTAGCCAAACTATTTCAACCATCGCATACTTTAAGCTATTTTGAGTATTTCTCCATTACTTTTAGCTAAAGATTTAATCAAGGCCTATTCATCTATTAATAACTTTAAGCATTTACCCATTCCTTTTAGCTATTTCAACCATCTAGGCTAGCTTTTACCTTAAGCTAACTGTTTCAATTTTCCGTTGATCTGTCTAAGCTATCTTCTTATCCATTAGCCTAGCTAAAAGTAGTTGTAAAAGTATCAACCGTTGATCTATAAGGTTTAGCTTACTATTTCGTTTTTCTGTTGGTTAAGCCCACTATTTTAACCATTTCTGCATTAGACTGCTTTTTCAACTCCGTATCCGTTACTTTTAGCTAACTGCAATGCTTGCTAGCAAGTTTTCATGCACTCTCAGTCATAAAACGCAATAGCCATGTGGTACAGATGACTCAATATTTGGGTTTGTGGGTGTTTTTTTTTATAACAAAACATAATTTCATTCTTTTTTCATATTAGGCTACTTCCTGTAGCCTGCTACCTGGCAATCACATGGTACAAGTACCCACAACACTAAATAAGACATCTGTTTTAATGTCTTGTATACTTAATATACATAAATATATTTTTGTGTTGAAGAAGAAATTGGGGGAGTACATTTTTTATTCGGGTAGTTCATTGTCATAGCTCATCCTGATGTGCATAAAAATAATGAAGCTATTATGTCCTCTTGATGCTTGTTGTGATGTTTTAATCATGTCTCTAGTGCTCTCATGTCAGTGATGTAATTACTGGAGCTTAAAGAAGAGTCAAAGTTATTTTTTTACTGCCAAATTACATTTTGTCACTGCTAAATGACACATATTTTTTTTTACCAGAAATGCGTTTAGAAAGAAGGGAAAAGTAAGTAGGTGCAACGTAAAGGGCGCGTATAAGATCCATGCGTGAGCACAAACAAGCCTCTCTGTTATCTAGGGCAGCTTGCTGTAAATTACATTGCCTCAGTAGTTGTTTTGAGTGTCTTTGAGAGAGCGTTTCTCTCTTCAAGCATGTTTCCGCTATCCACTCTCCAAAGTGTTACAGCCATAATTAGCCTAGATTAATGAGGAGGCCACTTCAAAATGAAACATATGAATAATAAAGGTGTTGTTATACAAACACTGTTTCATCTTTCATTGTAATTTTACGCGATCCTCACATGGGACAGTACAAAAGCATGTTATCAAATTTATTAAGGCCACGCTGACAATTTGTGCCCGTGAATATTGATGAAGGGGAAAACCATAATTTATTCTGCCTTGTTTCGTTATATAAACAACAGACAGTCTTTCTAATGACATTTAAGAAGCCTTATGAATCAATCAAGTAGAATTCCCATTTAAATATTGACTATAATACATAGCCTATACCTCCCAAGAAGCATTGCTCGTTTATCCTTATGATTGGCAGCCTAAATTTCATTGACACTGGTCAGAGTGCATTAAGACCGCCCCTTTCATACCATTCGCAACACTTACAGATAATTAAACACATGGGAAAGCATTGTGAGTCTAAAGAGAGATCAAAATGGCTAAGGGGAAAAAAGTTGTGGAGCTCAATGAAATGATCATAGTGCCAACAGTGGCTTCTATTCAATCAGGCAATAAAGCCTTAAGCAGCCTACATATTGACTTTGTACATGTGTATTTATAGGGATTAGTGTCCTGTCTTTACTGTTTTATCTCTAAATTGCTGAACAACAATCTGAGCTACTGCGTACCTTTTACCAGAATCATTACAGTTGACAAATGATTATACGTATAGAAAATAGTCCAGATAGTTTGTCTGTTCAGGTCTTATTTAGGGTTTTGTGTTCATACCACCTTCTATATCTCGATCACAAACATTCCTGCACACACAAGTAAATTAAATATTTAGCATATTGCAGTGGGATGAATGAGTGTGGGTTGCTTCTGATTTCTGAATGACAGAGCCTACGTATTTCCCTCGTCTTGAGCTTCATTGATGGGCCAATGTTGCACAAATTATTTCTGAAACTGGCTGCTGGAAAAGAGAATTTATTATGTTTTTTTTGTTTGTTTGTTTGTTATATTTGTTGTCTCCTCTCTGTGAAGGTTTTCCTAAAATGAGAAACACCACCATTCGGCTCCCCCTCCCAAAAAAGGGTTGCTTTGTACTATGTTAAATTTAGCATGACGGGATGAAAGTTAATTTCCACATTAAACAAATGTGCTGATCTCTGATTTTGGAGCAACAAACACAAAGCACTGTGAGACCAGGGAAAAGTGGAGAGAAAGTGGAACAAACTTTTCCTCAGAATCCAGGCCAATGCTTTACCCCCCTGCCAAGTGCTGTTTTTTCTTTTTTTTCCACAATGCCAGTGATGCTCTATGATTAGGTCTTTGTTTGAACTGAGCAGAAGCCCACACACAAATTATTTTCTCTTAATTGGAGTTTTTAAAGGACGGGAGTGGGAAGGATGAAGACGGAAAGCATCAGAACTGAGGGAAGAAACCTAAATTTGATCTCAGGCAAAGGCGGAGCGCGAGTCTTCAAGCCACTCACGATCTAACTTTTAACTTCATCCAGCGTGTGATGTTTTTCAATGTGGTGTGTCCTCGTAGAATAAGTAAAACCGCTTCATGTGTTATTGATAGTTGACCAGCAGGCATTAACAAAGACAGTTCATGTGTTTGGCGGCATGGACCCCCAGGGCCTTGGCAATTCAGCACCAGGCCTGTTTGATCTATAGAGAACACGCCGTGGATGTCAGCATCGGGAATGGTTATTTCCCCGGGGAAGCAGCCAGTGGGGACAGCAGAATCCAAGAAGCTAAAAATATATTTGTGAGAGGCGATTACAGGTATAAAGTCGGATTTGAACAGTGGAAAGGCTTTGAAATGCTAAATTAGTGTCTGCTCCCCACCTGTCACAGGTACTGCACTTAAAAAGGGGATGATTTGCAATTTGCTCCATTTCGCTTGCATATAAACTGCATATACTATTTGATGTGCCCATTACATGACAGGATGGATTAGACCTAATTGTTTCTAGTTTAGCACCCAGACATTTCCACCATGATTGACCATGAAGCAGTTAATGTACTGCAGTATCATAAAGGCAGTAAGACTTATCAAAAAAGATACTCTCAATTTTATCACTGGGATCCAAGCAAAGAGATCATTTCACTGAATAGCTGTAGTATTGACTGCAATTCTCAGGCTAAAGCTGAATACATCTGCATTAATGCGCTATACCCTTTTCATCTGTGTTTCCTACGGCAAAATTGCCTTTGGTCTGTAACCCTGCTTGTAAGAAAAAATGTTAAACAGATGCTTGCCTTATCAGCAGTCCCTCCAAATTCCCTCTATGTTCCACCTTCTCTTGATTAAGAGTAGCCCAGGACACAAAAGAGCAAACACACTTATCAGACAGGGATCAGGGAAGAAAAATAAGCCTCACCGTGAAGGCACCTTCTCCTCCCCCTTTACTCTGACTTCCCCAGCCAACGGAGGGAGGGGACGAGCGGTCGAGGAGGACATATAAGTGCGGGGATGAGGAACAACTTGTCAAGATGGTGGATGATAAACACAAAGCTCCATGTGGGTGGAAGAACTAAGCGATGCCGCTTGCCCCTTGGGTGGCTTTACTCGTGCCTGTAACAAATGCAGCTCATGTCGCATTGGCATTCATCATTCAGACCTTTTTGGCAAGGTTTCACCTTACAGAAGCTGCAGTTTGTGCAGGATGGGGTGTACAAGGGCACCACTATAACATCTTCAAAAGCTGTTGTCAGGATGCCAAAGTACATTAAATAATTATGTTAACTAACTCAATGCAAGCTCCTCCATACTTATCTGCAACAAAACAGGTCTTTGTGAAACTGAGCAGAAGTAAGCTGCTATGAAATCTCACGGGGACGGTAAAAACTCTGGCAAGAAGACAGTGGCTGCCTGTATTATTTGCAGTCTTTCAGTAAACTTTAAAGGGTGAGGTGAGGTAGCATAAATGACACTGGCAAGATGCAATGTGATTTCACAGATCTAAGAATAAACCGAACCGTTGCCTCACCACGCTCGCAAGTAGAGTTGCATTGGGTTTCTGCTAATGAAGTGTTGGAGCCAGGAATCATGGTGTATGTCACCACGTATCGTCTATCTCCTCTCTTCTTGTTTTTCATTCTTCCACTTTGCCTGATTTTTCCACAATCAAAATAATTAATTGAATGATGACCATTTCATAAAAATAGATTTCATCAGTTTTTTGTTTTTTTTCACAGTTTATTGCTGTATCCTGTGATTATTTATCATGAGTATTACTGCAGCATTACTTAATATGTCTCGCTCGGGGCACCAGAGCACTAAGCGTTCTAAATACTAGTTTGGACAATGGCTTACACAACTCAAGCCCACATAATAAAGAATTAATGAACTATTTGCCAGGGTGATGCATATTAAGCTTTGTTTAACAATCTGTCAGGCGAGGTCTCGACAGCCACTTGGTCGGGATGATAGATTTCAAAGCCGGATGAGACATCAATCACTGTCCCCTGGTGATTGGTTGTTTGTGTGTGCGGCGGTGGCCCTCCATCTCAGCAAGGCGAAGGTTGGCTGATTGCTCCCTCTGCTCTCTCTACATTCATTGTAGCTACCTGACACCATGTTATACACCCAATGCTGAGCGTGGAAATGCTTATTTACACTTGGCTGGGCAGAGCCTCCACATGCGCAATATCATTTGGGTGTCTTGATGCTGAATTGGCTGGTGTGCTGGTGCGAGTGGAGCAGGTTTAGTAGTCTGGTTATTGCCTCCCTTGCTGCTTTTGTCCATTTATTCCAAGATAGGTTAGATGGAGAAGTGTTGGTTGTTTGTTTTGTTGGCCTGCCTGTCTTCTGGCCCTGCTGCTACGATAGCAGACTGACAAGTGGTTAAGATGTCTCTTTGTGCTTATCAAAAAGTTGGCACATAAGGGCGAAAAGCTTTGCTCTCTATCTGCTTTGAAGCTGCAAGAGAATTCAGGCTTTGGAGTTACAGCAGCAAGTGAAAGCACACGGGAAATCACAATAAGAATACAGTGTGCACATTTAAATGATCATAACCTCCAATACCCACCAACTAGATGTAATTTCAGTATTGCGAATCAACAGATTTATCCTTATGAATTTAGCTTTGCATAACAGCACCGTTATATTGTATCTGCAGAGAATCACGATATGACTATTATTATTCACCACTCTGCCTTTCCCCTTGTGGGTGTTTTCTTTGTCTTGTTCTCATCATCATCATTTGCGTTGCACATAATTGTGAGTCTTTTTTTTGTTGTTGTTTTATTGTTTTCTGGTGCCCAATTTGGAGAAGGAGTCCCTGACTCTTTTTATTGTTTGGTGTTATTCAAATGCGTGCTTCATCTAATATATAAAAGCCTGGTAAGCTTGGTTAAACCTCCATTGTTGATGTGTTACAGACAGAAAAAGTAGCAAATCTTCAAAGCCACTGAACGGTAATGCGAAGCACGTTTACTGACTCGTTTTGTTTGTCAAATTAGCAGAAAATGTTGTCGTATCACAGCGCTCTATATTTTTTTCATGATGGGAATGGAGTGAGAATAGAGGACAGAGGAGACATCATATCGAAACCGGCTTCTTGAGGCAGAACACTTATTTTGGTATTCACTTTTTTGTTCTCATGCTGCCCATGTAGGCTCTCTGTCTCACGGTGCATGTGTCATTAATTGTTAAAAGAATTTGAGTATGGCTGGTTTTAGGAGTAATCTCTTGGTAAGTGGCATACATTCCTTCCTTGTTTCCGAAAGACCAGAGTCAGAGCCTTCTTTAGGAGAAAGTAAGTGGAGTGAGGGAAATTCAATACTATTTCATTCTGTTTGATTTGGCCTAGTTAGCCTAATACTGCAAATTATCATCCCTTAAGTGAAAATATGAGGTATTTGTAGGAATAGTTCCACAGTTTAGGAACTGGCTTCACTTTCTTGCTGAGAACTAGAAGATAAGAGCTCATTAGCTTCTCTAATCAAAAAAACAGTAAACAGAGCAAAACTGATAGCATGTAAGTAGCAAAATCTGCCTTCCAACATCCAAATCTTATTAATTAACTCTTATTATTGCAGTTGTTGCTGGCTAATTTTTTCAGCTGTAAGATTTTAGGCTTTGAGTTGGTTAAATAACAAAAAAAAAGTCATTGGCTGTTGCCAGGTTAGCCTATACTCACTCTCTGCATGCTGGTGTTGTACACTTAAGCTTGTCCATTTGTAGGAAAAGACACACAACTACTACCAACACTACCAACAGCATCTTTGTTATAGCCTTCAGGCTAAATGACAATCACCTGACATCAGTTTCACGATGTTAGCTGGCTGGTAGCTCAGTAGTTGTGTGTAGGCAAACGTTAAATGACGGAGAAAAACATTTTTTGAATCCAACCCACTGAACTTTAAAGGGGCTCTGTTGAAATTCTGTGAGGTGCTGGAAGCCGGTCATTAGTTTATGTTAGCTGACTCCATTTCTAAACTAACGTTAGCTACTGTTAGCAGGGCAGAGAAAGGCACTGAGAAGAGGAACTCACATATGTGCATAAAGTCAATCCTTTGGACTGGCGTCAAAAATCCGACCAGAGTCCTTCACAAAGAAAACCAGAGCCCAGCAGCATTAAACAACTTAAAAACATTGTTCGCAGACTCGTAGATGTATCGGAGACAGGCGGTGAAGGTCTCATTTTTCATGTCACTTTACAATCCGAGCGCATATGGCCAATGATTAATAAATGCATAATCGCTACATATTGTTGCATAGAGCCCCTTTAAGCACATTAGATCGGAGTTTTAACTTCAGATGCTGTCTCTTCCGGCCGCTCTGTGAAGCTAACGTTAGCTTAAGCAGCTGCTTTACATTGGAGGCAAGGCTGTCAACAATATCATGATTTACCAACAGTTTGTCATTGTTACCATAACTGGGCAACTGTTATTAATAATGTGTTATCAATAATCTCAAAGCTTATTGTGATTATTTTCAAATATTATCAAGTAGCATCAGTCGCCGTTAGCTTCATAGGTCATTTCTTTTTGCATGTAAAACCAGGCAAGTTTAGCCTACTTAGAAACTGACTTTCCTCTAACTTAAAACTTACTTTACTTAAAAGTGTAGGCCAAACATATGTCATTTCATAATACAGATTGTTAAAATTTCTGAAATTGAGTTACTAAAGTCTATTGTCGATTGCAGTGCTCACTGGCATTGCTGTGAGGTTACTGAGCATCAATAGAGTGGGGATTGAAAGACGATTGTACAAACGTTCTTGTCCAGATGTGATCTCGTCTGGAACAGCAATCGCCATCGTCCTTCATGTAGTGAATAGCTCTCTGCACCATGCAAGAGTTTTTCAAGCATAGAAGTTTTTCTTAAACTTTTGACTTGTATGTGCAGTAAAAAGGAAATGTCGAGAATAAATGGGTAGGGACTAAATAACTCAAAATGTATTAAGTTCAGAGAAAAATCTTAAAAGTGTCTCAGTGCACAGAAGAGTTTTTGGTGTTTTTGTTTAGAACATCCTTTCCCTAAAGATCTCATGTGTCAGATCGCATTGTTTTGACACACTTTCTTGTCCTTTTTCAGAGCATTTTTAATGCCATTATTTGCATAATCTTCTCATTGTCATAGAGATGCCATGGACACCATAATGCTAAATTAGTAGATAATTATCACTTGACTTTGCTGTCACGTACCGTCTCTACCTTAACATATATGATATTGAATGATAGAGGAAACTAACAGGTGGCATCACTTTGAACTACCTAGTTTGCGATCTAATATAAAACACGCTATACTGAGTTGAATAATCGTGCTTGAAACAGGTGATAGGAGGCATAAAGCAAATGTCTTTCAGTGTTTGTACAAGGCAATCTCCCACATTAGACGAGATTGGTATGGTCTATTGTTATTGGTGGGGTCTTAGCTGTAATGCCTCCTCCAGATGGCCCTCCGCAATTAAGCTATTCTTTTCCAACACCCTGAACAAAGCAATGTGGGTGCTCAGACTCTTGACAGTTACGTACTGTATATTTTGAGTGTGTTGCTGCGCCCTTCACAGAATTAGTCATAGGGATGTGAGCGTTATTAGAGTCAAATTAGAACCCCACTGTGCTTGAAACCACATGAATAATTGAGGAATTTTTAATCGTTGTTCACAAACACTGAGGAGAGGTCAAGTTAACCACTGAGTGACCTCCTCCTATGCTATAAGATATGTGTAACAGTGTACTTTTATTGCTTTGTTCTCACTTTTTTTTATCACAAAACCAGCATTATCATGTCGATAAGTCCCTTGTTTGTCGGTAATTATAGTTGAAATCATAATAGTTGAAGGGGCAACACCTGGAATGTTAATACCTGGACATAAAACATCTGTTCGCAGAATTTTGACTGAAGTATATTGAGGGTTTCTGTAGTGATCAATGGCTAACAAGACATTTTCCCAATACTTCTTACATATCTGACATATGTATGGCAGATTTGTGGTGCTGGGGGAGAACACTTGCATGTCCGATTTCTCCTCAACAACCCAGCCACAAAGGGTTAAGTGAAAATGAAGCTCTAATATCCCCCCGGGGGCGAGCTGTCTTGCTGTGCTCAGCGTGACTGACGATATGACCAATAGATTCATTTCAGTTTTTCTATCATTCACAGTATTGATGATCCACTGGAATTAAATCACTGTGTGGTGTCTGCCTGATTACAATGCCCTTTCATTCTTCCAGGGGTCAATGATAATAACTAGATTAGTTGATTGCTGTCTGGGTCAGCCTTTTAGCACCATACTGTATGATTTAAATTAGAGAGGCTCTCAGCTTATCTTTTTAATTTGTCTCTTTTTTGTATTCTGCACACCTACGTAACTATGAAGGCACAACGTGTGCACTATTAAATAAATGATATTTTGAAATAAATACAGACATTGAGAGACTGTACATAAACAAATGAAGTAACACAATGAGAAAAAAATGAAGAAAGGACACACAAGACAGAAACCGTCCTTCTCTTTGCTCACTCTTGCTAGCATCTAGCTAGCAAGTTAGCAGTTAGTGAGCCTGCTGGGATGCTGGGGGCTTATGATTGGCTGACAGGTGAGTGGTGACAACATTATGGGAATAAAAAGTCAGCTTTTTATAAAAATAAGCTTCATTAAAGCTCTTTTATTATTAAAATATAATGTAACAATAGTAATAGATTTTCATGACTTATTGATTTATGTTTTGTATGTTTTTTTATTTCATACTTCTCATTCATCTATAAATATTGAACTCTCTGGGACTCATGACCTGACATTTTATTTTGCAGTTCAGACTGTAACCTTAGTGGGAGCTTCAGACTGATACATTCAGCAGAAGTTAATGACATTCCACTTCAACAAACTAGCTCATAATGTTTGTCTCACAGGCGCTGAAAATCTATTCTACATACGGCATATAAAAAACCCTTTACATCCAAGGATATTCGATATCAGATAATATACACAGATATTACCCAAAATGAATGTGGGCAGAGATCAAGTGCAAATTATACAATTAATCATAATTGAGATTAATATCGCAGAGGAAGTATGTGATAGCTGAATTTCAGAACAGCGCACATCTTTTTGACATAGCCAAAACAGCCAATACTTTCATCTTCTGAACTATCACCTTTCAGGTTGCCTCATTACGTGCCTTGATCTTTTATGCAGTCGGGTAAAAACAGAAGCTTGGCAACGCTTTGATCTCCGGCATAAAAGCTCCCCAAGAACTGACAGTGTTTCAAGATGGAAATGTCGTTAGATAGACCACGTTAGACTAAAATATTGTTTGATATTTTGATGCATTATTGACCGTGAAACAAAAAGCTAAATATTGACCTCATCAAATATTGAAGGGGATATATATATGACAAAGTGTGCAGAGCAACAAGGCCGGCCAAAAAATGTTGTCCCCTTGTGCGTGAAGACATTTTATCCAAGTCAGGGCCGCTGGGAGGGTGTAAGGACACTTGCAGGTAGTGTAACACTGCCACTGGGCTGCCGTCACTTCAAACATTACTGTATTCGAGGCCAATTTGGTTAAAAACTACTGTATAAGATTTTTTTAAGTTAAGAATTAGTTCAAAGACATCAATAGCTGTAGGAGGATTCCTTTTTATGTGTGGTTTGCTGATATTTGCTCCCTCTTCATCTTAGTTGTTCTGACTTGTGTTTGAACAGTTAAACATCAACTCAAACAGTCCTCCATTTGGGAATTACAAACTCCTAAGTGACTTCAAAAGAGCTGCCTCCATTTGTACCAACAAAGAACAGAATGTGATGATTCATTCCCTTCTCTCTCTCTTTTCTCTTTTTGGACACATTTTGAGTAATAAGCAGAACCCCACTCTCTATACGCCCATATGGCCATCAAAACATGCTGAGGAACAGGATACTTAACAAAAAAAAAAAAAGATCTATTGAACAGACAGGCTTTAACTGCATATTTATAGAGACTACTCCACTTTCTCTTCATATTCACTGCAAACCACGACTGAATTGCCCTATTCTTCTCTTCCGCTCGTGACACATTTTGTATTAGCTTGTTCTAATTGTTGCCTGCTGACTCAACATAGGTCACACAGGTGTTGATAATCAAGGCTGGTATTATATATGCAGAGCTTAATTAACATGTTGATTTTATTTGCCGTCGCCTGGGTTCCCACCGAGAATAAGAATAACAGGTAATGTCAGGGAAATCAGGACCCTCGCAAATTGAGGAGAGGGTTCAAATCAATGCAGCTGCAGATTTAAGCTATACAGATAATGATACAGTGGTAGTGTGAATCTAAGCCAAAGACTGCTGAGGGCATAAGAGGATTTTTGTAGCAAATTATTTAATTTTAATTTGCTCAGCAGATAGCTCCATGCTGATGACATTATCTAATTAATTCTTTCTCCAAGGCAACAAATTAAGCCATCTATTGAACTTTGAGTAACACAAAAAAAAACTTTCGCACCCCGCATGTGACCTCCTAGACAGTGAAGTTAATGACCTGCAGCCAGGAGCGGCAGTTTGTCATGACATAATCAGCTTAGCCACGCTTTAATTTAGAAAAATATTGAAAGGAATGTGAAAGTAATACGAGATGAGGCATTCGCGCTGGCTCCCTTAAGAAATAAAAAGGTTCATTACTGCTAAAATTTTTCAAACTTGCGATTACACATCCTTTAACATAATTTTATTCAGAAAGGGTGAAGGACAAAGCATTCTTTAAGGATGCTTGGTACAATGGATCCCACCATGTGCTCATCTCCATTTTTGCATTTTGCATTTTGCATGCGACTGTAGCGTACTCCACCAGAGTATCATATGGTATGACATTAATTCCGCTCTATCAACAGCGTAGAGCTCCAGATTCAGCAGTATGCACAGTGTCTCTTTAATTGTTTACCCTCTTTCTTCTCTATTCTGTTTGAATATGCATGCAGAGGAAGAGCGGCTCTACTCCCAAGGATATATACTGTGAGAGAGTTTGGATCAAAACAGAACTTGCTTAAACTGGATGATGCTCAAAGAGGCGTTAACCTCGTTTCCTGCCTTGATCTGATCCGAAGTGTTTTGAAAGAAGGTGAACATTTTTATAAAACTTTTACACATACAGTAAGTCGGCTTTAATGATGTGATCAAGTTCCACCTCAAAGTGTGTACAACAGAAACGTATCATATTTCCGTCAGGCATTCAAAGTTCAGTTCATGCTTTTTTGAATAATATATAGACCTAGATAGCGAATGAGGGAGGAGATCATGAGGTAGTAGTGTTTGATCTGTACTTTCTATGCCACAAAGGGGGAATAAGCTCCCTCTATTTGCAAAATTTAAAAATAATTAACTCATAAGCTGCCTCGGTTGTAATATAAATGTACTATGACATCATCCGGCATTACGGAGAAGGACCTGTTTTGGTGAAGCACAGGAAATGTTGAAGTATATGAGGTTGATTTCAAATTTAGTTGCTTTTAGCAGCTCTTTCTCAAAACATGACTGATTTGCTGTCGTGGCTCTTTCACTCCTTCTTTATTCAATTTGCTTTTCCGTTTAAAAGAAATGTTTTAATGGTATAGTTACATAAGATGGTGACTCAAAGAAAAAAATCCACCCCAGAGCAGATTTTTTTGCACATTCTTGTCTCATCTGAACTTGAACATGAATGCAAATAGAGATTTCCTCCCTCTGCCAGGAACAACAGACACGACTGAAGCAAATCTTGCAGGTGTTCCATTGAGAGTGAATAAAAAAAACAAAAAAAAAACATGGCTTTGTGAAGATAAAGATGTATTTTATGTAATGAGTGTTTGTGATAATAACACAGTTTGATCTATAGAGATTTGTTCATGTTACATCGATTGATTGGGCCGTCAGAGATGACGATGAAATGTATTTTTGGGTGGATTTTCTCTACGCAGCAGACTCCACTGAACTCCTCTCTGGGATGAGTCCATTTTTAAAAATAGCCCCAACAGCAGGCTTGAGATCAGATAATTATTGCAGCTCTGATCACTGCCACTTTGCATAGGGCATCTACTACCCAAGGTATAAGATGACATTTAGTTCAGTGAAAGATAGACAATAGAAGTAGAACTGAATCTGGAACGGATTTGCAAAGAAATATACTATCACCGGTTTGCTCCACCGTTGACTGATGCCATCCTTTGATGACTCACAAAACAAAGTGAAAATAATGGATTAACCATCTCTGATTTTCGTGGTATTTCTAGATCTCTAGACAGTTAAAATCAATGGCTGATGCTCCCTCCCTCAGCTAGCGTAAAAATGCTATCAAGCGATGTACTCAACCCCCCAGCTGTTCCAGCAGAGCTGCACAGTGTCCAACATTAGAGCACTGTGGTTGAATCAGGCGCCTCCTAAGTGCAAATGTGTGTAGCTGTGTGACCCCGTGATGCTGAAACAAGCTTTCTAGCTCTCCACCCTTCTCTGATTGAATGTGTTTTTTTAAGGTGCTACATGACTTTGATTTTTTGAGAGATCAAGATATGTTATGAATATTTCATGTTAAGGAGAGATTTAGCGGTGGTTTCCAGTGAGGTGTAGGGCAAAAAACACCTCCAAATGATTTTATTTTTATATCCATGATGAATTACTTAAGATGTTGGGAACTGTCCATGTTGTTTGCCGCAACATTTGGGAGTCCACATCCAAAACGTATCCATGTGATTGTTCCCCAATCTGTTACCCCTATATTTAAAGGTCCAATCTGTGAGAAAGTTGATTTTTGAATCTCATTCCCAACTCATCAAATACAGACGCCTTGGTTTCTCCCAACTCCTTTGGGATTGTTTTTGATTGTAGGCCGGGTCGGACGCCATCCTGAAGCGAGTTGGGAATTAGATTCAAAAATCTGCTTTCTTACAAAGTGGATCTTTAATGGTTAGCTATGCTCCCACCCAACAACGCTACAGCGCTGGAAAACCTCACGATACACAGTACACCCCTTTTTGCACCTGAAGGAGCTCGTCATTCGAACGACCACAAGGGGTTGCTCATCACAAAAAACTTCAACATATAGGTAATTTTATGTGATTGAACAAACCAAAGTCATATATCTGTTGAGGGTAGTTTCTCTTTCCTTGCTTTTTAGTCAGAACATGCTGTAGCAGACTCTTGCCTCTAGTGACCCTGATATGAATTCACTCGTATAATAAATAAAAGATCAAGAATGTTGTACAGTAGCATCGTCTGGTATCAATCAGCACTCCTTGGTGTGCATTCAAAGTATACAGCCAGTCAGTGAATGGTTTGAGCAATGACAGGCATTAAAGACTCTCTGTCCTTGCTTGACAGAGTCTTAATATTAATGTTCTTCTAGCTCACCCCAAATACTACCATTTTCTTTTTAATCCTGTCTGGCTTTTTGAAGATAACTGCACCTTTAAGGAACCGAGCCTATCTGTCAATTCACATCAAAGACAGATGTCGGAGACGTTCGAATACCTTGTCTGTCAATAAATGGTGGAAATTCTGAAATTTCTGATCATCATTATCTGCTGCGTCTTTGTTCTGTGGGCAAATTTGCGTGGAATGCTTCAAAGGCATGTTAATCAAGCCCAATGTGAAGATGCCAGGAGACCAATTACACTTGTGAGCTGCACTTCAGCTTTCTCATTTCCCCGGATCCTGCTGCTCAAACATGGTTATAGCACAGATTTCTTTTCCACACCCATGAAATAGTTGACCTTGACAAATACTGGAATGCGGAGAGGAAATGGTAACATTGAAGCGGCATGGGAGTACTTCAACTTCTGTGCAGGTCTGGTGGAAAGCAGAAGTATCCACTGTGAATGAGCTACATTGGTGTGTATTTTCAACAGATGATAGACCGGCTTTCTTGCTCAAGGCTTCCATGAATGTGGCTGTAGATTGAATTTGTGGAAACATTCTAAAGGTGATTGGAAGCTCTTCATCACTCTTTCAATGATTTAACCTGGACTTGATAATACTTAATAATTGTATTTCAAGGTCCAGATACATGACTCTGCCTCCTAACTTTGAGCAGGAGGCGTTTTTCTTCACTTTCATAACTGCCCAAGGTCACTTATATCATCAGGCGCCATAACTCTGCCATCCAAGATGTCGAGGCAAGAAGCCAGTCTTCCTTCCGAGTAGGAGTTTGCAGAGAACAGATGTGGGTTGAACAATGCGCTCTCCATCCCTCCAGCTGTTTCTCATTTCGCTGTAGGGTGGACTGAAGAAGGGAGGAATCCGTCACCAGTGGAAGATGCGTCCCAGTGGGCCTTGCGAAGCCACAGCCTCGTCCTAATCATCGTCCGTCCATCCATCTGCTGCGAGATTGATATGCCTCCGGATGTCATGAAAAGCCCCGGCATGCCCCTCGCGCCCGCCAGCCAGCGAGGGCCTGTCTTTGCTCAGCTGGCACTGCACTCCGCTCACACCAGGACAAACCTGATTTGACCAGAGGGAGGCTCTTGTGATTGATGATTCCACCACGTATCTTCAGCCACAGCAATCTGGCCTGGCTCGACTGCTGTGCGAGTGCTTTTGTGTGGGTGTGCATGTGTGAACAACTGTCTGAATGTGACAGTGAATAAGAAATCTCATACAATCCGGAGTAAGAATATTTAGAACAGAAATGTGCAGGTGTAGTAGTATCCACATGCGTGGCTCCAGTTGTTCGGCCGTTGTTTGTGGTGCAATATTTCCCAAGCGAGTGACAAGCTGTGAGCCGACTCTATCCAGGCTTTGTTAAAGAAAGCTCAAAATGCCAACGGGTTCCCCTCACACCCACAGGTTTCCTCAGCTGTGGCAGTAATCAGCGCTGAGAAGTGTCGTCCATGCCTCGGCGCCCAAGCCAGAAGCTTTCCACGCTGCTTCTTCTTTCTGTCTTCTTCTTTTTCTTTTTTCCTTCTTTCTTAAATGTCATCTCCCATCATGTTCATGTCCCATGGTCATCCTCGGGCTGACAAACACAGAAGCACCAGTCATAATTGCAGTAGAGCGTGGATCAATTTTTGCTCTTCATGTCGAGGTTTACGGTTACAAGATGATACAAGAAGAGGTGCACTGTGTGTTGACGTGTAGGCATGGACACAAGCATGTTCACACCCCATGGAAAAACCGTCTTGCTTTGAACTGATCATTAAAAACAGAACAGAGAGGTGTGATTGTTTAAAGATCGATGTCAGTTAACTCAGCTCAAGTAATCTGCACAAAGATTCAGTATGTGGGGTTTTTAGCAACACGGGTCTAAATGATCTGTGCTCAAAACGCTGGTGCATCAGTGAAGAGAAAAGCAGTAGGATTATATAATATGTCATGGGAAACAGACAGGGAAATCATGACAACATATGCCCCCAGACCAACAAACTGCATTAAAAAAAAGAGGGACAGCGGTCAAAAGTTGAAACTAACTAACCCAGGGGGATCTGATGGACAAATATTTTTTAAATTGGGGTCGGCAAATTGACATGCAACCTAGTATGACCTACATTTGTTGCAGTGCTTCCAATGATCTTTCATCTTCTGTGAAAGTAACCTCTCTTTTCACGGCATCCTCCTGTGATTCCTTGTGCCTCTTGTGCTGAAACCTAAAGCAGAACGCACACATGCAGAGGCACACAAACACAGCCTTAATGACATAAATGGCATGTAATGGTGATGATACAGAGCTGGAGGGAAAAATAAATCACTGATGTAATGTTTCCGGTGAGAAAGCCTGGCTCACGCTGTCGAGGGAAAGCCAATGCGAGGGGCTCCATCTACTGTCTGGTTAGGAGAACCTCACAGCCTCACGGTCCCCCTCAGCTGACTCACTTCAGCTCTCCTGCCCGTAAACGAAAAGGGACAGCCAGACTCAGCAATGAGGCTCAGGCAGTTTAATTTATGCCTGTGAATTATGGATATACCAAGCGAGTGAAGGCCAATATATGTTTTATACCACGCTCCCCCCCATTTATTTTGGCTGGGGTTATGACTTGATAGCTGGCGGTTCTATTGATGATGGACTTCCTGATTTATACACCCAAGTCAAGCAGGGCCATCAATTAAGGTGCCTTGCCAGGACAGACATGCCGAATGTACTGTCACCTGTTGTTTATGACTGCGCTCGCGCGACTTAGCTTCCTGCCTTCTCCACTATTCTGCTCACCACTGTGATTACTCCCAGACACGAGGCAGTAAAACAATGTGTGCAATTTATGCAGCCACTAAAGTAGCAGTATCTATTTCCCAGCTTCATTAAAACATCGACTCCTTTTTATCCGATTATCAGAATAACTGTAAACTGTGAGGCAACCCTACACACAGCATTGTTTTATAACCGCATTTTATAACCTCATAGAAGTCGGGAACATATAATTTCTCACAGAAAGACTGAGATGTATATACTATCCATTCCCCTGGAAGCCATCACCAGCAATTTCCTTCCTCTTTCATCATTCTAAATGCGCCTAAATGGTTTGGGTAGGGGGGGGAGTTGAGCGGCAATAACCGCACCTTTGTGTCAGGAGGGGAATTTGGAATCTTTGATGCTTTCCCTGGCATGAAATGTATTTACAAATACCTTTGTGGGAGCAAATAAAAGGTTTAATATTTAATTAGGCCTAAGGGCATCTCACAATAACGGGCACATTTCTGATCAATGGCATGATGGAGGAGTCTTCCCTTACTGTCAGTCTGTAATGTTACTTACTCGCAGACGGCACTTTGGAGTGGACGGTTAATCATCGGGCATTTACAATATACCTCCGTGAACACTGAGCAGCCAGTGGGACGATTCTAGTTTGTATACGTTTGTGAATTTTAAGGCCTCTGACGTCGGATGATTACCATGAATGATGAATGGCGAATGATGATGAAAAATGTATTTAGGCTCTCATTGTGCCAACGCTGATGAAACTTTCATGATCCCTGTGGGGAGAGCGGGCACGTCGCAGTGCACTGTGAGATTGGATTGTATAATCGAGTCTTAAATCGACGTAGCCAGCGGGTTTTTCTGAAGACCCGCCGTTTCTTGCGTGCGATAGCAAATACCACACAGGTCAGACATGCAAGCCTGCTGTTGACTGCTAAAATCAGGCGTAACTTTCTGCTGATTGCATTAAAACGGGCCCCAGCTAACCCAAACATTATTCCCAATGTGTTTTATTTTCATAGAAACCTAATCCAATGATCATCTCTGCAAGCATTCTTGCAACCTTCAGAACATTCTCTGAATGTGTCAGCCAACGAATTTGCAGAAAAGTGCAATTTTGTTACAATAATGTTGTTGAAAATTGATTTTTTTTTTTCTTCATCTAAAAATGTTCCCAACCAGCCTTGGCATGATGAAGTGATTCAATGTTGTGTGAGCCCAACACAACATTTCGCCCTAGGTGAACTGTATATTGCACATCTTTTCATACGGGCAGCCTGATTGTCAGAGGTGCACTTCATTTCATAAGGTTATATAAAAGAAGAAACATTTCTAATACAAATCAGGGTTACACTTAAAAATAACCATCCAATTCATAGTTATTTAAACTTTAGTTGATAGTTATTTAACCGTTAACAAAAAAGTCAATGCTTTATAAACCATTTGTCAAGCAACTGTAAAGGATTAGAAACATCAGTTGCAACTTTACAATAAACAATTGCTTAATAAAAGGTTATTAAAGCATTTCATTTTTTGTTAACAGTGAAATATATCAACTAATGTTTAGTTAACTCTAAATTTACCATGTATTAATGATAGTTATTGTTAAGTGTGCCCAAAATCAGGGAGCTGATAAGAAATTTTATCAGAAGAGAAAAATCTTCATTGACTGATTCTTTATACCTAAACAAACTAAATAAACTGACTCTCTTTGTTTTCATGACTGAATAAACTGAATAAACAAACTGACCTTGAAAGAACAACACAATTTCATACTGTTTCACTTTGTTTATGTGTGGCGGACCCTGCCACCTTTCTAGCTTCAGACAGTGTTCTGGGGACCTAATTTTCCTCTGAGAGCAGCTTGTTCATTCACTTTTGAGTTTGTATTAATACCTTGTTAATACTGTAAATATTATTTTTCTTGGTTTGAATTTCCTCTCCAGAACTACATAGAGCCCCTTTAATGTTCTGCTATAATATGACACCTAATGGAGCCGTCTTTGCCTTAGTTATGAGAAGCGGTGACTGTACGTCAGTGCACCTCAATGCAAATCTTAAATAAGAATACAGCATTGAATGAGGAGCTTTAGTGTTATGATGATGGCTGTGCAAATGACCCTGAGATTTGCAAGTGTTTTTCGCAAATTCTCCACTTTATCTTTTCAGGGAACATTTGGAGAGACGTGGGCCAATTTGCCTGCGATGAGATGTCAAAGCACAGCAGCTAGAATTAGAGGAGTATTATTGACTAAACCTCACTGTTGTGTAAATTAGCACACCTGCTCTTCGGCGCCAAAAGCCCTCAATGTAGTTCTATCAAAACACACAAAGCTTAACAACAGCTGTCAAAGCTTCCTGACAGCTGTCACGGAGTCAACACACTTTAGTCTGCTTTCTCTGCTGCAAGATTTTTCTATGAAACTTTCTCAGTGCTGGGGGAAAAAAAGCAGCAATTCACATTTTTTATTCCCTGTGACAGCATGAAACCTTTTCTGCTTCAGTTTTTTAATCGGATAGACCCCGCCTGTGCTCTTGAGCCACGTAGCGATGAGGCAAAAGAGTGTGCTGGGCTTTGTTTCGGCGCCACTGAGCTCGCGTCGGAGAGCGCTGATACCTCCGAGACAAGGCACAAAACATATAAATGCCCAATTATAGTTGCTTCAAAGAGAGATGCATTTAAAAATTAATAACGGGTGCATTACATAATTCACAACGGTTGGTTATGTAAGCGGCCCAAATATGAAGAACAGACAGGGTATTGTCTTTTGCTCAAATGGCAGCGGGTGTGCCTGCCTGTCTGCACGCTGCAAACTGCATAGATGCGTTTTTTTTTTTAATAGGCATGAACATTTATCTTAAAAGGAACATGTAAAATGAGGACAAGGCATCTACGAAGGAAGTGAAGTGAGTCTTTAAAAAGCTCTAAGGTGCTCTGTTGTCAAGGTGCGTTAAGTCTGTCGCCCTCCCAGAAGGTGTCATTCTGCTCGGTGCTGTCTCCTTCCTTCAATTCAGCATGAAGGCTGCTCTGGTGAATGAATGGCCAAGGCACTCTACAGTATTTTCCTCAAAACGATAATCTATAAGTAAAGAACCACAAGGCTCGATGATTTGTTGCCCATACATGTCAGTTCTGTGTCTTGCATCAGCCTCCACTTCCTGGTTCTTTCAAGTACTGTTAACATTAGTCAGAATTTTTATCCACATCAGCATCCCAATCAAAAAAGGTGATTTATTCACATCCATCTGCATTGTTTTTCTACACAAGGGAGGAATTATTTGCCTTTTTTCAGAAATGGTTATGAGATATTATAAAAATGTCCGACTGCAGTAGCTGGTAGACAAGCAATCGTCGGGTATTGAGATAGATTGTCTTTGTGCAGAGCAAAAAAACTGAACTCTAATTGCCTTGTATCCTTGGCAGCGTTCTCCAGCTAGACCTTGAGTGTGCACTAGGTCAAGTCTCGAGTTCATCTCGATACTCTCACAAATAATTGAATTAATCAAGAGCAAAAACTCTTCAGAATATCCCAAAATGCATTTGATGAATTTTGAGCAATTTGTAATAGGACGAGGGCAGATGGAGGTTATGCAGGATTTCATGTGAGTTTGTGCGTCTACTAGCTATTCAGAACCTCAGCACTGTTAAAAATAACTATTTAAATATAGGAAGTAAACACTTGATTTGAGAAGATAGACTAAAAACAAGTGAATGTATCTTATTTATTTACAAGACCATTAAATTGATAAGAAATCTTAAAATAAGTTGGTTAGTAATGTGTGTAAGTAGTGATAAGTACAAAATGCTCGATTTTAGATCAAATTCCCTCAGATCAGACTTGCTACAGCACAGTAATAAGTGAAATACGCTGAATTTAAGCAAAAAATTCTTAATTCAAGTATTTTTCGGGCTCGATTTTAGAACAAACTCAGCACAAACATCTTAATGGCGTCAGGATGTGTTCAAACCAGGCTTTGAACCCAAAACCTTTAAGTTGGTGAAAGTTAGGTTGCAAGCAAGCAAGCAATTCCAATTATCCTGAGAATAGGTCAAAAACATGGGGGACTTCAGGGGTGCAATGTAGGTGTCATGGTAGCAGCAAATACATTACATAGCCTGTTGCTGACTTTTTTTTAAATGTAACTTTTCCTTCACAGATAAAAGACAACATCTTAAGTCAAGCCTTTTTAAGAGGAAATCCATAAAGAAAATAACAAATGTGTGCGCGATGTAGTTCCTTGCAGTTACATGTTTTTATTTACTGT
This sequence comes from Pagrus major, assembly GCF_040436345.1. Taxonomy (NCBI): domain Eukaryota; kingdom Metazoa; phylum Chordata; class Actinopteri; order Spariformes; family Sparidae; genus Pagrus; species Pagrus major. The sequence continues at coordinate 23,842,807 of NC_133224.1, read as the reverse complement.
CTAAGGACTGAAATTCTTCCCTCTCGCACTACTTATGGCTCTGAGCGCTGAATGTAATTCATCTGGAGTGGATTTTTTTTGCGGCAGTCTGCATTTCTTGCTTGGTATTCTTATCTTTTGTTAGCTCCCTCTTGTTTCATTATTATTTGGCTCGGTTTCCTTCGAGGTGCACCTCTCATCTCTCTCTCTCTCTCTCTCTCTCTCTCTCTCCGTGTGTGTGTGTGTGTACACCTGCTTTAACTTGAGTCATTTTTAAAGAGCCCTTAATTCCCACAGAAACCAGCATTTAACTTTTGGTTTGACCAAGTTTTTTAAATAAGAAAAAAAAAAACACCCGACTTTACAGACAGCTCTGGTCTAGCCCAAATCCATCTAGTGACAGTACTTAAGCTCCTGTCTACCTAGAAAGGTAAGAAAGCAGCTTGATCTTTTGACTAAGGATTACTGAATGGATGAAAGGGGGGGGAGAGAGACAGATGATCGTGCTCCAGTTTTTTGGGTAGTTTCTCCTTGAATTGCTCGAATGTTCTTTGTAGTGTGATGCAAGTGCTAATCAGAGAGCATAGAAAAACACATCAGAAGAGATGCTTTTGAGGGTAATTCCTGTTTATCACAACTTCAGTATGATCTTTAAAGGTTTGGTCATGATCCCGATCTGTAATAATCACTTTGTACTCAAAGTTAATTGCTTGGATCTCAAAACATGACAACATTGTTAAATAAAAAAGAGTAAGCAATGTGAAGGAGTCAACCTAACTTATTTGGAAGAGAAGACAAAAGCAAAAAGTAAAAGATTACCATTAACTCAGTGTATTCAAATATGCATAATCACATCATCTCTAAAATGTTTGGAAAATAGAGCCCAAGTGACGCCTTCAGCTAGTAGACCAAAATGTATAGCACAAGAAAGACCAAGACTACAACCAGCAAATGTTTGACGTTTTTGCTTTAAAGGGTACAACAGTGATTTTGTATTACACTTCCATATTGTTAAGGGACTTGCATTGGACGGATTTAAAAGAAGAATGATGATGTGCAGCTCAAAATAGGTTGACTTTTAGTCCCTAGTGTTGGTCAAGTTCCAGAAGAAAAACACCTGATCCTGCAATTCCCTCAAATGCATCTTCAATTAGACCCTTTCAACCACCTAAATGCCAATTTCTATCAAACCCTACACCTCTAATTTGTAACACAGCGTTTGTGTTAAATTATTAAACTGTTAGATCTTGAGCATTATAAACCACTGTGCAGTGTTTTGGTATCTGATAAGCCTTTCAGTCCGAATCCCTGTTACACACATCGGTAATGGGATAAAAGTGAGCGATGCTTGTACCAGATTCATTATGGTACACTGATCTGATGAAAGCCCGTTTTCCCAAACACATAAATCTGATGGAAAAATAAAAGTGCTAAACTAAAGGCCCCTGTGGTGCCGCATCTTTTTGTTTTGTCGTGCTGCTGTTTGAATTGATTCACTGCTGGAACAGTAAAATAGCAGACAGTGGAATGAAAGGAGGACACCTATCCTGAATCCTAAAGTGATATGGCTCGTTGCTGTTACTTGTGTTTTGTTCATGCTGTGCCAGCATATTAAGTAACTCAACTACTATTCATGTGACTGCCTGTTAGTTATGCATGAGTCGCCACCATGGCTAAACACTATATGTTGTTGCTCCCTTGTAGTTGGTCTTTGTCTTGATAAATTGGTTTTGTCACCACTGCTGGATCGTGAGTGGGCTTGCCTTTCATTGCCCTTCATTGTGCCACAGCTCTACTGCAAGTTATTTATGTCACCTGCTTGCAAAAATGAGATATTCTCTTTCTTTCATGTTCCAGCTTTTTAAAAAGTACAGTCAAACTCTCCCCGGTGCTCACCTCAGCAAATCCCTGCTGGCTTCACTGAAACATACCAGAGACCCCTTCTTCCTCCAGAGACTGGCGCTGATTCCAATTATGAAGAAATATGTACAGGAGATGGGCGACTGTCACAGGTCCCATGGAAATTTCATTTTAATTAATCTTGGCCAGAAATTGGCAGCTCGGGCATCATGACACTCATCACAGCTCCCTGAAGTAGATCCAATTTTCTGTCTCAATAGGCATTAAATTAGCAAGAACATTTCCACCTTTGTCACCCCAGCACGCATAACAAATGAAATACATTTGGCTACATGACATAATGGAGTACTAATAAATGACTCACCACACGAGCGAGGCACAGGGACAGTGGCAGGTAAATTGTGATGCCAGTGACTTACTGCATCTGGTCGTGTTAAAGAGACAAACAAATGCGCAGGAAAGCAAATTCGGGATTGTGTAAGTGAGGATGCAGATGCTTTTTTTTTCTGTGTCGATTTTGTCCTGAAATTTTGATTGAAATTAAAACAATACTCAATCCTTTGAGATCAGAATATACTGCCCTGACTCATTCCACAAGTATGGCAAAATGCAACACATCCTCAGAGCTAAACAACTGAATAGGTCAAAAAATATATTACATGTATAAGACATGTTTTTTTATCTTGTCCCATTTGAAACCAAAAGAGAGCACTGACTTATTATCCAGACCATGATCTTTGACTAAACCTAACCAAGTAGTTTTATAGCCTAAACCTAACCAAGTAGTTTGTTGCCTAAACCTAACCAAGTAGTTTGTTGCCTAAACCTAACCAAGTAGTTTTATATCCTAAACCTAACCAAGTAGTTTTATAGCCTAAACCTAACCAAGTAGTTTTATGTCCTAAACCTAACCAAGTAGTTTAATGCCTAAACCTAACCAAGTAGCTTTAATGCCTAAACCTAACCAAGAAGTTAGAACTAAAGTCCAACTGAAGCAGATAATTATAGGCTAAATAATAAATGATACATTTTCCAAGTATAAAAGGAAAATCAGTATAAACCTCTGATAACACATGAGACAAGAATTCCACTCGCCTGCATGAAAGTCATGTGTGAGATCCAGTTTATGTGCACCTCGCCAAAAGGCTTACTCTTCCAAAAGGATTTCTGGCAGATAACCACCCACATGGCCTTACAAGGCAGAGTATCACTTTCCATGCACATAGATGTGAGGTCAAATACACACAGTATTGAAAATCAACATGCACTCAGAGCACGAGCTGAGACTGTCAGAGAGCTGCAAAACCATGCCCATTGGGTGAAATACCAAGTTTTTTGTGAGGCCCCCGTCGTGTAATTTGTCACTCTTTGCACTACTTCACTTGACTTCCTCTTCTGCCGCTGTAATAATTACTGCAGCATCTAGAGGTCGCCTCCAAACAAGAAGCCTGGGTCGTAATAAGCTGCTTGCAAACACAATGGCCCTATAATGATGAGCATTAGAGCCTCCTCACTTCATGCATATGTTTACCTGATGTCTCATTAAGAAGTAGTCTTTGCTGACTGATCTACATCACCTTTGAAAGTATTTTCAGAACTTCAAGGAACGCTATGTTTCATTAAAAAATGGCCCACAGTGATATCATTACCGCGGAGAAGTTTTGCATTTCTTTTGTGTTTGGAGGTTGGATTGTGTTCAAAGATTCCACCAAACCGAAGACGTGTTGCAGCAGCAGATCAATGCAGGCCTATATTAGGATGTTCTGCCGAATTAATTTCCTTTAGGAAAACTCCAGCACATACCTATGAGAGGAAGCGTCTTCACTGCGGGCACTGATTAACATGTTGCCAATACATTCTGGGTAAGTTTGTGAAAAGTTGGTATTAGTCAAAACTTTTATCACCCCACGTATGATACAGAAGATAGAGAATATGAAATTTTTAGTGTAGATGTACAGACCTCAACTCTGACTATACTAAGAAGAAAAGGAGTGAGGAGCTCATTTCAGATTTATTATATTGTTCATGTATGCCTCACCCTGAAAGGTGGGCGATGTGCTTCCGTCTCTGTTAGACTCTTGCCACATCAGTGCCTGACTCTTATCCGCCCACAGAGTGAGGTGAATTACTCTATACTCTAAAAACTGCACATATTATAAGACATTATAAGAAATGTCTCACTTTTGCCAAAGCTGGAGAATTTTTAAATCTTATTTCAAAGGACCCATGTCCATACATTGTGCACATAGGGATCGCCATCTGTCCAAAAGAGTCACAGTATAATCTAGATCTGGGAATTTTACAAAGCCTTGTCCAAGCCTTTTATCTATCTTATCTTTTATCTTCTCTTTCTTCCAGTGCCTTTGTTCATGGTGACTGTGGGCTTTAGGTAGCTGCCTTGGGAGGCAACATGTAAGGGACAACTAATGAGGGTATCAGCAGGATGACAGTAGGTTGTGCAACTCGGTACAGGAGTTCAGAAAATATATGGTGTTTGACCTTCACCGCACCTAACGTTACTTCAAAAATCTTCCTCCTCCGAGCATGAGGTAGTTTGGAATTACAGATTTGTGCAAATATAAAACACACTGGATATTAAATATGTGTGAATCCCAACAAGAAGCTGTTTTTGTTGGTGGTGGCAGTGGTAGTGGCGAAACAAAAAACAATAGCATCAAGCTGATTGGCTTAGCCTCACTGTTTGCTGTCCTTACCGACAATACACCAATACAAACACCAGTCATATGCGTTCTGTTATACTTTTTGCGTACAAAAACATAATAATCACATAATCCTCCCTTCGCAGTCAATCTGAAGTGAGAATTTCCAGTGATGAAATATACAGAAATTTGTCAACTGTCAGAGATTTTGACACCATTTATGCCAAGGCTGTGTTTCTATCCCTTATCTCTTGTATAACACCATTGTAAATATAATTGTTAATTAGTTAGCAGAGCTTCTGTCATGGCAAAATTCAATGAACAAAATTTCTGCCTCAACGTGATTGTGAATGTTTATTCTTCACTTATTTGGACCAATAGATTGGCCAAAGAAAAAAATAATGTTTTATGTTCAATCATTTACTCTACAAACAAACTCATAAATTAGGTTGTGAGCATTCAGAGACCACTTCCTGTAGGTTTTCAAACCTACTTTGTTAAGACCAATTAGATCAAATTCATTCAATTAAATTCATTTCCCCCCTGTACGGTATGAATTGTTTTGGCGGATCTGAAAAAAACAATTGCAGTCCAATGCAGACCAAAACACGGCACCAACGTTATTTAGAGGACTCCAGCTCTCCCAGCTCCAAACTAATTACATAGCGGTTCATTTGTGGCGGGGACACAGTCCAATCTGACCCAACTACAGGGCAAACTTTACTCTTCAAGTTTGAGCTGCATCCCAGGATGAGGATGAGCAAAATCAACAGTTCTAGCAGCTAGCCGGAGAAGGAGTGGAGGTATGTAAGTCTTCCTGTATTTACTTTCTCACTCCTGCCCCAGACAAATCTAACCAATGAGCGCAGTGAACATTCTCACGGACCAGACAGTTCAGTCACCAGGACAAAATGTAGGCAATTAACACTTCTGCAAACCACTGAAACATTCACATTTGTACCTGCCATAGGCTACATACCATTTTGACATTTCTACAAAGTGTGTCATATTACTTTGACATTACATGTTTATGACCTGAGTTTCATAAGGGGAGGTGGAGGGGATGGTGGTGGAGTTACAGGCAAGAATTCTGCCCGTCTCAACCTTTGTTGGTAAGAAACCACTGGCGAGGGACCACGGCGTTTCAACACTTGTAAGGGTGACACTACTAAATATTTTTAACTAGACCTCAAGAGAATTTCCAGCCCTGTTTGTGGCGACAAAAAAAAAAAATTTTGACAAGACCTCTGGACATCTCCAGCTGTGTTTGTGGCATCCAAAACAGTTATTTTAAGACAAAACAGGATATCTTCCTAACCCCTAACAAAGTGTTGTTTGTGCCTTAACCTAACCGGATCATAAGCCCCCAGCGCTGACACAACATAGGGTAGAAAACTGGACCTAAAGAAGCATAAAGCTGTAGCATTTATTCTGGTGATTGGGTTAGACCAGAGCAAACACTGAAGGTTTTGAAGACGCCCCACAGGGTCTCATTGCAGTTGTTTCGGTCCAGACACAGACACAACTGCAGTGTTCAGATCTGCCCAAACAAAATGTACCAACGGGGAAAACAAACCAGAGTTGGGTTCAACCGAACTGAACAACGCAGGTTTCATAACGCAATAACATGATGGGCATGAGATTTGGTTACTGCAAAGGCCGTAGCAATATAATTTATACAACTTTCTTACTCATTCAGTGACCCATCACGTCAAGTATATATGTATCTGCATTCATTCTGTTTTTTTCTCTTCATTCATTTATCTGTATATTGATATCACAATACAAAACTGCATATACTGTGACTTAAATAAATTCGGGATTTCAGCAATGTCACAACACTTTAGTGAAGGATGTTTTTCAGAGGAGAAAAATGAAAAAGAAAATGCTGTTCATTTGTCAAATTTGACTACATACTTCCACTGGTGTTGCCTTATTTGACTGCAGATTGTCATAAAAATCTTTCATCTTTTCCATAACTTTTCCCTTTCCTCAGCAAAGCTTCACTGAAAAGTGTTTGTGTTTCTCCAGTGATGGTGAGTAGGATCTATCTTAACCTTCATCCCTGTCATCATCTACTTCTGTGCAGCATTTTAATTGGTTCGAGGCTGGCACAACCTTCCAACACAGCTGTTTCCCTGCTGCATCCAGGAGCAAGACTAGTGTTCCTCACTAATTACCGCTGCTGTCTGCGATGATCTGTGACACAGCCGACTCCTGCTGAATTACCCTCACCTCTCCCATTTACTGTACCTGTCAATACCCTCCCTCATTTTCAAACATCAGTGAAAAAAATCTGTGAAGTAGAGCAAAGGATTGACCGAAAAATGATGCCCTCTCAAAAGGCTCCCGCAAGACTAATGACTGTTAAAAAGCAATCAAGTGGTGGCAGCAGTCTAGGCGGTAGATCTCCGTTTTTTATTGCTAACGCCCGGTCACGACACCTCTGCTGTTTAAATTATTGCTATGTAAATCACCTGAAGTGCTTTGGTATTGGAACGCAGCAGATTTAAGATGCTGGTGCATGTGCTAAGTAGACAGTATCCCGATATCCGTGGAGGCCTTCATTTGAGGGACTAACTCCTGCTATTCATCAGAGTGTCAGTCTACCTCGAGCTGGCACTACATTCTGAGAAGTTCTCTGGCGGAACAAATGAAGTTCTCTCTGACTCACATATAAAATGCTTATTCTGTATTTCTGTGAAACTGATGTGAAGCAGAGTGCCCAAAAAGTTGTAATAGAAGCACTTCTGCCTTCTTTCTTTTACATCTGTCTGCAACCAAAAGCCTTCGCACACTCCCAGTAAAAGTTTAGGTGCTTGCAATGTGATTATTGGAGCTCTAAAACTATACGGTTCTCTAGCATCATATTGCATGTAAAGTTAGGATTGGGGTATTTTTATGATTGACAAGTTTAAGCCTCTAGGGTTAGGCTTGATGACGGAAAAAATTGTGTCTATATTGCACAATATGTGCAGAGTGGATGGATTCTAACCTAGGTTTGATGCACGTCTCAGTGTCTTTACATGAGATGTCACTGCCCTCTGCTGGGATTTAGACTGTATTACACCTACAGGTTAGAGGTCCATTTTAAGCATAGGGGAACGCTGGTTTGTTAAGAAATAGGTTTGTTGGGTTTTACTCTTTGTTTATTCAGTTCCTGTTGAGAATTTGGTGAATTTCTTTTGTTACCCTGCCACCGAGGATGACTGATTTGTGGTGGAAATCACCAACAGCTTGTGATTGTTAATATGCTTATCACAGTAGAAAACTCCATTGTGTGAATTAATTGCTTTTATTTCTGAAAAGTCTCTGTTGTCTCTCCCAGCACATAGGCGTATACCATTTTGGAATAATGTATTCCCTTATCCCCTGGTTTATTTTTTATTCCTGCACCGGATATGTTGTGAAACTTCTTTTTGTTTTCATTCAAGGGTCCAAATTGATTTCCCCTCACCACAAATATATCAGTCATTGCAGATGTATGTAAGGAATCACTATGAGGTAGAAGACCTGTAGTGCATTTTTTAGCACACATCCTCAGTCTTTGAATCCACTTCTGTATTCAATTTGCGACACAAAGCAGGAAAAATAAGCATACACCCTTTATTGTTTTTGACTCACAGGCCAGTTTAACAGCTACAGCCGCCGGTACGTCCAGATAATGATATGCATGCAGTTTGAGCAACAAAACAAAAGAACTCAGCAGTGAGCGAGATACAAGGAACAAATAGCCTCCCACACTCACACACGCTCTGGCACTCCTCCACCCCACCTCACGCCCTGAGCCCTGGTCATGAGCCTGCCTCATTCCGTCAGCAGACAGTCCCGCAGGGTAGACCTCCATTCACTTCCAGCTCAATTAGAAAGTGAACTTTCAGTAAAACTGTATTTTCAGCATGAAAGGTTTCTCACAAGCTGTTCATAATGAAGTATTTACATTTAGATGATTTGGAACACGGTACCAAATAACAGTCACACTTCAAACAGCGGCCCCATCTGTCTCAAAACCTGCTGTAGACTCATTTTCAACATGCCTTATCTTGTGTATAATACACACAAGTATACGTAGATCCCCTCTGGAACTCCCTCCCCAAACACATCCGTGACTGCCCAGACTCATCCACCTTCAAGTCATTACTCAAAACCCACCTCTTCAAACTCGCTTTTCATCTGCACCTGTAGCAGTTTGCTGTACTCAACCTGTTCTCCCAAAAACCTACACAGATCCATATCCTCATACACTGTTCTTTTTACTACATATTTCTCCTCTATCGCACTATGCACTTGAGTTTATGCACCATGCACTTGATTTTATGTATTCTTGTATGTATTCCATTCTTGTAAAGTGTCTTTGAGAGTTTTTAAAAGCGCTGTACAAATAAAATGTATTATTATTATTATTATTATTATCCAAAGAAGAGTATTTGTCGCTGAGATCAAATCTTTCTGGTCTTTGGTTGGCAATATCCGTCAGTTGCTCGGTCAGTCTTGGCTAAGGTGTATCAATAAACGGAAACTGCAATGTAGCGTGACGGAAACAGACTTTGTAAATAAATCATGATGTGCGATACATTAAGCTTCGGTTCCACCGAAGAGACTGAAAAATACTAAAAATACATTGACTACATCCACTGTTTGAGGTTTGACTGGCGCTCCTTTAATCATCTTGGTGTACCCTCTTCTCTTGAAATTGGTCACTGACAGCCGACTGGAGAATTAGCGCCACCAGCTGTTTATCTCTTTCATACTTGTATAACAGTAGAAGGATGAAAACGTACATTTGCATGCATTTTCATTTGCTAATTACCTAAATATTCAGCTAAAAGTTGCACTAAATTTGGATGGAGACCTGGCTAATCTTTCCCCGCCAAGCTGTTACAAACCTTTTTGCTCGAAGCACTGCTGTGTACAGCCCAAGCCCCCAGGAAGAGCATCACAACCCCTGCGAAATGACTCGTTTCATAATTTGAGCCATTCGGTCCAATAAAATTTGGAAAGTCTGGAAAAGCTGCATGATTAAACTATTTTATTCCCATTCAAGTTTGACGGGTGCTAAACCAAGAGTTAGTTGGCTCAGTTGGTGGATGTCTCTAGTGCGCAGGCTCTGTGGGCCACACAACATGAAACGTCTGGGTATTTTCATACCCACGAAGTCGAGCTTTTTCGGCTTCAAAGCGCCACTGAGCGGCTTTCATAGGAATAAATGGGGCTCTGCATCCAACGCTGTGTCCGGATTTAATGTAACATCCTTGGTACAGCCTCCTAGAGCTGATAGCATGACTGTGGACTTATCCTACTGTTACACTATTTGATGCCTCAAGCTGTAACAATGTGTTCACATGGCACCAATTATTTCCGATAACGAAAACATTTTTATTTTCACCTCCTTTACAGAGACGCAAATGAAAATTGAGGAAAAAGCAGGCGCTGAGATGAAGTGAGTGGCACGGATACAGCAAGAGACGAGAGAGTGAAAGAGAATGACAAGCAGTTGCTGGCATTGCCTTGGAGGAGAGAGGCAAAGGCAGGCAGTCATATGAGCCGCTCGTATAGCTTCCCTCCTAATGACTCCCACTGTGCCATTTTTACCAAAGGCAAGGATTACCATTAAGTCTGAGTCACATCTTCTCACATGATCCCCCCCTATCCTGCCCAAGGTTTATTCACACACATGCACAGACGTGAGCGCACACGGAGTGGAAGCAGGGGAGAGTGGGGATGAAAGCGAGGTCGGCTGAGGGGTGGTCACGGGACAAACAGAGAAACACAGGGGATGTGTAGCTACTCTGTGGCAGTATGGAATAATAAAACATTGCAGTAGATCTACAGTATGTATACAAAAAGCCAAAAATGCCTTTTCAAACACTAGATTATCTGTCTGTATGACCCCTGACCCCTTTAAATACTGTTGTTTTTACACTACACTTAAAGGTAATTGACAAAATTAGCTTTTACAGACTACATTAATAGGCAAATTCCCAAAAGGCAATAAAATGAATTAGTTTGGATTACTGCCTAGTTTGCTGTCTAACATAATAGACTTATATTAGCTCTACAGCATATTCATAGACACTTGTTTGACTCATTTATTGCTCAAAGTGAACTGTGCAGAAGTTCTCCCAGACTTAATCATAAGACAATCAGTATAAAGCTGGCTCCTCCTCTACTCTATTGTGACCTTTAAACACTGGAGTGCATTTTTGGGCCAACAGCACTTTGAATAATTAAATACCCACAGGTCAATTATGATGATAAATCATAACAAATTCATTGAGGGCCAGTATGTGACTCTGAGGTCAAAATAATTGATCATTATAACTATTACAGTATTCGTCTTGGCATTTTGAAAAGATGTAGAAAACTAGACTCCAGACAAATGGCGTTTAAATGATCATATCAGCCTTGACCCCTTGCTAATGGGTCTCCCACTAGTTCTCAAGGGGAACATGGGAACTGCGCATACATCAGGAATGCGGCTGTATTTTCAAATGTACTTCATGAGAATGAGCTTAGCGCTAGCTTTGTGTAATCCTCGTCGGCACGCCCCAATTATGAAACAATACATGCAGGCTGGAATTATGATAGCCAGCATGAAACACATGTGACTGGGTTAGGAATCTTTACCTTTCAGAGTGTGAGGTCGCATTGGGAATTTAAAAAAGACAGTTTTGCCTCTTAGAAAAGTGCCACATTGTTATGATGTGTGTTTATGTGACATTATTTATACTGACTGCATCGCTTTTTATCTTGTCTTCCCAAGACGAAAGTAGTTGTGACAGTTTTCTCCAGAACTAAACGTCTTTCTTTCAGAGTGAACTAACATTCCCCCAGGTCACAACTTACAATTCAGTTCTTTAGTATTCTTTTGCTCAGTGTTGGGAGGATTTCTTATATCCTGACTTAACTGAAAGTATCAATACAGCAATGAAAAAATAGCCCCATTACAATTAAAAGTCCTGCATTCAAACACATACATAAGTATTAGCAGCAAAATGAACTTAAAGGTGCAATATGTAAGAATTGGTCATCTGTTGAATTCATACTCCAAAACAAACAGGAGGCAGCACATCACGAAATATAACTGGAGGTGTCGTTAGCTAGTTAGCTCAGTTAGCTGTGCAGCTAGTGGTCAGGAGTGGGAGCTTGGAGCACTGAGGGAGTGTTGGTGTTGTTTACACTGCTAACACAGGATCTTTGGACCGGCAGGAGGAGGACGTTTTCAGGCCTGGGCTGGGGGGCGACCCAGTGGGGAATGATGGTGGGTAGTGGCACAGGGACGGGTTCCAGAATCAGAGTCAAGTGAGCAGGGAAATAAACTGAACCAGGCAGAGCAGTCAAATTTTGTGACGCTTGACTAACTGAAAAATGTTCCCCTCACCTTAACTAAGGCACTTTAGTTGCCTAAACTTGACCACAGACTGGATTCAAACCCTGGCTTCTGTCCACCATTCAACACGCCCACCTCCGTCTGACTCCAGCGTGGCTCATAAATGTTTAATTCAGTCAAAGAAACTTGGTGCAGGCGGGACAATGAGTTATTTATGCTGAGGGTCACGAAAACAGCTACAAATTTGTGTCCATGTCCACAAACCATGAAGATTAGACTTCATGACCATTGCAGTGATACTAGTCCAGTGGTTCCCAAACTCGGGGTCATGCTCCCTCCACAGTGTGACCAGAGGAATCCAAGGGGTCATGAGATGACTAATTGGGTCGAAAAGAAGAAATACATAAGTTCTCTTTCACAAATGTGTATGCATTTTTATGGGACTTTTCTTTTATGTGAAATATCTGATGCTTTTAGCTCTTTGGGCTTCAAACGTTTATTTGAATCAAACCAACCGAGAAGGAAAAAAATCTCTCTTCGGTGGAACTGCCAACGACTCATATACTGTACATCTGAAACATGACAAGCAGACAGTGCTTTTTGTGTTGGTCTCGAGCCAGAAAGGTTGTTTTTTTATTGTAAAATCTTAAACTGAAAAATAACTGTAATCAACTCCTGTCAAGCAAATGTGGTGGTGCACAAAGTATATTTACCTCTCAAGAAGTAGAAGTATAAAGTAGCATAAAATGGATGTACTGAAGTATCATCACTGTTTGGGGTCAATATTTAGTGCCATCAGAGAGGGCTATTTAACCGCTAATAGTACAGCCTCAGTGGTTGTTTTGTTTTTAAAGATCGCTGGAGAGCTGCTGCTTCACTCATCGCTGAAATGGTCTTTGGAGTGAAAGCAGCTGTGCTTATTTAAAACTAAAAACCTGACATTGATTTTTTTTTTTCTCTCTCTCTCTCCTGAAAGAACTCCACCATCACCGCCACTTGATGGGTGAATCTGCGAACCATCGGTTTGATTATTAGTGTGTGTTGATCCCCTTGAGGATAACTTGTACATGTCGGGGCTGTTGTGAAATAACATAAAACGATCGATGCAACCAAACAACAGTTGCTCAGACCATCCAGTGCCCCCTCTGGAACCCTGTGTAAAGCTTGCAGTGAATTATGGGAAGACTATAAGACTTTGCGTGCTTTAGAAAGAACCTGTCGATCTTACCCCAGATTGGAACTCCTCGGGGTAATCGCTGTAGGTTTTGTCAACAATAATCAATGTCAGTCATTTTCCGTATCACAAAAAACATGTCCTGAGGTTATAGTGGCAAAAAATAAATAATCAGTATCATCAGCTCATTTTCAACTAATCAGAGCTTTTTGTTTCAAGCCCGACTCCTTCACCTGCAGAGGAGTGAAGCAAATAAACAAAAAGTGCACACGCTGGAGGGACGATCGGGGGGAGAATTCAAATGAATGTTGCACAGGCAGTTTATAGAAAAAGGCAAGCGAGAAAACAAAACATGCCAGAAGGAGAGGAGAGTGGTACGTTTTTCATACCGCCCTAAATCACATGGATTGAACGTGCGATTGTGTTTTTTTGGGGGGGCTGTATGAATAAAACTGACCCAGTTGAAAAACTTGTATTGTATTATGGAGGAGCTTAGTCAAGTCTGAACAAACAACCCGAATGATGTCATCAGCCTGAAAATGCATGAAACAAAACAAACATGAATGCATTGTGCCAGCCAAAGTCTGGCGTTCAAAGCAGTTAAGAGCAAATTTAATAAATGCACTCTCAAAGAAAGAAAGAAATTAGAGGACTCTCTAATCAACTAAAATTGTTTTCATCCACCTGTGTATGTGAAGTTTACTGCACACGGAGTGCATTTTTAATTTGAGCCCTGTTTCATTTGATTCACTTTGTTTTGAAACATAGAAACCATGAAAGGAATTCTGGATTCCTCGAAGAATTCGTTATAGCCGACCATGAACCCCTCATGCTTCCATGTCTCACATGCTCATGGCAGCACAAGCAGCCCCGAGGCCGGGTGAAGAGGCAGGCGGAGAGGGGCCTCCCTGCGAAGTCAAATGACCTGAAATATGATCACTTTAACAAACACATGAACCTCTGAGGCTCTTTCAAGATTAGGTGCTGGCATTTTATACAGTGGGAGAAATTGCTTTAATACACTGGGATGACAGGATTTTGAAAATAGCCCATTTGGGGTTTTTTCATTTCCAGTCAGTGCAGTGATAGATCCTGTAAACAATACCCGTATTGTGTTTCTGAGCCTGCCTGCAGCACCAAGTTGATTATTCTAATTCCTCAAACATGTGTGCCAGGGGCTACTTTTGTAAAAGGCTATCACTTCATAACAAATTAATTTCCATAAAGGCGTGCTGGTTACAGTCCTTGGACACACATTAAAGTTTATGGGTGGACCCACTCATTCATCATAATTTGTGTTTCAATCTGAAAGAGTTTTGCGATTAATTAGACTTCTTCGCAATTAATGTTGGACTCATTTAGGGTAACTGCAGAAGTCCAGTGAGTTCTTAGAAGAACAATACTGTGCATGACGGATCACACTACCTTCTTTCCCTCCTTCCCCCAGTAGGATGTATGATGTTATGTGATGGCATCACGCGGGAGTCAGAAAATCCAGCTAGTCATGCGCTAATCCGGTATTTAAGGTCGACGGTTCACTGGTTTTGGGGGAAATAGAAGCAGGGGCCTGGGCTCATGGGAGGGGAGGTTTTACACACATCTATTGGACAGAGAAAGTAATCCCTGGTGTGTGGAAGTTAATTTTGGATAAAGTCTTAGTTGAGGTGTATATTTGCAGGTAAATATTCACTCGGTAAAACTTACTCCAAGTCAGCTCCAGCCGTGCGTAAAAGTTTGGATCATGTTTCAGTGCTGCCTTTTGGTGCTTGTGGGCGCGGTGGTGGTGAGCGCCCAGTTCCCCAGAGAATGTGTGACACCCGAAGGACTCAGGAGTGGACAGTGCTGCCCGTCGCCCTTCGGACTCGACAACGACCCGTGCGGGTCCAGCACGGGGCGCGGACAGTGCGTGTCCATCGCGGTGGACGCGCGCCCGCACGGCCCTCAGTACCCGCACGACGGACGGGACGATCGGGAGCGATGGCCCATCCGTTACTTCAACCGTACCTGTCAGTGTAATGGGAACTTCAGCGGGTATAACTGCGGCCGCTGCAGACACGGATGGACGGGGGCCAACTGTGACCAGAGGGTTAATGTTGGTGAGTGCGCGTCCTCGGAGGAATCCGGGGAAATATTTAATGAGCGGATTTCAGCCCCTTAATGCCGTTTTAGCTATTTCTATACAACAAAGACATCTTATTTTATCGACATTAGTTTAAATAAGCATCACATGAAAGAAGATACATGCATGTTAACTAGTGAAACTTGTAAAAAATGTCATTTGAGTGCTTAATTCATTTCTAAAAACTGCCGTTTACGCACATTTTCTGCACTTCTTTTCCCCGTCATTAAAAAACAAATCCCCAATTAACGCATGACTGATTGAGTTAATCCACTTTCCCTCTCCTGTAATCCCTCCAGTAAGGAGAAACGTGATGCAGCTCAGCGCGGACGAGAAGCGTGCGTTCGTGAACGCGCTGGACCAGGCCAAGCGCACGGTGCACCCCGACCTGGTGATCGCCACGCGGCGCTACGCGGAGATCTTCGGGCCCGACGGGAACACCGTGCAGTTCGAGAACATCACCATCTACAACTACTTCGTGTGGAGCCACTACTTCTCGGTCAGCAAGACGTTCCTGGGGGCGGGCCAGGCCAGTTTCGGAGGAGTTGACTTCTCACACGAGGGGCCTGGTTTTGTCACCTGGCACAGGTTCCACCTGTTGCAGCTGGAACGAGACATGCAGGTGAGATACTGTACACTGATTTGGAGATGGTTTGTAGAAAACAATACTGAACAGAGCTTTGGGAGCTTTTTGTTGGATTTTACCATGCACACTTGCATTCACAGATTTTGAGGCTGATGATTATTGTGGTGTTGGAAGCCAGACAGATTGTTGGACTCCTGCGGTGAAACTCCATCCTTATGCTTTGCAGGTTTTATGGTTCGAGCTGTGCTAATTAGCCACTCATTTTTATGCACACTGACAGGCACAGTTGGAGAGCTTTTTTTTCTCTGATCAGGATGAACTATATCAACTAAGCTGTTTTTGTACTTTTTTGTTATACAAAAATCGAGTCATATTTAGTTAGAGGCCTGTTTCGTGACTAGTGGCTCGGATCCTTTTATTCTTTTAGATCAAAAAATGTAGTCTCAGAGTGGGATTTGGAAACTTATGAAAAGTAAGTGATTCACTGGTGTGCAGAAAGTCTTTGTTCCCTTTAGCTTGATTAATTATTTTTTCTTATAAATTCTCTATTGACACATTTACTACCCACCTGTGCAGTGGCGGGAACAATTTTAATTTATTGCAGATTCATTCATGCATAGTGAAAAGATACTACAGACTATTATATAGGCAAATCACAGTGTATGAAAAGTTTATTCTGTGCAGTATGACTCCAACACAAAATGAGACTTTATTGATACTCTCACATTACCTAATGGGATGGACATACATTGTTAAAAGCAGAATAAACAAGCAGGCTCCTAAAAGTTTTGTTTCTTTACATTTGAAGTTAAAACTCCCATGTATTTATTTGAAACAACCAGGACATGCTGCAGGACCCCTCCTTCGCCCTGCCCTACTGGAACTTTGCCATCGGTGGAAGCACATGTGACATCTGCACAGATGACCTGATGGGAGCCAGGAGCAGCTTTGACATGAATTCCCTGAGCGCCAACTCCATCTTCGCCCAGTGGAGGGTCGTCTGTGAGAGCGTGGAGGACTACGACACACTGGGAACCATCTGCAACAGTGAGGCTGTTGTTTATCACCGATTTTTATTCTATATTCTCTCCTTTTTATTCTTAAAATGCAAAGAAACTACTGTGGTCTCTGTTTCTCTCCCTCCAGACACTGAGACTTCTCCCATCAGAAGGAACCCAGCAGGAAACGTCAACAGGCCGATGGTCCAGCGTCTCCCAGAGCCCCAGGATGTGGCCGAATGTCTGCAGGTTAACGCTTTTGACACACCGCCCTACTACTCCACCTCCTCTGAAAGCTTCAGAAACACAATTGAAGGTGATGACAAAGACACTTCTTCTCTGTCTGTCTGCCATACAGGGTTTCTGCGGGTTCTCATGCTTTTTTCATGTTGTTTCATCAGGCTACAGCGCCCCACAGGGGAACTACGACCCCGTGGTGAGGAGCCTCCACAACCTGGCACATCTGTTCCTGAATGGCACAGGAGGACAGACTCACCTCTCACCCAACGACCCCATCTTCGTGCTGCTCCACACCTACACCGACGCTATATTTGATGAATGGTTGAGGAGACACAGTCCAGGTGTTTACGCCTTTATGATACCTGCATGTGTGGCTGGTTTCTTGCTAGCTTTTTGGCTAACTTCAAGTGTTTCTTGACAGATTCGTCTGTGTATCCTGAAGAAAATGCCCCCATCGGTCACAACAGGGGCTACAACATGGTGCCTTTCTGGCCTCCGGTGACTAACGCTGAGATGTTCATGACTGCCCCTGAAAATCTGGGTTACTCTTATGAAGCTGAGTGGCCAGGTATGCATTTAGATTTCAGCCTTGCCTTTAAAGAAAAGCACATAAAGGAGGTAATCATCACCCACTTCTCCCTTTCTAGGTCAGCCTTTCACCCTGACTGAAATCATCACCATGGCAATAGTAGCTGCCCTTGTGGTCGTCGCAGCCATTTTCGCTGCCACCACGTGCGCCGTGCGTGCCAAGTCTTACAAGATGGAGGGCCACCAGCCCCTGCTCGGGGACCAGTACCAGCGCTACGACGATGACAAAAGCCAGTCTGTAGTCTAAGTCAGTATTTGAACCTGAAACACACCTATGTGCCTCCTCTCTTTACTTTTACAGTGACACAAATGTGCCTGAGTCTGTTCTCTGGAGAACATGTGTATATTCTTGATAGGACGTAATCTCTTGGCTGCATTCATGTGCCTTCATCAGCTAGTGTAGTTAATTTTTCTTTACCAATAGCACAGATGTGAGCGGTTTTTGCAGATGTATGAGGTAGTTTTTAAGAGCACAGTTTTGCAAAGATTGCAAAGATCCGATCTTTGAAAGTTTCAGATTTCCGGAAAATTTGAAAACATAAATTAAAGTGCGTTCAAATAAAGTGAGCACGGAACAACTGAAGTTGTGGTGTGACAACGACGCCACCAGGTGGTGCTGATTCTTGTCAGACCTGTTGGTATCAGCAATGATGCCTTCTGTGTTTTAGCTTTTGGTGTTTGAGGAAATCAGGTGAAAATATTAACACATTTATAACACATTTAAAGTGACGGAGTGATGCAAAAGTAAGACAGGCGAAGCAATCAAAACATACACTTACAGATCTACAACTTCTCTTGTGTTTATAGTTTATAAGCCTTTCTGTTTGTCTGACTCCAAAGTTTAGTGCACATGAGCATCACAGATGTTACTCTGAAACACACTGCCCATATAACAGAGCCATAACGCCCACAAGGGGGTGCAATAATTCAATTCCTGAAACTCTGCATGTACTTGCCGACAGAGCTATTCTTTGGGTTTTTATTGTTTTTGTTTATAAATGATGTGTGAAGGTAAGTTCATCCAAGTGACCTGAAATGTTATTAATGAATGAAGAGATAAAAAGAGAAAGAAAACAGGAGTGGTGATTCAGAAGAAATGTAGCGAAGTGTCGACAGGTTGGATCCCTGAGACCTCACTGAACTGTGTGCTCACTTGATATGCAGCTTTTCCCCCCTTTTTTTTCCTGCCTTTTGTTTTAAAAACAAAATTTATGTGAAATTGTTATGGATGCTTTTCTGTTTTTACATTTATACTGTTGTCAAAATGTTGTCAGATCCGGAGGCATGCCAAATTGTTTAAATGATTACATTTTACATGCCTGCACAGTGGTTTGTTCGACTTTTCACTGACACTGGATTTAAGCTGTGTACTGAATCTTACGGATTTTGGGATATGGGTGCATACGTACATGTGCATGGATATGCAATAAAAGTCAAATGAAATGTGATGCATTATTTCACAAAACACAAAATAAAAATTCAGATATGTCACAAAATAAACCATCAAGTGAAACACTTAAATATTCCAGTATCCCGAGCAGATTTGATCTGATTTAATATTTTTCTCATTATCAGAAACAGTGTTTTTAAACAGATTGCTGATCAAATAAATTAATTTTTAAAATGTGCTACTTTGGCTCTGGTGCCGCAGGTAATCTGCAAAGTAACTAGTAACTTAAGTTATCAAATAAATGTAGAGAAGTAAAAGTATAATATTTTCCTACAAACTGTAGGGGTGGAAGTATAAAGAGAATGAAAATGGAAATAATCAAGTAAAGTTCAAGTACCTCAAAATTGTACTTAAGTACAGTACTTGGGTAAATGTACTTTATTCCTTCATTGCACTTTTTTCTTTATTTTTTTTATTGCTTTGATTAACTGTACATAACAAACCAGTACAGACAGAACAACAAAAGCAAACACAAACCAAAAAAAATAAGATAAAAAAAACACTAAACAACAACGAGGAAGACAAAACGGTTGATGATGGTCAGAAAATACAGACAATAACAAACAGTTAAACATAATGTGGTCGGTCAGTGTACAGAAGGAGCGATTATAGTGATTAGGCAGAGTATATAGTATGTGTTTAAGTAGGTTTGGGTATTTGTGGAGTGGCAGCGTCATGTATTAGTGTGTGCAGTTGGGAGTATGGCTTCTGAGTGGTGGGAAGAGTAACGGAGAAAAGGGGTTAGAGAGAAAGAGAGATAGCGAGAAGGGGGAGAGAGGGAGAAAAAGAGAAAAAAAATGCATATATACATACATATATACACACATACACATACATATACACACATGTGTACATAAACATACATACATGCATGCATATAAACACATATGTAAGGCCTGGGGTGATTATGGTCATATTCAGTCTTCCTGCTAATAATAATAACAATAATATTGATGATATAATAGTAGCCTAATAGTAATAATATGAATATTAATAGTAATACTAATAACAATAATAATAATAATAATAATAATACAAAATTGACATGAGACGATGAGTCTTATAGGCAAAATAATATAGTATAATAACAGCCATCATTGCACTTCTGCATGTCTTGGCAGGTATACATATATGAATAAATAGCTTGTAGTAATAGCCATGTGTCTGATAGTTGAACTACCAATGCTCTTATTTTGTAACCCCGGAAAACTTTATCCAGGAATCAATTTTTTTCACAACACCCCGGCGTCTCTCACATGGAGATCCATGGTCTCTCACCTGTCTGGTGTCCGGTTTCAGAGGAAGCCTCCTGATGGGAGGGTCTACGGCGAGCGCGTTGTCATTAAAGTGTCTCACTACTGGTCGGACGGCTGAATGGGAGGTCTGTCGGTGAACCAGCGGTGCAGCGGACCCGGTGTGAAGTGTTTTTGGCACGACACTTCCATCTGCGACCGGCTCGGATAAAGTTGCGAAGGAGCGCGCGAGCAACTTTGGGAGTCTTGGGATAAGAAGCTCGCGCGCGTCTCCCCAGCCAATCACCTGGGGGAATCATCTCGGAGCTCGCGACTCTGTAATTTAACTCACACAAGTGAGAACGTGTCGCCTCCTCTGTTGACAGCCCTGCCATGGACGAGGACAGCGGCGTCTTGCCCGAGCTGAAGGACATAGAGACGAAGCTGGGTCGAAAAGTCCCGGACAGTCTCGTTCGGTCTCTGGTTGGAGGAAAACAACAGGACGAGCGCGAGAAGTCAGCGGCGGCACCGCACGTGACGAGCCGCAAATGTAGTAGCAACAATGGGGACTTGAAACGACTGGAGAGCAAGATGCTATTCCTGAAGCAAGAAATGGTAAGAAATCAAATGCTTTCTGCGTCCTGCTGAATTAAAAGAGCCACGTTGTTAAAGAGTCAACAAACCATATGGCACAGAAACTGTTTATGGTTTGTTTCAGACTTTTTTTTATATAAGTTAACCCACTTGTAATTAGCCAAAAAGCTAACTCACTAATACTTAACTGTAGGCTACACGTGTTCAAGTCATTCATTTATCAAGAACCCTTGAAATGAGCAGGATACATCACTGTATACACAACCCAGCATAGTTTCATGCATGACATGTCTGCTCTCTCTGCTCTATATAGAGCTGAGCTTACAGGAAATGTCCTGCTAGATGCAAAAACCGCCTAGCCAACATATCAACATGTGGTTGTAAAATGCAAAAAGAAAAGCTGCAGTGATGGGCGTTGTGCCTCATTGCCTTAATAAAAGCACAGAGGAACTTGTCAGCAGGTGTTCACACCTCCAGTCAGCAGAGAGGGCTTTGTTGATGAACCCTCCTCACCTCAGGCAATAACACACCCCCACCCTTCACCCTCTTGTTATTCAACGACTGTGAAATCCAGTTGTCCCCGTGTAACCACCATTTCACAATTGCATAAATGTATCTGCTAACCTTACCTCGTTGCATTATTTCCAAATGTCATGCCCATTAGGCTGAAGAGTCTTGCAAACACCCCCATCTTAAGGTCACGAAAGGTAATAGGATTCCTGAGCAGATGGCCCGGCCCGAGTTTTGCAAGACGGTAGTAGGGCTGCATCATGGCCGGCAGACTGGCCGATCACCCTGAGAGCCTGTGTGTTGATAGGCTTAGGTTTGTGTTGATGTGTCCGGCCAATTAAGGCCCGTAACTGGCACATTGTCCACACATTTTAATCCACTCGTGTCTCATCATTAAATTGTGCTGATTATGAAGGAAAATGCTAATTCATTTAGTGTGATTGCTTTGCTGGTCTCTCAATGGACATCTCAGGCTTTCCTGTTTTGGTGGCTCCCTTCACAGCTCACTCACTAATCCCATCAGAATGCTCTGTTTTGGTGTGGCACACAGACATGCACACAGTTCTTGGTGAAGTCGCTGTGTTGAGCTAACTTTTTTATTTTATTTTATCGAGGCTGAAATAATCTGAAAAGCATACCAAATGAGCAAGGATGCTGTTCCCGATGAGGTCAGGAACTTGCTCTTGTTTTGTTTCATATGACAAATTAAACATGTTGTAGCTTCAGACAAAATTATGCTGCAGTAATTGCATTCCCTCAACTCATTTTGTGATATCGACCCACCGGTGCCATCTTATTAACATGAGGCAGCTGCTTGAACTAAATTTCCAATATGACTCCCATCTGCTCCGCCTCCATGTGTGTATAAAGCGGGTGGTTATGCTCACAAAACAAACACACCAGCAGCGATGGGTGCTAAATGAAGGCCGGTTGCAAATCCACTCCAAAGAAAGGCTGTTGTATCAGCCAGCCAGCTGTCTGGAACACTGTACCAGCCCTGTCTGCCTTCATCCGACTCAATGCATTCTGAGTGTAGCAGGCTGCCACAGCTGTCCTTTTACCATTTTTCATTCTGACTGACTGTTTGTCACCCAGTGGACACAGGGGTCTCCCTTTGAATGACTTCATAGGCTGTCCACTTCCATCCCCAGTCAATGGTGTGGTTTGTCATGGCAGGGAGTTAAATCAATGGCCATACTGTGTAAAGCAGGCATACCATCCTCAATCCTTCCTCCTAAACTGTTTCCTGGCTGTGCTGTTACACGAGTAGCACAAGTCGCTTTTCCTGTGCCACATAGTTAAGTCTCTTTGTTCAAAACAAAGCCTGATAGTCTAAACAAAAAATAGTACATGGTGTTCTGGCCGCGAGACGACATAAGAATGCTAACAATTGATGAGGAAACAAAACTTCACCATGAGGTTCATTTTAATGGTGGAATTGGAGCCTTCCTTCATATCACAGGATCTTCATCAACAGATGCAGTTGTTAATAGAATTTTAGATTTCTAAATACTTAGTTAGCAGTTTCAGCTCTCGCATTCATGTTGGGGTTCAGTCTACTGCTAAAAATCATGTGATATTATGGAAAGCTGCTGTGTTGAATGAGTAGTTCTAAATGTTGGTAAATACACTTTCAGTGATGGTATTCTCATATTTCTTTAATTCAAAGCGACAACCATCAACTGGGTAGCTAATGACAAAATTCAAGGAAAATTACTGCTCTTGGCCAAGATATGGTCTGGCACGTAACTTTCCAAAAAATACAAAATCTTAGTTTTTACAGGTGTTAATAACTGAGTTTTAGAGGTGCTGGTTGATGTGTTTCATTATCTTTGGACAGAGCCAGGATAGCTGTTTACAGCTTTTAAGCTAAGCTAAGCTACCTGGCTGTTTCTTTAACTTTATATTTAATTGGGAGATGTGAGAGTGGTATTAATCTTTTCACCTAACTCTGGACAAGAATGTGAACCAACTTACTTTCCAAAATATTAAACTATGCCAGGCTATCTTGAATCTGGCTACAGTCTACAGTATTTAAATGGACAGTGGTACTATTTTTGGCAAGATCTCCCACTTCTAAACTATTCCTTTTCAATGCTGGATCATCCATAATTACAATAATCTAACTGAGATATTTTTCTCCAACTCGTAGGCACATCTGCGAGCCATCGATGTGAAGCTGATGCAGCAGCTGATGTCAATCAACGAGGGCATCGAGTCCATCCGTTGGATGATCGAAGACAAAGGAGGCGTGGCCAGCCAAGAGGGCAGCCTGACGGGCAGCTTGTACAGCCTGTCGGACAGCCAGGACGGTACCTCACTGCGAGGCAGCTTCAACAGCCTGAACGACGGTAACAGCGACGGGCTCGACAGCCTGTCTGTGGGTAGTTACTTGGACACTCTAGCGGAGGACCTCTCGGACAACCCGTCACCGACAGATCTGGACTGTTTTGTGGATAAAACGGTTATTGACGGTGATGGTTTCAGCAAATCGCCACTGAAACTCAGGGTGGAGTCGGATGAATACTACTGCTTCGGATAATGATAAGCTAAACGCGGTGGTTCCAGAGACTACTGAGATGTTTTTTGAAGAAAGATTTATAAGTTAACACTGACAAATTAACACAGCTGTCAGAATATTTGTTTTTCCCACATGCTTCACATTTTTCTCATATTAGCAACAGCCAAGATGTTGGCAAGACTTACCAAATGACTCATGTTTTATACCTTGAAACCAGCTTTATTAGGATGTGGATTGAACACACCTCATGAAACCATTGCCTCTTAAAGGTGCAGCAGGTGATTCTGGAGAAAGATTATTTGTTCTGTGGTATTTGACGGCCTTAGAAAGAGACTCGACAGTCAGCTGTCTTTCTCGAGACTCTCCTGCTGCACCATGCAAATGAAAACATCTTAACAATTCTTTGTCTTAATACTTTACCATGCAGGTCAACTAAATTGAAAAGGTGCTCTATTGTGGTTAAAGATTGTTATTTATTGTGGAATCATCCAATACCTCAGCAGTTTGTTCCTCACAGATTCTTCCTAGCCTGAAGAATAGAGTGAATAAAAGTAGCAACATCAGCTGAACAGCAAACTCTTATCTGTGGGAAATTCGACTTTGTGTTAGGTCAACCACAATCAGCTGATCTAAGTAAAGGAGTAGATTAGGATTTAGCAGCCATTTGGAAAATTGGACATTTCATGCTGAGTGATTCAAGAGGCTAAACTCTTTAGCGTGGCAAAGTGGTAAGTGTTTCAGCAAGTGCAATTTTCTTCAACGCCAAATTCTGAGCACCACCTACTGTAAATGTTAAGCTTTTAATTATTTTTACTTACATGTTTTGACTGATGGTTAAACTAAACCCCCCTCTGCGATAGTGGAACTTACATGTACAGTACACACAAGAGATTAGTAGCACATTCAAAGCACAGATGCTTGACTGAAAACCAAAGCAATTTGATTGTCTTATAGATAATTTAGGCCTGAGGCAAGAGCCTGTTAACACCAGATGGATGGGAGATTTGCTGATGGTGGACATATGTGAAACACATGTTTGCTTTGTGGGCTCATTTTAATTCTCCGTTGCCAAAACAGTAGGTTTAACGAGAGCTATACATCGCTGTACATTCATTTGTCGTTTTGGCTTTAAACTCCTCGTGTTGATTTTTTTTGACATTTCTTTGCCCGTTTTTAAAAGAAATACGTTTTTATTGATTGCTGTTAATTTTGTCATGGAAATGAGATAATATATTGTGATTTTCCTCTTGCTCACATTGTCTAAGTGTTTTAATGTTGCTGTTTGGTCATTCTCAATTTTTAGAAACCAGAAACGGTTCACTGAACCCATGATGGGATCTTAAATGAGATGGAAAGTGAACATTATGGAGGTTTCCTTTTTTGGAAAATTTAAGTTAATCATTATTTCTTAATAATGAGGTGGGGCATTGTGGTGCCTTGTGTTAATGTGGTGTGGAAAATGACCCTCATTAATTCACTTTGTGACGTCCCTCGATAAAACACAAAACCAGGAAGAAGATTCTAAATTTGGCAAATTGCTGCTTATTTATGCCCTTCAAAGTTCCCAAGCTATTAGCAGAGGAATGCCACTTGGGATATTATTTAGGGCGGCATACTGTACTTAGTATTATCATAGATGGGAGTCATGTTACCAAAAGCTCATGAGTGCAGTGCTTGGACTGAAAATAACACCAATCAAAAATAAAAGAGAATTGGATTTGAAATGCCAGCCACGCAGATTGTTTGATAGTCCACTCTGTTATTTTCATTTATAAGCATCTTTCTAGCTTCTTATCTTTCATGAGATAATTGAAGTTCCAGACAGACTATACAGGGAAAGTCATTATAGGAAAGATGAGAACCTCGCTCTCTTTGGTTTGCAAATGAATGAGTGGCCATAGGCCACAGTACTTCAGTAGCTCTCAGACTGGGAGCTGACATCAGGACTTGGCTTTGGAAATGCCGCCTTGTTGGATTAGTCTTCAATTATTCACTTTGTCGCATGATAGGATCTCATCTTATTTTGAAGTACTATTTATGAAGGATCTTTGTGGATGTTTTCTGAAAGTGTGACAGTCTTGTTGCATAATACTAAATACACAAAGTAACAAGATTGGACACTTTTAATGTTACATTAGTTCCAGACAGATATAATCACTTTATCCAGGGCACATTAAGCGTTCTTGTAACTTTGTCTCACTCCAAGTGCAAAGCAGCTTTATTTGGTTTTATGCTGCCTTTCCTTATCTCTACCTCCCAGAGGCTTTAAAAAGCTTAAGCTCCCTGTCAAGCTGAACCAAGCTGAGTCCACTAAACCAAAGAGCCGAGTGAATGGCAGCATGACTTCCTTGTCAGCGATTCAATTAAAAATCACAAAAAGTTCTCTTCTCAACTTCCTCAAACATTCATGTCTTAACAAATGTAGCCATGTCATGACTAATATCCCTCAGGGGAAAATGTTGAGACTTCAGCCAGTGGCCTTGAAGTAATTGGACATACAGAACAGGTCCTGCAAGTTTTATGTTGTAATACGTCTGAGTCAAAATTCCTCAGGGCTACATGGTACACTACACATAAACAGAAGTTGCCTTTCCTTGGCCTTATACGTGTGCATTTCCCACATGAAAGTGCTGTCTCTCACCAAATTATCTAGTTACATTTGAGAAAATGGAAGTGGTAAGCTTAAACTTACATTTTATCTCAGTCTAAGCAAAGTATTTCCATTTAATTGTTTCCCTCAGAAAGTGAGAGCAAAAGAAAAGTCCCTCAAAGTTTGTCTTCTGTCAGCAATTATAGCCAGCCTACTCTGGGGGTGAATGACATCCAGGCTTTGTGGGAAGCAAACAAACACAAAATCAGCTGCAGTCTCGCCTGAGTTTGGGTGCAGAGTGCAAAACAATGATTTATTCATTCTCCTAGTTAGTCCCCGGTTCCTTCACTTGAGCGCAAATAATTACACTTGCGTACAGTCGAGACAGCGGCTTCCAGCAGGGATCCATTAGCAAATTAGACACTGGGGTTGGGCCTCTGCCACAGGATGAAGGGAAACCAATACCGTCTGGTATCTGGGAAACTGTCACCATGCTACCAAATGAGGATACAGGATATGGGTTACTGGAGTAGGTTTTAGAGGGGGGATCAAAAGAGCCAGAGATACAGCGGACCCCTGAGACAGGAAGCCACAGATACCAAGTAAATATACACAATTGTCAGGTTACTTAATTCTGGTTTAATTAGGTTTTCTGTCATTGGGTTCTCAAATGCTGTTACTTTCTATGCAGCTTTAAATAGACTAGAGAACCCTATAAACATCACTGCTGAATTAAAGATAATGTAAGTCTTCAGAGCGAATGTTTGTGATGGCTCTGTGTGCTACGCAGTCGAGCTCATACTTGTGATGGATCTAGCACGTTAAATCAACTATGTCAGCCTTATTACATTTCCAGACATGAGGAGCTCCATGTTGGGAGATTTATGAAGATGTGGAAAACTCAATACGGCCTGTCCCATAGCATGAATATCTTGTTTCGTCTAGGAAAAATACTTAATGAATGTCAAGGTTAACCACAACCCTAATGCGGTGCTTCACAGGAGACTTTCTGCACTGCTGATGGCGTTCAACTTCAGACCAAGTCAATATTTCATGGTGATTAGATTATTACATAAGTGGAAGTCATATATGTCTACCTTGTATGTGAGAAAAATGTCTTTTTTGGGAAGACGAGAGTCTCTTGGTTGGCCCTATGCCCAGCTGTGGATCTGTGAGTCACTGCTCAACAACCTCGTGAAACTTCTCTGCTCCTGGGAACCGCTGTTACCAAACGCAGCAGCACTGCTTCCCTCAGTGCAAATATTAGACATTAACAATGGCCATTGCCTCTGCTCTCATAAATTATCTCAGCTGAGATTTAGAAAAAACACCCGTTGGAAGCTTCTCTAAACATAACACCGCAAACATCTGAGAAA
The DNA here is from genome assembly GCF_040436345.1 of Pagrus major. Lineage (NCBI taxonomy): Eukaryota > Metazoa > Chordata > Actinopteri > Spariformes > Sparidae > Pagrus > Pagrus major. Next base: position 23,815,000 of record NC_133224.1, on the reverse strand, counting down.
CCCAAACACAAAGAGTGGCCAGTCTGAGAGCATAAGATTCTCCAGGCTGGTCAGGCTGCATGCCATGCATAGTTCATGGGATTATTTTAAATCACCATAAACACAAGCAGCACTTGATTATCTATCAGATGTAGTTACAGTTATAAAGATTACAAATCAGCACATGAGACACTCTGGGCCATTTTTCCTCTAGTGCTTGGGAATGTCTTGGGATGAAACAGACTCAGTGAATCTTAAAGGTGCAGTATGTAAGAAGTGGCCACCTGTCGATTCATACAAAATACAAATGGAGGCAGCATATCACTGGGCTAACTGCTAACTGCTGCTAACTAGCTAGTTAGCTCAGTTGGCAGTGCAGTTCAGCAGAACCAGGAGGGTGTTGGTGTTAACACTGCTAGCTCACAAGCTTTGGACCAAGATGGGCTGGGGCTAGCTGATTAGCATGCTAACTTCAGCAGGTATCTCTACAACACAGTACAAAGACAGAAAAGAAATAGACAGAAAATAAATAATAGAATTAATATTTTTATAATAGCATATCAAATGACACTCATGATGATAAACCCATGGAGAATAACCCCTAGCTAAAGACTAGCTGGTGAGCATAGTGGAGCATTTAGCAGCCAAAAAGACAGATAATTCCCCGTGGAGTTGGTGGAGACCAAACACAGAGCTAAAAGCGAGTGACTATTGGACACTACGTGGACAGAAACACAACTCCAAATGTATGCTAATGTTGCTCCATAACTGATACAAGTGTAAAACAAGCAACTGTTTGCTAACAATTTTGCCATATCAACATAAAAGGTGATATTGTCGCTGGGTAGCCTAAGTAATACTGAGAACTAAACACACAAAAAGTAATTGGTTTACAAATAAAGCTCCTGCAACCAAATCTTGGTACAAGTAAGGAGGACAAAATAGGAAACCCTTCTTAGACTTGAAGATATTTAAACACCCAGACGCTCCACCAAACCAAACTTTTCATTTAATTATGCTGTGATGCAGACACAGTCACTGGCTGCTTGTGAAAGCACTTTCACAAGCTGGTGGGACCAGCTGCACATTGTGACCACTGCTAATGTCAACATATTTCCCAACAACTGCGATGTATTCCCATGAAATCCATTTCCTGTCCTTTATGTTCAGAAGTAAGGATTGGCTAATTAGTCACTAAAAGAGAATCACCTCTACCCTGAATATCAGCAAGTTTCACCTCCACTCTGCTCAGAGCCAACATCATATTTCGACCTGAACAGTGCTTTCAAAGGGCATCACAGCGACTCTGTAAACTGGTAATAATTCATGCACAGCCGTACAGCAGGTTGGATTATAAAAGTACGCTATGTCTGCCTTTTCCTGACCACACCACCGCAGGACGAGCCGTCGAGCCAGCTGAGATTAAACAGCAGGCTACATCAGCCAGGAACCTTCAACAGATAGAGAGGAGAGAACAAAACAAACCTCTATCCCATTTGATCCCCCTTTTTTCACTCCCTTTTTCTCTTTCTATCCGGGCCAGGAAGCCTTTTCCGTGACTATATTAGGAATCAAAGGGACTTCTACAGAAGGCACTGACCCTGCCAGAGCTTTTGAACTTTGCTGCTCTCTCTGACAGCAAAGTAGTGAGCCATGAAAGAGACTGAGCGAAATATGTCATCACGGTTGCTTTGAAAGCTACAGAAGTTGTGGCATTATGAAAAGTGAAATAAGGTAGTTAGAAAGCTGGACACAGCCTGTTAAGATTATTTCCTCAACCCGTGCCGATGGGAAACCCTCCCTGCAACAGGCAGCATAAAGCCAAAGTGTCAACCATCTTTTCAAGCGTTTCTTGGCAACAAGATGACCCTGTGCCGTTAAAGCAGCATGGCTGGGGCTACCCTTTGGTTGGCAAACATGCTTGATCATAATGTTTCCCTGTGGATGGCTGCTTTGTAATTCCCTGGACACTCATTCAGGTCAACTGAGGGCAGTTTGGGGTCAACAGGAAAGCGTCACAATCAATTGACCCTTAGGGGTCAAGAAGCATGACTTGACTGATGACTCATGTTTATTGTGTTTACTAGAAGTTCTTCTCGTAAAGAATTCTGCTGAGGAATTTCATAATACAGTTTACCGTATCCTTAAGCTCTTCAGTCAGGACAAGGCTGTGCAGTCCTTCCATCAATTTGCTATTTTCCACCCATGAGTTCTGACCCTTTCTCTGAATTTGCGCGTCTGTCTTCACGAGAGTATCGCAACATTCTTGTCACCATGTCGTTCTGTCTGCACTCTCTTATGAGGTGTCATCCTCCCTGGGAAAGAGACGTGATCCTCTTGGGAAGGGGCAAATTGCAAAACCCCCCCGAAACTGTCCTACAAAGCAACAAAACCTTCCCATGGTCCTCTCGTGGCACTCTGCTGTTGTGTGATGTCCTGTTGGGAAATTAGTCGTATAATCTAAAACTCACAGCTCAGCTATTTATCTTATATTACCATTTTTGGGCCAATCAATAGAATCCACAGTTGTTTTATAATCCTACTGTGGCCTAACAAGACACATTCTTCGCTGTCATCTGGTTTTTGTATCACACAGTAATTTGCAGGGTTTCCGCTCATTCTCTGTCTTCTAAATGTTTCTATCTGATCACCATGATACGTGTTTCAGCAACCCCAGACAAAGCCGTTCTTGTCAGTCTTTTCAGCCCTGATGTGCTAAAATTCGGCACAAATTGGGATTCGCCATTCACTTCTGAGAAATAAATAAAATCCTCTTTTTCCTGCCTGTTGTCACTGGTGGGTGAACAAAAAGTTACCAGGGCCATCCAAGTTCAAACCTCGAAACTTGTCACTAAAACACCCCTCTCTGCATCTCAAAAGCGGTGTAACTGGACCTTGAAGTTTTTCGCTCAAGTGCTTTGGTCTAAGAGGTAAAGGACCTCTAATATCTTTGGGGATTAGGATGCAAAACTGGCAGGGCTTCCTTGGCAACCTCTTAAAGCCCCCTCATTCAAATCGAGAGCTTCAGTGAAAACACAAGATCATTTCTACTCGAGCAGGATTTGGATGGTCTCCACCACACAGTGTAATAATGGAAGGTTTGAATTACCGTCAGGAACCCATCTACCTGAGAGTTAGCATGCAAGAAGAAAAGTCAGGGTGTAAATCTGCAGGAACAGCGGCAGAGAGTCTGAAGCAAGTCTACAATTTCCATCCCCTTAATTGATGCCATGATAATTAACCAAAGATGTTGATTTGTTAACGTGCACAAAAGCTACATTCATGTTGGGGAATTTAGTTAGCAACTGTCAAATGTATGAGGAACATAACAAAATGGTAAATTCTCTCATTGATGCTCAGCAAATGTGATTACTGCTATCAAACTGCTACTGAACTGGGCCCAGTGTGCCACACTGAGCTTAAATGATAAAGAGTCCTTTGCTGTGCCTTTCCTCTCCACCAAAACATTTAACCCAGACATTCAACAGTTGGAAACCCACACCGCTGAAATGACGCCGTGCTTTTGTCTTGACTTGTCTCTGATTACTCCAGCATTCAGCCTCCCAGCCCCCACATACATACCCTGTGGGGATAGCCACCTGTCTCCTCCGACTCCTGGGATGCCTCTCTGGCCTAACAGACAGCTCTTTGTGCTGGGGGGGGGGGAGTAAAGCCTCTTAGCAGGCTGTTACTGATAGGACTCAGGAGATTGCTGCTGTCAGGGCAGTGTATTACAGTGACGTGGTTCACCTACTGTCTTTTTTAAATCGCCAGCACTGCAGATACAGTTTTATAAAGTTTAAGTTTCAAATGGGTCCGTGTTGATCCGTGCAGTCGATAGTACAGTGCAGGCCGGCCAAGGTGACACCAGCTTTAAAACGCAGTGTGTAGCAACTGCTGCAGAGACTGATAACCGCCCCTGCTGCTGGCAGTTTGCGTTAATGATTGCCTCTGCACAGATCATCATTTGAATCACCGGTGCACGACACACTGACAGCTTATGTAGTCAGATGACTGGATGTTCTGCCCCCCTCCCTCCTTCCACACCTTCCCTCTTGAGTGCCGCAGCCACATAGGTGAGGATGTTGTAAGAGACTAATGAAGACAAACGATCGAGCAGATTGCTGATAGGGTGAAAGTGCTTGAAGAGCAAGATAGATTTCCCTGGCCTGTAAAACTGTGAATCCATTCGGTTGTGAATTACTTTGCTAATGGCTCTGAGGAACATTTCCTCATCCATTTACACTTGCATAGAAAAAGTTTCAAACCTTTCACATTATTATAACCCTGCAGAGATCCAGTGAATCCTTACTGATGGCATCAAAGAGGAATTTGGCTGCCACGACCCCGATTTACAAACTGCTCCTGTTTTCTGTGATAAAGGTGCAATGTGCAGAAATTACTGTTTTGATGTTATGGTGTCTATGTAATGTGTCGCAGAGACACTGCTGAAGTTAGCATGCTAACCAGCTATCCCTGGCACGTCCTGGGCACTCCCCTGCCCGAGGTCCCAGTCCAGACCGCTAGCTGCATGGCTAACTGAGCTAAACAGCTAAAGGCAGCTACAGTTAGCAACATGCTGACCCCTGTTTGTTTTGAATTCGACAGGTGTCCAATTCTTAACATATTGCACCTTTAAACTTTGAGTTTTTCTTGATGATCACAAAGAATTCATCCCAATGTTGATTTGAAGTCAGAATGTATATTGCAATGTCTTGCTCTTTCTCCATGAAGTGTTGAAAATTGAAATTCGTGGGGAATGTCCAGGTCTTGGCAAGCCATGCGACATTGCAGGGATTCCTCTCCAGCCCACTTCTGAAAACAGTGGGAGGATGGATGCATGGCTGCGAGGCTTTGCAAAAATACTTCTCTTTTGTTGCAGAGACGTTGACATTCCATCTTCAGATGAAAACACTTCGTAGCGCTGTACATGAATGTGGAGGTTACCTCTGCATGAACATGTTGGAGCTTCGTAAATCTGTTTTCCCGTGATAAACAAGTGCATACAGCTACAGCATTTAACTGCCCACATTTTGCTAAATTGATGCAAAGGAGCTGAGTAAAGGCGTTTTCTGAATGCTGATTGAAATGGAGCAAAATGGTTTGAATTACAAAGACCACTCGTCCCTGGGCACGTTGGCATTTACATGAAAAAAAGATGAGTTTTACACACGCTATTCGCAGAAAGACAACACATTATGCAAATCACAAGTCATTACTAAGGCTCATTCCTCAACATAAATTTGCAACAAGGAGTCTAGCTGAAAGTCAAAAATGACAAGAAACCAAAGGCAAAACTGCTGTGAAAGTGCCCTCCAGGGTGCCCTTTCAGTGCAGTTTTTGCGCGCTGGTGCCCTTATTATGTTTCCGGCCCTGACCCTCAAACATCCTGAGTCCGCCACTGCAACGAGGTATCTGTGACAATCATTTTTTTTCTCTACCTGTAAACTGCACATACTAAAGGATGTAAACGTATGTCGATGACCTCGCCCCGGTGAAACGAAGCTTGTCCAGTCGTGTTAACAAGCCCGCTAATGATGTCATGTGTTCGCGAGGCCCCCGCAGCCATGTCTGTTGTCGGCTCGCACCAAACAAAAATGTGCTGACTTTATCGCTCTCACAACAGCAACACTGACTGTGGGCCAGCGTCTGTGTTTGTCCTGGAACTCATTGAGTAAATCTTCCAAGCAAGATGGGAATTTATCCAAAACTAATCAGATCGGCATTGTCGTGAAACAGCTCCGTCGTTTGATTTGCCCGCAGGAAAGTAGCTCAACACAGCAACATATCAGGAATGCACAAATCAGCTCAGGTGCCTGCAAATGACAGGTTCATGCAGGTCTGATGGAAAGCTTTCTCTTGAATACCCTACAGCTTCGGTGCGATGAACACGAACGTAGGCGGCCGACACTTGCGCTTTTGACATTTTCTCAGGTGTACGCTGAGTGAATCTGCTCTCGATCAAACAACTGGGAGTGCTCCAGAAGTAGCTGAGGGGCATTTATTGTTCAGGAGAGCTTGAGAGAAACTGTTCACATGCAGATATTTGACACTAGTGTTGCAGGAGAGCTGCATATGGATGTGAGAATGAGATACGGCGCTTTAATAAGCATGTATGCATACACGGCAGTGTTCCTTATATTGTGTTTGACTTGAAAGGTGTTCATTTTAAAATTCCAAGCTTCGCCGTTCCATGTTCTCGTCATGCGTACACATTTTTAAGAGCCCTTTAAATCCTTTTCCCTGAGGTGCATTTGCAGAATAAGCCAAACTCAAGCATGTGTCCTGATCTTTAAAGGAGTGCAGCATTGTCACCCAGTTGCATTTCTTTCTTTATCGCTCATGTGACAGTGGCACCAGAGGCACGGCAGACAGCCATCAATCCAGTCTGAATCAACCATGGCAGCACCTTTGGCTGTTTCTTCAAATGTGCAGCAGGGTAGATGAAAGCCTGTGCAGAGTGAACACGTGTCTGTTCCCTCTTTGCCTGATTTTTACAATGACTAGAGGACATGGTTACACCTGTTTAAAGCTTTGGAATCCACTCAGGAAGCAAAAAAATAATAATAAAAAAGCCAGTCAGCCAACTGAGCTATCTGACATCTGTGATCTCGAGGAGGAGAAACAATGTGCAGCGACAGCAAACACTTTACCAGCACGAACCAGACATGAACCGCGGGGACACGTTCACCTGCAGGGTCATTTAAACATGTTTTCAAGGCGCTGCTGAGGACTGCGCTCAGCCTGTTGTGGTTCTCGTTTCGGGGGGCAGGTGGAAGTCCTCATAAATCAAGCGGAGGAGCAGGAGAGCTGGATGTAAAGTGCAGCGCCTTAAGTACTGTCACAGCAGTGGTATGTTTCGGCACATGGCAGCTTAATTTATTGCTTCTGTTGGACAGAAAGGAAAACATATTGTCGAGTCACATTTGGAAGCTTCACAACTGTAATTCTTTTAAAGCTCGGAATGTATTTTGAAGCAACGCTTCTTAATGCTTACTTCATGAAACGTGCTCTTGCAGTACATGTTGTTAGTCGTTTACACCTCACCAGCATTGTTTGGCATCTTCAGCCCATGACTGAAGCCCCACCTAAACAGATAAGGTGATGGTAATAGAGAGGCGCAAATATACCTTTTAAGCTTTAAAGGGATAAACTGCTCAATAACTCCACTGAGGCTGGATTTATGGCTTTATAACGCCTTTGTTCCAGGCTGAAGACAATTATAGGCTAAGGTGAGATAATGGTTGCATGATGCAAGTAATGGCTTGGTAATATGCCAGATCAAACACGTCAGAGAGCTCTCTGGGACGACATGTTTGAATATGACAGAGCAATTTTCTAATTTCTCAAGGGTCGACAGCCTCAGATGACGTACGTCTCACCCTCCCACCTCACTTTAAAATTCACAGCGACTGTGACCCAGTCATAAATAGGGGTTAGAGCCTGACACGTAATTGTTGGTTTGATAACAGGAGCTCTCAAAGTGTCATCCGCAGAATAATAAAGGGAGCTCGGCATGAATCAAAAGTTACACATTCAAGTCTGAGCCTGAGCAAGTAGCACTTTGAGAAAAGCTTATATACGGTGCTTCACTTGATTTGACACTCGTTTCGGTGTAATGGCAGGGGCAGGTTTGCTGAACGAAGATGGAAAATGGGCTCGAACAGCAGCGGCGCCCGGAGGCGTAAATGGGCTTTCATCGCTGGCTCATTTTTCCATCCTGCCTTAAAATCAATAGGGGGCCTCTGTTTTTTAACCAGCGGTGCAGAGAGACGGCAGTCAATACGGACCGATAATGAATGTGGAACGAGCACAGTGCAGTGTGTTTGCGAGACCTTTGTGTAGGTTACAGTCCTGTGTTTTTAGCCACACTGGATGATGTCTGTCAGTCTGAACACTTTAGTTCACATAGATACATCTCGACAACTATTGCATGGATCATCAATGCATTTACTTTAATGGTCCCTACTGATGGTGACTGGTGATCCCCACACTTTTCCTCTAGCCCCGCCGTAAGGTTGCGGGTTTGAGGGAAATAACTTGACAAATATTGGACGGATTATCATGAAATTTCATTCAGATATTCATGGTTGCCAGAGGAAGAACCCTGCTGACTTTGGTAATCCCCAGACTTTTCCCCTAGCGCTACCATGAAGTTGTGTTTTTTAAAAAACAGCCTGACAAATATTGGATGGATTACCGTACATTTCATTCGGACGTTCATGGTTCCCAGAGGAAGAACCCTATAGATTTTGGTAATCCCCAGACTTTTCCTCTAACGCCACCATAAAAAAATGCCTTAACCGACACTGAATGGATTACAGTGAAATTTCATGCACATGTTTTACGTTTCAGACAGAATTAACTGAGTGAATAGTGACTTTGGTGATCTCCTGATCTTCCCTCTGGTGCGACCACCAGTCAACGCGTTTCTCATGGTTTATGACAAAACTCTTGCAAAGCTGAAGTAATTTAGGTAAGACACAATAGCCTAAATGCTGTGGTGATAACTTTCTAGAGTTGTAAAATCTCACTTCAGAGTAATATAAAAAACTTTATAGTGCGTAGGTGTCTGGTGAGTCTTGAACCCATAAAACAGTTTCACAAACTTGACTTCCTGGATCGTATTTCAGCGACCTAGCCACGTAGCTACCTGGCAATATGCCCACCAATGCAAACGCCTTCTTTTGTTTTAATGCAGTGTCCTTTTTGGTCTGAACAACTACAAAGATGGCGGCCATGTCAAAATTATATCACATAAACATTATCATGATAGCATTGTCATTGTGATTATGTTTGTAGCATTTAGCTGAAAGCACCACAGTACTTCAGCCATATAGAGATGCTAGCGTGGCTGTGGACTGGCTTTAGTGTATCTGTATATCTGATGTTATAAAAACACGATATTTAGTTTCAGGTGATTGTACTCTCTACTTGACTTCTATTTCTGCCAATAGATCCTCCCAAATCCAACGCACTGGACCTTTAAAATGAGGGAATGCTGCTCTTATTGATGCGTCCGTGAATGCTGGTTCAACAGCCTCGCAGCCGCGTCCTTCCACAAGGTCAGACATGTGCACCTCACACAGGCAAACATCGGTGAGTCCACCCTCAGCTCTGCAAACATTTCCCAGCGGCTGTGTCACTGCATTACTTTACACACAGCTCATAAAAGGATGATTACACACTCCTGCCTTATCAGGCCTCAGCCGAGGTGATGTAATTCGTAGCTGTAACTGAAATGCAAACATGCCAGAAGAGACACGCAAGAGAAGCGGTGGCCTGATGGTGCAGCAGCCTCCTGTTATCAGGCGGACGGTCAGATGGAGTGTAGTTTACTGTACGAGACGGGTCGTTAACGTCTCGTCTGCTGTGCTGTCAAGTGTCTGAGCTGAGTCGACTGTTTGTATTGCTAACATGTAATAACTGCAGTTTAAAGGTTCAACGTCAAACAGTTAATGTTAGTGTTTGGTGTCCCCTTATTGAACATGTGCTCTGTTGTCTGTGTAAACACGGTCCTCAGCCTTCACGCTCCACTTTGTGCAAACACGCCAAAGGTGAAGAGGAAATCCGATCTCGCATGATGTCATCGGTTAACTCCCAGCTTTATTTTAAAAAGGAGCGAAGACTGTGTGCTGAGCTGCAGCTTTCCTTGCAACGAGGAAAACCCCACTGTAAATCACGATAACATCCAGCTTCCTGCTTGCAAAGTATGACTCTGGGATAATTTGGGGTTATGGAAGAAGAAGGAAAGTATGTGTTTGTTTGCATCTTGACTGTTTACTCAGAAAAATAGGATGGCTACCGTCTAAATACAGGAGGATGGTTATATCTTTTTGTTTGTTCTGGAAACAAGACACCGGAGTGAGATATGTAAAAGTAGAGTAAACAAATGAAAAGCTCATATAAGCAGGGGAGGAAACAACTTGTCATGCAAAATGTTTTTTTGTCTCGCTACCTATAATCCTCCCAACAATAATTCCTCATCCCCAGTTTGAGTTGTGAGACTTGTTTATCATACTGGAGGAAAATTTCCCTCATCGACTGCTGTTGTCACTTTAATAAAGTTTTATCACGCATACTAATCTAATAAAAACAAGGAACTTGCACGATGAGTTGGTTCCCCTCATTCCAATCATAATTAGTCATTAAATGATACTGATATGTTTGATGAGATATGTCACATTTGTCTCCAGATTCTGTTACCACAAACACTCGCACCCAATATGTTTGCAGTTACACCGCTGCGCTGAGAGGAAGGTGTGTTAAAGAGCAACTAATGTCTGCTGACTCAAACAATGCAGAGGATTGTGCGCGCCTGTGATGTGCTAATCTTTTTGACAGCTAAGTAAAGACTTGAGGCAACAGAGTCACCGTGCAGAAAGGTCAAATGATTGCCTCAGAAACCTGTTTGAATAGCTCCTTCCTTCAAAGCTGCTGAAGGGAAAGAGCAGCGTCTGCATCCAGCAGCAATTTTACACCCACCGCCGCAGTGGAAATTTAATTACGTTTGCTAGTTTGCGCATGCATGAGTGCATCATTGTGAGGGCAAGCTGGGAAAGATGACCTTTCGGTGCCCTCTGTTCTCCAAGACAAACGGACACTCGACATGTAAAGGAGATGTCCGATTCATGCAAAAGATAGCTGGCTCTTTTCCGTGATGTTGAAGAGACCACAAGGTGGATCAGATACAGGAGACGAATGATGTTGTTGTGTCAAGCGCGTCTGCTCAATGATGTGTGTGTTCTTTGTGACAGTTTGATTTGTCAGGGCAGGTTTGAGAATGGCAAAATGATTTTAGCACCTGTAAGAAAAACAACTTGTGAAAATACTCACTTTCCTCATACCGTCAAGTGAGGACTTGCCTCTGTGAGCTGCCAGTTTTGAACAAGACAAAAAGTCATTTTAGTTCATCCTGAGGGGTACATGAATATGTGTAAAAAAAATAAAAATATGGCAACCATCCAATTCCTGTTGAGATTTCACCAAAAAAATCCCCCAAAATGTAATTCTAATGGTTTCACTTGGGAAAAGTCAGGGGATCACCAAAGCGTTCAACCTCTGGGGACCATGAATGCCTGTTCAAAATGTTTTACCTATCTGTCCAGTAGATTCATTTAAATAATAAGTCAAAATCTTTGACAGGCTGGTGACGCTACAGGAAAAGTAAGGGGGTCACCTAAGTCTCAATGGTTCATCCTCAGGGCATCAAGGACATTTGTATCAAACTTTAAGACAATCCACCCAATAGCTGGCAAGACAGGTCACTAAAAAGCAGAAATGTCAATCTGCTGGTGTTGTTAGACAAATAGTCAAAGGATCACAAAAGTCAGTGTGATTCATCCTCTTGGGACCATGAAGGTTTTTACAAAATGTTGCACTAATGTCCAGTAGCTGTAGAGATTATTTCAAGAATAAGTCAAAATCTGTGACAGGCTGGAAAAATCAGGGGATCACCAAAGTCTTAAGGGTTAATCCTCTGGGCATCATGGATATTTGTATCAAACTTCATGACCATCCATCCAATTTCATGACTAAAAGTGACAGAAATGTCAACCCACTGGTAGCATTAGACACAAAGTCAGAGGATCAAAAAAGTCAGTGAGGTTCATTCTCTGGGGACCATGAATGTCTGTACGAAATTCCTTGGCAATCCTTTTAGTATGGGTCGAGATATGTTCAATCTGGATGTAAGTCTTGGATTGACTGACATTTCCATCCCTAGATTGCCGCTAGCATGTCTATATATATATATGAGGGGATTTTTCTGTCAGGTCCAATTTTGTCTGTGCAAGACCCAAACACTCCTCCATCAGAGAAAGTGGTGTCAAGCAAGTGACATTTCTGAATGGCTTAAAATTCTGCTGAAAGAGCTAATCCCGCTAATAAACACAGATAAACAATACTGTCTGTCATATCAACAAATCATAATCATAACAAATCACATCATAATACCACATGTGGAGGAGGCTGGCTGTTGGAGGGATCTGAGGCAGCAAGTATGAACGAGCCAATGATTGTGAAACATTTAAGAAACATCCGATGCCATAACAAGCGTGACTTTAGTGCTCTGCTTCATTTGAACCCTTATCAAAGCATTAGTTACACCGATGTTTGTTGATACGCTAACACAGAATGGATGATAGAAACCCAGTTTAAGCATGTCGTTGAAGTTTATGGCCAAATTTCTTGGATGACAACTCGTGAGAAATTCTTGCATTTCCAAAGTCATTCCCTGCTTTCAAGCCTGAACCAAATCAGCTTTAACTGATTGGATTGATACAAATAATCTCCACTACCTTGTCCTTATTTTCCCTGATCAAAAATCAAAAATTGAGTAGAACCTCCTTTTAACATTTAGACCTTCATGATGGTATCCCATATAGGTATGTTTGCAGAGTCATCACGGCCCAATCATCAACTAAAGGTTTCTGTTTGCTTAACCTCTTGGTGGCCAGTGTGGAGCTAGCATGAGTCATGGCGATACTGAGCTCTGAAATGTTTGAACAGGCGGCGACAGGCTCATTTCACGGGCTGCATCAAGCTGCGTGGTCAAACGCATTAGTTACGCAGTTGACATTTTGTGTGCAGCAGGACATATAAAGTGTCTTTGTTATAACTCTTCTTTATGAGGTCAAAAAGGAAGTCTCATTCATGGGAAAATCCCTCGAAAATAAAATAGAGGCTTAGTTGCTATCTTGATAATTCAGTCTTTTAAAAGGGATTCAGCTTTGGCGCCACTGTTGCGGAAACGTTACACCATTTCCCCGCATTCAAACCAAGCGTGGCGCGATGGTAACATCTGATCTCGCATCTGAAAGGCTTGTGCAGACAAGCCTTAGGTAAACCAACCAGCGTCTCCTGAACCTTGGGGGGAGGCCGGGTAACCTTTAAACCCACTGGGGCCATTAAAACAACAGGTGCTTGAGGGGAGCTCAGCTGTCAGGCGCAGGCAAGGGCTAGCTGCTAGCAGCAGCTGCAGGTAACTGTGTTGGGTCTTGGCCTCAGGGTGAAAGAGTCACCCAACAGTTGAGCATATGCACAACGATGTTCTTCACTACCAGCCCAGTGAATCTGAACCATCATCAGACCTCATTAGACAGGACTTCAAAGGTCTTGTGTGACTCATGTGATTAATTGGGAGCCCAAATGTTTGCTGTAAACCGACTTAAGAAATCGACTTCATGCGCAGGACTCAACACAAACCATGTGACAGCCTGTGAAGCAGCTGTGCTTGTCAGTGAACAGACAGATGGGATGCCATATTTTAATGGAGAGCTCTGCCTCTCTCAATCCAGATTTTATTAAGTCTCAAGTGACAACAGAGAGTCTATTGAAGAAAGAGCATACGCTGCTGTTCCACATCGCCAAATTATCCTTTCTCTATAAATCTTTGTTCATGTACATTTCATTTCGACTTGTTGTAGCCTCTGATTTAGATCCGCTCGCCTTTTCATTTAAATGTGACCTCCGGCGACAGTAAATTGCTTTTATCTCCCAGATAGAAAATGTATTTAGGTAATGTATGGCAGATGTGATGTATACTGTACAATAAACCTAGCGTTCAGTAAGGAGCAGTTAGATTGACTAACAGCTGGTGCATTTGGAAAGTTGCCCTGCATTTCATTTAAGAACATTATATTTTTATATCTAAGTTTATAGTCGCTCTGCTGAGGTTCAACAAGACATTTTTTCTGGGTGGATTTAATTATGTGCTTAACTCATATTTGTGTCAATTACTGGAAGAGGATGGTGAAATAATAATGCTGTCTGGTTTGGGAATACAAGTAGCAATAAAGCACAAGCGAATGCACGTTTATTGAATCCAAAGGTCACTTTTATTTAATTCAGTGTGAATAAATTCAATACTGTCACTTTGACAGTACTAGAGCAACATATTTAAGGTGATAAGACAGAGAACAGACAACTTTCTGAAACTAGACCAAACAAAACACGCCTAATGACTTTGGAAACTACACATTATTGTTGATGCCTTCAATCTGGGTAAATAATGAGGTCAGACTGAGCTCAGGTCCATTATATAATCACCTGACAAGTTAAACTACTCATCCATTCCAGACAGAAAAGGAGGTGATTTACTTTGCCGTTCACTTTCATCAAGTGGACGTGAATTAACACTTTAAAAAATCAAAATACTGTGACATAATACCTTATATGTATATCGGCTTTAGCAGCACTATTTTTCAGTGAGTAGGACACACACACACCTCCACACACACACACACACACACACGTTTTCATCAGTTTTGGGGACACTACATAGACTTCCATTCATTTCCTAGAGCCAAATCCTAACCACTTCTATTCAATACATTCACCCTAACCCAAGTCTTCACCCTAAAATGTAATGATTTACGTTATGGGGTCCAGCATTTCACACAAGATTTCACACACACATACACACTTCCTCATCTAGTCAAGTGTGAACTCACCACACTTCTTCAATTAAGGACCAAGACATCAAGGATTTCACATCTTTCCCTTCAGGGGAGTGTTAACACACTGTATTTACAATATCAGACTTCTAGCCCTTAGCACTTAAAAATGCTCTCTTGGCCAATTTTGCTAAAACAACAGTGACTTCATGATAAAAGTTGACTAACACCAGTTACAGCAGCATCAGCTTCTCAGGAAAATCAGTATGGTGACTTGCCAACAGCAGTGCAATGAAAAAGACAAAATAATGCTATTGTCAGCTAGTATGGCCATTAGCTAAATCCTACTAATCTGCTAATTGCCACAAGGGCATTTCCATGCCATATCATGCTTTGAATTTACAGGGAGGTCAGCCCTGTAAGTAGACCCCAGACTGTAAAAAACACCTTGAAAAATAGGCCTCTGTTCTGCAGAAATATTCAGAAATGGGTTTGGAGTGTTGTCTGTTGTAAAATACTAATGAAATAATGATCTGAAAATCCATTCATTTCAATACAGGAAACAGCAAAATACTTGAGCGACAATGTTGCGTGAATACGTCATACCATAGCAATGGAATGTATGTGAGTTGAGCTATGGTTTCTTACACTATTTACAGCCACTTTGAGATTCATATAGCCTAACTAGTTAAAACTGAAAATTGTGAATTCATATATCTTCCTGACATACTTTTTTCGGTTTACCGTTTCAGTGAGAAAAGTTCCTCTCAGCCGTCGGCTTAATCACAGTGTTCAAAGCTACATTGAGCAATAAGTTTCTTCATGATTATCAGTGTATGGTTGTGTGCACAGTTTTCTAGTTGCGAAATATTGCTGGTCACACCTGTGAGGTGTGTTGCTCCTTCAAAGTTTCAGTCTGTACAGATGTGGGGTGCAACAAAGTGTAAGAAAAGTAGTGAATACAGTGTGTGTTTTGTGGGTGTTTGCATATGTGTGTCTATGATAGCACAGTCAGTGTGACAGTTCCTTTGGTCCTCTTCAGGATGCCAACAGCTTCTTCGTGTGTGACACCTTCTAAAGTCTGCCCGTTAACGGCCATGATCTGGTCTCCTCTCTTCAGACGGCCATCCTCTGCTGCTGCCCCCTAAGCACACACACACACACACACACGCAAGGAAGGGCTTAATAACACACAATTTGGTTAATTGTGTAAATATAAAATGCAGCAATCTGTCACGTACCTTTCCAAAAACTGTTTTGACATAGATAGGCAGGTCTCCATGTGGGCTGCCGTACCCTCCGACTATACTGAAACCCAGTCCGTCTGGTCCTCTTCCTAGAGTGATGGTCTTATACTGAGGAGGGCTGGTGGAAGACAGAGACAGTTCGGGACTGATTTTTCTTTTTTTGTTCTTACCTTTTTCCTCTTATCAGAGCACTATTCATCAATCTAGATTGTTTTGGAGATATCACCCGTAGAGATGTCTGCCTGTCTGCCTTCAAAAGTCATGGCATGGTTTCTCAAGAAAATCCACATACCTTGTTGTGAGCAGTTTCATGTAGGAACTATTTTCTTTCTACAACCTACACTGTATCAAAATGCAGAAGGAAGCGTGCGTCTACTCATGGACGAGCACCACAAGCCGAGTGCCATCTAGCTCCATTATATTGGAGAGCAGACAGCCATCTCTACGGCTGATATCTCAAAAACTCACAAACTCACACCAAATGGATCAATAGCACTATAGGCAAAGAAAAATATGTACTTTGACTGACGGAAACTGTCTCTTTTACACGTTCATTGATTGAATGCACTGTGCTTGAGGGAAGGTTAGACTACATTACAGTGCTAAGACACAACAAAATCAACCAGTTCGTACCCGATGTCATCCTGGAAGATGCAGCTGGGTGTAAGACCTCCAGCTGCCTGCTGCTCCTGGGAGGGACCCGTCACTGTGGCGTCACCGCCCGCAACCACCTACAGGTGCATGGCAACACTTTTATGGCATGCTACACTTGCAAGATAAAGACTGATAGCATGGTGGTAGTGGTGGATGAGGGAACCAAGTTTTATGTTACTTCAAAGTCTGCCGCTGGCAGCCTTCGACTGTTCTTTTCAGGTAAAACCTTGTACGCAGATAAAGTAAAGAATGGAGTACATGTTCCAGTGCAGATTATCTAACCGTGTCTCTGGGTTTATCTAATGAGGACACAAAGGGTAAGAGAACAAGTGTGTGTTTGTATGTGTGTTTGTTCAACCTGCAGCTGTATTGTGCCCGTGGCGTTCTTAAGCAGGTTGACAGCCTGTGAGTGGCTCATTCCTTCAGCAGAGGTTCCACAGATGCTGACAATGCGGTCCCCAATCTGGAAAAGTGAAAGTTCAGTAAGTTCAGTAAAGATGCATGAAAAGAAAAAAAAACTATTTCAGCAGCGAAAAGTTCAGAAACAGATGCAGAGCAGAGATACATTGAAAGGTCTTCAGTGTTACTTCACAAAGTCTGGAGGGAACTCTGCATGATAACAGGATGTGAGACACTGGCTAATACTATTAGAAAATTTAATCCCAAGCACCATACAAAAGTAAAGACCATGCTCGTGTTCAGCTGAGTAATTTCATTAAGCAGCATTCTCATCTTTCATTCCGGCTGAAAAGATAAAGCAGCGTGAATATACTATTCAAGACTCCCACCCTATTCATTTCAATGAGCCCTTCTGTAGGCTTAATGATCTGAATGCAGGAGTGGGAGATTTATTATCCCATGTTAGCAATGGCTATTGTCCTCCAGTCTGCGTCACACAGAGCTACAATTGTTGTTTTACTGCGAAGGTCACTGCTAAAGGCTGTAGGCTCTTGACCTTTTGGAGGACTTGAGATTCACAATCTGAATCAAGTGAGTGGGAATGACATCACTGTGAAGAATAAGTGAGATTCATATTAAATCCCACAAAAGAACTGCTGCTATGCAAATTTTCGCATTGACGTTACTGAGAGGGAGCGTAAATCTCATACCTTGAGCTTCTGGGTCTGAGCAGCCACGCCGACGGGATTCATCATGGCGATAAAGATGGGTATGTCACCCAGAGGACTCCCAACGCCACCTGCTATGCTGATACCCAGAGATTCATTGGGACCTTTAGTGAATTCAACTGTTCTGGTGTCCTGATTCTCCGGAGCTGTAAGGAAGCAAACATGCAAAATGTCAGGATGTCTATGGAGGCCTTGAGAGGAAAGTGAAAAAACAATAAATGTAGTGATCCATTTTCTATTTTTCTTTTCTTTGTTTTTGATCTGTGAAACGGGTGCAAGAAAATGTAGGTGGAGAAACAATACATGCATTTACTCCTATTTAGAACATGGGGTAGTGGTGCACCTGTGGTACAAACTTTAAAATTGATCTGGAAAATAAAAGACATCTGCCAAAACTTAAAAAAAAAAACTTGATTGCCAGAATTCTGTAGATGCCTTCTCCAAAAATGCTTATTTATATGTTTCCTACAGCTGCCTAACTCGTATGCTTCATGGATTTATCTCAGTTCTGAGGCTACTTACAATCTGGTCTCCTGCTTTGTGTGTCAGGGTCATCAAGGAGGTTTCCAGACTCTGAACACTGCGAGGCCACCTTGGAGTTGCCTGTTTCCTCCATCTGAAACAAAGACATTCAGTGTTTGTTTTCCTGGCTTGCAAGGACTAGATGATAGCGATTTCTATTCGACATTCATAATTCCAGTTAATTACCTGACTACTTTGAGACAGCCTCCTTTCAGAGTGGAAGGGGCCTGCCTTGAACCTCCCTACTTCCATTTTTATAGGCCCCACGCAGCACTGCAACACAGGGAACATTACTTTTAATGTGGTCATCCAACAAAGTTTAAAACTGACTTGTCATTCACTTGCTCCTGAGGGCCAGACGAACCTTGAGTAGTGCTGCCGTGGCCTCCTGAGTGGCCGACCTGACATCCTCGCCGTTGACTGACAGGATCTGGTCGCCCTGCATCAGTTGGCCGTCAGTGTCCACCAAACCTCCCTTCACAATGTCAGACACAAATACTCCTGTGTCATTCCTTTGGAAAAAAACAAAGAAAAGACAGTCAGGGAACATCTTTTACTGTATCTGTGTTCATGTTGGCAAGAGTCACACCGTATTTTTCTCTACTAGTTGACCTTAATCGTATCATACTGCTGACGGCTGTTGTTCAGCATGTAATGGATGGTCTACTATTGATCCAGCAATTTCACATTTTTCCAGTGGACCTCTGCACAAATGTGGCTTACGCTCCTTGGGAAGTGGCAGACAAACAGCTGGTAGGATGGAATATTTAATAGCAAAGAGTGTGTTTACCCCCCGACTGTGACCTCAATAGATGTGTTTTCCATCTTGAATCCTGCTTATGCTCACTTGTGAACATTTTGCAGCCAAACACAAAAAGCTATAACAGAAAACATTCTAGCTTTGCTCGTTTTCATTTTACAACACATTTTAGGGTATTCCCTCTCATACAATTATTAATGACATGTTTAAGAATCTAAAAATCTAAGGAAATATTAGAAGCATGTTTTGGGGTTTGTTTGCTTGAATGACAGGTGTTTAAACCTACCAAGGTCAGCTTTGGTAGGTTTGCTATGAAAGTATCCTTTCATAAACCAGTTGGTGTTGTCACAGGAAAATACAGTACGTCCTTGTTTGTCTACAGTCAGAGGTCATTATTATCGATAGATCTTGTTGCTTTGAGCGCTGACATCTTGGAAATTAAGTTAACTGCAGAGAAGATGATGATGAATCCCCGGCCTGTGTCCTTTTTTCCAAAAGCACATCCCTTCTGCGGATTTTGCATATCTGAAGTGCCAATCTCCACGTGGATAAAACTAACACAAGCAGAAGCTGTGAAGCTCAGCAACTCGATCCCGCTCAATCCCCAGTGCCAGAGACACTTGGCTGTCACAGCTCCTCACCACTAACTGCTAGCTTGCACTTTCCGTTTTAGCTGAGGGTTTTAAGTTGTCTCTCTGTTGCTGTCTTTTCCATCCGATTGAGCATTTTAGTTGTTTTTTCCATTTGTGTAGAAAAACCACTGAGACAAAGATTTACAACTACATTAAAAGTTGATCTGATGGCTGCCGTCTAAACCATCAACCCATGACCTTAAAATTAAGCCCTTTACCCGGCACCTGTTTAAAAAAAAAGCAGATACACACACACATAATCTGCAGTGCATATTTAAGTATGGTCTGTGTAAGCCATTCCTGAGGGTGATCCCAGAGGTGAGATCAATCACCACACTCCACACACACCTGACAGCAACAGACTGTCGGCGTGTGGACCAGCAGGCCTTTTCCCACATGTGCCTGAAGCCGTAAATGCTACTGCAAGAATAGAAGCCTGTGTTGAGTGTGTGTGTGAGACGGTCTACAGTTTACCAGCTCACGTCCGAGTAAATCTTCCTCGACGGCCCTCATGGGAACAAAAGTAGCAATGCTCGTCGATACACCTGAGTCACAATCACCACTAGTGCTACTGAAAATGATCTGATGGCTAAACCCAGGGATATGAACAGTTACTGAACCATAAAATGAGATTTAAAAACCCTCTTTTAGTGTTGATGCGTTTCACTTATTTGTGACCATGAGGAGTGCTTTAGTTCCAACAAATCTTTGTTTTATGGATGTATAATATTTCTCTAACTCTCTACAGACTACACACTATTTAAAATTACAGGTATTTTAATAACGATTACCTCTGGTCCCGTGATCTGCATTAAAAAAAGAAAATTCACAAAGTTACCTTTGTAGTGTTGCTGTTTGTACTATGAATTGCTCTTTCTAAAAGGATAACTCTTTTGGTCACCTCAAAATGCACCTTTTAAAGCTAACTGTAGAGCTCTGAAAATGCAACTATTTTAATATCTAAGAAGGAGCACTAATAACAAATCTCTCCCACCTCCTCCCTACAATGCTCAGGCCCAGGCCCTGGCCCGGCTTCTTGTGGAGCTCTATGGTGAACGAGTCCCACAAGTCCTCCTCCTTGTACTGGGCCTCGTCCCTGTAGACCACCAGCCGGACTCTCTGTGGGGTCTGCCGCAGCACATTGATGGCTTCATCGTGGCTGGCTTCACGCAGGTCGATTCCATTTACCTGCGACGAGAGAAAGGGGAGGTTGGTTTGTGTGCACCAGAAACGTGGGCTAGTCCTATTGCAGTGACAATTAGCATCTTTAAGAAAGAAGAAAGCAGCTGATTTCAACACTCAAATGTCTTAAAAATCATAACTATTGTTTGATTTATTTACAAAAGTGTGCTGAACTGTACTTAAAATCTAAAGATATCAGCTACGCTTTGTTAGAGGTTCATTTCAAACACAAAAAGGAAGCCAGGGAAGCAGAGGTCTAATTTAAACCTAAAACCAAATTAAATTAAATTAAATTAAATTAAATCAAATTAAATTAAACAATAAATAATAATCAAATAACCTATGAGGTCACATTCCCTCTCTAGAAACCCAAACTGCTGAACACTGGATCATAATGTGAAAATCACAGGGTGGTTTCACAACACTGAGATCTCACCAAAGGGAAGCAGCCTTCCCTCAAAAAGTCTGTGAGAAGCTCGAGTGGTCAGTTTAAGGACTGACGTCCAACTCTGCCACATTAAAGGGGGGAAATACCCCATTAGCTTCCTCCATGGATGTGCAAAGCATTTTTCCCAGCTGACAGCATGGTTGCGGACTGGGAAACGGCTCTTTTCACTTCTCCTCTCTGACCCTGTTTTCTAAACACAGCAGCTTGGCCCAGGGACAGAAAGGAATAGTAGAGGGCAATTAAGTCATAACGTGTGTGTGTGTGTGTGTGTGTGTGCGTGTATGCATGCATGTGTGCCTTTCAATTCAGGTCTACTGATTGAGCTAGCATAACTAAACTCCTGAGCTCCACCCCTGCCCCTCCCTCTGTGACAAAGCATGAGGTCGAACGGAGGGCAAATCCAAGTTGAGCTGGGATACTTCACTCGTCTCTCCACGTAATACAGACATGGATTCATGCTCGTGCTTTAATGTTTGAGATTTTATATATAAAAGAAATTTATGATAAACACGTTTGTAGTCAGACTATGGAGACCGTAGCTTTCATGTTACAGGCCAACCTCTTTTTATCTGAGCCATGCGATGTTCATTACAGTGTGCCGCACCTCTAAGATTTGGTCTCCTGCCCAAAGCCTGCCATCCTTGGAGGCTGCCCCTTCCTCATAGACTTCATGGATAATGATGGCGCCCTGGAGAAAAAGCAGAAAAGAGAGAAAATAAATACTGAAGCGGAGGAGAAGGTGAACAGGAAACTGAGGCGGTAAAAAAAGAACGGTTTCAAAAACGATGTGGTTGTGATTTTTTTTCACATTTGATGCTCATTCTGAGAGCATGAGCGTGAGTGTGTGTCAGTGTGTACTCCTGACTTCAAGTGTGTTTTCTCTGCGTTCCAGTGTGATTCATTTGTGTCATTTGGGGTTCAGAGGTTACATTCCAGGGCTGGATATTGTCTGCTGCGGCCGAGGCCAGACAAAGAGCTGCCCCCCCCCTCACCTCACCCGCCTCCCCCAAGCCTGACTGAGCAGACAAAATAGATGGGGCTGAGGAGAGGACGGCAGGAGGAGGAGGAGGAGGAAGGCTGTGACAACATCATTTCCTACATTCCTGAGCCGCCACGGCTATTTCGAACCTGAGTTATACCACCAAAGATTCTAAGTGGGTGGCATAAAAGTACAATCACAGAACTTTTTCAAGATACTACAAATGCACAGTATCTTTCAACAAAACCACTGCAGATCGTAAAAACTGTAAAATTAACATACTCAACTCCAACACTGTTTGTCTCTCTAAAGTGATATAGCCTCATTAGCAGAGTCATGTGTTTTGTTTCCTACCAACAGGGTGTCACAGCCTCCCACGATGCTAAGGCCCAGGCCTGTGCAGCCCTTGGAGATGTCGATGGTGGTCTCACAGCCAGGGATGATGGGACAGGTCGTCGGGTCGCAGGTCAGAGTGGAAGGAGTGGACGAGCGGCTCGGACCTTGAATAGAGGAAGCAAGAGAAGTGAAGTATTGAGGGGATTTATTATTTATCTCGATGAATAAGAAGTTAAAAAAAATCGATCCTATGATTGTAAGTGGCCTCACTTGTTCCAGCCTCCGCCTCTGGTTGACTCAAAGTAGTCGTGGTGGCACTCGGCACGCTGGGCAGGCTCGCAAGGACGTCATCCGAGCAGCCAATGTCGTGGCAGGTTGGCTGGGGAGAGGAGAAGGAGGAGGGGGTCTCATTTGTAGAGAAGGTTAGCTTCACTGGACCTTTGGCTTTTCTCAGTAGAGAATTGACCTAAAACAGAGTACAATTACTAATCAGACTCTTGGTTTACATCCTGAATGCTATTTTCCAAACAGTCTGATTGTTTAAACTTTATTGCATGAGACAAATCCTTGTTTTGAAAGGAAATACAATATGATGACTGCACTTTATTTCCACTGACGGTGTACCTTTTCAGCAGTGTAGCCAAGCACTGATTCGCCATTCACAGCTAAGAGTTTGTCCCCTGGTTTCATGCAGCCCTCCTGCATGAAGCACATCATGATTTTAATTAGAAATCAGCTTTATAATGAACAGAAAGCATTTGCTGCAGTATGCATTACATACTTTTCCTGTATGTCCTTTCACTTCAGAGATACTCTGAATCTCAACTCCGCTTTCAGTGTTGCCTTCCTCAAAGGTGATGCCAAGTCCGCCGTCCTCCTATTGGACAACATTGACAACATAGAAACACAATGAATATTTGCCTACTCTCACTTCGTTTTAAAAGGGTCGGTTTACAAAAATCACAAAGCACTTTTTCAACTCAACACTCAACATAATAAGCAGACATCACTGTAAACAGCTTTCAGTGTTGACTATTTTTCTGCTGCTGAGTCTTTCAAATGTGATATCATGTGATGGAAATATCTCCATGACTAAAAAAGTAAGAAAGAACTCAGTTCCTCTTTTGATTATGTGGGTGAACTGAGCCTTTACATCCCTTTGGAACTGCTCTTCTTCCATTCACTTGTTGCTTAGTGTATTCACCCTTTTATCTGACAACGCTCTGTCTCTTTTCTCTTCTCTGGCAGCTTGTCAGACTCGACTGCTCCTGTGTGCTCTGCCTCTCCCCTCTCTGTCATACCTCATTGACTTTTTTTGTGTACACCTCCCTCATTATTGCACTGCTTCCAACTTTCCCTCTATTATTGTCTTTATTTTGGTGTTTCAAAAGGATTATTATTTGTGCGAGATGTGCATTTGGGGGGTCCAGTGTGCCTCACCTTCAGCTTTATGATGTGATGCACGTGTTTTGAAGCATCGGCGTCGCCGTTAGCAGCCGTTGTTTCGAGCTGGGAGGAAAAAGTTGGTACAGTATGAAGTAAATAGCTGAAACTTGTGTGCTGGTGGGAGTACAGTGTTGAGTGTTTGTGGTTTTTGGCTGTCTTGGGAGTTACTCAGAGGCATGGGAGGTTGGGATCTCCAGGACCACACAAAGAGAGTTTTAGGAGGCAAACATACATGAAAACAACTCAGGAAAATGACACAAGGTTATAAATAGAGTTGAGTCAAGTACTAATAATGGTTTGGGTGTGTGTCACAGCTTTGTAGAGCTTGTGCATGTGTGCAATGCGTGTGTGGCCACAGTCTTACCTCAGCGTGGGGCTCCACTGTGTCTCCCTCGTGCTCTTTCACCGGTCCCACGGCCATCTGGTTCAGCGCCTCCGTGTTCCTGTTCCAAAGAGTCATAACTCACATAAATCGTCGCTCCTCTGCTTCGTGACAGCAGAGCTGTGATTTACTCTCTCTGATCACAGTGTCTCTTTTTAGGGAGGTCAGGAAAAGGATGTGAGTTAAGTAGAGGGTTAAGTAGAGTGATCCTGGCAGAGGCTGTTCGAAGGAGGGTCAAGGGTCATACGGGTCTGACTCTGTGCTGATATGTCAGCTGCTATGCCTCAATTCTAAACTACAAATTAACTGTATATAGTTTGTTCTACTATATCTTACTGAGGGAATCAACATTCACTGTTTCAGCGTCAATCAACTGCCAATTAAAGTGGAACTCAAAAGTACACCTAACAAAGACATTTACAAGAATGAAAAAAATGTCTTATATTTTTTGGTTTCCTGCTTTTTTTTCCCCCCATCGATGAGAAGTTTTTCCATTTCCTTCGAACACTGCACTTAAAACTGCACCAATAAGTCGGCTAATCAATTAGTCAATCAAAAGTAAATTAATTGCTACTATCTTGATAATCTGTTAAACATTTCAGCCATTTTTGAGCAAAGATATAAAACACTTGCTGGTTTCAGCTTCTTAAATGTTACAATTTGCTGCTTTTCTCTGCCATTTCTGATAGTAAATGAAGTTTCTTTGGGTTTTGGACTGTTGGGACATTGTGATGAGCATTCTTCACAATTTTGTCATTTAAAAGACTAAATGATTAACTGATTAATCATGAAAATAATCAGCAGATTATACAACGATGAAAATAATAATTTGTTGCAGCTCTGATTGCATTGTGGGAGAACAGCATAGATCAGCAGTGATGTCTAAAGTACAGGACATACTTTATTTACTACATTACATGCACAAAACCTTGTTAGAACTATTTATTTATTATTTTATTAGTGTGGATTTAGAGCTACAGTGGGGGGTAAATCACTGATTTCATAGTCCAATGTCACCCTAGACTAAGGTTTGCAAAATATTCATAATATACACTTTGACACATGCATACAAAATTAACAAATTACTGGAAGACTACAGTGGATTAATCATTTTAATAAATACTTTTCTTTTTTGATATATGCATGAGGAAGAATCTGTTAGTCATCACTGAATATGGATCACATACACCACTTCACCTTCAAGTGCATACTTCTGTTGAATTACAATAGCTCCCTCTATTGGCTTTTGTCTAACATTACAATACACTTGAAAATCTCATGTCAGTTTTCATCAGAAGCTTTAACTATAAAATGAAGTTCCTTTTGTCATGAAACTTTGTTCATGAAAACTTTAAAAAGAATTAAAAAAAATGTTTTTGTACCTGATAAAGATGATTTTGACTTTGGAAGGTGAGCTCTTAATAATGGAGGATGCATTCTGGTGACTGTGGCCATAAAGGACCTGCCCATTGATCTGAAAGGATACAAAAATATAGAATTACAAATATCCTGTCAACTCTGTTTAGTTGAGTCCAGAAACACCGTGATCAATACACATCTCACCTCCAGCAGCTCGTCCCCCACCACCATACGTCCGTCTCTGCCGGCCGCCCCGTTGGGGTCTATTCCCACCACGAACACGCTCATGCGTGAGCGGTCCCTGTTCCCCGCCAGGCTGAGGCCCAGGCCCGTTTTGCCTTTCTCCAGCTCGATCATGTGCAGGACACCTGGGAGGCTGCCATAGCGCTGGATTATGTTCTCTGAAAAGAGGCAGGTGAGAGGCAAGGCAGACGGATGTAAGCTGACAATACTGCAGAAAAGTGCCAGATTTGTCTTGAGCCTGCGCCTCCATGTCACCGTGATGCTCCAAAAGGGGCAGGTATTTGGATTCGGTAGGATGCATGGTCACGGAAGGTAAAAGTTTTAAATGTCACACTGCTGACTTTTTATTTCCAGCGTCACCTTCTATCTCTTTGTCTCAATCTTGTCTCTATTGTTATCCCTCTTCTCCTCACTCCAGTCCCCCTCTATTTCTCCATCCACCTCTCCTGTCTCTGGTGTGTTAGATAGCCGCTGTTCAGACCAATGGGCTCCTGTTGTTCTGGGCGCCCTGCCATTGTTGAACCATCAGTCCTGTACTAATCTCCACAACTCACCTTCCCGGGCCCAGCCTCATCAATCTTATCCCCGCAGGACGGGCACACTCTCTAACACACACACACACATATATATTCACCACAGTCCCAGGTGTTTGCAGGCTGGAAGTCTGTCCTTTATGCTGGTTCCCTGAGCTAAATGTGACTGACTGAATGTGACCTTGTTCTCCTTGCACGTGGAGCTGATCCTACAGTTGACATCTACAGGATACTAATGGCTTAATTGGGACACTGAGTCCTTCAGGTTCTGCTGAGGTACGACCACCTCGAGCATGTGAATCAGTGCTCTTTTATTGCAGGCTCAGGGTGGATTTATGAGCAAGGGAGACCAACATGCAACTTGGGGGACCTCTAGTGGCAGTTAGGCGACACTGCACGCTACAGTCAGTAGATGAATATACTGTCTAATGCAGCAGGAAAGATGCAGATTAGGGCTGGGTGTTATTTTTTTAAATCAATTATGATTTCAATATAGTTATTTGTCCAATGTTGAAATGTTTCTCCATAAAGCCACCAAAATATAATCAAAATGTACAATGCAATGAATTGTGTTTCACTGTTATGCATTACATGAAATAAAAACCTTCATTACTAAAACTAAACTTTAAACAACTAATTCTATTAGCGTTTATTGCAGTTTGCTTGAAATCCTTAATTTGGAAACTGATGAAGCAATATGTAATACAATGTTATTGCCAAGTCTTGCCGCACATAGACGCTGAAAGAGTTGTCAAAGCACCACCAATAACAAATATCACATTTTCAGGAGGTGCTGGGCTAAACATTGAGCAAATTACAATAAAAATAGAAAAATACTAAATATTCTTATACGTAACTTTAAAATGTGTGTGTTGACATGGTCATAATATCATTTTTTTTTATTTAAAAAGGTGCACGATGTAGTTTTGGGGAATGCATTTCCTAAATTTCTCTATATTTTCATGACTAAATGAACTGAATTAACAAACTGACCTTAAAGGACAACACCATTTCATACTGTTTTACTTTGTTTACATTATAACCAAAGTATAATAGTATAATAGTATAATTATATAGACCCTGCCACCTTTCTAGCTTCAAACAGTGTTCTGGGGACCTACTTTTCTTCTGAGAACAGCTTGTTTATTCAGTTATGGAAAAACACATATTTGTATTATTACCTCATTAATATTGTCAATATAAAAATTCTGAGTTTGAATTTTACTCTCAAAACTACATTGTGCCCCTTTAAGATCTTTCCTTTTTAAAAATAAGCTATTTTAAAGCCTTAAATTTGAGCAATCTAATTCAAGGCCTGTAAAGACATTTTGAAGATCTGCTGATACCCTGCTATGAATTGATTCTATTAAGGGGGATCTTCCAGGAGTATGTACTGCCAGAATTTACTCAGGCCCGTGAGAAATTCAACAAACCAATCACAAAAAATACTACAAAATAAATATTTTACCATTGTTTCTAACAGAATATATAATTGTGCCCTGTAGAAATAGAGAAACATGAACTCACTCCAGCTGTATCCAAACTCATCCTCCACCTCCTCCTCCTCCACCACCTCCTCCTCCTCCTCCTCCGCCTCAGCAGGTCTGCCAGGAATCTCTGTCAGCGTGTCTGTATCAGTCTCTCCCACATGGGGCACCACTGGCAGGAGGAGGACAGTGCTGGTGGGAGATGCCTTCGCCGCTTCACGCTTCGCTAGCTGTCACGCCACAGATGGAGTTTGAAAATAGTTTATTAGAAAGACGAAGGCGGTATCTGCGCGTTAAAGCTTGAATCAACTTGATGTAAGTGTGAATAGACAAAGGAAGGCACATGAGAGCTGAAGTGATCAACAGAAGGCATATGCTTGGTTTGCGCTAACAACTTCATCTGTTTTAGCAGGATATGTTAGTTTTAGGCTCAGAAATAATTATGGTTCCATAACAATGCCAGTGGCTCGAATAACTAGGTCAATCAGCCTTCTTTCGATGCAGCCCTGAGTTGCAGAAAAATGCTGCTGACAGACTCGAAAATAATGTAATTACATATCATTAAATTAGTACTTAAAATCAAATCACTCATAAGACATTCATATGAACACTTACCTGAAAATCAAGTGCAACAAATTTCTTTTTAAATACATGTACAAACAACAGATTAGACCAAAAATCTAAAATTTGCTTTTGTCGACCATTAAAGGGATTCTGTTATTTTTAGTGACAAAAAGCAAAAGACAAAATATGATTTCACAAAAACACACCAAGGATTTCAGACGGATGAAGGAGATGTTAGGACGTGTAAAGTGTGTGCAGGTACAGCATGTACTGTATTCTCAATACTTGAACTGCATCGCAGTTTATATCGACATATCTGTACAAGCACACACAGAGCGGAACGTGGAAGGCACAACACAGAGACCCACAAACCTTAAACGGGGTAGGAGTGAAAGGGTTAGTTGGGGAGAGGCGGAGGAAAAGTCTACTGTGACTGTCACCCTCCTACAAGGAAGACACAAAGGCCAACAACTTTAGTAGACAACACATTTCTGACACCCACATCTATCGACAGACATATGCCAGTGGTGCGTTTGATAACATATCTCATGGTGTTCATGGTGAAAATGTTAAAAACTGTTTATTTCAAACTCGGTGCCTCCTGCGGTGAGCAACACTTTCAGAAAGTTGACTGTGAGACGACGACAAATACAAAGCACTAGTACAAGTTGTGGTGGAGGGTAATTGGAAACACCAACCTTGTCCTTGTTGTCCTTCGTCATGGCCGCGGCTCTCTCCTCGCTGGAGTCCGTTATCGATGACTGCTTCGTAAAAGACGGACATGAAGGTCAATCACTCACAAATGAGAGAACAAATTCATAATATTCACCTCAGTGTCACCAAGATAGTGTATCATAATCCAGTAATCCCATAAATATTAATAAGTTCATACAAAGTCACAAGTGTTCTGAATGGCAAAAACCGCTCTAACGCACCATTTGCTGTATCATGGAAAACCATCTGTTTATAAATGTTGCAACTGAGGAAAAATCCACATTCTTAAATACAGAAAAGATTAGTTTTCTTCAATTAACTTGACGCTTGGCTAAGCCAGACTCAGAACAAAGGCACACACACACACACACATGTGCAACCACGCCAAAACATTTATGTGGAGACTGAAAAAGGGTGTCCACCACCACATCCCGATCCAAGCTCGACCATTTATCTGCAACGATTGAGCCTTAAAGATTTCGCCAGAAAGCGTGAGTGTCTGTGTTGAGTGCCGACTGTCGCATCAAGTTGTCTTGTTTACATTGGCAGTGAGGCACTTGGGACAACGTTTGAGGGATAATTGGGAAAATTGGGCTTTCAAAGCCGAGGACAGGAGGAAAATAAAATGCACTTAAAGTAAAAGCCTCTGCTATGATTTTACTTCTTGTTTGGTGCGATAGAGGGACGCAGCAAAGCACAGGAGGAGAGAAATAAATAAGGTGATGCATGCTCATAGATGAGGGAAAAGTATAGATTCAATATAGACATACAGCACACACATGTATACAGAAGACAAAAGAGAGCTCAAAGTTAAGGATAATAACTTAAATGTGTGACAATAGAGGTTAACCATAAAGAACAATAAAGGTTTGGAATATGGAACAATTAAAGGGGCAACGTTTAAGATATGGCTGGGGAGCATATCAGCAGAGTCTTTGCTGTAGCTATCTTTGACTACAGCAAAAACTCCCCAGCTAGCTGCTGTTAGCTAATTAGCTCCGGAGCTCGTGGCCCTACAGTATTAGCTCTATAGAGTCAGTCTTTATCTGCTTAGGCAAAAGAGGTGCTTTACAGCGGACAAGACACTGTAGGCTGGGACAGGGGAGAGGTGAAGCAGCAGTGGAGCCAAAGAGTCGGGCATCAGCAGCGGGTAAATAATGGTGTGTAGAGCAGAAATATTTTCAGATCTAACTTGGCAGATTGAGGATTTATTTGGACCAAATCCAGAGGTGACTGTGTAAAGACAAATCAAGACCTTTGGTGAGTTTTATGTATGTTGAAGTGTGTTTTCTGATGCCTTAAAAAGGCAGTTAAGCTTGTCTTGCGATCAGAAGGTGTATGGTTGTATTTTTCTGTTTAGTAAGGAAAACTTTTCCTTTTTTGACATTTTGTACTTGTTGTTCTGAGCAGCAAACTCACTCCGCGCATACATGTTTTTATGTCAGACCATATCTTACACATTGCCCCCTCTTGACTCTGAATAATATGTGGCAAACCTGCATGCAGAATGAAGCCAATTCATTTTGAATCTTTAACCCAATACTCCACAAAAACACATGCAGACTTTCTTTCACCATCTTCTTCACTCATGTCATTGTTAACACAATTTTTACAAGTCAGAGGGTCAAGTGAAAGACACTCCTACACGAGCAGGCAGACAAAAACACAGGGTAGCTTCTCTAACCTGAGGGAGAGCAGGCGCTAAGCAGGTTTGATTAGTGCAGCAGAGGCTTGACCCGCGGTGGCTTTTTAGCTGCGGAAAGGGCAGGGGCGGCTTCTAAAAGCAACACACAGGACCAACAAGCTGACAACATGACGAATATTTAATATGACGGCTGAGCATTTCTGACAAAATTGAATCGGAGGCCGTCTGGGAGAGGAATAAAAGGGGGGGGACTGTGTGTGGAGGACAGAGGCACCTCAGGTTTTATTCATATGAGGAACCATTAAAGCAAACCGCTTCCTTTAGGACAGCCGGTTCCTCTACATCAAAAACGAGAGAGAAAAAAATCACAGCAAAGCCTCTTTCTCTGAAATATTTTAACAAAATGTTTCAAAGATTCCTCCAGGCAAGCTGGAGATTATTCACCGCTTACAAGAGAAGGATTTGAAACTTAAAGGGAAACAGCAAGGATGTGCTATTATACTCTCTAGGTGGCTGCATTTTAAAACGGCATAACTGACCTGCCTAGAGCACTTAGAAATATATCAGCCAATCAAAATAATGTTTTTGAAACTATTCAGTCCATTCTTAGAATTTTAGTGGAGCTGCAACTCAATATCATAGATGTTATAGTAAACTGAAAACATGTCTTCTTTCTAAATGTTTACCTGTTCCACTCTGCTGGGTAGAAGCAGTCTGGAGTATATTTTGACAGCTGTGTAGCCACAGAGGTACGAATGACTTCCTTATTTGCTTTTCTATTGTTTATTTGATGAGTTCTTTTATTAGATACAGCAAAGACATTTCAATAACCCTGTGGTTAAATTACATTAGGAGTCTAGTCTGGATGTGTATTGAATGTCAGCCTAGCACAGCTTCAGCAGAGACGTTTTCTAAAATACTCGGTAGTGCTGGTGACAAAATTGATTTAACCATTCGCTGAACCTTTTGATTAAACACATCATTGTGGGTCACGTCATTGTTACGGTTGTAGAAAATAGACTGAGATGTCTGGATATCAAAATAAAGCCTCAGTTCTTTTTTCTCCCAGAAGGAATCTCCGATTCCAGTTTGTCTTCATTTCCGTCAATACGCACATTATGTGTATGTCAAAGTCAAAGATGCAGTTAAGAAGAAAGACTCAGCAAACAGTGTGAGAGACAGAAAGAAAGAGGAGTCAGGAGAGATAATGCAACCGAGATTAACTGTGATGGATAGCTGATGCAATAGAAATGAGAGAGACAAAAAGGGAAAGACAGATTACCTGACAGGTGGGATGTGGCATGCATGTGAAAGCGGTGGTGTGTGTCTGTACACCAGGTGATGGAGCTGGGCTATATATTGACTCAGGCTGGGAGAGCAGTGCGTGCAGAGGAACAGAGATGCAGGTTTTGAGGCAACTCATAATGCAGTAACTATAGCTAAATATGAAGCTAAACAAACGTGGGGACATTAGCTTTTTTGGACATTTTGGAAAAATATTGCTAATTAGTTTGTATGCTATATGTGAAGCTACAGCCAGCAGCAGATGGTTAGCTTCAATGCAAAGTATGTCATTTCTGTTGCTAGGGGTCTCTCAATCAAGCTCTGTTATTGGTCTTCATCTAGTCCTGGCTAAAGTTAAGCTACTAGCAGCTAATTGCTAACTTTGTCTGTCTGTTGTCTGGTGCTGGGCATTTGGCATACAATGGATTTTAGACGCTATGTTGGGATTTATGTGACTGAGACAACCCTATGTTTTTTTAAAAATATTGAATTATAATCTATTATACTTCAGGATATTTTTTAGAGTCATCACATTTGAGTGATTCTCCAATAACATGACTTCTTGCCCCTCATCGTGTCCTTCCCCTGCTTGTGCTACATCACATTATGAGTTGCTATGAGGCTTAATGAGTAACCACAACGTTCAGGAAAGCATGTGGGAATATCTCACAGATAACAATGCATGAAAAGTCACTGACTATGAGAGATCTAACACTGGAGCCAAGCCAGTAGCAGCCCCAGCAGGAAACTACTTAGTCATGCTTTAAAAGCCTGAGGGCACTTTCAAACAACAAATGATGTTGTCGATACAGTGATTTTCAATGAGTGTCGCACTTAGAGGTTAAAACTTGCTAATATATTTAATATGCCACGCTGGGTTTGATGTTGCTCTCAGGAAAGATTTCAAAATGACTTTCTTTCAATATTCAAAAGCAAACCAGATAGTACAGGGGTTGTGTATCGTACAGTTTAGTTTTTGAAAGTGCCCTGAATGGCCTGTGCAGATACACTAAACTTTTGCTTGAGGTGAAAAAAAGGCACAGAGTGAGGAAATTGTGACCTTTAGATGATAAGGTATTTACTAGCAATTGGTTTGACAGTAATACAGACTTACCCTGGGCCTGTGGATAATACTCTGGACTAAGAAGGAGACAGGGTTGCCTGCCCTGCGTATGGCCTCAACAGCCTCCTCGTGACTAGCATCTCTTAGGTCTACTCCATCCACCTGTCAGGGAGATATCAGAGGAAAGACTGTCAGGCATCTAAAATCTTTCAGAAAATCAGACTCAGATAAAATAACACTGGATTAAGCTATTAGTCTGAAAAGGAGTCTTCTGATTAATTAAAACCTTGCACAAAAACATTTCTGTGATCTGACGTGTTCCCTCACCTCTACGATCCTGTCTCCGGTCTTCAGGGTCCCGTTCTGTCCGGCAGGACTGTCCTCCAGGATGTGCTTGATAAAAATGCCCCTCATCACCTCTCCATTGCTCAGCCGGCTGCCCATCCCTCGACCCCCGACGATGCTGATACCCAGGGACTTGCCTGTCGCTCGGAAGAGCTCCACTCTGAGGAGGGTACCAAGATCAGCATGTTTGATTTGGACATTCTTCACCTCAGAGCTGTGATTCTGTTCCTGATCTGATACTGCAAGTCTCTTATAACTTTTATTGCATGCTGGACAGAACATGTACGTTTTTCAAACCTTGTCCGTCATGGACACGTTCACAAAGTTAGATTATAAGCATAGATACAAGGTGTACTCACTTCCTGGGTTGGTTCCAGTTGCTGTAGGTGGCACTCTCCTCTCCCTCTCCATCTTCTCTCTCAGGCAGGTTAGGAATATCTCTAAATAGATAAAAATAGAAGAAAAGAGTTTGATGGAATTTTGGCCTCACTATATGTCCATATAGCATTTTTCTCTCTCAGAAAAGCAATGGTAGGATTCTGAAGCGTTTGTATGATGTAAAAAAAAAATCATGCATGTAGGTTTTGGCTGACATTAGCTGGGTAACTTAATGCTGTGTTAACAGAGGGTTGATTACACAGCTAACACAAAGCTTACAACCCAAGAGGAGAGATAATGCAAGCTTCTCCTCTCATTTCTTGGTTACCAGGGTGACGGATAACAAGTTCTGCCCCAGCTACTACCCAGCGCCTTTCTGAGAAGTTCATATATTTTCAACTGGAAGCGCTCTGAGCCTTTTCTCTAGGCAGCCACTTGCTGCCGCATACAATGTCTACTCATTGGGCACAACTGGGAAAAAAAACGCTGGTGGGCACAAAATATATTTGGACACAAGAAGCGCAGAAAATCCACAACCACAGCTTTGCAGTGTTTTCTGAGAGGAAATACATGTTTGCAAGACGTCACAGATACACAGTGTGTTTTGGTGAGATACACTGAATGCAAACATAGCTGGTTTGTTTACAAGGAACCTCAACAGGGCAATCACTTGTCAGTAAGTGTTATTACAGGACAAAAGTAAGTGGCAGAATGCGAGGACTTACTTTAGGACTGGAACTGCAATTGGGACTGGGACTGGAGCCGTCTCTGGGAAGACATCATCTTTAATCTGCTCCAAGCTGGCCTTGTACTCCTCCAGATACTCTGCTGGAACATATGTAATGCTAGACACACACACACACACACACAAGCACGGAAATGAGTCAAACACTTCTTGACGCAAACTATTTGGCCTTCCTTATTTTTAGAAACTCAATTTCCCACCTCAGTGGTAATTATGTTCCTGCTCACTATGAACTCGCATGATCATTTACTAAGAAACAGAGAGGAAATGGCTTGTAGGTGCAAACAGGTTTGACAGTCCCCACTTTTCATTAAAAAATAAATTTTAAATCTGCTGTTTTAAATTCAAAGCATGTTTTTTTATCCAGCAAATATACCTGTAAGTAAGCACAAGACTGGAGCAACACTGAGCTGTAATATCTGAAATGCATTTTCCAGGCCAAGGTCAGATGCTATTTTTCAATATAGGCCCTTCACGTCTGATTGATCAAAACAGATGTTTGCCTTCATAAATGTCTGAGCAAATCAAGTCTTCTATCAGCTACTTTGTGATGAACATGTGAAAAATCTGAAGGCCGTATCAATCATTTGATTCATGAGCTGGTTACTAATTCATGTTGAGAAATGAACCAAAGGCTCGCTGACACCCACTTAAAGCCCCACTTCCAAACAATTCAGAGTGAAGTTGTTTCTGAAGGGCACAATAACACATTCGAGTGGAGCTGACAGATCCTCAACAGATGGGTTGATTTGGTTTATACACATGCAGGAAGAGAGGAAATAGAATCCCTGTGAAACAATGAAATGGATGAGTGGGATCATTAAGGACATGACAACATGCAGTGAGAGACATGATGGCGCTTAAATACCAACGATTCATGTGAAAACAGTGAGTTAGAAAAGTGGGATGTAAATGGTATGAAAATCCAGGTGATAATTGAAGATGTTAGTCACAGAATTAAAAGAAAGTTGCAGCAAGTGTAAGTACAGTCAGTAAGTGATGCAGTCAGTCAAGGTTTATCCAGATATTATTTTACCATGTGTATTAGGAGATGTACTGACACCATTTTAAGTTTTGTTGCCACTAGGCAAATTTAAAATTTGCTGGTTAATGGAGTGCAGTGTCACGGCATAATTATAATGTTAATCAAGGCATCTGAATGATATTAAGAACAGCATCTTCACCAATTAAATTCCAAAAACCTTTATATTTTGCTGTCATCGTTGGTCTGAGACGTGACTAAATCAATCTGACTTTCTAATTCTGTGTCTGGATAAAGCTCTCAAACAGACTGCGATGAAGCCTCGGCAGCAGATGGAGGGAACGAGAGGAAGGAAAAACGAGGTGGCAGCTTCTTGCCGAAAAAACACCGCCGGCGTGGAAGTTAGTCATACTCACACATAAAATGGGCACAGATCGTCCTCAGGTGCACAAGCAGATCTAGAATTTGGAGAGTTGGCTTTTATGCACGGAAGCTAACAAACTGCCAAGTTTAGATCAGCAAGCAGAACTTGTGAAATACCACAACCAATGTTCCCTTAAATGGTGGAAGGAATGGTGACTCCTTTAATTAAACATGACTTTGGCAGCAATAACAGAATTCACTTAGTGTTGGCTTATTTTGCCTTTAGAATCACTTAACACCACTTTTGATTTGATCTGATTGGGGTTTAGAAAAGCTTTCAAGGTTTAGTTAAATTACAACTTCTCCTCCTTATAAAAAACAAACAAAACTCTTAACAATACCCAGTTTATAGAAAACATTATGAACATTATAAGTACAAACACTAATATTAAATGCTTCAAAACAAATATATGATACATACATAGAATACATTAACAAATATTGTTTGCATTTAAGCAATCCTGATGTCACTGAGGTAGGACCTTGTGGTACACCCCTCGGCCGTGACTTCCAAAAAAACAAGGCAGCTCAGCTTGTTTCCATAGTTACGCTAAGAAATTCTGAATATCTCACCACCTTTCATTTTTTGAATAGCATAAACACTATCAAAAGACCTTGGTATAGAAATCCAAATTATGTCTGTATAAGAAAGAATTTTAAAAACACAGCTATACAACCAATGACTTAAATTCTTCTCAAATGTATAATTGCTAATGCAAACTGGAATGTTATTTATCCTCAGAATGGTGTTAAACAACTGCACTGTGAGGAGGAATGTCTCACGCAATAAGCCCTGAAACACAAAACAATGAACATGAAATCTGACCAGCTGAGTTGAGGGATCAGTGACAAAATTTAAAAACAAATTTATCATGTTACAGTCCGAAGCCAGGCTGCCTCTTGAGTTTGTGAGGATGGCTGAACGGGAACAAAGATAATAAAAGTGTATTCATTTATTTTAATTATTGATCATTACGAATATGCTAGTAGCAAGTAATCACACAGTGAGAAAAGTAGAAATAAAAGATTTAGGCCATCGTAGCCCTCTGAATTCAAATCAAGTTATGACCTGCCTTGAGATTCTCACTCCTAATACTACTTCTGCTAGCTCTAGGTTATTGCTGTCCAATCATAGTATCTTACCCCAGGTCTGGACCAATGAGCGAATGTCTTCTAAGCATGGCCCGAGCCTGAGCATTGGTCAAGTTGGCTGTGGGCTCCCCATTGATGGCCAGGATGAGATCACCAACACCAAGACGTCCATCACGGCTTATCGACCCGCCATGGATTATACTGCGGATCAGCATTCCCAGACCATCTTTCATGGCGCTCACTGTCATCCCTTTGTGGTAGATTATAAGAAACACTTAAAACACACTAATTGGGGGTTTTGAATTGAATTAATAACAGTTTAAACCTTTTTACATTTAAGGGCAATCGCTGAACTCCTCAATTAAAGAATAAAACCTAAATTCTAATCAAGAGACGAACTCCACTATAAATAAAATGCGACAGAACTATATAGTTTCACTGATAAATTCAACCTTAAATAAATCAGTTCAGAACAGCAAACTCTCACAGTATTCACAAATTTGGTGTTCACTTCATTCACAAGGGAATAACTTCAGAGTGTGGCATAATATATTCATAGATAATAAATCTAAAACGCTCTACTCTCTTACAGCAGTGTACAGAGTTTCTTTTGCAAAGATCATAAAAATCACATCAGTGTGTTCGTCTTTGGAAGACCCAAACGTATTTAGCGGAATTTTTGAATCACACAGGAAAGGGAACCCTTCAAAGGGTGCTTAAAAAAGCAAAATGAGGTAGTTTCATTTTCAATGTGGCACTCAGGATTACAATTCATAACACCTATTTGTTTTAGAAGTTAAAACTTGGTATTCTCTGAGCTCAACTGCAGTCCCATGGGCAGGTTTTGAAATGCAAATACCCGGTATAGCAATGAAATTACCCTTTCAAACTGGAAAACAGCCCAAAAATCTTTTCTATCATTTCACTTCAAATCTGGCATTCATAAAACATGACACAGAAGTGAAAGGCCAACACGCCTTTCAGTACCGCAAACTCATTTACACTTCTGTGAAGGCTATGGCAAAAATGCATAAATAAATAAAAAACAAATAAAAGAATGTTAAGAAATTAACACAAACCAAGGCTGGAGTTGCCCTTGACAACTGTGATAGTCCTTTCAAAATTGCTCCCTGAGGTCAGCGCTTCCTTGTCACCGTCTTCTGCGGATTCCTTTACACCAGCGTCCTCGTCCTTCAGGGCGATAATTCAACACAGTTATTTGTGAAAGTAAATGAAAATACAAGGAAGGATTCCAAACAAAGCAGTGATCTCTTGAGAAAATGTGGGGACAGTGAATGGGCTGTGGGAATTCAATACAAATATGCTTTGAACTTTGTATAAAATTTGAAAGGAGTCTTACAACAGAAGGGAGAGAGGTTAATAGTTATCTTCAGAAATTCTAGAAGATCAAGGATGATGATTTTTTCTAGTTGTCATAATTCACCTTGATGTTGTTCACTGTATGCCAGTCACTAATACTCATTGCTCATCTTATACTTCCACGGATTAATAATATGTTAAATACTCAAGATCTATGGTTTGTTAGTAGCTTTCTTATTTTACCTTCATCAAAATCTTTATGTCTCCAATATCTCCAAAAGACAAGGCCGGCTCCTTCTGATAGTGGAGAGACTCCACGGGTTCTTCTGGGATATTTGATCGGGTCCCTAATTCTGCAAACGGGCTGTATGAGTTCGGGCTCTCCACTGGTTCCTCGTTGGTCGAGTGCTCTGCCAGGTACTGATCAGAACTGCTCAGTATGGCATTAAAATCCGGGACGTGACCTCTAAAACTCTGAGGAGTGAAAGACTTCTCCGGAGAGAACACTTCAGTGTTGTCAGTGAGGCCGGACGGTGTCGCAAAGTGGGGATGTTCCTCCAGCAAGTCCAGGCGAGCTGTCAGCTGCGGTAAAACAAAGCACAGCAGCTGAATGAACGTTCCACTCTGTTAGTGAGACAATTGCCCAACGGGGGGATTCATCTTGCTCAGTCGCCATCCTGCCCTCCTTGTAATGAGCCATAGAAAAGCCATCAGTGGCCAATAGAGGACAGCAAGAATTACTGGTGATCTTGAGCTTGCCATGCGCAGATATAGTTTTATTATAACAGCATTTAAGACATTATTAGAACCAGACTGAGTAGTGATGAATCTCCCTTTGGGAGCCAGAACAGAAGTCCAAATCTTTAGTAAAAAAAAAAGTTAAAATATGCTAATATGTGGTACAAGTGGGACTCAGGAAGCAGACATGAGGAGAAGAGTAAAGCAAGAAAAAGGAGGTTTCATTCTAATAAGGTAATAAATATGGTTTGAACTGGGCTCTTTACAAAGGAGGGCAGGGTGCCTACACTGTACCATAAAAAGTCATAGTTTGTCATATTTTTTTGTATGTTTTATGACAACAGTATATTATGGTATAGTATCTATATTATATGGTATGTCTATAGTAAATTCACACCATTAGACAGTTGTAAAAAGTCATTATTATGGCGTGCAGAGATTATTAGAGAGGTAGACGATACAAACAAAAGGTTTTCTTCTTTTTATATGAGGGCAGAATGTGGCAGTTTTCTAAAACACTCCTTTGGTGTCTGTTAAAATTTATTTCATATGACATTAAACCATCATCATAAAAGCAAATATCAAATATTAAACTTTAACTGTCACGCTCCAGGCATAGCAGAATTAAGCTCAAGATGCCATGAAGGAAACTTTGTATCTATTTCATAGCAATAAATGATAATGTTGGCCTGGTTTGGTCTGGTGAATTCATCTAATTGGTCACATTACTTCATAAGGGCACAGTCCTCCTTAGTGCAGAGATACCATTAAAGTGCCAAAAAAAAGGAATTCAATATATTTTGGTCTGGTGTTGGACAGTGCAAGCACAACTGTAATCCATAAGCGACACGCATGAGAAAAAGAGCTGTCACTGCTTCATTGACAGTGACTTGGAAGGTTGTCTTGGTGGACTCAACACCCAGTTGACCTTCATGTTGTAGTTCCATAAACAGGTGTGGACCAGAAAGACTAAACCATCACAACCATGCTCCTTGAAAAATATCATCTTAGATACTGCTCCGCAAGTCTGAAAAGCTGCTCCAGCATTTCATGTCACTAAAGCAGATCTGAGATTTATCAACACACTTGTTGCCTCT
Source organism: Pagrus major (assembly GCF_040436345.1). Lineage (NCBI taxonomy): Eukaryota > Metazoa > Chordata > Actinopteri > Spariformes > Sparidae > Pagrus > Pagrus major. Next base: position 23,774,898 of record NC_133224.1, on the reverse strand, counting down.
TTCTAAGCTTTGGGGGAAAACGTGTTCATCATCATGAAAAGAACGAGCTGTCTGACCTCAAACAAACATTTGAAATCTGTTTTGTGAAATCCCTCACTAGGAAGGCCCCCAAGTTAAATGGGCGCATGTCTGTCCCTCTTGGCTGCCTATTATAACATGAATTTCTTAGGAAGGCCCAACAAATAAGGTCAGCTGTGACCTCTGGGGAAACTGGAAGCACACACATACCCCTAAGAAAACAGCTCGTGTGCCCCTTGCTCTTCTTTGTTTATTTCCTTATAATTTAATATCCATTTGGGGAATTGCTGTTCTTGAGGCACCCTGAGCAACAAAAGCAGCCGCAGCTACAATCTTCATATAAGTCAGTAATGTTACTGCCTCGACAAAGAATAACAAACATTTCTCATGACATTTTGGCTCTCGATAACAAAAGACAAAGAATAATGACTACATGCTGTACAGCTGGTTGTGACAAAGGGCAGTTAGTGTTGCAGTAACATTTAATAAAATGAGGGAGTCATTTTTGGTTTTGATTGTTGCCATATAATGAAAAATGGTAGCTTACCTTGGGCGTAGATGAGTGCAGGTAATCCAGGTCAGCGCTGCAGGTGCTTCCATGAAGAGCAATCATGGACGCCTGGAAAGTGTCGTCCTCCATCCCAGAGTAAGCGTGATCTAACACCTTTTCATCAGACAGGTCTGCTTCGCTGGTGTCAATCTGTGATAATAAATGGATGTAGTATGACCAACTGGGACATAAAGCGTGCCTTTATTGTTGAGCAGTTTGGTCCTATCCACTGACAGATAGTTGAATTTACAAAGATATTCTATGACCCTAGCGTCTCTAATGGTAAACTTATCTAACTACAAAATACTGCTGTACGGAAGCCATGAGAGGCAAATGAAAAAATGTCTAAACACTATTTAGAAATGGGGTATTGCTGCATTTTAGCCTTTGGTGGGCCAAATGAGTATTACAAAGACAAACACTCAGGATAAACCATTTTCTTGTGTCACTTTCCTCTCAGGTCGTCCGTACTGCAGTTATAACAAGAACATAGCCCTTAATTTACTGCGTCTATTTATACTGCTCATATATAACTGCTGCATGATTACAAACAACAAACCTCTGTTGGTAATATTAGACAGGAGCAAAATATTACATCTAATGTACAATTTGTTTCCATTTTTCAGGATGTTCTGGTTGATTTTTCAGTTTTTTTTTTCCAAAAGCTAACTGACCAATGCAGGCTCTGCTCGGTAAACGATGCCCTCAGTCAGTCCTTCTTCCTCGCCTTCTTCAACCAAAATACTGTTGAAGTCAAATGAATGGATGGTGGATGATGGAGTTATTTCCTGCTCACCATATGGGTGTGGAGAGTGGGAATATCCACATATTCCCTAGGAAAGTGGAGAAATTCTTTCAGTGTCTCCAGCTTTATGTGAATTTCTTTTCTTAATTTATTGTTTGTGACCAAATCAAGTACAAATAAATTAGTATGGAATGGGAAAAGATGTTAGGAGTTATTGAGATTTTTAAAGATACTATTCTAGAGTTAAATATTGATCTTGGTGCAAAAGCAGAATTAACAGAACATCTCTCTCACATTTCACACGTTTATTCTTTAGTAAGAGCTCCTGATATTGATTTTGTGTAGCATGCAGCCGAGACAGGTCTTAGAAAAGCATGAAGGCATACTGGAGGATTACACTTGTCAGACTCAATTTTGAGAAGCAATACAACAAAATACCCCTCAGAAGAACACTTCTCGTCCTGCAGGAGAGTTGGATAACTCCACAGAGGCTTCCTACAGCTCTGTAATCCAGCTAACCTTGGCAGCCCAGAGGTCTCACTGTGTAATCCAATGGCAGATTCAATACAAGAGAAAAGCATCTCTAAAGCCGAAAGAATGCGGGGCAGTTTTGCAGAGAGAAATGTCCTGTACAAAGAGTACAGGTGCCTGGAGCGATGAACCCATGGATGGACCCAATATTTTGACAGGTGCCCTGATGTGTTTAAATGTTCAAAGGGGTCTGCGATTGTGGAAAATTCAATAATATAATAATATGAAACAAAGGGCACAGAGCATTTTAGGCAGGTCGCCGCCTCTGAAAGAACATTGGGTGGAATGCTAAACCATCCAGGCTGCCTCCACTCTTTTTCTCGCATGAAAAATTCAAGCCCTAGTAAGCTGAACCCTCATGAATGGAAACTGAGACACATGACATAAAGATCGACTGACTCACAACCTCACACACATGCAGTGACAAATGCCTGACATGCTGAACAAATTTCCAAAGCAGTAGGTATAAAACGCTTAGTAAACCTAAACCCAGCTCAATTCAGAATCTACCTTTAATATTCACAGGTTCAAGGCAAAGAAAGGAAGCAAGAATACTAATTCTCATGCTTACAGGCAGAGGTTTGGCTACTCCTATCTGGACCTTGCCGAGTATGGCCCCCTTCAAGGCCTGGACAGCATCCTCCAGGCTGGCGTTCTCCAGGTTGGTGGCGTTAACGTACATGAGTCGGTCTCCTGGCAGCAGTCTGCCATCCTGCTCCGCTACGCCGTTGGGGACCAGAGATCGAATCACGATCACTGTCTTGGCAGGGTCCAGTGGGTCCTATGGCGGAGACAGTCCAGTAAAATTCAGTGAGAAGAGGTCAGCAGGTAAACTCAGACTAATATAAAAATCAAAGGCTTAATTTTTGTGGAAATAATATCAAATGCAGATGGAAAAAAACAATATGCCAAAAAGTTTATCAGATTTTAACAATAATGTTAAGTACTGCTTTCCTGGCAACATAACTTACTGCCTCATAATGATTGATGATAATTTATGATAGAAACAATAAACTGTAACAACATCTATAAAAGTACAAATACATTACCGTAAATAATAACAAAAACAGTCGTCTAATTCATTATAAAGTCCGAGGAGGATTTCCCACCTGGTAGTCCAGAATGCTGAATCCCAATCCCCCTTCTCCCTTTTCAAGCTCGATATTCTGGATCTCCAACTCCCACATCGCCAAAGGAGATCCTATCGCCTCCTCTGTCACATTATCCTGTGTCGCTGTTGCTGTGTTCACCTCTGAGTCTTCAGCAACCAGTACGCCGCTCAGGTCTATTTGTTTCTGAGGAGGAAAAACCCAAAATCTCTATGTAACAGTATGCCTTCCTCGCTTTTACTCCCAACCCAGAGGCTGCTTCCCTCCAGTTGTGTTTCTGGCTCGGTTTTCTGGCAGCGGATAAAAGGGGAAAATCTTTGGGATGCTGGGGCCTTATTACATTATCATAGATAAAGCTGGAGAGATGAAATCCCTTTCCCCCAAAGGGAAGCTGCTTTTGATGTCTCATATCTCGAGCAAATGTTGTTGGCTACTGCTGCTGAGGTATTACCAGAATTGGTCTTAATAAACTTTCCGACTCCCCTGCTTATCGCTAAGTCTTAATCCATCGTAAACGTGGAAAGCCAATGGAGCGATTGACAGCCGGGGCTAAGCTAATAACAGTTGATGGGCTATAAAGGAGGAGGAGGAACTAAAGAGTATTGCTCTCCAATCATATTCCCTTGCTTATATGCAGGGGCGGGGAAACATTTTCATGATTCATTACTGCATGTCAAAGAGATGGAGGGAGTCTGACTGTACTTATATGCATCATCTGCTGCAATGCTCTGTAAGTGCTACTGCCCGGCTGTTTTTAGCCTAAAGAAGGAGAAGATGCATTCGAGAAATATTGTATAGCTAAAAATCAAAGAAATCTAGGTAAAATCTGAATATTCTAATGTATAGCAATGCAAATGCAGTACCTTTAATTCAGGTGCTGTGATCAAAGCCTCTGACTCTGGTTGAACTGCATCCATGTCAGTCTGCAGGTGAGGGGCGGGCCTACAGCATGTCATGTATACACACAGTGGAAGCTCCTTCAAGATTCTGACTACTTCCTTGTGGGTCTCACCAATTAGGGATATACCATTGACCTGTGACAGAAAATGTTAAGCAGCGTTACCTGATTTCTTGTGAATTTTCCAGTGAGGTCACGGGAACAAGTTGTAAACTCAATACTGACATATTTTCATGTTATAAAGTTGTGGTGACAAATGTGTTAGCATATCGTTTTTATTTTGAGTCTTGTCTCTGGCCACCTGAAAAGTCCAATATTCACTCTCCCTTTAGCTCTGGTCTGGTCTCCACTAACTCCTGAGGGATCTACCTGGCTCATTACCTGCTAAATGTTCCACTATGTACACCCACTAGTTGTTAACTTTGTCTATTTGCCATTTCAGTGTTTGGCAGGTAACGTACAGTGGGCTTTAAAAGTTGTTCCGCAGAGCAGTAAAGTTTTGGAACATGAAAAAACACAAACTGAGAAAAACTGGGACCGCAGAGTTGGGTTTGTTGGTCGCTCACATGTAGTTAGGACACGGTGTTATACTTAAATTCAATCAGTTCTGGTGGCTGAAATTCAACGTCCTGACACCTAACATACTGTTTTTGCTTTGTGGCTAATCACTGAGGCACTATGATAGACAATCTATGCACATTGAAGTTTGTGTATATATAGTATAGTAGCTTGTCCATGACTGCCCCATAAAACAAAACAAACTTCTAAATACATGTAGGAAGTTGAACCTCTGCAAGTATTAAAGGCAAGATAGGAAATCAAACACACAACGCTGTGGCTAATTAAATATGGGAGCACATACCTCTAGCAGTTCATCTCCACTGAACAGCTTGCCACAGCGACCCACAGGTCCCTCAGGTAGAACAGAGCGGATGTAATGATGCCCACTGTTGGCTTCCAGACTGATGCCCAGGCCACTGTTCTCACTGAACTTCTCCACCTGAGCCACCTGCCATGGAAACAAGGACTCACATCTCAGGAAATATGTGGAATGTATGGCCACGAAAAGAGATTATTATAACGAACACTCTCTTTTGTTCGATGACTCACATCATTCTCCCTGCTACGTATAATGTGATGCATGAGAGAAAGGAATTCCCTTTGAAAAAGAAACTTACAACAACTTCATTACTTGGACCCAGAATTTCTTGCCACTTCTTCATTAGTTCTTCCTCTTCAAAGGGCGTTAGCTTCATCGCTTGAAAAACACATTACAAAGTACTTGTGTCAATATACAAAACAACATAAAAGCCGATTTTTGTTATAAATCATTCACAGCCAGCAACGCAACATACATTTCTAACAATTTGCAAGTTTCTAATGTTTGAAGAAAAAAAACATCAGCACCTATTAGAAATTCTAAAACTACTGCACTATCTGTGAAGCTTCCAACAGCACCCATCAGTCTGCCCTCACAGAGTGTTTTGCCGGTCTGTGTGGTCCTGACAACAATGACCCTTATCTGTCAGATGTGCGCCCAGTATCTCTGCTGGTGTGCTTAAAGAGGAATCCCAGCCTCCTACCATGTTTGTCTTCTGTTAGCTGATCCGTGGCTGGGCTGACATCAGATCCTTCACTCTTTGTCTGGAGCGGCTTTTCATCTGTGGTGACTGTAAACACACAATGAGACGCGCAGTGAGACGGACGGAAGCAGGCAGCGGCACAGACACACGACAGTGTAGGCACATAGCCACTGGAAAAAAAGTCATCTAGTCTCCTCTAACAGCACACACACATGCCAAAAACACAAATAAACATGCTGAATTTATTTGGGAAAGTGTCTTCTTATGTGATGCTCTACTGCTTATTTCCACCAAATAGTTGGAACATACACTTTCACTTTAGAAGACGGATCTATCTCATTTCCCAATTGGTCTGTCTTGACTTCAAATATCTGTTTAATGAACCCAGTACTTTTTTTTACAACTTCATTAATGTTTTTGGAGTTCCACAGGGCACCAAACTAGTCACCCGTGAAATTACTACCCACGCACCCAAGCAAGCCATAGTCTACACTGTAAAACAACAACTTTTAAGTGCTAACATAAAACTAATACTAGCTGGTGTGGTATGCTGAAAAGGAACTCAACAAACCCTAACACTGACTTGACAACAATTTAAGTGAGTAGTTAAATTTCTTTCTATAGTCTCAGCCATTAAATAACCAATTACAACTTTGTACACTAGGAATGTTCTTAATGACTAATTTCCCAGACAACTTAACTGGAATAGTGTAAAGTAAAGGAAGAAAATACTTAAAAAAGCCCAAATTAAGCACAATTTAATCAATAAGGTTAAAGGGGAAATATGTATGAATTTAAGTATAAAACATTCAAAATCTAACTAAAATTATCAACAGAATGTGATGACATATCAGTTTTGAAGTTATGTCAAAGACGGCTATGCATTGTGTTGCAGAGATATCTAATGAAGTTAACACGCTAACCAGCTAGCTCCGGGCATAAGAAACCTCTTTCTCCCAGTGGTCCAAAGCTCCTGTGCTAGTGGTGTAAACACCAACACTCCCCCAGAAGTTAGCTGCATGGCTAACTGAGCTAACACTGTAACAACAGCTACAGTCATGGCTGTATAACATCTTAGACACAACTGTTAACCTATTTTTCTTTTCTTTTTTTGCAGGCTTTTTATAAAAAGTTTTAACATTTAAGTTCTAATTATGTAATTTGCTATATCTAAGTGTGTATATTAATACAATAACAATATGTTTGACTAACTAGTATTTCTGGTGCCGACAAGCGAGGAAGGAAAGCAACATTTCATCGACTAATGGCGCACAGCCCATGGAGATACACAGATGTGGACTCTTTCCTCTTCATTTATTATCTGTAATTGTTTTGTTTCTGACAGATTTTAAAGCAACCAAGAAAAAAACTGGCCTCCTCTGTCTGCCTACCGCTAGTTTTTTTCTGCAGGTTTCTGGGCTATAACTTCCCGTTGCCAAATCGAATCACTTTCAAGCTCCATCTATCACTATTGACAACTCATGCAAGTTGCTTTTCTTGCTTTTGCAATAGCCCAGAGGTCCTGTCAGTACAGCTGGAGACTAGAATCTTTCTGTTTGCTCTCAGTTTATCTTGTTTGATGCGGTGTCATTTATGATGTTGAATAATAAAAATGACAACAGTTATTTAAAAACAGAGAGTACATCACAGGTACAAGCACATGCGTGCAGGCCTTAGCTGTAACTCAGATGTCAGTTTCTTAGTTGTGTGGATGTCCTGTCAAATGTTGGGCATCACAGGCTGATTCACTACTGAATATAATTCAGGGTCTAAACAACATGATGGAAAGCTCTGGGTAATTTCCATAGTGTGGTGGTTGGGTCAGGCCAGGCAGTGCATGATTCAAGCAGTGCAATATAATAATCGACAAAAAGGGTAGTGCTTTACAGAAATTGTGCGTAACTTTATTTACATGTCTGAGAAAATATTTTGTGGCCTTTGTCAGTGATTATTAATAATGAGTGCATTTTCTCTCTTATTAGGGAAAGATGGCCAGTAATGTGGGCGTATGTGATATTTTTTAACAGGCAAAAAAGTAATTAATTTTTCAATAAGTGTAAAGTGTTTGCAAAAAATGTAACAAATAAATCCTTCTCTAGCAGAATACACCTATTAGATATGTAATAGAGGGCCACCTTTCTCATTCTCAGTGTATCATGATGTCCATATTTGGACTGTATTTGAGTATAACTCAAGTTAGTAGTTTTCTTATGCAGCTGGATAAAGTTCTTGTTCTGTATTTTAAATATAGTAATAACAGCTAAATTTCCATTTGGAATCACTTGTCACTGCATTAAGAAAACTCCTGTCTGAGTCACATTTACACATCAAATGACACCTTTTTTGACAGTAACAAGGAATGTGTTTTTGTCTATCCTCATTAAAATTCCTCTCACTTTATTCCTCCTACCTTGAGCAGCTTCCTCAGCCTTCTTCCTCTCCAGCTCTAGCTCCCTCATGACGGTGGTGGTGGTGGGGATAGTGGTGTAAGGGGGCAGGACGGTGACACTGGGGGCCACGGCGGGGGGGATCTCGTCAGGCTTGAAGCCCCGCCGGATCAGCTTAAGGTGGACTGTCTGGCCTGTGTGTCTGAGCACCTCCACTGCCTGTTGATTGGTGTATCCCTGGATGTTAACACCATCGACCTGCAGAGGGCGATCATTTGTGAGTCCATGGATTAAACAAGGGACACTGTGTGCTGAATTGCCATCTGTATTCTTGTTTGACAGAGGTGAAATGAGATAGGATCGGTCAAAATGATTCAAAACACAAGCAGGCATAGAAAGAGAGTGCTGCACATGAGTATTACAATATATTTAAAGCACTGACTTTATTTGTTTGGATCATTTCGGACAGGTAAACACTGCATGAGTTTTAACTCACAGCCAATTAAGTGTTTTATTAAGCTCTTAAGTTGGGTCCCAAAGCACATCATCATTTACACTCGAGCTCAATCAAGCACACACAAGCTAACACACACACACACACACACACACCAACACAACAGAACAAAACAAGAGTTTGTGAGGACCTTAGAAAACAGAGGGCAGCATTAACTGTTGTGATACGTGTTAAATGTTACGTGAATCCAATTTAAGGACTTTTTGATGAATTTCCAGGCCAATTTCCTTCAGATTCAAGGACCAACACATAGAATGTTTATAATGAGAACTAGCAGGCTTCACAGAAGAAATAGACATTTCCATTCTTGCACAAAAAAACTTAAAATATCTTGTGTCTATTTATGTCTGTTTCCAAAACCGTTCAAGGGCTGATTTTTTTGTCTCCAAACTTTTAAGAATCCCCGAAAAACCTGTTCAAATGATGCACGAAATTACACACAGTTTTACTTTGGTGTTAATGTCCTGCAGTGATGAAACTAAAAACTTAATGAACTATCAGTTAATTGTGAGTTATTCATTATTCATGATAATTTCCCTCCATTGACTAAATGAGTAAATGCGATCATTATAACAGATTATATAAAACATTTGCTGCATATTTTACCTCATGCCACTGAAGACTGAGAAAACAGTAATAGCGAGGAAGAGCATAATTTGGGTACTTACAGCTATTATCTGGTCTCCAACATGAACACGGCCATCTTGATCTACAGCACTGTCTTTTGTTATGCTCTTAACAAAAATGCCAGAGGGTTCTGAGGAGTGAGTGAAAAGTGGGAAAAAAAAGATTAAAGAGATAAGGAACATATGAATCATAAGACCCAAGGAGAGGAGCAACGGATGTTTCAGTTTGATGTTAAAATTCTACATTAATCGGCATATTTCATATCACAAATATCATAAACTACGATGGAATGAACCCAGTGCACTTAATAAAAAATGGAGAGTACTTTTTCTCAAAGGTAATTCAATATTCAGTGAAATTTAAAGGTGCAATATGTAAGAATTTTTGTTCAAAACATTCAAACATTAACTAAAATCATATACAGAATGTGAGGAAATAACAGTTTAGATGTTGAGTGCTCCGAGCTAACTTTGTCCGTCCACCATTTGGTGTTCTAACAGGTTTCGTTTTACATATTTCATTCATGGTTTATAGCCTAGGAAAATATGAATCATGGCAACTTAAATGTATGTTTAGTCAAACATAAATATGATACACACACACACACACACACACACATTTAAATGTTCTTCTATTCTGTCATTGCTTACCTGAATTCTTATCTCCAACATAGCCAGCAATAGTGATTCCCAGTCCCTGGGTGTTCTTGGTAAGGCTCACATCAAATGCGTCAGCCTCCTCTTCCTCATAGTCCTGTGGACAGATTAACATGAATCAAAGGTAAACATCAACCAAATACGAGTAAAGGATTATTCTTTTGACAACAGTAGAAAGGCAGGTAGAACGTAATGGCACTTAACATGGTCACCAAGAAAACATTTTCATCGTTGATAATGAGCACTCTAAACCAGGCAGCAATAAAAAAAAAACACAGGTAATTTGCACAATCAACAGGATATGTTCGTCATTCATATGAGTCACATATATTCATTCATGCCTAAACGGGGCTGAGTGTCGAAAATAACCATGGAATTGTTGTTTGTAAGTGCTGTTTCTGAGAAAATACAGCTATATGTGCTCTCCAAAGTGTGAGTCACAGGTGAGTCAACCTGCTATTGTCTTTAATTCCATTTATCCTGGCCTGTCAAGACTATAGGAGGATACAATTGGAGATGAGGAGCTGAACTTTAGATCTGAAGTGTTTTGATAAAGGTGTAAAACTCTGAGCGTGTGTTGTAAATGGTAATCAATTATCATCTTGATGATTTGCTATAGAGAGACTACTTTCTTATGATGACGCTCCAAATCATGAAATGAATTTTAATGTATTACATTTCCTTATTGTTAGAATATATATCAAATTTCTGTCAAAGTTGTAATTTAGAGTGAAACAGCGCCATCTCACCTGGTGTTCATTGACAGTAGGCAGCACCACAGGCATGATAGCTGAGACGGAGGGGGTCTCATCCACAGGACCCCTGGTGACCACCAGCTTCACCCTGTTCCCACACTGCCTGAGGACCTGGGCCACCTGTTCACTGCCCATGCCGTACAGATCAGTCTCTCCGATTCTTAGTATATGGTCCCCACTGCGCAGGCGGCCATCCTGTGGTGAAAAAAGTCTGTTTAGCTTCAGCAGAAATCAAACCCATAATGACACTATTGGTAACAAACAAAAGACAGAGTGACAGTTAATTCTGTGCTTGTCTGCAATGAACTCATTCTCATTATACCTAACTGACAGGAGTCCTCTCTCAAAGTGTCATAAAATAAGCTTTTTTATGATAATCACTGTATAAACAATGCTAAACTCTTTGAAAGCCAATTCCAAAAGAAAGCAGACATTACCTGATCAGCTATGCCTCCAGGAAGGATGGTTTTCACAATAACCCCAGTGGTCTTTCCACCCACAATACCGAAGCCGAGACCAGTGCCATCGTTGACCAGCTCAATTGTCTCCACATGCTGCCACTAAGCATGGTTAAAGAATAAATCAACTTTAGAACAAAAACAGTTTTATTTATACAGCCATAAACTTAAGAGAATTCAAAAAGCTTCATAATGCAGATGGTGTTTTATTGTTCTGCGCTTTCATTCATGATGTTAGTGTGAGAATGTTTCTATACCGCGCTGGAGTTGGCTGACAGTGTACTTGCAGCAGAGGGCGTGCGGGACACGACAGGACTGGGCAGGTGAGGGATTGGTCCTCTTGCCACCGTGAGCTGCACCCTCTCTGACGCACTCTGCAGGATGCCTATAGCCTGCTGGTGGGTCACCGTCTGGTCCAGGGGCTGGCCATTGATGGCTAAGATCTGATCAGCTTCTTTGAGCTTCCCGTCACTGATGGAGAAGTAAGCAACGATTGTCATCGTGATGTCAAATGGCTTCAGGACCTAACTAAGTCTGCATGTGATCAAGTTATTATTGTCGCTTGTTTCCTCATTTCACACATAGTATGTAAAATACTTATTCACTGTTTAACTTTGACATTTGTTTTTACATTTTTTGCCAGATTTTGTCAAATTTCTCTGTTAAATTCAAATGCGGCAATCTGCCAAATGTTATAAAACTTTCTGGTATGTCGACTTTGTTGTGATTAGATTTTAATCAGTCTCGAAGTCTCATTATTCTCATTGCTCTTTGAATGATGGTGTGTTGATTCTTAGATACCTGTGAGCCACGCTTCCCGGTTGAATTTCCTGGATGAAGATGCCGAGCTCTCCGCGGTTCTCGCTCTTTAGGCCCACCACGCTGAAGCCGAGACCTCCTGAAGTCGGCTTCTCCAGCTCTGCGTGGGTCACGATGCGCCCCTGGATCATACACATATATGCAGGTGTTTAACAAAGGAGATTACATCATAAAGTGTCCAATAAGGTGTTGGACCACCACATGCCGCAAGAACTGGAGAGATGGAATGCCAATCTTTCAAAAGATATTCCTTTATTTGGTGTTTTGATGATGGTGGTGAAGAGCACTGTCTGATGCATGAGCATCACGTTCATCAAAATTTTTGCGACCACATTTGCTGATGTCTTGATCATAGATCTAAATGCAGACGTCACTGTAGACACCGTTCCTATTAAAACACTAGTTGGCTGAGCAGTCTTTGTGACTGCAGCTCCTGCCATCCTTGCCCCTACAATGAACCCTCTTTCGAAGTCACTTAAATCTTTTCTTCTTCCTGCTTGATCCAACATCAGAGTCAACTAGGCCTGCTCAGCATTTATCCGCAGACAGAGCATGACTAGATGGAGTGAACCTGTATGGAAGTTTTTATGCAACTTGCTATGTTTCTCCACTCACTTATTCAGGTTTGTTTAATTTGTCACCCGTCTATATATATATATATATACACTGTTGCTCTGTGCTAATTCACTATTGCATCAAAGCCACAGGCTGCCTTTAGAAGTCTATTTGAAGTGCCTCAAGAGAAAAGAACGCAGCGTGCAGTCTGCGATTCCCGTCTTAGACTATCTTTGAATATTTGGTTTGAGTTAAAAGAGAACAATTCAAGGCGATCTACCTGTTTACAGACGAGGTGCTGGTAAGATGATTTTTGTGAGTATGTTTAAGTAAACAAAAAATGTGAAAAGATATCTACTGGGAATGTCACTATTTTAACTATGTTACAACACTGACATTGAACTCAAGCAGCATACAAACAGCACAATGACTGCCTTGATTTTGACTTAGACTTTACCTGTGCCATGGAGTGAATAATGTGATCAAATTCTTCAGATGATGTCTTGCCATTGACCTGTGTAGCAGCTGATGTGTCTGAGTAGGAAACATGGCCGCCATTGGGCTTGACTGCATTGACTTGTTCGCCAGCGTCACTCCCACGTGGCACCGGGACACTCCCCTGGAAAAATAAAGTAATGTACATGACAAGTTTTATTCTGGTATGCATTTTCACTTAAACACATGGGTAAAACAACACTTGGTTGGAGGAACCCACTGATCAGATCAAACAAAAAACTATTGAACTAAAAGTTGTGTTGTTGTCTACAAAACAGCTTTGAACTTCTACAAAATGCTCCCACAGAGAACAGCAATTACTGGCGCTAATCCAACCAAAAACAATTAAAAACTGGAACAAAAAAACATCATGACATATTCCAACTGTGAACGTAAAAACATTTATCAAATTTAATTTTAGTCACCAAAACCCTGAAGTCTGGGTGTCTGAAACCCTTGGGATGCCAGATAGTTTGTTATCCCACCATGATTAGCTGGATCTATGGCAGCCTAATCCTTCAGGAGATAATGGCTCTTAGCTGATGTTCCAACAATCATGAGGCTCCAAATACTATATTTCTATCATGGTGGGGGAAAAGCATCACTGGCCATCTGGATGCCTTAATATGCTTGGGTTTTAATTACTGCAATGACTTTACTTGTGTGACAGATGAATTACATGAAAGCGACAACTACATAAAACAGTGTTTTCCCGATTTCATTAGCCAAAGGGCATAATGTTTACGACCATCTGAATTGAATTCAAAAGGACGGACATAATACACAGCAATAATTTCATAAACACTCCATTTGGCATATGGCATTGCCAAGTTAAGCTGTCCTTGTGAACTAGGAAGTTGACTGCACAACTTTCCGAGCCCAGGAAACATGTACTGTAAATTATGCCTCCTTTGTACACAGTCCCAGATTAGTCCAGAGAAACAAAACTCCATTGGACAGTACACATTAGTGCCGCACACAGCAAACAAAACCCTATGGGCCAGGCTAAGTTAGCGTAGCATGCTGCTAAGTTGCTGTCCTCATGCATGAGCTTTGTTAGCTGGGGCCTGGCTAAGAGGATTAAAGTTCCAGTCTGGTTCTTGCACATTTAAGAAATTGTTTCTGCCCCACTTCACACAGCGGCCTCTTTCTCATTGGAGAGCAGGGCCTTGTCGCCATAGCTACGTGGGCCCGCGCAAGGCCTAACTAGCAGAGCCAGAAGAAGGACAGTGTGTGTGTTTATGTGTCCGGCTTTTGTCTCACAACAAAACATCAAAACGCACTGTCTCTCCAAATTGGGTCTGCTTAAGGGGGGCAAACAAGTGCAGTTGGGTTTGGAAGCTCTATAAAAAACATAACACAGACTTGTTGCAGTTTGTGAAATGCGTGTATTTACTATTGTTACAACGTGGAATGGGTCCACTTTAAGATCCGAGAGGGACTTTACGATGAATGGCTGCCTGATAAATTTTGCTTAGTAAAACAAACGCACATGCGTCAGCAGACACACACACACATAGGAATGTACCTCTTTTGAAATAAGCTAAATCGCCAGAACACAAAAATGCCAGCAGGGCTTTTATAATCTAAATTCCACAAGGGGTAAAAAAGCTCGAGCATCCCTGCCTCCCACTGCATAGCTCACATATTTTCGTCTCTATTTCTCAAATGCTTGCCCTGGCCCCTTTCCACTGCGACTTAAGAGCTCTTTTCCTTTCCACTCAGATGTTCAATTCTCAACGGAGGGAATCAGCTTGAAAAAGGGTTCCTGACTTAGACCAACTATCTCTGCTCATGTAGCCATATTATATCTGGCTCGTGTGAACCCTGACAGCAATTTGGCCATAGCAGCAACACTATTGGGGATGGGGATTGAGACAGGGGTGGGGGCGTGTGTCCTGACACGAGCCAAAAGCAGAATCCGTGAGGTCACTCAGGGAACTGTGGTGATAAAGGCAGTAGTGGAGAGAATGGATATGGAAAGTATTCTAACTTGACATACAGGTAATGCAGAAGTTTCAATTTAGCCTTCTTCTGCGTGATGTTGTGATTATAATGACAGAAAGACAACATTTTACAACAATACCTACATGCCCATATGTTCATCAAAGACATTAGTGCTCGCTGCAGTTGTTTCGCTTGTCCATACCAGCTGTTAAGAGCTCCCTTCCTCATTTAATTCGACAGTCCTCTTTATGTGCAAAAATGCATTCTAATGTTCAGCCAAAGCCAATACAAGCTTTCAGCAGTATGAGTTAGTCTAATTAAGTGGGTATCTTCCCGGGGTCACAGTCTTTGTAGTGCGAAATTCCCCCAGTATGAACAGAAGGAATGATTACAGCAACAATTCCTATTTCAGTGTACATATGGGCATGCTGGTATCAGCGTAAGATAAACTTGGGTCTGGGTGATGCCTGAAGGCTAGTTAAGGTCTCAACTAGGGCTGCAACCAATGATAATTTTCATTGTTGATTAATCTTTCCATTATTTTTCAGATTAAAGATGCAGTATGTAAGAATTAAGTTGAAAACGTTCAAAATTTAAATAAATTAGCAATAGAATACATTGTAGAAATACAATTTTGACTTGTCGTACCTGTACTGTGTTGCAGAGATATCTACTGAAGTTAGCTTGTTAAGCACCTAGCCCTGCCCCATCCCGGTCCAAAGCTCCAATACTGGCGATGTAAACACCAACACTCCCCCGGTGCCCCGAGCTCCCAGTTCTGACTACTAGTTGCTCAGCTAACTGATCTGTTTACGCAAACTAGCTAACGGCAGCAGTTAGCGGTTACTCTGGTGATATGCTGCCCCTCGGATGTTTTGAGTCTGAATTCGATAGGTGGCCAGTTCTTACATATTGCTTTAACTCATTAGTTTTTTGGTCTATGAAATGTCAAAAAATTGTGAAAAATGTTACTTACTTACTGTCATTAAGGAGGAAAGAAACCAGAACTACTCTATTACTTCTGCACTAAAACACAATATGAAGCAACCACCGTGCTGTTTACGCTCATACACAAATAATGCATGACCATAACCTTGTGATCGCTTCATGACCTCTCATGGTGCCCGAGCACTGTGCAAGCCCTTCATCACTCATTTGCATGAAGCATTGTAATTCTAAATTAACATGTTCATAGACTATCAGGCCCAATTAGACTTCCAATAATGAGTGCTGCGTTGAGTACATGTAAATTAAAACAAACTCTTTAAATAATTGTTTAACAATGACTTAAAGTGGATACCGTGAGTTTACCTGGTCTCTGAGATGCTGGACGGACTTCTGCAAGGCCAGGATCTGGTGGAAGAGGGGACTCTGGAGCACCGATTTGAGCAGGCTGAGCTTCTCCTCGGTGGGCACCTCCCCCCGCTCCTTCAGTTTGGCCTGGAGACGCTCCACCGCCTGCAAGGCACGCTGTGTATCTGCAAGCCGTCGCATATTTCATTGACAGCGCCGGCCAGAGGAGGAGGAGGAGAGGCATGTGGGAGAGATAGAGGGTGGAGAGAGGTGATGAGGACAGAGGCTTTATCAGCGCATGGGGAGATATAGTGAGACTGGGAGGGGTGTTCTGATGTGGCCCCATTTAAGCAATGAAATATGCCTTTTAAAAACATACAATATTCTCTAGCCAGTTGGCTATTGACTATTAGTTGGCTTTAACTTCCTCCATATGTCCAACAGTGACGTGTAAATAAAGCACTGGGGAAGGATGGAGAGGGCCACACATCGAAACCTGTAGGCTTAGTGAAAGCTGACTGGTGCTCAACAGACCTTACTATATCGAAATCACGTAGAATCAGCTTTTGCACCCAAAGAAAAAAACTCAATTTTCAACATACTGTTTGAATGCGGAATAGCAATGTTTCCTTTTCTGCCTTTAGGGTCAATGGTGGGTTGCACAGGAGCATAGAACGGGGGTATCGGGAGGAAAAGATAAAGGAAGACGGCCCTCCACAGTTTGCTTGCTGGACCCTGCATAAGCCCTACAATCGAGCAGCTCCAGAGTGGCTTGTTAGTGAGGATGGGCCAGCCCAACGTCATCTGGACAAAAATGAAGCAATTTCCGAGGCTCACCAACTGTGACTAACACCTAATAGGGCGTGCACAAGGTCCAAAGCACTTTTTTGCACTTAGACGCTTTGTTGTTTGAACAAAGGTTGTAAACAAGCCAATAACGCTGGAGCCTCGGTGGATTTTTTTTTTCCTGTTCGCCACTCATCCTACGCAGGTAAGTGTATCATTTTCAGTGCCCTCGCCTCAGTGTGCATAATGAGGAGTCCCGCCAGAGTGGTGCGTGTATGTGCGTCTGTCTGTTGCCGTTTGTGTGTGTTGCTTGGGCAGACGATTAAAATAGTCAAAAGTGCAGTACTAGTTTGATTCCATTGAAAATGAATCACATTTGATGTTGAAGTCTGTACTCCCAAATTCAATATGGAGGTCAAATTGGAATTATTTAAGCCTCACTTCTCATTGGCACCGGCATGTTACGGTTGATAGTACATAAGTACACGGTCAACATGCCAGTCTTGAGAGTGACCACAGATTGCGGCCTTAAAGAAAGAAGCAGGCAGCCCCAATTTGGCTACATGCTTGACAGTTGGACAAATAAATCTCTATGGGGACAAACAAACAATCAAGTATATGGCAACATTATCAGATATGGCAACATTGGCAGTCCGCGAGCCTTGAACTAAATCCAGGGCCTCTTACACTGGTTGAGAAACTCACAGCGGGAGCCAAATACGAATGCAGTGCCAGCAAAGACGGTCACCCGACTGACTAGACCAAACCCCTTTGCAAAAAATGCTCATTTTAGAAATGATGATCAAAAAAATAAAAACAGGCAATATTTCTTGTTTTGTCTTGTTTATTATGGTAGTATTGAATCGTAATTAAACCGACTATTTGATATCGCAGCCACTAAAGCTTGGCCGGTTAAATTAGTGACCAAGGAAGGACAGAAAAGAACAATTGATTGATACAGTGGATACACAGCCACACAACACAAAGACAACAGAATGATTCAATCACTTGCATCTGGTTGCCATAAAATAATAAAAGATTACTTACCCATTGTTTCTATCATTTTAACAACTCCAGGTGAATCTGATTTCTCCCCATTAACAGCTATTCCAAACTCTTCCCTTTTTCAAGGCCTGCAGAGAACAACATCACGTGTTATGTCTTTCACTTGACAAACAGAGGACTGAATATCAGGGCACACATATTTTTTAAACTTCCACAATCTATGCAAACAGAAAGTAAGAGCTGGAAAGGCTCTTTCTCCACTCTCTTTTTCAAAAGGTCAACATGAAAGGGAAAATGGATTTATTTCCCTTCAGTTGGGGGGCCATATTTATCTCTTAAGAATGCTTCACCATAACATCAGAGAGTAACCATTGTGCTGAAGAACTGTAGGCTATTTACTCAGTCCCTAGTGCAATTGTGCAGTGTGTCAGTTTGAGCACACATATACTGGAAGTTGTTAGTAGGGATGCTCCGATCAGGGTTTTTTGCCCCCGATACGAGTCCGAGTCCTTTGATTTTTGAGTATCTGCCGATACCGAGTCCCGATCCGATACTCTTATAATACATTTAAAAAATTAAAAAGATCGAAGAAAACTATCCAAGGTGTCCCTTATTTTTTATTATATTTTACCACCCCTCGATATCCCAAATTTACATATCTGACAGTTTGCAACTGCATCGTTCTCGTCACTCACTTTAAAATACTTCCACACAGCAGACATGGTGCGCCACAACTCGCCACTCCGCTTCAAAACAAACTGGCGTGCTGGTCTTCTGCGCATGCGCATGTCGTAAACGGTGGTAGTAAATACTCATTTTATTTTTTTTATTTTGAATCACCAATAGCCCATATATCAACAATCTAATACAAATAATGACTAAATAAATATATATAAAACCGATCTCTGATCGGGTCGTAACGTCCGAGTCCCGATCGAGTCTTCAGTGGCGTGATCGGCCCCGATTTCCGAGTCACGTGATCGGATCGGTACAACCCTAGTTGTTAGGGCCCTTATATTTGACTAATGTTTTTAATGATGGATTAACACCTGGTGATTCACATGTCTGGGACTCAAGCTGGGGGGAAAAATCAATTCTTAAAGTGAAACTCTCGCCAAAATGCAACCTAGGCTTTTTTTGTGAATGTGTTTGAGTCAAACCTTCATGTAAAAGCATAATTACGACGAAAAAGCCACTTTTAATGATGGTGAAACGTAAGGGATGTAAACATGTGAGTCCTGTTTACTTTCTAAGAAAGGCTATGTCTGAGTTTTGCTGAGGATGGCTGAGCAAAGATAATGCAAGTAAATATGTTGTCATGTGTCATATGTTTAGTACCTCCCAAAAGAGGTTGTGTTTTTGCCCGTGTCCGTTAGTTGGTTGGTTGGTTGGTTGGTTGGTTTGTCACCAGGATTACACAAAAGCTACTTAACGGGTTTCCACAAAACCTGGATGAATAATGCGTCTCAGCCCAGAATAGACCCCTTTAACATTTGGTGCAGATCCAGATAAAGGGACGTATCCAATAATTTTTTCTCACTTTCTTTAACATTGCAATATAGGGTGTTTTCGACAAGTTTTTTTAGGGCACACTGCGTCACTCTTGATAAAAAAACATCTGGTATAACAAGGTGGCTGGTATCTATCAGTGAGAACATTTTCATGCAGATAGTAATAGAAATCCAGATTTAGCAGATTTAAATGTGTTATTTGGATTAGGCTTGATTGACTTAAAGGGGACTGTTGGGCCTTGCCGCAGGTATGCACTCTACGGAGTGCCAGTCTAGTTTCAATAATGAATCATCACAAATGCGCTGTTTTAGTAAATAATGACACAGTGAGAGAAAACAAAAAATCTGGACGAATCAAACATTTTGATGCATCAAAACGCATTGATGATTGTTTTATAATTAAACCATAGCCTCTGAATTAGAGCCAAATCGTAAGGTGTCTAGAGATTCTCACCCTTCCTGGGACTCCACTACACTTTGTCAGCATGACAGCCAGCATTAAATATGATTATCCATTTTACTCCAATGAGATAAATATAGCCACATTTCTTCATGAAACAACATTCTGATGACTAATAATCACATTCAGTCTTAGCAGTCATTTTGAAACTGGCAACACCCTGCTTACATTAGAACAGATATTTTTATCATGTATTTATCTGCCAGTTATTTTCTCGATAGTTTTAATTAATGACTTTTGCCTATAAATGTCAGAAAATAGTTTAAAAAAGGCCTGAAATTTCCCACAGCCAAAGTTATCTCTTGCGAAAGCATGTGCTGTTGGACGAACCAACCAATACCCAAAGATAGTCGGTCTATTAATATAGCAAATCCTCTTGTTTGAGAACTTGAACTGAGACGATTGATCAGTTATCGAAATAGTTTGATTTTTGTGCATAGACTTATTTTTCTCACAGTTTACATGGGCTCCTCAGCTAAAAAGATATATTAAGATATACTGAAATTCCTCATTCTTTCATGACCTACTGTAAAGCTAAATACATCCTTTTATAAAATCTTTCACAATCAACATCTTGCCATCCAACAAACATGTGGTACATGTTTGTCACAGGCTGCTTGAACCACAAAAAACAAACTATTTGGGGGGGAAAAAATCCTACTGTGTAAGCAGCCAGTGAACGCCTTGACACGTCTCTATTTAAAAACCTAATGACAACATGTGAACATATGGTTATGTCTCGTATATCTGACTAATGCGGTTGATTAATGGCGTGATGGCTGTCAGCTCCCATCTCAGGAACGTCATACTTGACTTTAGAAGTGGCTTTGTTACGAGCATGACACGACTCAGGGAGACATTACACGATTAAAGGAGATTGGTGGGATAATTAAAAGCCCTATATAGACTCTTAGAATAGCTACAGTGCATGTGAGGGAGGATCACCACAGCACTGGTTTGTTTACATTCATTTAATTTGCTTCCTCCACTATGTGTTTTACAACTTTTTAATAAGCTTTCTAATACAGTATGTGGCTGTTGTGCTTTTTATTTTTTTATCTTATACTTGAAAATGATTATTTTTAATTAAACTTACTTTTAAGTAGGTCTGACTGTCTGTGGCCTACTAATGAACAACTGCAGGAAAAGATATTAGCTCTGCATAAATCTATTTAGGCTTTCTTTACTACTTCATTACTGCAAATGGAGCCCCTTTACATGTATGACCACCTAAACAATTCAAACAATTATATACTTTTCAGATTTAATAAATATACAGTTAAATAATATTCCAATACAGTAGACAGTTAGTTTGCCTTGTTTTCTTATGATATCACTGTAATGTGGCTATAATGACATAGGCTATTATAGGTGCTGCTTTCAGGGACTCCCAAATGTATTGGAGATATGTAGACCCTACTTTTACTCACAATGTTGCACATATCTAGTGGCTTGTAATGATTCATTGAAGGCCCGAGGAACTCATTAGCTACAGTTACACTTCAACCCATAACGTGGGACCTTTAAAGCTGCCATTTGCCTTCGAAATTAAATAAAAATCAGGGCTTTTTCCGTGACCACAATTAGCTAATAACGACAGGTTGTCATTTTGCCGTGCAGCTGAAAATATGAGCAAAATGTCGGTCAGGCAGCCCACGTCTCCGTTTGACATTTATTTGCGCATCTTAATAAAGCGCTGCCTAAAACAGGTAAGTGTGAATTGTTGGTAATAATGTCATGGTTTGCTTGTATTTTGAATATAGTAGTCGTCAAGGCACTTGGGACAATCCGCTTTTCTCAACTCCTCCTCCTCCTCCTTCCCCATCTCATCCATGGAGCAGGAAAGCAACAGGCTTCCGACAAGGAGGCGGTGAAGAAGTTAGCTTGAGTCGCTTGTTTTGAGCAAAAACAGTACAGGCTATTTACAGCACAGATAAAACACTTTAAACTTTAAAAAAAGAAGAAACGCTAAAGGCCATTTAAATCCCGTCTTTCTCGCTTAGTGACCCACAGCGACAACAGGCGTCTCATTAAGCGATAACGTAGCGAACAAAGGCGACTCTTCCCCCCCAAAAGACAAAGCTGAAGTTAAAAGCACATCTCTAAATCCTCGCTAACGCTTTTCCTCGAGTGTAACTTGTCAGAAAAATGCCACTTACATGAGTGAGGAGCCCTTTACGTCCCCGGCGGCCAGTATCCGAGCCTATCCTGTGTTGTCCTGCGGCTAACGGCGCACTGACTGGGGCTTAAAGATGGGGCGTAGCGTAACCCGATCCTCTGTGGACATTTTCAGCGACAGCGGCACCGAGAGTCGAGCCGGGGCTGAAGCGCCGCTTGCTGGTTGCCCTCACACCAAGGCCTGACATGTCAGGCCAGGCTCCCTGAGATGAAGTGCTGACACTCGACAGTGTGTTATTTCAGTGCCAAGAGCAAAGGTCCACGTTAAACATTGAGGGGGGAGAATATGAATGGTTCCTGTCCCTGTGTGTGAGCTACAGGTGCCTCCTTGTAAAAAGTGGATTAACTGTGCTGCACCCATGTCAGCACCTGTGATGGGATGTAACTAATAAAACATTTGGGCCTACTCAAATACTGTAATCAAGTACAAACTTGAGGTATTTTTACTTGAGTATTTATACCTCCACCCCACTACATTTTGGAGGCAAATATTGTACTTTTTACTTATTACATTTATGTTAAACTTTAGTTACTGGTCTTTATTTAATATCAGATACTTTGGGACTTTTACTCATGCAGCCTACTATTCGCATGGGGGACTTTCACTTCTACCAAAGTAATATTTTAACATGATTTCTTTACTTTTTTTTAATGCTTTTTACAGACTCATCATAAATCTCAGCATCTTTACCTTTCTAACTAATGTGTCCCTGGGTACTTAATTTTTAAAGGCCCAGTTTAAGCATTAGCAGGATATTGCAGAAATGAAGAAATAAAATTAAATAAATATTTTTTGCCTATCAGCAAGGCTGACGGTTCACCAATCGGGCAACGGCCCCATGGCCTCATAGACCATGCTGGGGCCAGTGGTGAACTCTTAGCTGCAGGGGTGAAAGAAATATAAAGGGCACCGGCTGCATGCAGTCGGGCATCAGGAGAAAGTCCTGATGCATTCATGGCGGAACAGTAACAAACCTTTTTGAGCATCCTTGAGGGCCCATTTTTCCTCTTTGTAAATTGTTTGTTTTTTCTCAAATTGAGAAGCAAAATAAATCTTCAACACCAAACCTGTCAAACAACTGCAGTGAAGGCAAAAACAGTATGTTAGATAGAACTATGTTAATATCTTGATCAGCATTACAGCAGTTTATTTAAACGTTTAATATAAATATCATATGTAATTCATATTCATTTACCAAAGTGTCCGTTTTATCATAAACTCAGGCTTCACTTAGTTTTCAATCCTTTTTCTGTGGATAGACTGCACCTTCTCAGGTTCCTCTCTGTCTTTCAAGTGCTGCCATGTCCTCTACCTGCACAAACATAGTAGTGTCACGCGTCACCTTACAATCAGGACTCACAGACATTTTCACAGCTTGAATTCTGGTAACACCCCCTGATGTGTGTGCTATCAAAAATAAGTGGAAGATTTCTCAAGAATTTCCACTGAAGTTTTATTTCTTGAGCTAAAGAAACTTGAGTATCTCCCAAACCCTCCATGTTTCAGACTCAGAGGCACAGAGAATGAGAATTTCCCAAACTCCACATACTTAAAAAAAAATATAAAAGTTTGAAAAAAGTGCATGTACAAATCCAACAGGAGAGAACACTGTGTTCCTGAGGAGAAGTCTAATCAGGCAGGTGGAAACACCTGCGCAGGAGGACCAGGAAGTGTTCAATATTGATTTTATTGAACCATATAAAGTAAAGGCTTTTTCCAGGTGCTGAATATTTTGGTCTAGGAATAAAAACGTACACATGTTAGCATGCTAGCGTTAGCTTTCATCTCAAAAACACTGCTGAGGCTACGTATAAACCTGAGTGCAGCTTAGACTGAAAAGAACAGGGTTGCCAACTTTTATCATCCAGGTGCAGTGAGATTTGTTTAATTTAGGTGCATTGGCCCTTGAAAGGCTGAGCTTGACAAGTCAAAATGATATAAATCACCTGTGTGGAGCAGCGTGCAGTCCCTCAACACAATAATACATCCCCACAGATATCCTGACGAGGGCAGACAAGCTAATAAATGCAGTTATTAAAATTAAACTTATTAGATTATGTCCCAAAAGTTATTACATTTATGGTTAAAAAAATGTAATTACATTATTGGTAAGTTATTACATTAAAGTCAAATTCTGTTATTAGCACTTATTAGATTAACGGTAGTTCTTACAGGCTGCTACACACCGAAGTATGACTTAGGCAGAAAACCCTGTGGAAGTAGATATTTATAAAACCTTACTTTGACCTTTTGCTTTTTGAGCAATATGATAGGAATTAGGAATTAGAGATGTGAGGAATTAGCAGACCATTTCGTTTTAATATCAGCCACAGCTCTATGTTTTTGCCCCGTCTTTGTCCACAGCCTTGGCGACACACTCCCAAAGCTGCGTGTTTGGCTTCGTTCGTCAGCCCACAGAATAATACGAGTTGCCTGGCCTCAGTGTCCTCCGCCACCGTCATGATCTTGTCCTCTAAAAAAAGTCTGATTTTCTTATTTGTGCTGGCATTATATAAGGAGGGGGGAAACAAGGCAGGCAGGTTCTGTCAATCCCAGTTGATATAGATTTATAGATCACAGGCGCGTGAGCTACAAATGGGATTCTCAGACCTTGATCAAGCAAGGTTTTCAATGCTCAGCATCTTTTATGAAATGCATGCAAGTATAGAATAATAACACTGCAGTCATTCTTTGTAGACATATTGAATTCGTTGTAGAACAAAGAAGTGAGAATCCAGACCTAAATTCTTAATGAAGGCCTACTACTAACATTGCTGCAGGGGATCCATTCTTGGCAGAACGGACACAGACTCGTGCTATGATTCAGCTCTCATCAGTGTCTGATTATGCCTCTTGTGTTTTTGCTACTATAAACAATTTTCAGGGACATCGGTCAGGCGAGAACAGTACGGCTCATTTCAGCTAATAAGGCATGATGCACATTTAGCTTATCTGTCTGTCGTACACACTGTCCGAGTAGGATATTATTAATACACCCACATACTGAATGTTTTTGACTTATAAGCACACAAGAGGAAATATATGGAGTGATCTTGATTACGAGGGAAAAGGTAAAGTAGGCCCAGGAAGCACCTTGGAAAAGGACACAGCTTGCTGATAAAACCTGAATTCTCTGTCTGTGTCCTGTTTATAGGATTACGCTCTCCATTTCAGGCGGTGATGCACCATGCTTATCAAATTTGATATGAGCAGTTACTCGAAATGAAATGTATCAAAATGCCCGCCGGGATGGAAGCTGTTGCCTGTTAACTCATGACTCAGATCGACTGGCACCAAAATAGCAACACTCTGCTTATATTTGCATTGTTCCCTTTCATTGTAAAGGAAAGAGAAGGGACTGGCCAGGTATCTGCCCTTTAACCTCCAAACTGCAAACTTTAAAACTTTTTAGTTTTCGTGGGTCGAGTCTCAGACGGAGAGCAGGAATAGGCAGCAGGGTCACTCTGTAAGAAGTCATTTTCAACAAGGAGGGGAGAGGGATCCGAGCTGCTTTCAGAGAGCTGATACAGACTAAATCCCTCCACCGTTTATATCTTTACTTCTAGCTCCCTCTTATCCAGCCAATAACTCCCATCTCACTTTGACAATAAGCCACTTTTCTGTGGGAGGTCTGACTCAGCCAAACACTGGAAAAGACAAGAGACTGAAACAAGACAGAAACGAAGGAATGGAAAACATCTCAGATTCAGCGTTTTGTATTTTTACACCTGCCTATCACCGGCCCTCAGCGGAGACCGTGATATGTGGTTGTTGGGTCCAAATGTTCAGTGTTTTTTTTTTTTCCCCTTGAATTTCCTCTCATTTAGGGCAACGTTTCTTTGTTCATTTCATAAAAATTCACACAATTTCTAAATAGAACAACTCAGCGCAGTTAAAGCTGAAGCTGAATAGTGGCTGGGAAAATAAGGTCCCCAGAACACTGTCTGAAGCTAGAAACGTGGCAGGTGTTCAGTTTATTCAGTCATGAAAACAAAGAGAGTTTGTTTATTTAGTTTGTTTAGGCAGATTCAAATGTTCTTCCCCTGAACTACATATTGCAGCTTTAAACTAATTAATGGAGGCCAGTGTGAGATGGTCTCCATGACTACAGGTGCATCTAATAACATTAACGAAGGCGCAGCATCATGATTGATACCGTTTGAACCACTTGTTGTTTGACCCGCTGTGTGACCGGTTTATCGATAGATGACATACAGTACTTGGTGCCAGTCACGTTCACATGGCTGACGCTGCCTGATTGCAGTTTAGCGTGGGGATTAATGGTGGAGGTGGCCATTCAAGGTCACAACGATTTGGCAGTAAAATGTCAACCTATAAACCTGCAGTCAAAATGACATCACTGAGTGGAGACCACACATTTTCTTTGAAGGAACCTCTCAGGTGTCATCCTTTATTAGATACTAGCTTAGCTAGGTGTTTGAAGTCATAGGAGATACCCTGAAGGAATCACAAATCCAATGACTGAGCCGTATTGGCAGACTGAGAGCTGGCATTGTCTGCCTGTCTTGATTTATTGCCAATAAATCCATCAACATTCAGAAAAGCCTTTGAAACTCTAACATTCCCAGATGATGAAGGGGTTCGGGGAAAGAATCAGACGTAATGACTGTCATTTTCATACCACGGGGATAGATAGAGCTGATTAAATGATAGAATTTGCAAAGTAGTTTCCTGTCTACAGGTCTGATCTGAATGTGCCGGGTCAGTGGTACTAAATGGCCTTGAACAAGAAAGAACAACTACAGGTTTAGCAGAGTTAGGTTTAAGAGTTTAAAAACTAGAAGGCAATCCGGATGGTGGTCCTTAAGGGAATTCTTGCTTTGTGATAGTAGGTCATCGGGGTCAGAGGGTTGAAAATTGAAAGTTTGGCCTCATGATGTTGTAGAGCAGAGGTCACACAGGTCACAGCTAATCAATAGGTCTGTTCCTGTTGGGAGTGTGCAGATGAAGCTGAATGCCAATTTAGCAGCGACTTTTGGAGGTTTTGAAGGCTATGAGAGGCTTCGTCAGCCACGAGAAAAAGTTTGATGGAGGGGTTCGCTTCTAAGGCGAGGTCATTAGTTTGGTTAAAATAAATCTTTGGAGCGTGAATGTGCACACTGAATGTCACGCCAATTCAGGCATAAAAAAAAAATCAATAGCACACATTCAGCAATAACAACTGAACTGTAACCTTCAGTTTATCTGGCTTTTAGGCCGGATCCTTGACTGGAGTATGAACGCTGGGTTTGCTCAACAAAAGTCCTCTAAAAGTCTTCTTTAACATATATATTCTCGCGCTAATGCAATGAGAGTATTCTCTTTTCCTTTTAAAACCAAGAGCGGTTCCCTCGTCAGAGTCATGCATTAACACAGAAAGCTATACAATTTGAGCAGAGAAAAACAATGACCAAAAAAGAACATTTCAGACCTTCACCTTGATAGATATGAAGTGTGGTGCGATTAAATGCGATTAGAATCAATTGCAGTCAATGTGTGAGAGTTGGCAGCTGTGCTACTGCTTGCTGCTGGAGGTCGCTGATTGCTAACCTGGCATGATAGGTTAGTTTGGACAATTTATTGCCTCCATCTTCTTTTCAAGTGTCTGTAACATTACGCTTCCAGGATATTACAACTGGCATCATTCAAAAAAGCTTTTAGAGCTGTTATCTGACCCATACCTCCACAATATCTGACTTCAGTATATCTGACAGCTGAAATTAAGGCCCCTATAGTAAATATTCAATGCTCTGAATGTCCCATTAAGACAGGATGTATCCTGAGTCCCAACAGGTGAGGTGAGGCACAAAACCTAATGAATGAATGAATGAATGGATGGATGAATGAAATATCCACTTATTCTTTAAGTGCAGGCACTGGTTGGTGCTGAGGGGGAAAACGGTCATTTTACATAATACAGCACCACTTTGTGCCTCTCATCTAATCACTGGCTATATACATTGACTGCACTGATGCTTGCATTTGAGTCACAGAGTTTCTCTCAAAGAGGAATTGCGAGCCAGTCAGTGCACTTACTGCTTTTTTAAGGACATATTCTGGTTCCTCTAAGTCTCTCGTATCAAGCTGCAAAAAATATATTCAGTGAGCTGCAACATAGACGGATTATCATGACCACGGGCCCTGGACACAAACTCGCCACGGGCCCCTGCCTACACACGCAAACATGGAGTAAAACACACCTTAATTAAATTACAACCACCTAAAACAAATCGTGAAAGCAATAAAGGCAACATGAATGAACATCAGTAAAGAGCCACAGCTACGACCACACAAAACCACAGTGAACTACTCACCTAAACCACCGGCTTTTTCCTGACAAACTGTAAAGGCGTCTCTGTGTCATTTTTGTCCGAAGTTCATTTTTTATCCTGGCCATTTGAGAAAATGGCCGTTCTCCCTCGCACACCAGGAGCCTTCATCATCATCCCTCTGCTGTACGGCACTCTCAGGCTCGTTCCCGGCCGCCAACATCTCATCCTCCGCTGGCGATGTGAGAGGACTTAGCTCAGGCTGACCTGGCGCGGCCGCCCGGCAGCTGCCCGCCGTGGTACTGCTAGCATTGTCCGCTACGGTGTCCGTAGGAGGCAGCGCCGCTCCACCACCACCAAACGTCTCCGGTGAACTTGCGCTAGCAGTGTTAGCATCCTGCAGGTCGTCCCGGTGAGTTGTAGTACTGGCACCGCTGCTATGAGTACCATCATCTTGCCTCACTTTTCTGGTGAAAAATGTTGAGATGGATGGAATTTGCTGCACCAAAGCGGCATCTTTGGCTTCTTTTTCTTTCCCTTGTCTTCGTTTAGCTGATCCACTGAGCGCCCGCTTCTCCATTTTGAAAACGCACTGCACGTTTGACCCCCAGCGTACTTAGTACGTCATTGTGTCATCACACATTACTGATTTAATCTTATAATTTCTAAAACATTCAAATGATTTTATTATTATTATACTACATTTTCAAAACCACATTCATTCCAATATTTTTTTAAATTGTACCGAAAAAAAAGAAAAAAAAGAAAAAAGAAACACCAACTCTGAAGGCCAAGGGCGCCTATTGGCTCTGGGGCCCTTGGCACACGCCCACTTTGCCCATGCGGTAATCCGTCTATGAGCTGCAAGAAAGATCAAAAAAGGTGCTCGGAAGGTTTTCAAAATCGGAGCTCTTGTTCTCAGAAGATGGTAGCTTGAAGTGTTATCTCCACCTTATTAAGTAACACCAAATTCCAGAGTTATCCTTTCAGGTTCATTTGTCTATTCTAATATATCTTAAGATTGGTGAATTACTTTGAAATAACATTTTTAAATTGTTCTTGTACGAAGCGAGCAGGGTGACATCACTTCCTGCTGCCATCTTTCTTTGGTTCATGGCAAAGAAAAGCAAAGATATCACTTGGAGAAAGTAAAAAAAACAAGCATTTGGTCATAAATGAAAGTGTTGGACAAATGTACATTTTAAAACTAATCGCAGGGGGACATGAAAGTGTAACGGTGCTACTTTAGCTGTCCTTGCTAAGTTGCTAACTTTGTACTTAGCTTTGTGTTCCACATGGCTAACAGGATGCACATGTGCAGTAACATTGTTTTGTTTTGATGCTCTTTACAATGTTAGGTATTAATACAATTTCCCTTCTTCCTCTTTCTCAGCCAGTAATTAAACTTTTTAAAGGATGCATTCAAT
This sequence comes from Pagrus major, assembly GCF_040436345.1. Lineage (NCBI taxonomy): Eukaryota > Metazoa > Chordata > Actinopteri > Spariformes > Sparidae > Pagrus > Pagrus major. The sequence continues at coordinate 23,745,321 of NC_133224.1, read as the reverse complement.
ACCTTACTTTTGCACATTGGTAGAAATAAATGTTCATTTGTTTGTCTTTATAATTATGCTTTTGTCATTCTGAACTGACAGGATGACAACACAGCGTATCCATGAAAGAGAAAGTTGTTTTTTCTGGTAATTATTCAGAACGCTCGCGGCTACAGGCATTTGGATATTTCCCAGACGTTTTTAGACAAGCTTACAATAATGTAATGTGACTGTGACTCTCCTTGTCAACATTTTCACAGCAAACTTTGAAGTAAGGAAAAGTTGCGGACGCCTGTCGTGATGATAAATAATGTAGCGTTGTTTGTGGGACTGCCTTTTTAATTGCTGATGAAGTGACTGCAACACTGTATGTGTGACAGGGTGGAAAAAAGTGCTGCGAAGAATCTCTGCAAAAAACTGACTGATCTTTCATGTAGTGATACACATGACCACCTGCATACTGGTGGGCGCTGAGCATTTCTAGGCATGCAGTTGAATTTAAAACTGATAGAGACACACTAAATGAGTGCTAACACGCACCATGGTGTTGCGGCAAATACTTGATGCATGCTTGTTTTTTGCTGAGAGGGACAGAAAGTTGAAGAAAGAGACACATGAATACAATTACAGCCTTTTTGTTGTGGTTTATGGTTTGGTTAACTCAATCTTAAAACATAAAGCACAACGTACATAGGCCTACATTTATAAAGACGGACACATGAGTTATTTGTCAACTGCATTTCTGACATAATTCATTCATGTGCAGCTTTCTGAACCATATTAGCCATGGTTCTTTCTAAATTTACAGCACTGAGTTAATTTAATTAGCTGTTGTTTCAGTTTCTACCATGGCAATTATCGTTAAGCTAGCTAAAACCAGCTAGTTAGCATTCCGGACAACTCATTGTAGACACTGCATTAGCATATTTTCAGCTTATAAAGCTGTAACGGCAAAGCTGTTAGCAAACAGTTGGTTAATTAGGCTACACGTCCAGCAGAGATAAAGTAATATTAGCATCTCAAATCATGTGTCTTGCTGCCTTAATGTGTCCAATATTCATTCTTCTTTTAGGTTTGTTTTGGTCTCCAGCTCCAGAGGGAAATATCTGGCCGTTCAACCCACGAATACTCCCGTAAGTTCACCAGGTTGTTGCTAACGTTGTCTGTGGCGTATGCTAGTCAACTGCAGGTAGCTTGTGTTTATAACAGAATGTTTAGCTAGCACAGAAAATTGCCCTTGAATTCAAATAGCAACTGGGTTAGCAAATTTTGCATGTTGTGCAACCCCCCCCCCCCCAAAAAAAAAAAAAAAAAAACCTCAACTGGCAGTAGCTTTTCTGAAACTCTGCCTTGTGGGTTGAGGAAGACTCTTTTTAGCACAAAGCTCCAGTCTTTTCCTTTTGTGGTGTGTCTCTATATGTGCTGCAGTGTTGTTTTTTTTTTTTTTTTGCTGCATTGACTTTTCAGTCATGTGGAGGTTTAAACACAGCAAAGGTCAAATCCAAATCTCCAGGAATACACAGATACACTGTGGGTGTATGTTCGACTATTATTAGCGTTCATATTGTTGCCATTTTTGACACATATCCAACACAGACACTCACATCTTGCTGAGATAACATCAGCATTATTAGCAGCATCTAGTTTATGTGCCGTGAAAATCCTCATAAACTATGCTCAACCAAGTTAAAAAAAAAAAAATCCTTATAATATCCTTACTTTCTTGTTTTCCTCACACAACCTTTGCCTACATGACAGTAGGTGTGTGCATCCATCCCAGATGCTCCCACACACTCTCACTGCAGACATACAGACGCGTTCCCGCTCGTCCAACGGAGGAGAGAGAGAGTCATCGATCCGGCTTTTAATTTCAGCGCATTGAATTCTACACCCATTTTTTTAGAGTTTCTGTCGAAACCGTTCTACCGATATTCATTAGGACGCAAAATTAATCTGAAGTGGATAGCAGCCGATATTGTGATGGGAGGAATGTTGTCGTCGATTACGCCGCTAGAAAAATTCTATTAGAGCTGGCTCCAATATGTCTTAGTCATCGTGTGAATATGATTTAAAAGAGAAAGATTCACCTTGATCCAAAAGGAGGCTGCGTGGACACCCACAGACACGCACACATAAATGCAATCAATCACCAGCAGCCTGTTGGACTGCACTGTGGTAACTGACTCGTGACCGGACCACCTTTGACATTCATTTTAGTCAGCTGTAAGTCGACTTATTCTACATTCTGCCGCGTTAAGTTTGACATTTCTTTTCACTGTGACTAGTTCTTGAATGTGGCATCTTGAGTTTCTATTGTTGCCGAGGCTTTCTGCAAAGAAATTGGAGCATTCCCTTGTCGAAGAATTAAGGCTGCAGTGGGTGAAACAAATGTAGGTGTTGCTTGGTGAAGTTTATTGCCGCTGACGTAACGTTAGATGTAGGCAGGTTTTGTGCCCACTGACCGTGGGTAGTCCATGTGCCTGCACGCACTGAAGTTTAACACAAACTATTGAACTAACATGTAAAGAAGCGCATACACAATAGGTTTAACAATGCCATGAATTTAATAAATGCAATGCTGTTAACTTCGCCGTGTGTCGGGAAACACACGAAAAAAAGGATTCCTGAACTGAAAAGACTGCAGCTTTTCGAGGCCGACACTAAGACTCGCATTAGTTTGTAGTGAACATCAGAATGCATTGATTCACCTGCGTCGATGTCTCAGCAGTCTTCCCTCAGATAAACCTGCATTTTATTTATTCAAGTAACAAAGCAAAGGGCACTTCAGGCTCAGGAAATTCATCAGATCGTCATTCATATCTGATGAAGACAAAAATGTAAGGCCCTTTGTTGTTGTTGCTTCCCTGTTTCATATGAAGCTCTTTTTCGATCCAAAGGCCCACAAAAGTGCATGTTGAGGCCGAAAAAATGCCATTTGTTCATCTGTGCAAGCAGCCTGCACAGCCTATATTTACATTTATTGTTAGGCGTTAACCTCTAGGGGATCGAAATTATGACTGGAGCAAAGGAGGTAGTCAGACGATGTAGAATCAAGCATGACAAAGGCCACATATGGAGGAGGCGGGCGGAAGGACAGCTCGAACGCACTCAGAAAATTGACTTATTTTTAATTATGTAACGAGCTTAACCTACGTCAGGTACGTAACGTTACCCGAACCACGACCTTTTCCTAAACCTTACCACGGTGTCGTTACCTTGTGAAAGTGAAATGTGATGGGATCAAAATGGATGGATAGGTCAAGAACAGTCCAACATGTGTCGTATTCTCACGTGGACTATGTCACCTATGTGTTAAACTCGTACCTACTCGTACCACTAATTGTTGTACTTTTACTCCCTAATATCACAAACACTTGTTCTCTGTAGCACACTCTCCTAAACCGAGTGCACATCCACACAGTTCCTCACAAACAACTGAAGTAGAGTGTCTAGTTGGCTAAGCACTTTAAGCACTGCTGCATATGTAAGTGTCAGCACTGTGGAGATGATAATTCCTAGGCTTGCTAGCATGGATAAACAGGGAAAATGGCTTCTGCATTATTGGATTCACTTTGCACAACAACTGTCCCCATAAGCCTTAATTTTCCTGAACAGCTTTATATTTGGCAGGAGTTTCTTGCAACAGCATGGTGAGTGGCTGTACAGAGGTTTTATGGTGTCGTGCATCACTTTATGGTGTTCAATTATGACTGTGTCTCAGGTGCTTAACTCTCCGTATTTAGTAAATCCATTGTTGGCAGCTGGAAATTTAGCATTAGCATGTTACGTATGCAATTATACATATTGCCATAGAGCTGAAATGTTGGTGTTTACAAGGAAATAGACATTGCAATGAGTTTGTCATTATACAAATGACTTGGCTCAGAAGCTGCGTTTGTTACATTTTCCTCCCTTTACTTTGGCATTTCTTTATTCATCAACATTATACAGTCGGTAGCTCGTGGCCTACTAAAATACAATTACATAAACAACAAATATTTTTATCCGGCTTTATGAATATGTTTTATTTCATTCCACTTTAACTTGGCACACTTATTCTGTGACTACTACATCCTGTAGTTAATGCTCTAGTATGCATATTGTGTTTTCAGCACCCGGTAAGACACAGTAAGGGCTCCCTTTTTTGGTGTAAGTGAATTAGCTTTGATACTGAATGTGTGCCAGAGAATCAAAACTGCTCCAACAGAGTCTTTTTATTGAGATGAGTAATCAAACATCCAACAAAAAGCCATTACAATATGTCATTGAATGCATTGTATCCATGGCCTTTGCCATCATTAAACTGGAAAATACTACAATTGTATTATAAAAATCTTTTGTGGAGTCTTTTGATACCTAATGGCTTTACAAGTTGATTTGGCAAACTTTGCATGCAATCCATCCTTCATTAATATTAGGATTTACATGGAGTCATGTTTCTGGCTACCTTGCTTATGCCAGCAGCAGCCCCTCCTCAACTTGACATGAAAGTCAGCTCACATACATGTAATCTTTAGCAATACGATACATATTGTAGATACACATATTAGATACATATTGTTACACATACAATGTTAACGTGTACGTGTTTTGCACAATTGTACAATGCCGTTATTTTATTCTGGCGACTGGTCTTAGTTGCTAACTTTGTCTCTTGGCAGATTGGCGCTGGGCAGGTAGAGTACAGATGGTTTTGGAAGCTTTGTCAGTAAGACAGCTGCCTGCTGCTGACAAATGGTGCCGACACGAGCTGTCAGAGTGAGACAAAAACAGTAAAAATGTGGGTCCGAACAGCAAAACAATGACCTGAAATATGCTCAAATACAGCTGAGGGGTAACTGCAGAGTCAGGTGATAGTTATCTGTGGTTTCATCTCTCTGAATAACGCTTTTCACACACAAGCAGTCATGTGATCAACTCCCTTATATAAAAATATTGATTGCAGCAGTGTAAAAGTGGTAAATCAGCGCAGGGTTCAGCTCATGGAAAACGTTTTATTGCTCTGTTGTCTGGTTTAGGTTACTGCGATGAAATAGGTCTCAAACCCTCTGTTTTCCTGTTTATAATCTGAATTCTAATGATTATGTTTGTATCACGATGAGCGTGTGGGTGTTGAATTTGATTCAATAAAAACACTTCACCTCAAAAATTGAACCCATTCTAATTTTGCAATTTGGAAGAGGCATCTGAAAATGACTGTATTTTTATTTGTTTTTTTTTAAATTCCTGGAAGGATACTTCATTTGGATTGAAAGGGTTTTTTTTAATTTTTTATCTGACAGCAGTAATGTTATCTCTGTCTAGAGGACACTTAGTTTAGAATTAACATGAAGAAATCTCTTCCAGCATGAAGTCAGGAACAAATCTCTGAGCTGATCCGCTCACTGTAAATGCTCGACTGGCATTAATAGAATATAAGGTATTTTAATGCCTCTGATGAGGATGTTTTAGAGGCATAAAATCCAACATGTCTGATTATTCATCGTCATTAAACTGTACTCAGACCAGAGCTGTTTCTTTGTTTTACAACTTTGAATAAGAGTTCCTAATCACAAGTATTGAATAGTAAAGCCATTCATTCTCGGTTCATTTTTTGATTTAGAGTTTTTCGCCAACCTCCTCTTTTCAGTTTTCAAATAGGAAACTGCAATATATTTGTGCAGTTCAGGGACGTTTTCCAATCTCTTTCATGATTTTCTGCAGTAAAACTAGATATACTAGGGTCTCACTTGCCTTCATTTCCATGTTTTTGAAATGCTTTTCCATTTCAGTGGAGGATGTGCAAAGCTGTTTATACTTTAATCACGAAGAGTGTGTTATTCAGGAGATAAAAAGGAACTGATCTGAATCTGACTAGTATTCTATTAGTCTCTAGGCATCTGCATCTCTAATATTGGTGTAGTAGTCATGTTACTGCTAATGTGAAGGCTGTTATTCTGTAGTCCTTGTATATTTTATGTAGTCAAGATGGCAGCAGTGTGTTGCATGGCACTTAAGGTATCGCTTTGAAGCTACCTGGTTTATGCAAGCATAATGGCAGGCAGCTTTGGTCAGTGCTCTACCTGGAGAAATCCATTTGCATCGGGGTGGGTGTGCATGGAAAGCAGTGCCAGGGAGAGATAACGCTGCATCTTTTTCAAACGCAGGCAGGCCTGGGTTATTTTTCATCGGGGGGGCGTTCAGGAGTTCAAGGTGTTTCTCAGACAGGAAACAAGTGAAAAAATGTGCTTTACCAGGCCTGTGTTCACGTGGGCTCATTAGTGGAGCTCCGGGTGAGTGATTGGATGATTACTTGTTTTTGTTTGATTGCAATAAGGATTATTAAAGTGATTAATAGGCTATAGCATGATTGAGGGGTTGAGTGGTGGCTGGCCCCAGCTGGAGATGTGCAGCTGGTGCAGCATCCAAAGGCCATCAGAAAAAAAAAATTTTGTGTTTGTGTTTTTGTTTTTTTTTTATCATTACATTTCGTCAAACTGCGCGTGGTCTGTAGATTTAGGGTACAATTACGTGAGGCCATTTTTAACTTGTGTTTTATGGCATGTCCAGCTGAAAATGCAGTTAAAGGAACAGCTGGGATTACAGTATATGCAGTGGGATAAAAACATGGAGCTCCACAACAGCCTTCAGCACATTGATCTGTGTGATTAATAGGTTTCCAGCAAGAGAGGGAGAGGGAGAGCACCATGAACTCCTCTTTAAGGGCGTACAGTAGAAAAAAAAAACATGCATATGTCTCTTTTCCCTAAAGGAAAGAAGGCTTGACTTAGTCATTCACTATAAATCTCCTGTCTACAGTCACTTGAACTGTCAGACGATCAGTTCTTATACTAGCTGCATTCTCAAGACATCTTTTGAGAGGGAGAATCAGCGGGTTTCGCGTGGATATTGCAGTCACAGGCGCACAGACAGAATGTAATATAACATAGCTCTCTCCTTGCCAGCCTCGGGCAAAGATATACTGTAGGTAGAGAGGCTCTGGGTTTGGAGCATGTTATCTCCCGTTTGCTGCTAGGTGGAGCCCGAGTATACGGCGAGAGCGGCAATCCACATCCGAGTTTTTCCTCTCACCTTTCACTGGCTCTCCAAACCCTCGGTCTCCATACAGATTTACTCCCAGCCAGTGCGCACAATTGGTTTGTCATAGTCGCAGAGAGCTCAGTTTCTGGACCCAAACAACTTAGACTCCCTCTTTTTTCCTCCTCTTCCCCCTGCGGAGCTTTTCTCACAAGATTCCCTCCCCCTTCCTCTCCTCCTTGTCAAATTCTTCTGGATACTCTTTTTTTTTTGCTTCTTTTTTTTCGCGTGTGTTTGTGTGCGTGAGCGGCGAGGTGCTGCTGGCGTTTCGCCTCTTCAGCTGTATGGGACGTGATGTAGCCCCCGCACAGAAGGACGCCTTGTGCCGTTAAAGGGATGTAAAGGTGTGTGTGTTGGGGGGTGGTGACAGCACCGTGGATACAACGCTGTTTTCTCATCATCACCATCACCATCGCCGGGGACTCGGGATTGTGGACGCACGGCAGATTTCAACCGATGCGATTTTGTTGTGTTTTTTTTTGTTTTGTTTTTTACGAGGATATTTGAACGCAGCGACAGGAGGCAACTATTTGGGATTCGTTGTTCTCTCTCGCTCCTCGACCCTTCTTTCATCAAGTCCAATCCTCGCGTAAAGGACGGTGCCCGACGCCTGAGAGACAGTTCCGAAGGGGGAATGGTTTGAATGGAAGGACGTGGGCTATAGCTGCTCCTCACCAGTCATTTCTAAAAAAAAAAAAAAAAAGCCGCGGTAAGTGTGACTTTCCTACACCAGAACGCACACGTCCATCCATCCTGCCTGTGCGCAATATCCTCAATTATCTGCATGATCCAGCTCAGGGCGATAATAATGCCCATGGATGAGTCCCCGCAGCGGTGTTTACGTGCTCTGTAATGTCAGTCTCGGCATGCACTCCACTCTTAATTACTTTAAACTGGGCTATCGATGCGTTCAGGTGTAATCAGCGCCGATCAAACGCGCAACATATTGATAGGCGATATGAAATTCCAATTGTCTGTCGCGCTGATTCATCCGTTTTGTTATAATAAGGTCGGATTATGATCCAATGTGTCCCGTGAATTGTTTTTTTTTTTGTGCCATTCACATGGCGCTTGAAACAATGTGCTCCGGTCTGAAAATGGCTCTGCAAAAGAAGTTGCATATTGGATTCGCACCTATGAGTGAAGTTTGTGCAATCTAAAGTCACGCCGTTTAGTTGCATCTGAGTTTTTTTGAATTTTGAATTCAATAGGTTACAGCCATAGGCTAGAGCTAAGACGGTGGCTGGCTGTAAAGCATAAATTGTGTGTCTTTCAAACGTGATTCAATGAAGGAGGCCTGTGTTTTCTGTTGCAGTTTCTTCTGCTGGAGTGTGAGGATGGATGCAGTGCTGTGAGCGTCTGCATTTTTCATGAAAGGTTGAATTTCTGTTAGGAATGGAATATGCAAGTTATTGGTATTGGCTGTGTGGGGGGAAAAATCATATATATTTCACTGAATATCCTCTCTCAGTCAGTGCACTCATTTCCATTTCTTGGCTTTTTGGCAGAACATCCATTGCAGTCAGAAAAAAAAAAAAAAACACTGCACAACACATACCATTATTTATTGCACACATAGGAAAAGATGGGATGGCTGCTGAGGAAGACATTCTGCCCTGTGTCTGAGAGAAGTGCAAGGTCCAAGGCCGCTGTACCCCACACGCTTTGATGTGAGGACATCACACTGTCTTTCAACATCAGAATCAAAGTGGGAAAGGTAACGGAGCCTATCACTTTGAATCGCATCTGAAGTTTTCTCATCACTGCACAGTGATGCCCCTTCGTTTCCAATTCATGCTTCGATCTTTGCTGGATTTTTATCCCAAGTAACATAACAGCTGTGCACTTGGAGATCTGTCATTAGCAGTTTTTCCATCCAGGGGAGGGGGGTTGACTTGACTTGTGATTCAGATGTGACACTAACTTCCGTGCTGTGTCTCAGCAAATCATTAACATTATTGTTGGTTGTATCCTTATTTGACAATTACATTCATTATGGCCAGGACTGCAGTGCCATCTGTCATATAATCTGCATTGGTAGAAGAGCCCTCAAGCAGATGACACACAGACACACACTGCTCTCTCTCTCTCACTCTCTCTCTCTCTCTCTCACACACACACACACAGCTTTCTCTACGAACAGTAAAAACCTTGACTTTCTCCTCCAGGGGAAACTCAAGAGGACATTTGATGCTTTCTGACTAAACGGTTATGCCAACCTGCACTTTGTTTTCGTCGGTCTCATCCATTCTGATTCAGCTAAATGCTCCTCATGGAATATAATCTAGGTTGCATTTAATATAACAGCGGTTGAACCCAGCATCTGGTGTGAAACCTGATGGGATGGCGCTGTATGAAAATAAAATAATTGTTCCCTTGCTTGACTTGAAGCTGTTGTTTTGTTGCAGTCTATTATAGGAAGACTGTTTGCTGAAATAGGAGACACTGTGCTACATATTGATTCGACTGGTCGTCTTGGGTAAAGAATCACATTGAGATGGAGGTGATGCGTGGTAGAAAACATGCACTGATCCGCAGTATTTGAGCTTTTTTTTTTTTTTCACCATAACTTTTTACGTCAGTTAAACTTAAAACACACTTAACATTTCGGATTCATTCAAGCACTTTAAGGAGTGTTATTCACTCTCTCTTTTGTCTGTTAGTGACTCATTCTATCATTTATTTATTTATTTATTTTTTTAAACAGTGTTAATCCAACACTTTGTGCCGGCACATATTTCTTCCTGATGTATTGTCTTACACCAATATGGGTTAATTTGTTGCTCTTGTCGAGAAGCGTGCTTTTCCTTCATTCGGTCAGTCGTATCAATCCTCTGAAGTATCTCTGTGATGTTCCCATTTTCCGTTTTTAGACTCGTTGATGCAGTGTAGTTTTTCAGGCAGTGGATTTCTTTCCATTGGCAGTCCCATTTATTTGATTTGATTTTTTTTTTCTCCCCCTTTTTGGACATGATTGCAAGCCAGGAGGAATCCAATTTGTCGTCGCGGTATGAATGGAGACATGGCCTCCGATTTTCTTCATTAGGTTAGCTTTTGTGGGGTACAGCATCATGGCCCATATTATGTACAGTGTGGGCTCTCACTGGTTTATCAATTTGGATAACCGCTCTTCACGGAGTAGCATTTGAAGAACGTTTAGACGTTTCCTGTCGATATCTTTTGTGCTACAAATTTAAAGGGAATGGGGTGAATTGGATTTTTTATTTTTGCAATGAGAGGCATCTGTTGTAGCTCTTAGCTGTGGAGACTCTGAAGTGACCCTGCACTGTCCTAACGCAATTTAAAACCAGCTCTAACAACTATGCGCAAATATGAATCTACTCTGGTCTGAAGAGCGGCACAGCACAATCTCTGAGTGAATGAATTCCTTTTTATGTCTTTATCTAACTGCTGTGTCCATAGTGATCTGGCGTGCTGCTGTAAAACCAAATGCAATGCTCGAGGTCATGTAGTACAGCTCACACTTTTTCAGATGTTTGAATCAGATTTTCTCGCACTGAATGAACAGTTGTCTCTCCTGGGATCACATGCTGTGGACTGGTTGCAATTTAGTTTTTATATTCCTCCTGTCTGCCCTGTACATTAGCACCAATAAGGGAAGTTAATTATTTTAAGTGTTTTATCCATCTAAGGCAGAAAAATAGTTCAGTAGCGTTACAGATGACAAAAGCTCATTACAGATAGATTGCAGTTCAATTCAAAGGTGGTGGTCTTCATGGCTACCAATAATTAGCCTCTTCCTTAAATGGAATCGGCAACATTGCTGGCTTCAATACTTACATTAATATAAGGTCACTTGTTTTCCCATTCACTTCAATTGAAGCTAGTACAACGGCATGTGTTTCCTGTAGAGCTGACACGATTACTTGATAAAAATCGACTGTTCTCAGCCTCTCAAATGTAAACTGAATATTCTTGAGTTTCCCTTTTATGATTTGCCTTTTTCCCTTCTTATGTTTTGAAGACCCCAAATGTCAAGAAAATAATCAGTAATCCCTAGTTGCAGCGATAGTTTCTTGTATTGGTGTGGTATTGTGGATTTCACTGTTCTGCAACTTCGATTTGCTAATCCATTGTCGGCCAATAGAACAGCACGTCCTCACCAGAATAGCTGCCGAAAAGGTCGTCGGCGCAAGTAGCTTATGATGACTCATATTTACATTTATCTTTCGGTGATTTCCTCAAATGGCTTTTGTAATTATGACGGGAGCAAAGGTGGAAACCAGGTGACGTGGTATAATGAGTGACAAAGTCTGCATATGGAGGAAGAGAGGTGGTTTGATGGCTCACACACAACCAGACTTTCACTCAGGAGACTGCTTTTTGTACGCTGGTACTGTCCAATGGTCATATACGATAGCAATATATGGCAATTGATGTATTTAGTCATTTAGGTATGAGGACGTGTTGCGATAGAAGTACTGTCAGGCATTATTCTGACAAAGTGCCATCGCCTTATTTTGTGAAATATTACACTACCAGACTACAAATTGCTGTGGTAACTCAAGGCCATGGTTTCCAGCATTCCTAGATCTCTTACATGGAAACACTTTGTTAAATCTCCCTGCACAAAACATGACTGCCCTCAAAAGATTAGAAGTTTGTTTTTTTTCATTATCAAAGGCAGCACTGTATGAGATCCTGGACGTGTTAGAAAATAAGAGCACCACAGAGGAAGAGCTTTCTGAATTCTCACACAGGCTGTCTAAATGATGGATTTTAAAACTTATTTTGCAGTTGAATGATTGTTTATCCCTGCGGCTGGATGCTGACATGTTAAGCATCACGGGATCATCTTCAGAGAGGGGAGGTGGTGGTTTGTATTTTTTGGCTGATTTTCTTTTTCTCCTGTGATTTTTGAATAATAGGGGGCTCAATCTCCATTGTAACCCCATATACAGGGTGGCTAACTATACTAGTTTTTTTGCTTTATATATACTATGTATATATATGTACATAATACCTAAACCAGTGGCAAATAATTTCAGGCTGGCCACCTACCGTAATGCATTCACATTCCTCTGGGCTAAATCTCACCCACGGCTACAGTGAGGCCCTTGGTTTTTGTAAGGTCCCAAAGACCGGAGTTATCATGCTGTTAGGAGTGAGACAGGTTGGTCTGCTGGGGCCCTTTCTCTGGCAGGAATGTCACAAAAGAAGAAAAAGCGAAAGCTGAAAATAAAAAAAGTAAAGCACACAGCCGAGGAAAGGTCCTCAAGGTCTACGCCTCTCAACACTTTAGCTGTCCTGTCTCATAAAGAGCTTGGACACAAAGGTTTTGACACAAGCTTTCACAACCCCCCAGCAGGAAATGGGGGTTACAGTTGAGATGGAGATTTCAGCTGGTGCTTGATGGAAAGAGCAGACAATTAGTTTCCTGATTCTGTATGGCTCTGTGAAGACTGACTCCAATGTTTGGGATCATTTGAAGTGTAAAAGTCAAAGAAAGCAGCAGATGACAGTCATTATAAAATGGCATATACAGCAAAACGGCAAGTATTGAAACATATTCTTGAATACATATTTTAAGCACAGCTTTTCGTGGAACAATTTGAGAGTTTGGCACATTCCTTTGTACATTTATCACACTCAAGAAAAGAAAGACGAAAAAAAGTACAAAGGCACCCCCTCTGTCGAGATAAAGAGAAAAATCAAGAGTCTGTTCATCTCCCTGGCTGTGTAAACCCAACTGTTTTTTTCCACCAGTACACCTGTTATTAACCAGCATGATGATGGGGATTATCAAATTAATCCCAGACCCTTTCTCTGTGGCTGGTTTACAACCAAAAAAAAGCAGTTCGGATAAGAGAGAGAGGTTGTGTGGCGTATTGATGAGCCTCTTTAAATCACTAACGGATTTGCAGGGATTTTGTACCACTCCAGTGAGCCTGTGCTGTGTGGAGGATAGGATGGGGCCTTGGAAACATTGCGCTGGTTATACCTCTAACTTGAAGTCATGACAATGAATAAGAAAACAAATGTGGATATAAACAGTTGAGACTAAATGCCATTTTTTACAGTTACATTCACAAAACACACTCCGCCTCGGCTGTGTTTTGAATTCTACCAGCACACCATTTTAATTTATGCTTTTAATTTTAATAAAGGCCTGCAAGGCTGGTACACTGTCAAGCTCAAGTGTACATGTTAGCATGACCAGTGACAGCGTGCTTTAAAAAAATCATCATGTCATAGTTTGCAGTTTCTATTATCTGCAAGGCACCCTTCCCCCCTCAATCTGACACATAGTTAAGTTGTCCCTAGGGGGGTCAAAACACTTAGCAGTTGCATTTTAACACGTCGCAACTTCTGCAGGCAGAGATACAAAGACTGCATGCCAAGGGGACGTAAGCGCAAAGCATTAGCTAGCATATGCAGACGCAGATATGCATTTATTATACGAGTGGAGGTGGAGATACCATCTGTGTAATGCAGCAATGATTCTTATAAGAACGTTGCTTGCAGACAAGAGGCACTGCAGTATATCTGACCAGTGAACAGTTTAGTGATCAAATCAGTTGCCCCTTGTTGAAATCTGCACTGCTGTTTTTTATCAATTACATCTGTTTTCTAGAAAAGCAGTCTGTTGTATAACTGTGTTAGCCCTAGCCCTTCCAACACACAACTGGCCCACTGAACCCAATGAATGGCTCCAAGTGTAAAAGATACATCTCGGCTGGAGTACAGATATGGACCCAAAAATGTCAACTTAGCATTTAAAGCAATCCAAGCCACTCTTACGACTCTGTTGGTGGTGTTAAAAGGTACCCAAAAGCTATGAAACTGACAAAGCCTGACAGAGCCGCAGTACATCAACCTCTTTACTACTGTGTAAAATCTGATACATTTGTCTATGTGCATTTTACAGTATGACACCAAGTTTTTTGCAACAATATTGATGGCCTTCCTTTGTTCCGAGGGTTTTTTTCCCTCGTGAACTTTGGACCAGTGAAGAGGATTCAAACAAAGATGCAATGCTTCTCTGAGACCGAAGCTCTAAAAGAAGTTAATTTATGGCCTGTTTGGGAGGCAGGTTTGGGCTTGAATACATAATAAGGTAGTGCACCTGCAGCCGCATACAAATGAATGGAAATGACGGTTAGTATTTACGCCTCTCTAAACCATTGGGACCTCCTGATCTGACCACTAATTGGCCAGCAAAGAGAAATGAAGATAGCTTCCTTGTTTACAGGCTGCTGTATCTGCAAATATCAGGTGCACATCTGCGCATAGCAACTTTGCATACCCAAATTTTGCATCAGTTATCTAAGAGGGCACCTTCAATATATCGTAAAGCAACACAAACCTGATATGTGTAATATAAAGTAATGTGGTTGTTTTGCCTCTCTGTAGTTGTTTTACATCTTTTTGTTGCCATTTTGCATCTCTTTGTTGCCATTTTGCATCTTTTTGTTGTCATTTTGCATCTCTTTGTTGCCATTTTGCATCTCTTTGTAGTTTTTTTTTATCTCTGTGTAGTTGTTTTGTTTGTCTTTGTCATCATTTTGTGTCCCTTTTTGTAGGCATTTTGTGTGTCTATAAGTTTTGTATCTTTGTTGTCCGTTTGTAGTCGTTTTGTATCTTTGCTGTCATTTTGCATCTCTTTGTAGTTGTTATGTTTGTCTGTCATCATTTTGTGTCCCTTTGTAGTCATTGTGTGTCTCTTTGTAGTTGTTTTGGATCATTTGTTGTCATTTGATTGACTTTCCAACAAGAAATGTTAACAGTCTCCATGAGCCTCCATACACGTTCAGTAATCCATCCATGCTCCTCAGCAATTTGACATCTTCAAAACATGGCTGCACACTGAAGAACATAAAGTTTGATAGTGTTAATATTGTGTTTGGATAAAAATTCTATTACAACCTTCTTTTTTTTTAAACTGCCATATTTTCTGCCTTCCACTTCAAAAGAGCTTGTAATGGAACTCAAAGCATGAATGCCTTGCAGAAATGTTGATTACAATATCCTGCTGAATCTTTTTAAATTAAAATACCATTTCCCCATTCATACTTGATAAGATTTACAGAGGGTAGAAGCATGTTTGCAGGTGGATAATTAAAGTATTTCCACACAGTTGGATAATCCACAATGAAGGATTTATGCTGCTATCATGTGAGGTCGTTTCCTCTTTTTGTCAATTAAGGGAAAGAATATTCATCATGCATTAAATCAGGGTGCACTGGTTGAGTTGATCAGAATCTGATTCCACTTGTGTCTTCAAAATGTATTGCAGCATTTCAGCATCTCCCTCCGTGCTTGTGACTTAGACCAAATTGATTTTCCTAATCGATAGCATAGGATTGGATTCAGGAGTGTGGGAGTAGGGGGTAGGATCTGGCAGGACCGCCTGCCTCAGCCAGCAGGCTCCTCGGGAGTAGTCCCTTGTTTGTTCCCGTCTTTATGAGCCCTGTTCATGGGGAACGGTGAATTATAATTCTTGGTGCTTTCCTGCTATCCCGCTTCATCTCAGGTTGGTATAATGACAGCAGAACTGTGCGTCTACTGGCAAATATAAACTTCCCTGCCAGCCCTTTGTCACCTCTGGAATGGAGATGACTGAATTGATGCACCGCCCCAGTGGAGCAAAACGGTTTAAATGACAACACATTTTTGTCTCACCTTGAACTTAATTGACTGCCTGAAAGCTGGCGTTTGAAAAGTGCTGACAGAGTGACTTCCCTTGTTGTTTGGAAACAGTAGCTATTGACGGAGCCTGTTCTGTGTTGTTTTCAGACTGCTGTCACACCTGCATGCAGCTGTATACCACATTCATGAGTAACGATAGCTGGTGTCTTCATAAGGCTGTGCATTATGAATGGTTCATGTGACATGTATTACTCCTAATGGGCTTAATGTCTGTATGCATTAGTATGCATCGCATTTCTGCAGGGAGGAGAAGAGGCAAATGTGCTCCTTACTATTCAAGGGTGAATTAATATAAGGATCGTTACTTTGTCACGTTTGTTGGAAATGTCTTGCGTTATTCCTATTTCAGCCTTTTAGTGAGAAGAAGCAGTCGTTAACAAGGTGCCTGAGACAAGTAGGTTGATGACCCAGGTGTCCACTAGCGTCTCTTTCAGTCGTGACAGCTCGAGGACTGGGTAGCAGTTACGCTGTCATTGGAAAAGGCCAGCTACAACCCCCTCACCTCGTCATACGTTGGTCTTGCCTGTGATGCTGTGCCGCCACGGCGCAATAGTGGCAACTGTGGGATTTCTTAGAGGGGAGCCACAAGACTGTAATCAGTCATTATGTCAGAAGCGAGCCCCGTGAGCCCCGCTCCAGCTCATTCAGCCAAATAATAAGCAGCAGATAACGGCGCTGGCGTGCAGGCAGGAACAGAGCCCCCGCAGGCGAGCGAGAAAACGGGGGGCCCGTTCCTCTCGTCTGCCTACGCAGGGACGTCACCTTGGTTCAAGGGCTGGACTGAGCCTTTCATACACAGAAAATTTCGACTGTTGTTCAGAGCCCTCCCTAATGGAAAACACGCCTTGAGAGGCTAACAGGGAATGTGTGGGGTCAGTTGAGAAAATAATCCTGACTGGTTATTGCAGATTTTTTGTCTAATGGTTGCAAGCACGACAAAAGTAAATGCTAAAATGACTATTTCTTAATAGAATGTATTTTTATTAATGTGATTTTTGTGTATTACTTCAATTTTACTTCAAATTTTACCTTTTGGATGTCCATTATACTTTACATCCTCAACATTGTAGAAAAAAAGGCCTTTTTTCACTTTTTTAGTTGCTGCTTTCTAAAGTTTATTATGAAAGCATGTCTCTGTCTTGATAAAGGTTGTAACTCGTAGGGCTGCAACTAACAAATATTTTCAATGTCGATTTCATCTATGGATTATATTCTTTGAATGGATTAGTTGTTTGAGCTACAAAATGTCAGAAATGGTGAAAAATGTCGATGAGATAACCAAGATAACGTCCTCAAATGTCTTGTTTTGTCCACAACCCAAAGATACTCGGTTTATTGTCATAGGTGAGTAAAAAAACTGAAAATATTCACATCTTAGAAGCTGGAATCAGAACTTTTACTTATTTTTTTCGTTAAAAATTACTCAGACTTGTAGATTAATTTCATAGTTGACAACTAATTGATTTCTCATTGCAGCTCTACTAAATATCTTGCCATAGGTGGATCTAAATGAGCTTTTTTCAACATTTGTAAAGATATTTTCTTGCAATGTCTAATAATTCAAGTGCCACCACAGGACTGCAGAGCTTGTGATATTGCATAAAAGAAAACCCTCCCCCTTTTAAGCCCCATTCCTTTCCCCTCCACCCTCATAGAGTTTTGTCATTCCATAACAAGGGTCACAGTCTGCCATTGTCTCGCAGTAGCATTCCTCTGCATGGTGGTATTGACTGGGTCTGCTGGGTGAGCGGTGCCGTATAACATCCATACATCACTGGTAAGACAGAATGACAGACAGTAGGAGTTGAGATGTCGGATCGTCCTCTCCAGGCAACTGACATCCACTCCCTTCCTGTTCTCCACAGTGATACTCTATCTTCTGACAGAGGCTGCATTGATAGAGGCAATCCTCCCGCTTCAGCACCTTGCTGGTGTACTTGACATGCTCGTGATATAAATTTCTTGCGAATAACGCAGGAATAATTCTGCTTCTAATGAATGTTTTTTTAAGGTTCTCAAGCAGCTCAGATCATACAGTCGCAGAGATATAAATGTTATTTGTTCATCGACTGCCACGTTATAATTGGTTCACTACTGTATGCATGCACAGATTGATAGCAAGATTAATCTCATCAAAATGTTAAGCTTTTATAATCTTCTCATGGACCCCTTTTACTCTCTCATACATAATAAATGTAGCTAAAAGTCAGGCTGATATAGTGCAAATAGCTTAACACAGTAGCATGCTAGTTCCACATGGAAAATAAACAACTGCAGCATGCCATCAGACAATGAGCTCAATCAGGTCAACGTAGGTCAACCCTTTATGGAATTTCTGCCCATAATGATTAATAAGGTAGGTGTAGTTATTGCCTTGGAAGTCATCAGTGGAATGCTGGAGCTGAGCTGTAATCCAGTTTCATTACACCCGTCTCTAGGATTTCCCTTTCTTAATGCATTGTTCCTCCTTTTCTGTTAATTTTGTGTGCAGGGCAGTCTATACTAACGAGCAGCCCTTTATTGATTGGTATAGACAACAAGGATTGCTTTGTTCCACAATTTCTTATCAGTTGACTCTCTCCCAAAGAAATATCGAACGCGGTACAGAGACATCCGACTTCTTTTGGCGACTGAAAGGCCGTTTAGCAGGGGTTCTGTTGTCGCTCGTGAGCGCTGTGAAAGGTCAGGCTCCTGTAATCTTGTTTATGTTTTTGGTCAGTAGTAAGCCTCCCTAAGCCAGCTTTGTGTCAAACACAGCTGGAGAGGCCTCTACAATTGCAACAGAGCAGAAATAATTGGTCCAGCAACTTGGATGCAGCCATGACACACAGGTAATTTGCTAATTTCTGTCTCTCAGCTGGTGTTGCCAGCGCAGGAAGCTGCGGTTTTCGGAAAGAGTGTATGAAAATGATTAATTCTCTTCATGTTGCTTTGGTGGAATTTGAAATTAAGCGGGGCAAACAACTTGTATAAAAGAAGCTTCTGTTTGGTTTTTGTGCCTGCTGTCGCAATTTCATAGTGCTCGATTGTATCGTTAAGGGGGGGAAATCAATTGTGATAGTACAATAATTAAACATGACCCCCTGAAATCTTAAAATAAGTGCCTTCACAATTTCCCCCTTGTTGGCTCGGCTGTTTTCAGCTGTACGGTGTACAGTGCACATGCTCATCCAGTGAATTGCCACAGAGTAGATGCCAATAACCTAGCCTTCCATGCAATCAAGTTCTGCATACGTGATGCTGTGACAGTCCCAAGAGAGGCCTTTTACCCTGAACTCAGCGTGGATGACTTTGAGCGGGCCACCTCCAGCTGATGGGGAAATTTGGATTGGAAAGTCGGTAGCAGCCACTTTTAATTATACTGGCAGTAAAGGATGAAATTGAGCAGGAATGAAGTGCTTTTTGTGCATCGATTTTTCTCTGCATCTGTGGACGCACTGGAGAGAGGGAGAGACAATTGTAACCTTCCCTATCGCTGCACTGCAGGCAAACAAGGGGGGCTCCATACATAGGCCGGGTTTTTTTTTTTGCTTTATTTTTAATACAATGAGAGCCTTAACATCAAACCATCCTTCTCATCTAATTAGGAAATGCCATTGAATGGAAAAGGAACTCGGGCAGGTCTGGACAAGGGCCACGCAAGCACTTTACCTTGATAGAGTTTTGATGGTTTTTTGTGATCTGTTTTGATATCTGACAAACTTTGGCCAAGGTTCAGTGTGGATTTTTGTGACTTGGATGACAAGGTGTGGCAAGGCCTGCAGATGGATCCTTTGAGCTCTTTCTATGGCTTTCCCCTCAGGATTTATGCCCATTTCAGGTGGTGTTTCCAGTAATCTTAAGCCTTTATTTTGGCAGAATGTCACCTCACCTGGGTACCGGGAGAGTGACTGCCACCTTGATTGCCCTCAGGTCCCCACAGGATTCCTGCCTGACTCGGCTACTGCGGATGACTCCGGACTATAAAAAGATCAGTTACTTTGGAAACAGATGACAGCCTGGCTTTTGTTTGCTTGTTTTTGAGATCACGCCTCCTCCTGTTTTCTTGAGAACTTCCCCTGACCGTGTGCATTGCACACTCACACCAGCAGATGCGACAATTCATCATGCATAAAGAAACCCCACTCCGGCAGCCATCTGTCTTCTTGTGTCTGTTACCATCCACCGGCAGTTTGTTTTCGTACCCATTACCCATATACAGCTTTAATGGCATGCAAAATATGCAGAACCAATATCATGACCTCCGAACCTCATTCTAAAATCTCGCTCTCGACCTATACATGACCCAAGTAACAGAAACCAGAAAATATACTGACTGTCAACATATATAGTTTCTGAGACTGCCGGAAAGGTTTGCCATTTGGTGCCCCGCTATAATGTTACCTCCACTGGATAGCTGGGATGAATTATTCTGCCCAGTTAAAATTAAATTTGACCTCCCCTACCTGATTCCTAGATGACCTAACAAAAACAAGATGCCAAACCATAAGAAGTCAAAGGCAATGAGGTCAGAGGGATCGCTCTTACTGCTCTGGGAACTGATACCAAATTCAGGAGCCATTTCTCCATTTCACCAAGTCAACTGACAATATGAAACTAGTGCATACTGATAAGAATACTTAAACGCAATAGAGCAAGGTGAGTAATTAAACCAACCCTACTGCTAGACAAGAACATTAATATTGGACTGTGCTGCCATTCCCTGGCATCCAAAGCCACATTTCTCAAATTCTTGCTAGCTGCAATTATAGTATGGAAAGGATTAAGGAAAGGTGAGGTTATAGCCAAAAAAATTATCTTATGATAAAGTTTGGGTGAGGCAACTAATACACTTGGCCATTGTTAGGGCATGGTTACGGTTAGACAATTTAAAGGACAAGATTGCAGTTAATTAAAAATGATTGACTGTGGTAGGGTGGCAGCTTTTGGCAGGTTTTCCATTGGATTGCATTGGATGTTAATTTTGTTAATCGTAACCTGACATGCCAGATGGTTTGTTACACAGAACCATCTGGAACGGTTTGGAAAAGGGCAGGCCCGTTCAAAAAATACTCAGCAGGTGATTGGACAAACAATCTGTCTATCACCGTCAATCAACCAGTCAGATATTAGGAGAGCGCTAGCACCAGCAAAGCCAGTTGGTAAATCAAACTTAAAAAGGGCGAAAACAAACTTTTCAGCGAGAAAGCCTTGTGCAGTTCTTTGCTCTTCTTTCAATTAATTATACCCTGATATATATTATACCCCTGATATAACTGATGCTACAACAGCTACACTAACCCCTAAGGAGCTGCCATTGTTGTTATCAAACCAGCATTCGCTTCTCTTGCTGGTTGTCACACCCAAACCTAGCCCATAGCTGCCAGTAGTTCCTCATAGGATGCTGATTGGTTTAACGCCTGTTCAGCCACAAGCGCATTGCGTGAACCCTGGCTAGATGGATTTGCAAGATCACGTGACAGAGGGATATTGTCAATCTAGCTGCCTCACAGGGTAAGAAACCGTGTAATATCGATGCAATTCCGAGGATGCTGGGCTGAGTTAGACAGTTGTGGATATGTACTTGGAATATATCCAATAAGACAGTACCAGCAGGAGAATGCTGAGAATATGCTAGCTGCTTCAAAGGTCCGTGTTTCCATTATCATGCAGCTCCCCTTTCAGTTGAGCATTGAGCTTTGGTAACCACAGCACATTGCTGCTCACCAGTTTGATTGTTTCTGGTTTCCTCCCCCACCGCCACCACACCTTTTCTTTGTCTCGCATGGCAGTTGCATCTCTGCTCAGACGACTAAATTTAACATTTCTGGTTGGAGGTGGGATTTGGGAGGCTTTACGGGTGCCTTCACAGTGTAGTGTAAAGGTTATGTATAGCTTGTTCTATACTGCCAGCAAATGCACCTACCATAGAACATCCAAGTGTTTCATTCCTCTCTTTTTCTATACGGCCCTTTCTTGTAATTATAAGAATGAACACACCGTTTTCCGTCACGTCGTGGCCATGCATTAACCAGCCCAGCCATTGTTTCTTTTCCCATCCATTCAGTTCAGTCACATTTTCTCATTGCAGGTGAGCTGATGAGAACATGGCCCTTATCTCTCCCTGTGCCTAAGACGAATTGAACACGTTTCCCTCAGTCCATATTGTAACATTAAAGCAGTCAATTGCCACATGCTATCGCCGTAGCCACTTGCATGGAATAATGCAGTGCAGGTTTTTCAGTGATAGAAAGATGCCTATCATTCTTTGCTGAGCTTTTACTCTCCTCAGGGCAATGTGTTTAATATGACCCTACAAATGTGATTTAGTGGGCAGATAGCCTTGGGACTCAGGGGTTGCTGCTGCATGGACCTCTGCTGTGTAGTGTATGGCAACAACGTATGTAGGTTAAGGTTATCTTTCTCATGTTGGATATGTTGTGGAACTGGATATAGCGGAGGGATTCATACAGAAGACTTGAATGTCAAGACCTCTATCTTCACCAACAAGGGCAACAACACAGAGAACAAAACTTTCCAGATTATTTTGTGATTTTCAGCAGTTTTTCTTTCTTCTCTTTCTTCAGTGATAATTTGTTGTTTATCCCCTTTGAGCGGACTCATTCCTCCTGCACATTTCCTGAAAGCATCCTCTCGCAGAGCATCGCATCTTTGCCACATGTTTTCCTTCAAATCTCATCCCGCCCTGTCTATATTCATCCTCGATTCAATTACTTTTTGGTTTCAGCAGAGACTCGTTTCATACAATATTGCTCTCCGATGCGTGTTGCTGCCCCACAGATTTATGTCGGAGCTGAAGGATGGCTGTCCTATTTTCTGCATGGATAGCAGTGCTGGTGGCATTGTATGTGCTTTAAAAGCTCTCGTCAGATGTGCGTTAAGGACGTATGGACAGCACAGCCAAGTAATTCTTCCAGACACCGGCCATTTCTGTCACATCCTGCCATTAGCTTGTGTATCACGATGATTTGTCACGCGGGTTCTTTTGGTCTAGTGTCTCAGTATGCGTTTGTGTTGGTGTATCTGTGTGTACCACTGAGCTGAATTTGAAACCATAAAAGGAGACAGTGCACATGCATGTCTTAGTAGTTAAATGATTCAAATTACCAGACCACCCCCCCACTCCAGCGGTTATTAATTTCAGAGATAATAAAAACTTTCAGCACCTGAATGGTCACTTTGTTCATTCTTTTAAAACAGGGAATGAATACAAAATTGGAAATTCATCAAACCAGTTACATTTGTCGTAGGGATATTTAATTTTTGCTGAATGTCTGGTGAAAATTGTTTTTTAAGTGATGTTTAGAAACAGGAAAATGTATTTAATCTCCTTTCAATAGCTTGCTTTCCTTTGACAGATTTGGCACATACTGGGGATAAATAGAATAAAAACAGACTGTGCTACATTATATTGTACAGCACATACCGTAATAATCAATCCTGACAAGTCTCCCAAGCGTTTCCACTCTTAATGTCACTATTCGCTGTTCAAGACCTATAGTTCCACATCAAACCCAATTTTTGACCTTAATAGTCAAAGATATTTCAGCAGACTCTGTCTACTGTAGACATTTTCGACAACCTAAATCCGTCACAAACCAGTAGACAGCTAGCCAGCATGGGGTCCCACAGCCCATTACCGTCTTGATGCAGTTATAGTTATGTCTTTCTTTGTAGTCACAGTGAAAGGTTGACATGCCCCCAGATGACCGCCCCCTCCTCACAGGGGTCCTGCGATATCTCGGTTGTCTCCTTCCAGGCCTGAATGGGCACATTGTGCTGCTGCCCGCTGCTGCTCTGCAGACCACTAGGTCCTCCACACACACCTGTCAAGCCATGTCCTTGGCGCCTTGGGTGCTGAGACACTCCAGAGCCCCCCTGCTGCACACATGGTTATTGAACCCCCGCACAACCATGCAAACACACATATACACACACCTTAAAGCAGCCATATATGAACAAATAAACACATGTGGTTAGGCAGACCTCTATGAAGTCACAGACATGTATACAGAGACACACACAATTGAATTTCACATAAACACAGAGTATGCATACATGGTCTTTCACACACTGCAACACACACACACACACTCAAAGACTCGACTTTATTGGAAACACACCTCGCTCCCCTCGCGTATGCTAAGGTTATATTCAGTGTAGGTCGGCCTCCGAATTCAGTAAGGGTCAAGTTCCATATTTGTCAGGGTGGGGAGGGCAAGGGCACAGAAGGCTGGTTGAGGTGCACACGCTCGCACATGGAAACAGGATTCAGAAGTAAACTACTCGTAACTCGATCCACTGCCTCAATCAGTTGCAGGTTTTCTGTTTTTGAGCTGAGGGGGAACCACCGGGGGACATAGTGTCCTTTACCTCCATATAGCAATATGTGTGGTTTACATTAGTGCTGAAATGACTGAAAGAAAATCAGTAATATTTACAATCGTTTAATCATTTTAGAGCTGAAATGATTCGCTAATTAATCGATAAGTTCAATGACCGAAAACCACTTTTGTTGAAGTCTTTTTAAGAACAAAATGCCAAAAATCTTGCATTGTCTTCTATGGTAATAAAATGAACATGGTGATGGTTTTGGACCTTTGGTTGGACAATTAAGACATGTGAAGATGTCATTTTGGGCGAAATTATTATGTATGTTTTTCACTATTTCATTACATTTTATAGGCAAAACGATCAAGCCATTATCTGCAAAAATAATCAGCACATTAATTGATCTTAAAATAATTGTTAGTTACATCCCTAAATTACCTGATCTAGGTTGCTGCTTCGCCAATGTGAGATGTAATAGCTTCTTCTTCTCTCTTTTTTTATCACTTTAAACCAAATCCCTTTGACGTTTTAACAGTTTTTCAGCCAAAATATTCCATTTAATGGACTAAACAACTGCTTGATTTATCAGAAAAATGATGGACAGATTAATTAAAAATGCAAATAAATTAGTTGCAGCCCTGGTTTCAAAAAGACATTATTTTTAGTGGCATGACACATTTTGAGAGCACTGTATAACTCATGACCCATTGAAGGTAATCCTCATTTTTGATGTCTTGCAGCACTCATCTCAAGTACATCCTCTTTGTCCCCCTTTGAGTGGCCGGTAACCCGCCATAGAGCAAATGTGCCTCTCCATGTGGCATTACCATCACAGAAAAATGCTAAATGGCTGATTGTACATGCACACAACGTGCACAGTGCTGAAGGACCTCTGGTGTCAAGTCCCACAAGTGTCACCCACACAATTTTCCCCTCTATTGACTTTTATGTTCTGCTGCAAGGTTGGTCATCGTGGGGAGAATATGTATGTATGACATGCGTGATTATCATAATGATATTCCCATGCTAAGGTAAACAGCTCCCTAAGATGGGGGGAAAACGTCCATGCGATTGTATGGGATTTTGACAGCTTATTTTTGACGATACATTTCATGCATTTAGTATTGGGCGCCGTAGACATCAAAGCCTTTTAAGAATCATCTCTGAGCTGGGATTGGTGGTGACATCATGTGATAACATGAATCTCGTCTGGGCTTAAGAAGCAATCTAGCGCTCGAGGACTACAAAAACATGATATTTACATAAATATTCAAACCCATGAGCTTGCACACATCCAGGAATAAAAATTCAAAACGGAGGTGCTGTGTACCACTTTGGCTGAATACATTATTCTGGAGGCTGTGTGTGCTCGTCACTTCTGTTGTTTGTGCGTTTTTGCACAGACACACACAAATGGACAGTCAAGAACACGCTCAGGCATACAGTGCATAGTAACCTACAGACTCATATCCCACGGTTCATCCCTTTCCAATTAAGGCCAATTAGGGCCCGTGTAAAAGGAAGTCTTCGGGGGGAAGGACTGTAGTTTGGTGTTGTACATCCCCCATCACCTCTTCTCATTGGTATGCCAGCACAGTGTGAGATAGAAATAGGGACAGAGGAAAAAAACGTAATGATAGATGAAGGGAGAAGAAATGTGAGAGAAAGTGTCCACGAGACGAGTGGATACTGAGAAAGCGACGAGGCAGAGAATTACAGAGAGGCTAAACAATGAGAAAGCAGGCATGTGAGTATACATCATCTTCCTGCAGTTGCCAGAAACCTCAGTCAATTGTTATCAGCTTGCTTGAATTTAATGTGACCCTTGGGGGTGAGGATGCTGCCCATGCATTATAAATGCTGCCCATTGACTCCAGCTGGTAGGCTTTTCCTCCCTTCTGAGTGAGCAATCACTGACTGGCTATGATTACTCAACTGATTGTAGCAGCACAGCATAATTCGTACAAGTCACATCTCATAAACAGGCAGCTTTGTTTGTATTTCAAACTTTAATGCAGCGATGGATTGTTCTCCTATGCGTTTACCTTTTTGGATTAAGACCCTCAGTATATACAGACTCTTCCTCCTAGTGTGAGAGGTGTAATAGTTACATTTGGTGAAAGTCATGGTATGTTATACTAGAAGTGCGCTTTACCTGAGGGTGCAAGCCAAATCTTTAACAAGCCTGGTTATTTCTGTCTCTGAGAGCAGCTCATTTGAAAGTCTGTATAATCTATGAAATAGCTGCAAGTAGTCGAATAAGTACAGACAGTGCATATTGCACACACAGGAGTATGTAGGTTACTCAAGGCTGACTCTACTTGTAAAGGATGCCACCATTTCAATACATTTTCTGTCCATTAGCCATATCTCCTTTGCCTTTGGCCTCAGTGTGCACAGGCCGGCTTGTCAGTTACAGTGTCACGACGACTGGGTCATTTAATTTAAAGCCCTGCTCCGCCGATTAGGGCTTTTGTTGTGAGCAGCCGTGACTACTGTAACACGGGTGTTTGGGTCAGCGATGGGCACAATAGCTTAGTTACTCTCGCTGACTTCCTCACTATTGCCTCTCCCTCTCTTTCTCAGCACATTTTCCACTTGGCTGATAAAATAAGCCACTCTTTGATGAGCTTTCGGCAGGCCACGGTGCCGTGCCTCAGTAAATGCTTTTATAGAGACACACCACAGGCTGTCGACTTGGATCAGTCATACAGTGGCTGCATGCGTCCACAGCTTTCTCATATGTTCCTTTGTCTCCTGATTTTATTTTATTTTTTTGACACGCAGTGAGAAGCTGGTGCTAGAGCCGCTAATATATTTCAAGAATGCCTTTTTAAACTAGAATATGGAACAATATGGAGTCAATCCTGCCTTGTTTTCTCTTCAGTTGGTCAAACTCATGCCCATGTACTAGTCATCATGATTAGTTGTCTACCTTGAAACAGCATGAAGCCTGAGGGTGTGGTAGCCAACAGCTGCAAAGCCATCGCAGGCTGTAGAGTGGCAGACGGCGGGTGCAGCCATTCCCCACCCCCCCACCCCCCCAGAAAAATTAAAAATTGATGTTGTTCATTGTGGTTTTAGTCTTGTTTGTTACCTCGTGTTACCCTCCATGTGATGTGAAAAGCAGCTACATTAAGTGTTTAATCCAATCTCTTTCTCATTGTCACTCTTAAGTAGAGTTTTATTACCCTGATGCTGGTTTTCCTTTTTTTCCCCTGTAAGTAGTTGTAAAAAAAACAAACCCAAAACACTGATTATTTTGTATGCTTTTGTTTCAGTGCTTGTACTGATTAAACACAGTGTGCTCGCAATCAGCTGCTTTATGTACTTATTTAGATATGTACATGAATGAAAGTCCACAGTGGCCAGCTTCAGTGTCTTTTGATTAATTCAAAACAGTTGTCACGCTTTGAAGGAAATGCTGATCATCATTCGGATTGTTACTAGACAGCAGCTTGTTGTAAACCCACGATGGCTCTCCTTTTTCAACCCGTTTTGGTGCTTTTGTTGAAAAGAACATTTTAAAGGATTAAACTCTGCATCTTTCTTGGCAGAAACGGCAACGTTCCACCCAACATTACTGCCGGGCGTGGCCAGCAATACGGTCCGTTGCACTTGTGACCAGACTCAGTGAACAGTGGTGTCCAGCACACTGTACCACAATGAATCACTTTGGGGGTGTGAAATCAAATTACGGTTGAAGTTCATGGCAGTGAAAGCAGCACAGTCGGCCTGTGTCTCATCACTTTGTAATTTAGAAAAACACTCCTCTCGCCATGGGAACTGAAAAACAGGAGTACAGTAGATAATGTGAAGAAGGAAAGGGCCAAAGACGCCCTTCCAAGAAACATTTTGTGTGTGTGTTAATGCCACAAAGTTTCTACAATGCAGTGCCTCCTCTTGGTTTGGGGAATTATCTGGAATGAGGGAATCATTCACTTTACAGATATCAGGTGATCCTGGCTGGCTTAACACGACTCTGCTCTCTGTGATATTTTAGAAGTTACTGAAAAGTTAATAAGATGATGTGAAACCAAACTTTTACATTTTTTGGCTTTGACTTTAAATGACCTTTTACATGGAAATTTTAATACAAACCCCTCAAATGTCAGTATGCAGAGATGGGCATAAAATGTACAGCTGAAAATGAGTTGTTGGAATCTTTTACTTACTAACCTTTGTAAGCATCGTTTGTGCTGAATTGAAACACCCAGGATTTATACCCATGCAGCAGCTCCTCCTATCAGTCTGTGAAGCTAACGCTGACGTGCACTTAGGTTAACGTTAGCTTAAGCAGCTACTAGGGCTGCACGATATGGTCAAAAAGTGACATTGGGATTATTTTGACATCGCAATTTTCATCGTCATTGAAATACTAGTAAAATCATGATGATGTGGCATTTCTCCCGGTCTCTGCCCAACAAACATGCTTTATCACGTGTAGAACAGGCTTTGTAGGCCCGAGCATCTCTGCAGCTCTACAAAATGTAATTAAAACACTGTTTTGTGACACATTTTACCCTCATGAAATAATTGCAGTTCTTGCAATTTGGATATTGCACTCAGTCATATTGTGATTTCGATTATTTTGCGATTAATTGCGTAGCCAGAGCAGCTACAGTGCAGATCTGTCAGCAGTAGCATTAGCTTCTGTTTGTTCAACATCAGTAACATTGTCAGGTGTGACTTAGCAGCACTTTGTCATTATTGTCATACTATTTCACAACTGCAACTGTAAATATAACAAAACTTTTGAAAGTGATGATTATATTGTAAAATAAATTACTCAGCTTTTCTCATCTTTATAAATATGAGCCAAATTGGTCAGTTTTTGTCAGTTTATGTCTAATTCCACTTTTTTTCTAAGTGGTGGGGTAAAAGATTGTAGTTGAATAGTTTTCTCATAACAAATTAAGCCCTAATGCCAGCTTCCTGGTGTCAGAGTGTAAACCTAACACAGTCCTGAGCAACTCCAAAGCTATGCTCTCATTAATGAGCAACCTGGCGTTAATAAGCAGCTATCTCTCACAGTGTCGCACTGGGTCATCCATGCGTAGTACTTCAATAGAACTGCATATCTTTGGAATGAGCATCCTAGAAGTAATGGTACAAGATAGCCCTGAGTGCCTGGAACTGCCTGGTGTAAATTTCTCTGGTCCAGAACTCTTTGAAGATACTTTGGAGGCTTCAGTTCCCAACTACAGGCAGTACTTTAACACTGATGATTATAAAAGAGGAGGCTTGAATTGGGCTCTGACAGTGTTTCTGCTCAGCGAGGCCGTTCAGGGAGAGGAGCAGTGAATATGGGTTTTATAAGCGGTAAAGATGTAAAATTCAAGTATTTTTTCATTTTATTTTCAGTTGTCTGTGAACTCGGTCACTCCTCTCACGCAGCAGTTTGTGGGTAGGATCATTGCGGTATGGTGTGATTGTGTTTCTTTCCAAACACTTCCAGGCCTGTTAAATGACTGGCAGATGCTCTGTTGACCAAACTAGCTTCAGTGGTTCAGCTGAATTGACCTATGGCGTCTGCCATAGTCTCAAATTTGATCAGACATAATGGACAGCAGATTTGACGCTTCAAATCCCCCGCACTTGTTTGGAAGCCAAGATCGGACAGCCATTGTGCCCGGATGATATTTGAAAGTTTGGCGATATAATTGACTTTTTTTCCTTCCGTCTTTTGCTTCATTTTTTATGTCTGTGCTTGGTTTATGGCTTTTAAAGCATTTGTCAGTGTTTATAAACGATATTAATAGACATCCCAAATAGGTTAGGAGCAAAAAAAAAGTCTTTTTTATTTTGTGTTTTCCAATATCTACCTAATTTGCATAGTAAACACAGTACTACTGATGAATCCTTTTTAATTTTGTTAAATATTCAAGACCTTAACCTGTTTTAGACATCTCAATTAAGAAAAGCTTTTATCACTTGTATGATTGCAGGTGAGATTTAATTAGAAATCATGTAAAGAGAGTTTGCATCACAATAATGAAAGGGAGTAAGGGGACATGTTTTTCAGTGCTTGAGGGGGAGAAAGAAACAAGCTTTCCAATTTCACTGAATACAATTTGAATTTACCTCTGTGAAACTGTTCATGTCGCTCATTAATTCAGCCATAATTAAATGTAACCACCTCACCTGCACGCGCTGGTATCGGCCCGACAAAGGTTTATATTGGACTTAATGAGTGAAAAACGCAATGAGCAGACTGGTGCGGAGGCTAACAGGGAGAAAGCGGCGCATGCGAAAGACGGACTGATACAAAGGCGAAGAGGCAGAGCGGGGGAGCCAAAAATGTGTGCGAGGGGGAAAACGAGACGGCGCAAAAGGTGACTGGAGGAGGCAGTCATCAAAATGCTAATGTTGCATGGGATATTTACTGCAGAGTGTTAATGCAGTTTAAAACAGGCTCTTTGTCCTGCGGCCCATCACCAAGCCGCTGTTGGGGCCTAATAAATCAGCCATTAAAAGCTGATGTGACCTGAATAGCACTTCATACAGCGGCGATCCAGCTCTCTCGCCAGTGCGGGAGCCGGACAACAGCTGAAAAATTTATGAAGATGCCAATTAATGAGGGTCGACCCAGAAGTGACCGAAATATAGAGTTTGTGTGTGATGCAACTTTGACAAACTAACACTTCTGGCATTGAAAAGTAATTATTTTCAGTGGATTTTTTCAAAGTAAGTGTCCTGGGTGTGCACAGACCAGTTAACGGTGACTTAGAGTCATGTTGGCAGACATTAAAAGTTGCTGGACTTTTTAATTATGTCCCCTGTCGCCTCATGTTGAAAGAAAAACTGTTCTACTGACGTAAGACTATCCTGTTCCATCTCCTAACCTGCTTCCTCTCTCTGTTTCCTCACAGGGCTGGACATGGTTTTATTATCTGGAATGTGATACGCAGGATTTGTGCGGAGAAAACTCAAGAATCACGCTCCTTCTCACACTCAGGTACAGTTTCATCACCGTTTCTGACGGCGCCGGACAAAGTGGGCTGAAAATGTGTCATTACATGTCATGAATGCGCAATAGATTCCTGATCAAGTGCACAAGCAGCCCCCCCCTCCACAGCAGCACACCAATAATGAAGAGCATTCATGTGGGCCAATTGGGCTTGTTCTCTGGGATGTTTATGAAAATGATTCAGGATAGGTACTCATCTTCATATGCAAATCTGTGGGACATCACCGGCAAGCCTTTAATTTCTGCCGCTAGCGACAAGGAGGGCTTTTTTGGTCGCTATCTACCGAGTGTGTTTGGATTTCATTCCCCGATGCAAATGATGTTTTCGCTGTAATCATGCAAAAGCGCAGCTGGCTTCCATTTTTCTTCGCCTCTAGTCTCTTGCTCCTTGCACACTCCCCCCTCCACCCCTCAACCACCCAAAACCTTCACGCACCGAGCTCCTTCTCCTTCTCCTCTCCCTGTCTGTTTGTCATTGTTGTCTTCTGCAACCCCTTGTTTGCTCTCTGCTTCTCCTACTTATCTCCGTCCCCTTTCCTCGCTCACTTGTCATGCCAGCTAAAGCCCTCCCCCCTCCCTCATCCCTTCGATACGCGCACACTTCCCCTCCGCCACCACTGCCGCCGCCGCTGCCTCCACCAACCCTCTCCATACTTAATGGAGCCACCAGCCTCCGTGCCTCCTGTGGTGAGCCTGGATTGAATTCAATTAGGGAGATTGTTTGCCCTCCAGAGTTTACTGGTGGGCTCCGTGGATGATAGGTTTGCTGTCGTCCCTCCTCCTCTCTTTCACTCACACTCACACACACACCTACACACACAAACATACCCTGCTACATCCATCTAACCCGATTCCCCTTCATCCAACTCAATGCAGCCACCCCTCCTTTTCTCTTTTCCTAACAACCTCCCTGCGGCAGTGCATGTTTTTTTGTGTGTGCGCACATTGTTGACATTGCTTTTCGAGCCCCTGTTGATGTTTTTATGTTATTTCACGCCATCGTATTCAACGAGATTAAGCCATAAGAACTTGCAGTGTGAAAGAATATGTCATACCACCTTTTTGATAAGGCCTCAGGGGCTCATCTTCTCCCATCCCATATGAGTTGATGGGATGGGAGATTTCAGAGGAGAGTAATTGGAAACCACATTCAAGCTCAATCCCAGCAACTCCACGCACATTCCGGGATAATCCCATTTTTAGAATTAATTTGCCACTTCGCCAGCATATCCGGCACAAAAGAGAGGACAGTAAATGTTGCTGACATAGGAGGAACGGTCACATTAGTCGCAAGGTGAAAATAGAATTGTGCTGTCATTTGAATAACACTGAGAGCAGCAGGCGGTAGTTAAACGCAGTGTTGGCTCGTGCTTTTTAGATATGAAGCGTACGCCTGGTACAGACATAATGGTCTCTATTCTGTGTAGGAACACACTTCAGCAAACTTGTCCGGCAACCCGCTGCTTTTCCTCCAGATGTCACGCTGTGTGACCGTGTACTGGTGCTTCTCAGAAATCAGATACTGTATTAGTGCTGAAAGATGTCAAATGAATTAAAAGCTGGGGATCGCTTTGATGATAAATATCCTAATGCCCCCCGACGCGGAATTACAACCTTCATTTGATGCACCTTCTTTTTCTTCTTTTTTTTCTAATTTGCGGTCACTTTGGATTACGTCTAATCGTCTTTGGGAGGATATTTTTTAGGGCTTAGAAGGGCAAAATTTACAGCACGATGTTTTGTCATGAGTTTACAGATGACTTATGATTTTTGGAATTAGGATTTAAATCCACCCATAAATGAAAATTTGGTCATTTATCTATTCACCCCCATGCCACTGGAAAGTTTAGTAGTCCACAAAACATTCATTGCAGCATTCTCCTAAACAACTGAAGTAGATGGGGACTTAAAAACCCATTTGCCCCCTTTGTGAAGTTTTTACTGTAGCTGCTTAGCTAAAAGCCTTAGCTACCACTGTCTGATGTGGGTGCACGAGCTGGAACGCGAGTCGAGGTTGTAAATATCGACTTTCAAATCAATTTAGGATCTCTGAGCTTCCAGAGACATGAATTATGCTGGACAGGCTGTATGTATCAAGTCTTCATCTACTTCAGTTGCTGTGAAGCTCCAGAAATGTTTTGTGGACTGTGCAGCTTTACCCAGCTTCCCATTAGCAATGGAGTGAGTAGATGATAACTGAATATTCATTTTTGGGTGAACTTATCCTTTAATGCAAGATCTTTGATTTAAAGAATATCTAGAAACCTGTTCAACTACAAACCCTCCTTTCAGCCTTGTTTGGAGAGTATGAACCTCCGCACCCTCCCACAATGCTTTGCATACCCAACACGGTTGCCCATAGCATCAGCCATTCAAGTTAGTTTGACCATAATGGCCTGTGATGACATTAGCCAGGCCAAGTTTTTGGTTCTGTTATCTTAAAGCCCTGCCGTTTGTTTTCATAGTGCGATCCTGCCCGGACTTCTTGAAATGATGCAAAACAGGTCATTTGAATGGAAAAGGAGCGAAATCCTTTTGGCCGATGTCAGCAGTGTTCTTGAATTTGAATCCCGCCCAGAGATAGTTGACTTTGCACGTCTTTGTTGTGTCCTGTTACTTGGGCAACTACGGTCAGCACCAAAGCAACCCGGCTCAAGGATACTGGGCAGAGCATCGAAACCCTCTAAACGACCCAATTATTTAAAAGGCACACATTGCTCGATGTGGTGCACGGCTGATAATGACAAATTTGTTGACCCTCCGTGCAAATTGGTGTTGTCTTGACAACAGAAACGTTCTGGAAATGTATTTGCTCAGACATGTTTGTGGTCATTTTGTCCTCACAGGCGCAGAGAGTTTATGTGAGAACACTTGTACAGCTGCATGAAAATGTCACTTAGTCATTTCAACATCACTCATATACTGGGACTGAAAGATGAAATTGTGAAAAAGAATGTGTTGATATGCCAAAAATGTGAGTGTGTGGTTGACTTTAACGTCAAACTACATTCCTTTATGTGTTCTTTAAGGCGTAGTGTTATTTAGGCCATGTGTGTATAGCTCACAGCACACCGCGCTTTATTTATTTCCTTTTATGTTCTGAACTTAAAGCAGCTGTAACCTTAATTATTCACAGTGTTGTCTTCTTCTTTAGGAGATATATTTAACTGTGTGTGTGTGGTGGTCATGCTTGATCAGCATATGTGCGTGTCAGCCGGTGTGTATACATTTAGTAAATGTGCGTGCACATAATGCACATTTACCGCTTAAATGTGGTGTTTGCTGAGACTCTGTGCATGTCCACCCCCTCCACCTCTCCCAATACAATATTCATGCCTTCAGTGGCCCTACATCGCTCTCAGGAACTGCATTATCACACTACAAGTTTCTTCATTTTCTGCATACATCCATGCATGTTTAAGTCCTCCATGTTGTCTATCTCACAATGGAATATTTAGACACCTAACAGTGCTAAGAGGGGCTTTCACACAACTGTAAAAATCAATAGTTCAGCTGCTGTTAATTTCAAAGTTAATAGGTCAAAGGAAGAGGTTGACATTTTGGGAAATGAATCTTTTTTCTTGCCAAGAGTTTGAAGAGAAGATAGCTACAGTGAGCATCTTGTTAGCTTAGCTTAGCATAAAGATTAAAAACAATGGCGAAAAGCATACCTGGTTCAAATGTAACTAAATCTGCTTACCTAGCAGCTTCAAGTTTTAATAATTACTGCATATACACATTATATCTTGTTTGTTTAATGCATACCAGGACCTGAACGATTTGGCCTTAAAATACTGTTGCTATACTTTTAGGCTATATCTATCTAGCTGCAATGATGAATTAATTAGTTGTTAACTATTAAACTGAAAGCAAAACCATTTTGTTAATCTATTAATCAGTTTGTCTGGTTGCCTCTCGCACACGAACCCACATTTTTATTACCTGTCACAACCCACCTACACAGTCTGGACAGAGACACCGGTGAATTTGGATGGAGCTATTTCTGTCCGAGAAGGGGTTAGCGGGATGTTAGCACAAGTGTCTTGTCATGTGGCCGGCTGCTCTCCTGATACCTGCCCTGACAGTTTGGGTGTCTTAATAAAACAACACCCTTGACAGTGAACTCACACAGCAGCTCAGTGGTCTCTCTCCATCATCTTCTGCCAACTCCCCTCCCCGCCACCCGCCCCACCCCACCCTCAATCCTCCTCCTCGCCGTGACCATTTACGCTAATGTGAATGAACAGGACGATCTGTTGATGACGATTAGATTCAAGCGCCGCTTGCACCTCTGGGGGCTACATTGATATCATCTGACATGACAGAAGAATCCAAAGCAGCACACTGGCCCTAATTTGAAAGACACTGCTGTTATTTGAGCTCCGAGGCATTGGGTTAGAGATATGGTAAGTGGATACTGAAGTCGGGCATGCTGATTCAGTGGTAGCTGTTCAAATGTGTATAGTCCAGAGAGATGTCCACTAACTTGAAGAGTTTTTCCTCTTTGGTTTTTCTAACACTCAGTCTCCCTTGAACTTGGTCTGCACCCTGTCCAAAGCTCCAGCACCGGCAAGGTGTGCAGCTCTAATCAGCCCTGTTTGATGTGCAGAGGCAGCAGGCTTTACGGAGGAGCCAAGATCTCTTAGGACATTAAGGGGAGAGGAGAGGGAGGAGAGGGAGAGATTACTGCTGGTCTTTTTATAGAGGATCACTCCATCTTGTCCTTTTTAGCTCACTCATTAGTTCTTGCTTCCCCCCGGAGGGCGATTCTCTCTTTCTGTCTCTCACCAAGACCACGGCCACCTCCCTCACTACGGCGAGGAACCTGTCTGGCTATCGGCTAACCAAATATGAATCCTCGGCCTTTTCCGTCATTATCAAGTCACAGTCGGGAGGCGCTTGTGTGGCCGGTGCTGCTCCCGTTCTGGCAGGTATGAGGAAAAAAATCGGCCCATGAGAGGAAAAGGGAGGCAGATGAATAATGATTGCACATGCTTTCTTTTGTTGGCGGTCGAGGCTGAGAAGCCCATGACATGCCTTTTCTTCATTTTCTTCCCCCAATTCCCCTCTATTTCCTCCCTCCCTTTGGCGAGTACCTGTGAAATCAGACATCCCTCTGTGCCCGTCAAAAAATAACCAACACTCTGCAGCTGGCTGTCAGGGGAGTTCGCCGCCATACAACCGGCGTGCACGCTGAGGTAATCAGAAGTTGTCAAACGTGAAGTGTCCTCTTCCACAACTGAGGGTGCGCTGTGTGTTTGCCTCTCCAACACCCGAGCCTTGGCTACAGTGTAGGTGCACTAATAGCGTCTTTATCAACAGGGATCACTAAATAATGTCCTGCGACTGCATATTTGGCAGCAAAGTTGTTGTTTAGCAGAGGAAAATGGAGACAGAGATGGATAATAGGAGCTTGTCGTCACTGCCAGCCTACCCGGCCAACCCAGTTGTGAGATGGGACGCTTTCATACACTATGATGACCTCTTATGATTACACATCATTTTCAAGTACACCGACCGCTGTTCCTTTCACATATTCCCAAGTGGTTTATGAAAATTGAATTTACATATTTGTTCTCCATATACATGGCCTACTATCCAGCCCCCTCTGAGGGGAACGCCTGTCTTATAAAAACACAACCGGAGAAATTATTGATTTGCATCTGTTTATCCGGGAGGAAGCCGAGCACCTCCCTGCTGTCAGGCCCGGCGGTCTGGATGAGAGGATCCCAAAGGTGCCATCGCACCCGTCTGTCCTTTTTACGGTGGCTCTAAACCGTGGACAGGGGCTGCAATCTGTTTCCGCCCTCCCTTGAATTTTATTTACAGCCCCAGCTTGGCAATAAAGCTTAAAATTTATGACTTACTTTTTAATTAGAAATAATGTCTTGTAGAGTTTAAGTGATGGATGGTTTAATCAATATATAGACTGCGGCTGGCCCTATGATGAACGTTGCTATTGACAGCGTGCAGAGTAGCCTAACTTAACACTTTGTCTTTCAAAGAAATATGTAGTGTTTTGTTTGCTGATGGAAACGGTCTGTGCCTCTCTTCAGTCTTTCTCCTTTCATTTTTACTGTCTCTTGCAACTCTTTCAACACTTTCTCTCAACAGGCAGCATTTTCTCCAGAATGAATCAACCTCCACTGTCACACTGTATTTAGGCAATTATTTTACCCCAGCGAAACCCCCATTGTGTTGTGTGCCATATTTGCTCAGGTTTAAATAAAATAAGTGTTGAAGGTGGCTTCTCGCCAATGGAATCTGACAAGCTGGAAGAAATGCAATTCTCGAATAGGTAGAGATTTTTTTTTTTTCTAATGGGTAAAGCAATTTCTGTCTTTTTTTTTTCTCAGGTTCAGAGAAAGGAGAGAGCAGAAAGGATTTTCAAGTAGAATAATTAAATATGAATCAAGTCAATGGGATTTGTTTCCTGGCGCCGTGGATGATTGCGTAATATACACCGGGGATGGAATTATGGTACTTGACAAGTGAAGTTCATTTTGTCACTTGTGGCTTATTGTGAAGTGCTCAAACAGGGTTGTGGGGAACTGGATGTGGCTTTTCATTTACCAGACAGTTGCAAACACTGATCAGAAATGGGAACAGCTTTTCAATTCTCTGTCGCTACATGAAAAATGTCATTTTGTTGCAAACTGATTTCAGCACAGACATCAAGGATGTGATGTTCTGGTGCTGGGCGGGTTTATTTAATGTGCGAAATGAGCTACAGTGCTACAACTTACTTATTTGTTTGATTGTTTGATTGATTGTTCAGTCTGTAAAACATCACAAAATGGTGCACATTTTCCAAGAACCCAAGGTGATGTACTGATGTTTTTCTGTTGTTGTCTGTTTTATTTTGGTTATTTATTCCCCCTTTGGTGCCAAGGAAACAAAGAAATCCTCATTTAAAAAAAAACCCAACTAAATTCTTTATAATCATTCAGCCTTTTATTACACTATCTTTGAAGGAGTACAGATTAAATGATAGAAAACTTAATGAAACAGCGTTTGATATAACTTTTTACATGAATAAGATTCTTTTTTCTTTTTAAAAGTAACTATTCAAATCTTTTTCAGCCTAATTTACAGATACCTCCTCACTGAAAAGAATTTATCAGCACTGTTGGGTGTGTCAGCACTGGGGTCACGGAGGACGCAGCAGGGAGTTGAAGAACCTTACCGCCTGAGGGGAGAAGCTGTTGTCTGGTAGAGTCTGGTAGTCCTGGCCCGGATGCTCTGTGCAGCTGTCTGTGATATAGTTAAGTGAATGGTGTTAGGGGGGTTCTGATCATCTTCTCGGCTGTCCTCACTCTCAGCTGGAGAGATTTCTGGTCCGCGATGCTGCGATTCCCAAAGCAGACAGTGATACAGCTGGAGAGGACGCTCTCTGTGGTCCCTCTGTAGAAGGTGGTGAGGATGGAAGTTGTGAGGCTGGCCAGGAACTTTTTTTTTATGCTTTCTACAGCAGAGTGTGAGTGTTGGACAACACAATCATCTCCTTTGTGAGACAGAGAAACATATTTCTCTCATGATGCTGACAATATTTTAAAGCCCCTTTGGGTAGGATTTGAGAGATTATTGACTCTGAGTCGTAGTGTCGAAAAAGGCACCATAAGAAGAATAAATTAGCTGAAACAAAGCCATTAAAAAACCTTCTAATAAACAATAACGAGATAAAGGAAACTATGCACAGGGGCTTTAATTTAAGGAGTGGGGGAATGAATAAGAAATCAGTCTAACCATTTCTTTTGTAGGAGTAGTTTCAGACGCCTAGCGGGTAGACATATTCTACAGGTTGAAGTCAAAGTTAATAAAGTTAATAATTGAAACTGTAAGGAACAAAGGCCGTGATGAAATATTTTCGTCCTTCTTTTCACTGTCACATATTAACAGTTGCAACGTGATGCTCGCTGCTGCCATCCAGACCACCTACCTCAAAGGGAACTCTAATAGACAGGATAATCGTATCCATCCGTGCACACACAGACCAACACACAACATAATATCACCTGTCCTCTAAGACCAACCACAATGCCTTTCTTTCTCATTGATTAGTGTTGCATTCACTGCCCAGGGCAGGCAGAGGCCGTAATAATGACTTTATGCTTTGTTTTCTCTGGAATAGAATAACCATGAACGACATGGATCCCGCGCTGTGTAGCTTGACTAGTCCCTCTAGTCAATGGTTAACTGTTGTTCTGCAATTCAAAGCATCCAGGCTCTGTCGCAACTGACCGCACTCCTGTAGATCTTGACCCGGGTACGTTTTCTTCACCCCCCCCGCCCTCGGCCTCATTTCCACTCATTTCTCCATTCCTTCATTCTGCTGGCATGTCTGAGCTTATCTGCCTCCTTTGTGCAACATAAGCTTGTAGATAAGCGGTATATTGGGCCGGGTTACTCATGTCTGTCTTGTTCATTCATCAGAATCCTCTAATTCCCCCCAGAAACCTATTTCCCAGACTGCAGGTGGCCCGTGTTGTAACACGAAGGGCACGCCTGATCTCTCCAAAGCAAACATAGACATTCAGTCACCGCTGCCGCTTTTGTATTCCCTGCGAGTGCCGGTAATGCCCTGATATGTATGTGCATTGCGAGTGTACACATGACTAATCTCACAGACAGTGTAGAAACATGCCAGTGATGGGTACGCAGCTTTAGCCGAGATTAGCCATGAAGTCGGGAATTATTCAGTTGTTGGATTTGCCCCCTCTTTATATCCTGGTTGACAGATAGGTGGCACATAAACAACCAGAATCCTACTGGGATCTTTAACAGTGGTTACCCACAAGTCCACAGGTGTCTCCAATTGTGCTATGTCTTGAAACCACGTAGCCTCCAGCGGGCTTCAGGTTGTCTTTCTTAAAGAGTGACCTAGTTCTTGCAGTTCCATGACACACGGTACAGTAACTACGTTGGCGGAGGGTTTATTGGGAATGAGCAGGTACAAACCTGAGTAAGAGTAATGCCCTGAGACTCCAACCAGTCCTGTTCACCGGTCAGGGTCACCGCCGACCACGATCTCTGTTCTGGCCAGTTAATTAGGAATTAGAACATGGCACGACCCTCAGGATGTTCTCCATGGCTTGAATAATGAACACCTGAAAATGGCGAGGAGTGAGAGCGGGGGAGAAAAAAATTACTTTGCCGCGTGCACAAGTCATTCCATTAAGACTTTTGAACTCCTGTGGCCTTTATAATTACACACCATTTTTTTCTCTATTTCTTCCCAGTCCTTCTCGTGTTTTTTCAGTCATTTTGAACGATTTAAAGACACAAGGCAGCGTTCTGCGGCTGGAGAAATTGGAGTCCTATTTGTCATGTGATCTAGGGTATAATACAGTTAGAGATACACTGACATTTATTAAGCACAGATTAGAATAGATGCAATGCTACCCAGTGCCAATGAAATCCTTTACAAACCAATTCATCTTCACTCTTTACATTAATCAAATTGCTATAATTTAATCATTTGATGATTCTTTCAGTAAAGCATCATTCCTTGATTTCATTAAGCAATTTATCAAGTAGCCTATTGAGAGGAATTGCTGCACAGCTATATTGTTTGCCGCAGAGCATGAAAACGCTCTTCTCAGTCGCCGCAATTCATTGTGTCGCACATCTATTCGAAATATCTACCTGTATCAGACATAAACTCATGGTGAAAATAGAAATCGAGAAAAATATGTCTGGAGATAATGCAAGAAAAGAAGGAAGAAAATGTGTTCTGCAGAAATCCAGCCTTTTGTTTGGGGAGTTTTGAGCATTGCCTCGCTGTAAATTCCTTGTGAAATGTGTGTTGCCTGGTTATATCTAGTATTCCATTTGTATCGTCAAAACAAAAACTGTGTCGGTGCCGCTTGTGCATTCGGGGAGGAATGCAGCACAGGTGGAGCGTGGGTTCCAAAAATACAGAGCCTAAAAATGACATATACATGCTCTCTCTTAAAAATAAATAAATAAATAAAATCCAATTTCATCTATAATTCTCATATTGCTTTTCCCACAGCTGGTGTGTTCATGATTTAACATTCTCCCCATGTATAAGGCCCAGTTTTGCTCCCGTCTGCTATATCATAATCATTTGGCTCGATGCCTTGATTCGAATTGGTGAATTGTTGCACCCCGAGTAGGTAGAGTATGATACATCTGCTCACAGGCCACATTATTTTATCAACCGCATTTGCAGGTCACAGTGCAGTGTAGTCAGAAGGTGGTGTTTTTTTTCCCCCTCTGTCTGTGCTGGCAGTGAGTACGCCCCAGTACACACGGTCCCTAGATGCAGTCTGGCAGGCCTAGTGAATCATCTTCCCGTCACAGGTGGGGGAAATACAACAGCGGGATTGGCAGTCCAAAGGTGGCGTCTGGCTCGCTGTTGAGTGAGGTGTTTGGCTCGCTTCCGCTGGAATTGTGGATATGTCATATTTCTTCATGCAGGAGAGGGAAAGGAGTCAGGCAAGTTTCTATTTTTCTCTGCCCAAAAAAAGAATTAACCACTGAAGATTTTTAAGCAAGATGATTGTTTAATTTCAGAATCTGTGTAGCATCAGTCTGCTTGTGTGCATATATGTGAGTCGCCCTGCTTGTTTGTTTGTGTGTTTGCACTTCTCCCAGTGTGGGTGTGCTTCTCTCATACTCTCCGGGTGTGTTTGAGAGGCTGTTTCATCTGGGCTCTTGTAGGAAGGTGGTTGCGAGGGCCGCTGATCAAAGGCAGAATCCTGAGGGCCAACAAGGGCCTCGGCGCGAGCAGCAGATGTTTCCCGTCTCTGTTAGCGCCTCGGTTGGAGCTATCCTTATTTAACCAGCTCTGGCTAATGGCCCTCGCCGGCGTTGAATACACAGGATCACTTTTCTTCTCTGTTGTGTGCGGAACATGGGACGGAACCCGAAGCGCCAGGGATATCTTGTTCCTCTGTGACACTCTCATTGTGCTCCTCAGCGAATTTCTGGCCAGAAAAATCCCTTTCACAGTAATTGGGTGTGAATGAAACACTTGCGCTCGCCTATTGTCTCCAGTATAGTCTTGCATTCAGGCCAGTGGTTAAACAAGCCAAGAGCGAAGGCAGAAAAGGGTAGAGAAAAACTGGGTGGGAGGAGAGGGGGGGGGCGTTGTTGCAAAGTGAAAGGGATCAAGAGAGGACATGGTTAGAGAAAGAACTGTGTGTGTGGAAAATGACAAAGAAAGTTTCAGGTATTGTAGCTTGCAGAAAACGAGGGAAGCAAAGAAAATATTAACTGCAAAAGCGGGGAGGTAAAAGCACTTTTCAGGAACAGCAAGGCAGCAGAAATGGTTTGTAGTGTGTGAGAATGCAGGCAATTTGCAAACTA
Source organism: Pagrus major (assembly GCF_040436345.1). Classification (NCBI taxonomy): domain Eukaryota; kingdom Metazoa; phylum Chordata; class Actinopteri; order Spariformes; family Sparidae; genus Pagrus; species Pagrus major. The sequence goes on along the minus strand of NC_133224.1, from coordinate 23,702,960 downwards.
GGCCCTGGAATACAAAGTGGACAAGCACGTTGGTTGAACAGACACAGAGAACCCCGTTCTTCATATGGCATGCAGGAGATTGATTGAGAGATTCGGCGGGCCTAATTGTGCTGTACCATCTGCCCAAGTTACAGAACCTGCCAGGCATGTGACAGTTTCCAACAGGCTCACTGACGAACAGATGTGTGCAGGAGTGTGTATGCTCGCGCGCGCGTGTGTGTGTATTTAAGCACGTCAATCTATCTACTTTGTGATCCGGTCTTTTTATTATTATTTTTTTAAAAGGAAATTAAGACGAGGATGACTCTCTTGAATTACAGAAAAGTGACAAATGCAAATACACGTCGTTAGCGGAATCTTTCGACATAATTAAATCTCCCCATGTGTGCTGCTTTCTTGTGTGTTTTTATTATTTGTAGGATCTATCAGAGATGTTGGAGTGGTCATTGTTGCTGTCAGTATTGCTATTGATATAACAGCCTGACAAATGTCATAGGCACAGAATGAATTTCCATAAATCAATCAACCGTTTCCCCCCGCTGCTTCCACAATGAAACGGATCGTCAGCACTTGAACAAAGGAAACCAACAAAAAGCTCCACACAAAACATGCATGCTAATTCATCCGGTAAATTCATTCGGTATTCAAAGAGATGGCTGATGAGGGGATGTTTTCAAAAATAAAAAGTGCAGTCAATATGTGAATTAAAAAGGCACTTACCAAAAAACCCACAGGAAATATCTGATTTGTTAATTCAAGTTGTCGAATATTTTAGAAATGTTTTTTAAAAATAAGCTTTTTTGCTCTTTTTCTGACAGTTGGATGAGATGATTGATACCGCTCCCGTTCCTGTGCACCAAATATGAAGCTAGCACCTCTAACCCGGTTAGCTTGTGTGTTGAAAACAACGGGAAACGGCTAGCTTGACTCTCATAGCTTACAAATTGCCATGTCATGTTTTGTAAAGTAGAAACCGATGTCTGATTGAACAGAATAAACTACAACATGTTAAATAGTGGACGTTAGGAGTGGTGATAGGTGGATTTCATTAGCGGGCTAGCTGGTTCCATGTTTCCACACCTTATGCTAGTCCAAGCTAACTGGCTGCCTGCTTTAGTTTCATATTTACTGCAGAGCTGCATGGAGGACATTCTGCCTGCAAAATAAAAACCCAATACACGTACGAACATGTCCTTTATAGCTGGAAAAGCACAAGATGGTGTTTCTAGAGGCCAAAATCTCACCGCAGTCAGACACTACATAGTATATCCAACAAACAAAAGGAAGCTGTTTCTTCGGCCCTGCTCTCTATTCACCTGAAATCTGACATCTCTGTCTTGCCAAAACTGAGGAGGGGACACAGGATTAGCAAATAAAGTAATGGCATTTGCATATCAAATCACCAACAACTATCCTGCTGCTGCTTTGTCCATGCCAGGAGTTTGATTTGGCTGTAGTATCCACTCATACTCTGTCTGATTGAAGAGCCTTTCAGCCATCAAAGTGTCTTACATCATCAGTATTATAATTAATGAACTATAAAGGCATTCATCTACATACCGTTTTTGGCTTCTTTCATGCATATAAAAACGGACACATTCCAATATTCATTTTATGAAATGGCTATTGGCTACTGAAAAGTACAATTTCCAAGATTTCTCATTCATTGCTACTTATAAAATCCAGCTGAACTCTGTTGTACCCAGCGTGACTATTTAACGGCCTCATTCATTGAGTTATCAAGCTGCGGCATCTCCGGCAAAAAAGTATTTTACATGGAATCCTTGTAAATGTCCAACAGCGATCCAAGCCACTAAACATGACAATAAAGTAATGGATTGTTAATTTACATGCAGGGCTAAGGGTTTCACTGGTGCAGATCCTGCAGATGATGTTAACTATATGACAGCTAGAGCATTTGTGGTTTAAAATTCTTAAAAGGGCAGGCTAGAGTCATTTACATTTGAGAAGAGAGAAGAGAAAGGAATCAAAAGCTGTGTCCATTGTTGTCATGTCTTTGTCTTTCATTATGTTCTGCAGCCCCGTCTCCTTCCCTTGATTTGGCCACAGATGACAGCGGACGCTGGCATGTGTTCCATATTCTGCATACTCATATCCCCAAGTCCCTCTCGTAATTATTATTCAGTAGATGCACTGTTTGGCACAAGGACAAAAGTTTGCATAATTTATGCAAGGCCGTCATCAATTTTTGAAAAATGGCCCCAGCCTTTTCTTGTGCTTTTAACTAAATAGATGCACTTCAGCCTGGACATAAAACGACCGCACGGAACAGAGAAAACTTTATTTATATCTTTACCTAAACTTTGAACCAATTCAGACTTCAGAGAGTATATTAGGTTTGCTGTGTCCGGCTCAAGTGAATTTATTTTACTTGTTCTCCTGAGCCTGCTCTGCTCTCTCCCATTGGGATAACGCCACTACAGTGTATGAAAAATTTAAAAATAATACTTTGCGAGGCGTCTTCTCTGCCAGCTTCTCAGATAAAGTATTCGGAGATGAGCCGGGTATGATAACATACAGCCCACTTCCTCTGGATGTGTCCCTGAGGGCTCTCACCTGAGGACACTCAAGTTATTTCCAGTGTATCGCTCGCAGGAAGAGGTCCTCGGAGAAAAAGAAACTTTGCTGTTCCACATCCCGAGAGAAAGCGCTCTATATTTATTTTAACGAAGACTGAGGTGATGTAAATAAATCCCCTTTATTGTAAACCTGTCCCTCTTTTCTTGTCCATACATCCTACTTTCCATCCCTCTCTCCCTAATCCAGGTTGTAAATGTTTTCCGCTGCATTGTCCGCTGGTTTGGATTTCAGTTGTCCACGGCTTGGACATTGTAATCCATCTGCGTTGCCAGACCAGGGAAAGGATGTTTTTCCGGCTCTTTTGTTTGACGTCTTGCGAAGACGGAAATTTGGCATTGGTCCTTTAATTTCTAAATAGGCTATGTTTAGTGGACAGGAAACCATTATCCAGAATTCTGGAGGTAAATTGCAAGATTGAATAATAAGCTTTTTGGCTCCTATGCTTGTTCTTTCAGTCTGGTGATTTGAGTATAAAAAGGAACATTAAATGGTACATTTCTCTGTTCTCTTCTTAAATCTGCTACACGAATTTCCTAGGTACTTACTCAAATCTCCAAAAATGTGATTATGGTGTTATATTTTCCCTGGTATGGACATCTTTGAAGATAGCTTTTGAAATCTATTTTTAAAATGAATCTTACATAAGCTGTATTTGGAGAAACCACATCATTCTCATCATATTTGACAGATTTAGTCACTCCTGCTTGGCTGGCCCCTTTGTACCTACCCACTAATAATTTTTATTTGTAGAAGCTAAAGATTCATGAGATGTTGTTGCTCCATAGTCATTTCAGTAAAGATTTAAAGACACATTAAACGGGCTATGTTTCCATGCAGACCGAGCTCATCCGATCGCATCACTTTCCCCTCCATGCAGACTTAGCATTTCCATTTAAAACCTGCTGCTTGCATCTGTGGAGCCAATCAATAACCCAGCAGAGTGTGTTATTTGCATGGTAACTGCTGTGGAGATGACAGAAAAAGTGCAGCTAAGGAAGGACTGGAGATGGAGGTTGCTTGAGAGCAGTTTGCCCTTTGACCTTTAAAAAGATCTGTTCAGAAAGAATAAATAAAAGCAAAATTCAGTGACTTTGACTGTGCTTAATGACTGCACAGGAAAAAAAACGAGCTCAGCGGTGCAGAAATATTGCGAAAATTGCTTAGAAGTATGTGTTCTTGCCCAATATCTTTTTTTTTTCTGAAGGAAAACAGATCGATGTGCTTCACTTGGTTAGGGGACCCTCGGGATACATTACTCGTCCGTGACGAGAAGCTCCGAAGCCAGGATTTTTGCCAAGATTTCAGGATGCCAGACAAATACGTCTGCTGCGTCTCACTTCATAACCTGACCTCCAGAGCTGTGGAATTTGAATACATACATATTAACATGGAATAATATTGGGTCAAGAGAGGACTTGTCGAATATCCTCACTTACTCTATGCAATCTATTGTGTTGTCAGATCTGAGCCTGACCATTTATTACAGCTCGTGTGGAGACAGTGATGGAGGACGCTGAATACTAAAACTGTATTTCTTAGTGAGTCTCACTTCAAGATAAACAATGATAATTGCTTCAGAGTATAAAGCATGGATGGGCCAGTGTTTGTTGTGACCTTTCGGAGAAAAGAACTTAGCTAGATACTTTTTCTGTCTTTTTTCAGCTACCAGAGACAGCTTGAGTTGATCCTTTTGTCCATCAGTTTACAGACAACACTGCTGAAAGTGGATGTGAAGCCATATGGCACTCTGAACCCCTCAAAGTGCAGTCCTCTAAGTGCTAAGTGCTTCATTTTTCACACTAGCACGAGGTCCGTTGTATTTATAATTCATTTAGCGGAAGGGCAAGCTTCACACGGTAGACGGGACATTATATGCATATTTAAACAATTTAACACCCACAAACTGTGACGCCCTGTCTCTGCTAATACACTACAACGTTTTCAATTTTTCCTAGCTGTTTGAAGATGTGACCCAGGATATGTTGCCCTATTAGAAAGCAATAACGGATAAATTGCTTTGCAGAAGTATAATAAAGGAGTGCTGTGAAAGACTGCAGGCGCTAAATAATTTCATTTTCAATCGTTCAAATATGACACATTATTAAAATTTAAATGACTGTGGTTTTTTTTTCTTGACCTGCGGGGTGTTGCTGTGTTTATTTGGTGGGAAATATCATATGCAAGTCTGACTCATGGCTTAGACATTATCAGTCAGAGCATTCGTACTGGGTCGAGGTATGTGCTTAACACTTGTTTCCCGTCATGCACAAGCTCCGTATGAACACAGATGTGCATTCATGCTTCTCACACTCAATTTAGCCTGAAACGTGAGCCAAGTTTCGGACCGCGGCTTAATAACTGCGCTCTGGCGTTTAATGTGCGGGTCATGCTGTCAGCGCGGTGTGATGTGCATGTGCTCCATGTGAATGAAGACAGACTTTGACTTTGGCGTGTACACCTTATGTGTTTTGGTTGCAGCTGCACAGTTCTGACACACCACCGTAGGTAAATTGAGCTACTTGAATCCCCCGTGAAGAAGAGGAGAAAAGTAAAACACCACTTTATTTCAGAGGCTAGGCTTCCTCCTCGCTCAGCCAATGAGAGACCTCGACAGATTTGCCACGCTTAGCTCCACTTGCTAAAGCTGTGATTGGACTGTTGCTGTTAGGGGGAGGGGTTTAGCGAAGGGTGACATGATTTCAGACGTGTGCGGGCCGCATTGCGACCGACTACAATCATATAAGAAATGTTTAATATCAATTATAACACTATAATCAAGAAATATCAAATGCAGCATCAGTTCCTGTGTGACAATACCTGAGGCAACATTGCATGAAAACAAATCTTAATCAAACCTGTCATAAAATCATAATCACTTTAGGTCCACTAAATCTGAATGAATGCTTACATTGCACATTGCCAACTGTCTTCGGCTCGCCTTATTCCCACACTCCCACACCCTGCCTCGTCTCGCACAAGTCATTTGAATTTTTAAGGGATCGTCAAAGAAACTGTCAGCATCAGCTTGCGCGGAGGAAATCACTCAAATGCGCTGAGTTATCGGTGCCATTTGCGGCGAGCATTAGTGCATGGATACAGGCTGGGATCGCTGAGGTGTGCTTCAATCTGAATAATGATTTGCGGAGTCAGACTGAACCGGGGACATTTCTCCGTGTCACTCCACTTAACATGCGCCCTTTCCATCCTGGTGACAGGTCCCTGCGTTCGACAGGATATCTGCTGGGAAATATGTGTAAATATCTTGTGTGATGTTGTCCTTACTGAACCTAAATTAAAAAGTATGTGTCATTGAAAGGCAGTGTAGAAAAATGCTGTCTGCAAATATGAAAAGAATAGGAGAAGAAATGCCTCTGGCTCCGTTTTCTCACACATTAGTGGCAAAGGGCAATGAAATCGAGTTTTCGAATAAGTCAGTGTGTTATTGTGGTCTGAATCAGGCTTTCACAGTCAGCTGTGCCAACTATTTGACATTGTCCTCCGCTATTAGATCCACTTTATTGTTATTTTTATTAAAAGGAGTAAAATTATCTTCGTTCCATCATGAAATTGCATTAGTCTTTGTGACCTTATTTTCACGATGATACAGACAAAATCTTTATAATGTTCACATTACGGCTAAAGCAAAGTTCTTGTGCACTATGCAAAAACACACATTGTGGGAATGAATTTTTGGCTGATGTCTGATTCAGCTCTGGGCAATGAGCGAGGTCAAAGCAGATGCCGACTATATGCAGATAAGGCCGCAGCGATTGGAGCAGAAATGATTGCGATTCACGCTCGTGGGCTTTTTCTTCACACTGCTGTTTAGACAACAGAAAACAGGAGCACAGCAGTACATGTTGCCATCATCAATCACCAAAGAGACTCAGTCGCTGTGATGTGTCAAAAGGATGAAAGGCATGATTCGCAATGATAGGGCTGTTAAAAAATTCAGGCTCAGGATATGCTGTGGTGCCATCAGAGCTGAACCAGTGGGGAATGTCATCTCACAGACCCACTGACTGTGTTTACATACACATCGGAATCCAGGTTATTAAGGGAAATCAGGCATGGAGGCAGGAAATCAGAAAAACACATTTACTGTAATGATTGCTCTAACAGTTGTGTGTACATGCACATGGTCAGCAATCACATTTCCCATATACCCATGACCATGTGTCATTTGAACTGAAACAGGCCAACTTTTATCATGAATGATGGTGATATTAGTCATTACTGACGCCTCACAGGGTGCTGCTTTTTCAGCATTTGAACTGAAAGCACAGTGACAGTTTTTCATTACTGTGTCTGACTTTAATAAATAATTGTAATTTTAGTTTAGTGTCACTCCAGTCAATTCAGTCAGACCTTCAATTTAATTATTTGGGTACAAAGACGCAGCATAATCAGGTTGTGTGACCCTCGGAAATGAAATCAAAACCATCAATGTCAGTTTTTAAACACTTTCTGGCTTTGCTACCCTGCCTGCGCCACACTCCAAATTTGTAAATTGACAGATACATAAGATTATATTTTTACCCAAGCAGGGGTAGATGGTGCATTTGTTTGGGACTATTTTCAGCTGTGGATGAATGCACGTCTGGTGCTGTAGTGAGTTTTGGCAGCGACATGTCAGTGTATGTGGGATGGATTCAAAACAGACATGCATGGTAATGAAAGTACACGTTGCCTGGTGTGATTCCTTGATGTTTTTTAATCGTTTTTGGAGAACAATGGAGCTCTATGACAGAATTGATGAAGCTGTATCAAGGTTTTGGTACATAGGCAGTACTTACTATTCAGTAGGAGAATCAAATTACTGTTGATTTTGGCCTTTTCATGGAATTTGTTGAAAAAATATGGAATATCAACACTTATTCTTTAATTTCATGTAAATGCACTGACTGTAATCAAGCAAATATGCAATTTGATAATACAGAGACACTTCAGCTTGGCATTGGGAGTTTTTTTCTCCTGGCTCTTAATGTTTTAATGACCCTTAATCTGAATTTTTACAGTGAATTACGCAAAACTTTACTCACGAAAACCTCCCAAGTAAAATTGGCCCAATGTGTATATTCCCAGACAAGGCAATACCATTTTAGAGTTTCAAATGGATGTGAGTCGGGTCTACCATTCACATAATTTTAAGTCTCCCCATTGGCTGCATCCCATTACTCATTTTTCAATCTCAGTTTGGAATTATCCATCAAATTTGATGAAGCCTCTCAAACTCAAGATGGTAACAGATTTTTAGAGGGAGTGCAGCCCCTGCACTGGGAGTTCTTAGTCATCTGTTAATCAGAGACAACTATAATTATTCTAGTTGTGAGGCATTTTCCTCATTTCTCAATTTGTATGCCCAGCATTGCCAAGAGTTGCCTAACTATATCCATTATGAAATTCTTGACATGAGCATGGCGGTGTTGGCTGCTGTTGCAATATTTCCACCCTCCTCCCGATGGACATATTGGGTAATAAATATGAGATCCACCAGTACAGATGATGTTATTAGACTTGCCAGCCTGAGGCATCAGCTGTGTGTATTGGACGTCTGTCAGAACAGAGTCCTCCCCTCCCCCTACTCAAGACTCCCCTCTGTGCTGAAACCAACTGGTCCAGGAATTGCATGCCAGACTTGTGGAGAGTCCCAGAGACCCGTCTTTGGTCTGTGTCCAAGTCAAAAGAAAGAGTATGGCATTGAAATGGACTCCACTGCACACATTATATAGAAGTAAAACAGAAATTTCCTTTGACTCAGCTAGCTTCATTGGGGATTCAGGGTGGAGGTGGATTGCAAAAGGTAGTGGGTAGGATAGAGTTTCAGGGTTCGCTTTAAAGTTGGTCCCCCACATGCTTCTGATGGCCTGTTGCGCGAGTTGAATAACAATCCAGTGTTGGATTGGTATAAAAATGAAATGAGGAGAATGAAAAGGGAAAGGATGGCTGGAATTGGAAAGTCCGCTTCAGCTTTTGAGCTTTGGGCACCCCGCTGTAAGTAGAGATGGCTGACAGGACTCCTCAGAAATGAGTCAATATTGTTCTGTCTGAGAGGGTGTGAGTTTTCTGATCAAAGAGGATCATCAGTGATGCAAAAAGAGCCACTGTGAGATTGACATCAGTGTTAAAATGATTTGGCACTGACACCACGAGTCAGTACACAGCCCTCAGATTTTCTAAATTTGAAACAAATGGGAGCGCAGGTGGCAATTATGACTGCGACGCCGAATCTAGATCCACAGTACACAGTACACTAAATGCTAACACCAACATGCTAACATTCTCATGGTCACGATGCTGACATACTAATTAGCGGATGTTTACCACATTCACTATCTTAGTGCATTGTGTTAGCATATGCTAATTAGCATCCAACATAAATACTGAGGCTGATGGAAATGTCATTAACTCTGCAGGTATTTGGTTATAAACCGGTGGGAGGATCATGAAAGTGTTGGGGATTCATCGTCTTGTAACCATGAATGTCTTCAGAAAATGTCAGCATAATTCATCATAGAGTTGTTGAGATATTTCAGTGTGGACCAAGTTATTCAAAGAGCTGACTAGTCCATAGAGCCATGCAGCCAGTTCATAAAAGAGAAGTTTAACTATTAATCTAATTTGGCTGCAGAGACACTGTAAAGATTGTTAATTGGGTTAAAAAAAAAAAAGACTTTGGCACAAAAAAAACAGCTGGACGACTTCTCTTTAGGAACCTCATGGGCCCATCTTTTTGGCCAAATTAAATACAGGTTGCGCCCAGAGACCTCCCAGCATTGATGCGCTTGATATTGATTCGGGAAAGGCCAATGCCATCAACCGAGAGTCTTCTGTTATCCCGTCTGCATAAACAGGAGGCAATCTCATTAAAAAGACTTTGCTTCAAGTGGGTCTGCGAAATTTCCACTTATTTGGGGTGCGGTACTCTGGAAAGTCAAAAGCAATTACTGACTTCCTTGCCTTCATCCGCTCTGTGGAGGGCGCAGAATGGTGTTTGTGGCTGTGGCGTAAGTGGACGAATAACATTACACCAGAGTACAATTAGGACTTGGACCTGGATCACAAGCCGTGATGATTCTACGCTATGTCAATTAAAGTGTGTTGTAGAGATACCGAGAAAACCACAGCAGCTGCGTAGTATTGGTCGTAGAATAAGACAGTGTGTGTGTGTGCACTTGCTGCGTCTTCAACACACTATCCCAGCTGCCAACAAACACACACTATTACATTTTCTACAGAGGATCTGGGTGCAAACCCTATTATTATGCTTTCCAGTCCAATCATACCACAATTGTCAGGCCTTCCAGGTCCATCTATCCAAACCCTTTATTTGAATCCATATTGTGCATTTTTAATTCTTGGACTGCAGTCTGTTTCTGTGACAAACTGTCCAGTGTCGCTGCCTGTTACAATCCAATGTGTGTCTGCGGGTGTACATGTGTGTAAGCTCCAATCACAGCGCTGTAATAGCCCTTTTTCACAGTCTGTTCCTGTACTTTGACATTCGCTAACTATCCCCGACTGTTATGTGGCTTCCTCACCCCGGGAGACCTCCGCTTTTAGATTTAGAAAGGTTGCCTGCTGAGTCCAACCCAAACACATTCTGCCGCTCAGCCAAGAGAACACAGGGCAAGGTCATTGAATTGTGTGTGTGTTTGTGTGTGGGTTTTCATGCCACTCCCCAAAGTGTGTCTGAATGCATAAAAACACAAAGGCACACACAGGTCACACAGTGTCCTCTCCTCCCCCCTCCCCCCTTCGTACTACATCTTCTCCTCGTTCTCATTTTGATTTGACATGTAAAACATCTAACTAAGTCGCCTCCCGCGGATAGAACGAACACTGATAGCATCAACATGGTGTCAATGCGATTCTCTCTTTGTGGTCCCCAATCCACTTCGTTAAATCCCTTGTGTTTGCAGATTTGTTCTTCAAACTAAGTCTTTAATGACTTAATTAGACTCAGCATCTAGTGAAATTAAACCAGTACATCCTAAATAGCTTCTTTTTTTCTTTTTTTTTTTTTGCAGACAGCTCAGCATGAGAGTCCATGCTGCTGAGTCTATTACACAAATGCTACATTAGTTGGAGTCATGGTTTATGCAATACGTCTGCAAATCTCATGTCTCACTTTTCCTTACAGCACATATAATGTTGGTAGAGAGCTGCAGGGGGGAAAAAGTACATTGAGAAGGAGAAGAAGAAGCTTACTTGAAATTCAGTAGACATTTAGATTGAGGTTGATATAACCCCGGGGGCCCCAGCTATCTCATCAAGTTTTAGAACTCGTGGTAAGAGCAGGCACCTCGAGACCAGCCATTTGTCAGACCTGAGAGCATTTGCCTCGACAAGAGAGGAGAGTATTGCTCCCTTTGTCCAGAGACATACCCCATGAGGATGTTTGCCCAGACCAATCAGACTTTCATCAAACTCCATTCTATCCAAGTCTGAGTGAGAACCGAGGTACCCCACAGCCCGCGAGCTGTATATACTTCTTCCATACTTAACTGGGCAGGCACCTCTTCCCTGTGGCTGCGAAAAAACAAAATACCTAATTATAGATCATTATCTCTGAGCATTTTGTGATAAGTTAGACTCGAGGAAGACAGGGGGGAGAAGTGTTGGCAACCAGGAGGGCTCCTCGGGATGACCTGAACAATAATGATTCGGAAATGGTTCATGGGATCTTGGCCGGGCTGGCAGCCGTTGCAGGTTGTTTCTTTTCACAGCGGTCTGCGTGGGCAGACCGTGCAGTCTGTATAAACCACCAAGATAAACAGTTTAGAATAAAGATAATTTAACTTTTATTGCTCTGAATACCTTCTAGTATTAGCAACATTCTTCTTATACTTTTCAGTTAAAAAGCTAGTCCTCGAGTGTTTGACCAGGCTTTTACAAGTTTATTCTTGCCCGCAAATCGATCACTCTAAAGCCAGGTCACCGGGGTCTTGACAAAAGAAGCTCTCTCACATTTCAGCCAGCCTTCTCTAAAAAGCTGCTCGACAACTCAAGCAATTCACCGCGATGACCCTTGACCTCTGTGTCAACTATGTTTTGGGTGATTACTTACCTTTAAACAGTGGTTGAATGGGAGCATGTGATTCAACAAGGAAATGGACTATTGGTGACCACAAAGACCAAGTCAAGAGTGTTTACTCTGTTTTTTCTCTGCATTTTTCATCCTTTTCTTCCCGTTCTCTGACTGTTTCATAGAGATGGAGTACATTTAAAGGTTATTTAAGGTGTTTTTTTCCGGCAGGGCTGATTTACTCTCATCCAGGTCAAAGCAGCAGAGAAAAAAGTTGGTGAATGTAGACCAATCTTTTGCAGAGTTGCAGAACACTGGTATTATTTTTAAATGTAAAGGTCTTGCTGGCAGGGTTTGGGTTGGGAGTAAATGTTACCCCACAGTACAAGACTTGATTCATTAATGATACATCATGTTTGAAATAAAGATGCTGCAGCTACAGGGATGGACCATGACAGTAATTTCTAATAAGCCAGAATAATTCATGCATTGTATTTATTAATTCTCATATTGACCTGCTTTCAGTTTCAGAGACACCAGAGGTAAAAAGCAGGACAAAGAAAAGATCACAAAAGAATGTAATTCAGTATCGGCGCCATTGAATCAATAATGGCTTGCAACAAAACACAATATATTGCAGCATTGATTATTTGTTCGCACTTTCATATTGATGTTTGCACATTTGGAACGGTTGCTCGGACCAGGACATCTCACACAATAACATGCAGCAAAAGACGTTTTGGATGAAATGTCAGCAGTTAAGCCTCAATAAAAGGACCCTTCAAGTGTTGGCAGTGAAGCGGTGAATCTTCTTCCCACTTGTTCACAAATCAAATTGTCACCATGTTCCTTAGAGGGAGTATGTTTTTGTATTATCTCCCTGAGATCAAAAAATCTAAATTTTCTGAAACTTAAAGGAAGATTATTTATAACAAAAGAAAAATTACATATAATTTCTCATTAACTAAATTGATCTCAATTCAACGTATGGAAGGGTTTTGCTGCTACAACCTTATTTGTTCTGGTATGAGCAGTGGCTTTCGGTGGCTCATGTTAGCTTGCTAGTGAAAGCAGCCTTAAGATAGAAATTGCAGGATAATAGGCTATTCTCTGCACGTGCTTTACCTGTTCACATTTAATATTATCCTGTAATTGTATTGTCATTTGTCACAGTGGCTACTGTTCAGCAGAAGTATTAGCTTGTTGCGTGAGTATGCTACCCAATAAATGAGGTAGCTTCCTGAATTATCTAAATTGCCTCTGCAGTTCTCTCAGCTTTTGACTTCCCTGCCTGCTTTTTCTTGGTCAATGGCTTTGCTAATGTGCACCACTTCCCTTCAGCTATTATTTTATATGTATGAATTGAACATATACCAGACATTGATTGATACATAAGCAAATGTACACACACCTGCCTTCTGTTCAAACCACTGAATACCCCCCCTCCTCTCCCTGTAATTGAGCTGTGAGCGGAGTCCAGGTGGAAGCCATTTGAATTCCCTCTGGTCGTGACCATTGTGGTTCCTTGTGACACAGTCGTACCTCTCATTTCCAGACCATTTACAACATATTCTTGCCATCGGTAACACTCACTCTGCAATCATTATGCCACCTCAACACACCGTAGCAATTTGTGGTCAAAAACACGAGCACAGATATGCAGGACCAGATGGAAGGCGGAATTAACATTGTAATCAACTCTGTCGAAAGTGCATGCTGCATGATACATAATGTATTGCACATTAGGCTAGCCAGGGGTGCTATGCAATTCATGTTTTAAGATTTCATTATATTCTGTGCACTTGGCTCAGCATCAGATAATGATATTGAAATGCATGCGCCATTGGGATCAGTGTTATTGACATTGGAATTTGCTGTACCTCTGATTCAGAGTCTGAGCTGAAATTGCTGTTGTTGTTTGCGTCTCTCTCTCTCTCTGTGTGTGTGTGTGTGTGTGTGTGTGAGATTTTTTTTTTTCTCCCTCCCTTCTCAAATCTGGCAGGGCATTGGGAAGTGTCTATTGGAAAATTATGCAAATACAGTTAGTGGGAATACAAACTTGAGGGAAATTGAGACCTGAAAGAGTCAAATACAAATAAAAAGAAAGTAAATGGAGGTGTTTTTTCCGAGCAGATGCCCTCCATACGTGGCTCAGTTAGGGACAGGCTGTGCTGAAAAATGATAGCAGTAATTAGAAAAATGGCTCGGTTCGGCTTTGTTTCACGTGTGAAAGGGTGCGGCCTGTATTGTGTTTCTTTGTATGCTGTAGAGCTCATGTTTACAGCGCTTCATGTGGTTTGCAACTGTCCTTTGGCCATATGTCGTCCATTTTGAAACTGGTAAATAGGCTTGCACTAGATGTACGGCCATATAATTGTTAGCCAATCACTGAAAGCAATTATCATTTCAATCAGATATATTTATAGCCTCAACAGAGTTCTTTCACAGTCTACAGCAATGATACTGCATGATAGCATACTATTTTGATAATCAATCAATTGTTTAATTTATTGTTACAGCAAAAATGTCAAATATTTTCTGATTTTAGCTTCTTAAGACACTTTGGGCGTTGGGGAAATTTTGATGATCATTTGTTTTGAACATGTTTTTCAATTAATAAAATAAATGTTAAAATAATCATCAGATTAATTGATGATGAAAATTGTCATTAGTTGTAGCCCTAAATGTATGTACCAAATTCCAAATATTCCAGTGACCCTCGTGGTGGCTCTGGTGGAAAAGTCACAAGGATATTTTTGGTGTACCATTACACTTTGCTGTGTGGGTACAATAAAAAGCAATGGGATCACATTATCACACACTGTGAGGAATCATCCTGTAGCCACCATTGATCAAATCACGACAATCAACCCAATAATTGTGGAGCTATTTCACCAAAAAACGAACTACCAGGCCTTCACTAAAGTCAGTTGACTTTGTGAATGAGAGGACCTCATTTCATGGCAATCCATGGTACTGGTCTGGTCCAAAGTTGCAGGACTGTGCTGAGGCTGGAGCACTATAGATGAGGTCATGCTTTTTTCATCACGTATCCATCATACCTATAACCCTGCCAATACTGTCAGCTTGTATTGTTAAAAATTGCTCTTGTCAGCATAATACATTGGTTATATATCGATACAGCTGTCTAAAAAGGAAATCCATACAGATCGCTGGATTTACCTTTGAGGTCACAGTGTTTTTAATGTATATCTCATAACTCTGTCTTTGTCATATGGCAGTGAGAACCGTGAGTACTTCTGCAACATGCACAATGCTGTTTAGTCCCCTGCAGTCATGTGATGTGCCGCCAAAATCAAGCCTGGCCGCGGAGTGACTTGCAGTGTTTGTGGGCACAGCGTTCCAATCACTCCGAGGTAGGTGATTAATGGCCAACAGGTAAGGTTGTCATGGTAACCTGCCCACCTGAGCCGCTATAGCAACAGCAGCTGATGTGAAGGCTGTACGTTGGATTCACTCGCGCTGCAATTCGTGACCTTCAAATATCAGCTGATATCCCTTCTACTCTACATCTTCATCTCTGTCTATGCATCCATTTCATCCGTCTTTTGTATTCATCTCACTGATTTTCCTTTTCTCTCTTTCTGTCCTCCTACTCTCTTATCTACCATCCCTCAATCTCTTTCGTCCCCGTCCCCCCCTTCCCAATTCTTGAGAGTCCATCCCTCTCTCTTTCCTGTCCTCCCTATTTACCCCGTCTCTTCCTCTCCTTCGTCCTTTGTCTGGGACCCATTTGTGCTGCATTAGGCAAGATATGCTGAGAGAGAAAGAGAGAGGGAGGATAGAGAGAAGGAGGACATGGAAAATGGATAGTGTCTGAGCTTTGCATTATAATGGAGAACTGTCTCAAGGCTTTAAAACGACGCATCTATCTGCATTTATTCACCCAGCTGTACGTCCACTCAGGACTTTCTGCCTTTATTTTTCTCTCTTGTGGGAATGTAACCCATTCCTATGGTATGGTTGTGTACTGTTAAATATTTGTAATGGTAACAATTGTCTGCAGCTAAGTCGTTTTTTATTGTTTGTGCCAGTAATTTCCTCTAATGGATTGTGTTTGTATTGTCTTGCATTAGGGAAGTGTTTTGTGTCTCACGAGGTGTTGCAGTGCCTTTGCGCGCATGGAAGGGAGGAGGGATGGTCCCATTATTTAACCCAAGCCATCAGTCACACTCAACAAGCCTATCATATAGGGCCATTCAGAGACTGTGGTGGCTAAAGTTAGCGCTATTATCTGCCTGTCACTGGCTAGCTGTGTTGGGGTCCCTCGTGGAAAACCAATTGTATGAGTGAATGCCTTGCAGCTCACGTTGTCAAGCTCCAGGGATGCGCACAGTGCCTTTAAAGAGCAGCACTCTCCATTTACCTTCAGGTTTTCACACCTTTCAACTCGCATTAGAAAAGCATGATTTTCACATTTCTGCTGTTTAGCGTTATAAAATTGACCGCTCAATTTTAGGGTTCGGAAGCTCGACCATGCGGAAAAAAATAATCTTCACCTCCTAGGAGGGAAGGATCATCTCGCTTTTTTAATCATCTCTGCTCATCTCCTAAGATTTCCGAGTGAGTGCTCGTCAATCAAGCTGTGTGCAGACAGTGTGCTTGATTAATATTCATTTTATACGAGACACTTCATTTACATGAACACACTGTCTGTCTCATAAAAATTACCAAGTCCTCCCCGCTGCTGCGATAAGCATCTGGACATGAAACAGTTGAAAATCTGAGACATGGTACTTAACCCGGAAACAGGATCCCACTTCATTGCATAGTGTTACGTGGGACGGCTTAAAGCAGGCGTGACTAGTAACATCATACTTACTGTGCCCCCATCAGATAACACAGAGGATCAAGTTTCACTTAGTTTCACAAGCATTGTATGGAACGCGTCTGGATTAATGAAAATCATCTTTGGTTTCCTCAGGTCAGGAAGTGACAGATGGAGAAAATGCCCCGAGGTGGAGCTGTGCATCAGTGTGATGACTATCTCACTGTTTACATTAGGGGAACAGGAATGAGAGTGCTGCATGTGAGGAAATCCATCGCCGTCATTAAAAAGACTTGATATGAAAATGTATAGTCAGAGCAGACATTATATGAGAAGATGAGCGCTGATTAAAAACATGTTCAGACATGTTCAGATATATTTCAGTGACCATTAGAGACGCACACAGGCTTGGAATGAAATCCTCTTCATTAAAATCATATCAGTAAAGCAGAAGCTGGAGTACAATTGACTTTCTTCAGCAAGATCTTTGCTAATCAGTTAATTGATTCAGTGACTTTTTAAGTGAAAATGCCAAACCTTCCCTTGTTCCTGCTCCCCAGCTGTCAGTGTTTGCTGCTAGTCTTTGTGTGGTGTTTTTGTAAAACAAAGAATTGTGGATTTTGGACTGTTGGTCAGAAAAGTGTAATATTGAAAACTGCAGGTATGATCGGGCAATATAATTAAATACAGAGTGAGGCAGTAGAAACTAGGCCGTTTTTTTTTGGTTGTCTACCTGTTTAATAAATGTGGTTGTATTGTGGCAAATCAATAAGCAGGACTGCTTATGGTAGGGCTGCAACTATGATTGTTTTCATTATCGATTAACCTTTTAGTCCATAAAACGTCAAAAAACTGTGAAAACTGCTCATCACAACTTGACTCATTTGTCCAGCCAACAGTCCAAAACCTAAAGCCTCTTCATTTGCTATCATAAGTGACAAAGAACAGCAGCAAATCCTTACATTTAACAAGCTGGAGCCAGCAAATTGAATTATTAGGATTTCACGCACTACAGTTGATATATCAGGAATTTTTTTTAATGACCCCTCGTTCTTCTAAAACATCTTCATATCTTTTCAGAATGGATCAGGGCTCAGCGATGCTGCTCAGCAATCACAGTGGGGAGACAGTGACTCATATGTAAACTACTAGTTGTTTATTTAAGTATGAAAAGTATATGTAAAAAGCATGTAAAATAAATGGCGTACTGTATTTCACTCCTGACAAACTCTCAGTTGAGCACTCGGTAGAAAGAAAGAAAGAAAGGAAAGGAAGCCTATTTACAGGCTGGCCAGGCTGATATAAAATATATAAAATGGCCTCCAACAATTTTCCATGAGAGAAATTACACTGTAGCCGTGACAGGCAGTGCAAAAAAGGCCATGTATATTATGTTTTTCAGGTAGAATGTATTTAGGTTTCCAGCTTGGCCCTCCAGAGGTTTTTATTTCAGGTGTTGTGTCATTGACATAGCGCAGTCACACATCGTACCTAATTGCAACATAACACGTTTGACTCTCACCCAATCCGAGGAGCACAGGAGCGTTATCAGTGTCAACATACTGTAGCGGGAGGTGTTTAGTAGTAAATCAGCGGAGCCAAACATCTTCTTTTCATTTTAATGTAGGCATCTTCAACACCTCTCCAGAAAGGTGTTTTTGTCATCTCCAGCATCGCCACACGTGAATAATGAATTTATATTTGTACTTGTAGCACATGTATGAAAAAAAATCCTATATATTTGGCATTTTTTAGTCTCTATTACTCAAAAGCTCTTTGAATGCAGACTTAATTTTGGATCGAGCTAATAGGTTCCATTTCCCTCAACGCTCTTTGCCTCCCATTTGTCTTTTTCTCCGAGTCACATGATTGCTGCGAGACAACATATTCCCCCCTCCCCGTGTTTAACTACTGCCGTTACCTTCTATATCACCCAGCTCCGTTTTGCTTTAACTAGATAGAAAAGTCAATTAATTAAATCTGTCAGGTTTCATCTGGGCCCCGTTGGCACGCGCAGGATTGCTAAAATAACAAAAAAAACAACATCATCACTGATTAGAAAAAAGGTTGCAGGAAACCGCGAGGCAGTAATGAAGAAGTCTCCTTGATGTGGCTGAGAACAGAAGCCGCGGTCGCTGCCGCTGGGCCCGCTAAATGTTGGCCAGCTTATCTAAGGGAGTTATACTAAATCCCCCTCAGAACAAGTACCCTTGAAACGTCAGCACCATAATGTATCATAAGGCTCCTTCTGGAATACAAGACGAGTTGGCAATGCCGGACTACTGCTCTGTCTTTTTTTTCTTTTTTAACTTCCTCTTTTTTTTTTTTTTTTTTTAGCATTGAACAGGGTCCAAGCCCCTTTATAAATATGTATTTTCTGTTCTTTTTTGTGGTCCCTGTACCTAAGCCCACACGTTTTTTTTTTTTTGTGTGTGTGTGTTTTTTTGTGAGAGCAAATTAACAACTGTGATAGCGAAGTGTTTTTCTTTTTATGTGATAATTTCTAAGTAACACCTGTGCAAGTAGTTTCTGCTTTAACGGTTGCGCTGTGAGATATGGCGCATTGGAGTCTCACTCTCACACATACACATTACTTGCCGACTATATATTCTCATTGTCTTCACAGCCTCCATCATCTCCCGCTACTTCCTGATCTCTCTCATTTTTTTTTTTTTTTTGTGACAGTAGGGGTGCCAACTTGCAAAACAAAACCCATATGCCAACAATCCTTCCATGAATGGATGATAGAATGTCTTGTTTGATATATATATATTTCAACATGTTGTTGTGCCTCCTTTTCAGTCCGTTTGTCTGCCACTTATTTCAAACTTGTCCTACAATATAAACTTCAGGTCCAATTTGCCTCTTAGACAATGTGTTTGAATGTGATTACTCCTGGAATGATATATATTTTTTGTCAAAGGAGTCAAAGTATCTTATTTGACGTCATAATGTATTTAATTCAGCTCTCCTGCAGCTGTCAGAGTGTTTTATTAAAAGTGCTGTTTACACACAAGGATATTTCTTTGATCAAATACACTCCCGTACACTGCTATTTTAATGTCTTTAAAGTCCTGTCACCATATGTATAAATATATATACAAGGAATGAAGTCAACAATATATCATATGTGGTTCAGACAAGGTTTTAAGGCTCTAGTTTTGTTCGCTCATGGCCTCCTGCCAAGACTTTACTGATGAGCACCCCGACCTTAACCTCCTAATATTGCCCAAATGGTCTGTTTATGCAGAGTCTCATGATAGGCTTGCTGCCCTTCTCTTAAACCCATTAATATCTGCTCAAAAGAGAAGAAAAATCTGATTACTCTAATGTAGGATTTTTTTTTTTTTGAAACGGGGGATTAAGAGCGCGAGAGTTTTCGAGATGGGGGAAATGCCGCTGCCACCAAAGAATTCAGTGCGCATAACTTCATATGCTGGAATGGCTGATAAAAAGGATGGAGGTGTATTTAACATGTAGTGTTGGTATAATTTGAGATCTTGATGTCAGTCAGCTTCCCCCAGTGGCTTGTCCTTTGATGCAGTGCTAACGTTTTGACCTTTTGTAACCAGATTTTCTGGCATCCCACAATGGAATTAACTGCCTGCAATATTAAACTCAGTGCGGAATGCCTAATGTGCAAGGATAAGCGTTGTGTGTGCGCTCTTTGGCTTGTATCATTTTGCAGAGATTATATTTCTGCTGCAGATCATGGTTGATAGTGGATAATAGAGGGGTTTGGATTGCCTAATCATTAAAGCAGACTTAACCTTAATATCATGATACGGGTTTGATGGGGATAATCTCATCAGAATATAGATGGAGAAAAAATTCTCC
This sequence comes from Pagrus major, assembly GCF_040436345.1. NCBI lineage: Eukaryota > Metazoa > Chordata > Actinopteri > Spariformes > Sparidae > Pagrus > Pagrus major. Next base: position 23,682,705 of record NC_133224.1, on the reverse strand, counting down.
TCATCTGACGGTGTTTTTCTGTTTGAGTCATCCTTCACTTACGGGATGTGGAGTTGCAAACTTCTGCACGCTATTTTTTTTTTTTAAAGGGGCACTATGTAGTTTTTTGGGAATAAATTTTAATCACTTTTATGCTAAAATAAACAAACAAATAAACTCTCTTTGTTTTGATGACTAAATAAATAAACAAACTGACCTTAAAGGACAACACAGTTTCATCCTGTTTTACTTTGTTTATATTTGGCGGACCCTGCCACCATTCTAGCTTCTAGCACCATTCTTATCACCTCATTAATGTTGTAAAATTCTGAGTTTGTATTTTGTCTTGAAAAAATTACATAGTGCCTTATATCGACACATTCAAAAGTGTAAATCTTTCAGCAGTCACAAGCCAACACTACTAAATCACATACGATGTCTGCAATTAATTTTATCTCAACGATGACTTCATCCAGTGTCAGGCGTGCACCGCTGACGGCTCTCCCATGAGCTTTAAAGGAGGTCAAGGGTAGCTGCGGCTCGTTCAGCCCTTCAGAGCGTAGCTGTTTAGCCATTTTGTTGACATGAATTTTGGAGCGAAGCCTGTGAGCACAGTAGTCGTTTCTTAGCCCGTGCGGGTACGTACACAGGTGCAAAGACTCAAACTGTGAAATTATGGCACATGCCCGCAGGAAAGGGGAAAACACCGCAGAGATTCTTATGTCAGTTACCATCAGGTCTTGCAGGAACACACACAAGGTCTGGAGCACATATGCGCGTGCAAGGACGTACACGAGTTATGCACCACACACATGCATAGTTCTCAAAATCCCAAAGCAGTGTGTGCTTCACTGCTCTCTCCTTGTCGCTCTGTGGGAGTGATTTGTTGGTAAGGTGGGGGAGTTAACACATTGATGAGCAAACAACCACAGAAAATCCCAAAATACATTCAGTGGTTCGCACCGCCTTAGTGTTTGGTTGATCGCACCCGGTATGAGTTCAGATGACTGGAGATTGAGCAACTTGCACCCAGTCACTTGATGACAACTTGAAACCCACGATGCCATAAGGACCATGCATGAGGATGATAAAGCTGTGGTGCATCCATCTGTTGTGTTTCTTTACTGGAAAAGACGCCCATTGTTCCTGTAAATGAACGAAGAACTCATTTACCTAAAACTTCTGTGCAGCTAACACGTATGTTTTTTTTGTGTTTTTTTTTCTCACAGATTTTCGACAGCATCTGCAACAGCAACTGTACTTGTGGTCTTGTGGGAAGAGTGGCGCGGTGGAGGGAACCGTGCCATAAAGGAAGCACCCGATTCGGGCATTCGCCAGCAAAAGACTGACCTCAATTGGGACCTTCAGCAGCGGGGCGGTAAGAGGAGGAGGCCATGTGGACCGCACGCTTGCTTGTCCTCGCCAGCCTCTTCGCACCAGCCGCTCTGGGTGAGTTTGGCTCATCAGAGCCTGTGCGTCAGTGTTTGTATCTATGTGATGTGTGCAGATGAAGGCGCAAAAACACACCTCTTGTATTTTGTGACTTGCATAGTTTGAGGCCGTATCAAAATTTCATCCTTTTGCTATTTAAGTGCCAGAGTCTGTCAGACAACTGCGATAAAAGCCTCTGACTTTTTTTGTCAGTCTTCTCTTCTGCGTCTGTCTTGCTCCTCTCGCTAATTAGCAGTTTTTTACTCTCTAAACCCCCTGAAACTTTTTTTTTCTACACTTTTCTTATTTGCGCACTCTGTCTGTTTCTTTCTCTGATTTCCTACCTATTTTTAGATCTGTCCCTCTTTCTCTTGTCTCAGTCTCTTGCTCTTCTGGCGATTGGAAATGAACCGAAATTACTTTCAAAGAATCATTAACACTGCTTTGACTTTGTGGCGCTTCCTTGTTTAGGATAGCGAGAACAGCGGGAGAAGAAAAAAAACCTTTTATCATTTCACGCATTAAGATCTTAAGATTAAGTTGCAAAGTCTTTCTTTTCCCTTGTCTCTGTAAACGGAAACCGCTGTAGCTCTGCATCGCTTCTCTTTTGGCCTTTGGTGGATTGTTTAAAAAACAAACTAAATGAAGTCATTTAAATTCAGATTAAAAGACGTCAGTAGTAGAGGTCGGGTGGTTTCTTTGTATGAAGAAGTGTGTGTGTGTATGTGTGCGGATTGGGTGGTTGGTCACAGTCAATGAAGGTTTAGATGTAGGAAGTGTGGGGAGTGGGATCCATAAGTGTTAATTCGATATGGGTAAAATCATTATGGGAGATTTGAAGCTAATTGAATAGTTTTTGTGCTGTGATATCTTCGCAGGACGGTGACTACTGGGCTCGCCATGCAGTGCTAATGAACGCTGACTTTCCTGCCTCGTTAGTTTTGCCTTAATGCTCAATACAAAGAGGTCAGGGGACAGCGACATGTCATACATCTTCTTTAGAGAGCTCTTTTGACCAGAGACACTATGGAGAAGCTAATTTCATATTAGTCAGCCAAAAGAGCTACAAAGAAGGACTATAAGGAGTAAGGGTTGCATTTTTAAGCTAGGACGAGAATAAAGAAATAATTTTGGCTATGAAACCACCAAATATCCTTGGTGTTTGTCTGACTTGTGAACCGACATTAGTGTTCTCCAACCTATTAGCATTTGGATCTGACTGACGATGTGGTTACTGGTAATTTGATTGGTTCAATATCTTTTTTGTTCATAATAATGCTTCAATTCCAATGGCTACACAGGCAGTTAACCAGCTGGGGACTGATGTTATATGCCGCAGTCCCATCTGTGCACTCCCAAAGAGCCTCTGTGCGTTAATTCCGTGTCTTAATTGAAACCCTGGAGTAACATACGGAGGCCTGAGGTCACAAGGCTTCCCGTTGTTGTGAGTCAGGTCATTTGCCAACTGGACCCCATAACTAAAACTAATTAGAGCCCCTCCTCTCTATAATGTGGTGGACATACTTAGTTTTTGAGAGAGAAAAAAAAAATTAAGTCTTCTGGAAATCAGTGCTAATGTTGGCAAACCAGGCTGACTAGTTTCCTCTTTCCTTACGGAGGCTAGTTAGCCTAGCTTTCAAGCTCACACTTTCTGAGTGGAAAACAAAATAAACAGCACGATGGATCATTCCAAATGTTCAGTGGAAAAGGACAGTTTTGATAATGGTGAGCTAATGCTACATTGGATCGTTGACAACCTCCATCTTGTATTAGCCTAATTTTTGCAGCTATAGAAGGTCACAACACTCAACACTCAAATATCAGTCCCCCGCTGCCAAAAATCTTTTCAAGCAGTTATATCCTCGTTCCAAAAACCTGAAAATACAGACAACTGCTGCAGTGTTGTTGGAAAGCGAGGAGAATTCACATTGTAATCCACTTTAAATCCATACAGTATTAATCTTACAAAACTGCTAGGTGAGATGTAGGTACGTGGTGCCCATTACCAAACATACTTTAAACTTATATATTTAACTATCTATTGCATACCAGTACAATTTATTACAAAATGTACACAGATTTGCTGTGACCCTCTATCAGTTTCAAGGTACACAGTCCTCTGTTAGGAATGTCACACAGGCCCATCCATGCAGGAACCATATAGTAGACAGCCTTATTGTTTTAACCTCTTGACCTTCTATTTGATTAGCATTGACTCTAAAGTGCTGTGTACAACAGATGTGTCAGTCACACAGATTCTCCTGACCTATCCATGTGAATCTTCAGCGCATGTTCAGCTGTATTTTCAGACATTATTCTCGTGTTTTTCTAATGTTTTTGAAGAGGTATACGCTGCCTTCTAAATAAAAATCTATTGTCCACAAACACCATCGAATCCAAAAGTGCTCAAGCATGTCTTTGGATTAGGGAGATGCATATCGATGCTCCATTTGGCTGGATAAACTCTTACTGGAGGACAACCAGCCTCAGCCAATTAGAAAGTGTCAGGGGGGATGGATGTGAAGTGGTTTAAAGAAGATATATGTCTGTGAAATGCGGCTGAAACGTGTCCGCTATAGACACCCTATAACCGTTGTGGTTTATTTAAAGGCGTAAGATGTGTTTTAGCATGTTTGAGCCCATTTACAACAAATCTAATACACTTCACATTAGTGCAGTATTGCTTTTTCCATGCATACCATAGTTTTCTGGATTTATGGTACCATTTTCCTATCTTCCAGATTGCCATTGCGTTTAGCTCATGTCAGTATGGTATGAAAAAGTAGGAAAAAGCATCAGTCAATTTTGGAAAATGGTCAGCAATACAGCAATGCATGTGTGATTTGTTACAAATGGGCTGAAACGTGCAAAAACAGCTTCAAAGTCCTTTAAATCAATCATTCTGTTTAGTTTCTCATACCCAAACAATCAATCACTCATCGATCCTGCAGGAATAGGTGACATCGAACTGACAAACCATCTAGTAGCGGTGGCTTTTAGTGCTGTAAGTAATGCCCTGAAAGAAGAGTGTTTTGGATGTGACATCCCGAGTAAATAATATGGCAGTTTTATTAATAAAACGCAATCATTTAACACCCAACCCAACCCTGATGCTATAAGTGGACACAACCAGATGTTACCAGTGAATTGTTCTGCAGCTGGGGAAGCTGCAGTGGGAATATTCACTGCGGTGTCATTGTGCATGTTTCTCCCTGAGAGTGTTGGAAATGTGTACTCCAGGGGATGCTGGCCTACTTTGGGATATATAGCCCCTTTTGTCTATACACAAATCAGGCACAGGCATGCACGGATGAATGGATTCAAAAACAGGGAATAGCACTCTTTCTATTGACACACATGCCAATATTCCCATTTAATAATCACTTGTGTGCAGGCACATGCACATGTGGTGTGGGCTGAGAGCCTGCATTGGGAGCTTCACAGCGTCCTGTCCTTTCTTGTCTTTATTTGTATGTCAACACGTACCAAGCTGTCTGACACTTTACTCTCATCTGAGGAAAATGAGGAATATTTCTGGACAAGTGACACCGCACCGACATGAAAATAGTCAATGGTAGAATGCAGCCTAAGGAGCGGTGGGGGATGTGTGGGCGGACTTATGTGTGTCTTGTTTGTGTGTTTGCTCGTGTATCAGCTTCAAGTTTCCTTTTGTTTGTGGTGTGTGTGTGTGTGTGTGTGTGGAAGTATAAGTCTTGCAAGATTAATAAAAAGTTATATCACAGATGCAGTCAGTGGGTTGACAAATAAGTAAAACGCATCCTTGTCATTGCTTTGGTAACAGTGAATAACAATGGAGAAGCAACGTCCCAAACACTCAGGCCATGCCTGAGCAGCACATTAATCATGTGTTTCTGTGCACGTAAAATGCTCCAGGAAGGATTTTATATTCATTCCACTTAATACTACCCCATGGAATCTGAGACATAGCGGCTATAATGGATGACGGCTCATGGACCAATCCAGGAGACGAAAGCGTGAAGTCTGACACATATTTTTCATGGTCAGATACTAGTGCATACATCAAGCCGGGAAGCAGATCACATCCTGCCGGGGTGGGATAGGTACGTAATGAGGGATGGATGAGACGGCCAGGCAGATGTGTGCCGACACATCTGCTCAGCATATGTGTGTGTTTGTAGTTTTTTTGAGCTTTCTGAACAATGCCAGGTAAGTAGCAATTCTGCAAAATGGACCAAGACAGACAAGAAACAGGTACATATAATGTCCCTCTTGCGTTTTCCTTTCATTTTCTCAGCGTTATCCCTAGTTTGTAAAAGAAATCATGATTTCATGTTTTGCTTCCTGGTTTTAAGGGAAGTTGAAGAAAATGGACAGGAGACACGGAGCCTGATAGAAAAAGATGATGAAGAAAATTAGCTTTCCAATGTGATTAGTGAACAGATACCATCAGGTGGGTCACATTACAGGAAAGCTATTGGGGGAAAAAAGGCTGAATTCTGATAAAAAAAAATATAAAGTAAATTCGAAATAAAGAAAAGAAGACGAAGCACAAAAATCCAATAGCTTGCACAAAGTTGAATCCATGCCAACTTGCACCTCACAAACACCTTCTGTTGCTCATGTAGAGCCATCCGCATCAATATGCTAAGGTTAGCCTTATCTAACCAAACAAGAGCATTAAACTCCAATGTCAGTCTCAGTGTTCCCGTATGCGATCCACTTAATTAATCTTCTTGTGCCAGGGCACCGACTCCATCCGCCAAGGCATCCCTGGATTTGCCTAATTTGCTTAATTAATTAAACAAATGATTTATTTGAGCTCATATTTCAAAGCGGGAGAAAGTTCTTTGTAGAGCCTACTGAGGCATGTACTGTTTTGTTGTGACTGTGAGATGCCTCTTGAAGCATTGAAAATAAGTGGGCTTTGGAGTGGGTGGATGTCAATCATTTATTTGCAGCAGCATAATGTACGGGCAGACACAGTACCTCAGTGCAGCTTGTAAATTATGTATGCATTTGCATGCGACGTGAGATTAAGGAAACTTTGAACAGTGCCTGTGTTGTATGAAGGTGAGGAAAGAGGATGATTACCGTATGATGACTCTTTCTCTCCGGTGAAAGTAAACAAGAAAACAAGTTTAACGACTGTAGGTTTTGTGCAGCCAAATTGTCAATGAGAGGAAAACAGGCCTTTTTGTATGTTACAGCATGAGGTGCAAAGCGAGTGGGAGGTGGAAGGCTTAAAGTTGCAGAAGTGAGCCAAGAGAACTTTTTCGAGTGCGTGCCGATCTCGACTCCCCCCTCACCGTAACTGCAGGTGAGGTGCAGTTGAACAAGGCACTTAATCTCAAATTAGTCAAATAATGGTTCCTAGTGGTAGGCAGGTGTCAGGCTGAGCTCCAATTTTAAGCACAATCACATAGCAAACCTATTTTGTCATTACCACAGCAGGTTTTAAAGTGTTTCAGGTCAGTATTCAGTTCTTTTAGATCTCTTACCTATTATGCGCCGTTCATAACTGTTTTGCATATGAGCGTACCAAGTCTCCATCTGTCTTTTGATTTGCATTATTATGGCCAGATATTGTGCTCATATGGTGCGTGTGCATTCTGCATACGCATACAGTGCATGATATTTACATATAAAGAAAATTAAGTGCTAAATTACTTCATACAAAACATATGTTGTGCTATATCTGTGTGACAGTGGCTTAAAATCATATAAGACAAAATAAATAAATAAATAAATAGCTGAATGTTCATATACAAAATGTTTAACTGTCCACTTTTTTCAATGAATCAATGCTATCATGCTAATGTTTAGCAGGTAATGTTTATTTTAATGTGTTAACATGTTTACATTTGTGAATTAGCATCAAACACCAACTAGTTGTACTTGGAATGTCATTAATTATGCAATTAGTAAGACATAAATGAAAGTTTTGGACAAAATGAAGTCTGACCCAATGATGCCACTAGAGGAACAGTTACTACAATTCATCCTGAGGGGTACATGAATGTGTGTGCTAGGTCTCGTGGAAATCCAGCCAATTGCTTTTGAGATATTTCCGTCTGGACCAAAAGTGGTGGACCGCTTGACATCGCCATTCCCAGAGCTGCACCGCTCTGGCGAAAAACTCTTTTTTCCAGCCTCGTTTATGTGTTTATTTTGTTAGAGCTCAGTGCTAGTTGTGCAAGATAGTACGCCTCATTCAAACTAGATGAGGGTTTGATAATGCGTACAACATCCTTCAAACCGGAGCTTGGAATGTGGAGTGTTCTGCACATACTGGTGCAATAAATGTCAAGGCAAGGCCACAAAAGTACTAAACAGACGAAAGGCAGCAACACAGCTCGTACCCGTTGACATTAGCGCGTCCCTGGTGCACGGTCACTGCACTTGATCTGTGCAGGCATGAAATTATAGCTCCTTACATGATGATAAACATAATTCAGTTTAGTCTATAGCTTTATTTATTGTATTGAGCACTGGAGGAGTGTTCTGCATAGAGATCCACAGATTTTGATCTAATGATAGAGAAATTTATCGCTGGCAACATGTACAGTTAAATAATTTTGTTATTTGACTTCCACATAAAAGTTTGATCGCTTTGAAAATGGTTTTGATGATGTTCTTAAAGACGCCTCGGGTTTAATGCTTCAACAGATCTTCTTTTTTAGTTGCCTCTCTTTATTCCTGCAAATGGATTATGCTTTTCCCGTAAGCCACACAAGGCTTCCTGAAAATAGATAATAGTGTTGCACTTATGGAAAAAATTACTTCGATTTTATACCTACCCTTAGGGTGGCCTCCACAGTTGTCATTTGGATGCCAGCTTATTCCATAGCCTCTTTCTGAATGCTAATGTTTTTTGCTTTTTGTATAGCAGTTTTACCGGGTCTCTTGTTGTCAGGACATGAGACGTTAAATGAAAGTAATTACTCTTATTTAAAGTAAATAAACTGCTTTAAAAATCCACTTTTTTGTATTCCGTTCCAGTTCTCACTTCCCTGATATCCCCAGTAACATTTTGTGTGGCATTTGGCATGGTGCTCAGAAGTCCCCTTCCCTTTTTATGTTCTTCTGTAATGAGTGAAAAATCAATACCTGCTTGATATGGGGAATAAAAGAATGGCCTTTGCTGCCCATGGCTTCCGTAGCGAATGCTTGACATTGCCAAATTGCTGTCAGAACTTGCAACCGAAGAGGAATGAATGACAGCAACATTAAGAATGGCAGGGTGGGGTTAAATACCTCTGCATGTTTTATAGGTGTCCACAGTGGGACCTGTGTATATCTTCCAAATAAATGAGCCCGACTCCCCATTCATTCAGCCCAGTTACACAGGCATAATTTGGTAAGCGCTGAATGATGCCATTTAAAGTGGACTTGCAGCTGGCCGAATGGTGTTTAATGAGGACAGATATTGACAGCAAGGTCAAGTGGCAGTGGATGCTGGTTTACATTAGGCCTGCATAATGGGCGCGTGTGCGTAGTGCATGTATATGTTTGTGGTGTCTGGCACAGCGGAGAGAGAATCGCTTAGTAACCCCACAGACCAGCTCACAGGGCAAAAATGGTGGGCGTGCGATACCACAGGGTTTCCCACACTGCAGAACAGCAGGGGTCAGGCAGTAATTTGGGGTGTGGGCGGAATGTGAGGAGCAGGAAGGGCAAACAGAAACCACACAGAGAGACAATGCGGCGACCCTTGCTTTACTCAGTTTGTGAAATTAATTACTTTTTCCTTCCCAAGCCACGCGGTGAAATCTATACGAGCAACATATGCTTTCTATCCCTCGCCTGTAAAATACAAATCCAACACATGCATGTAGCTGTTTGCACATGTGACATATTTGCATTCTGATGACACAGTAGGTGCTGAAAGACTGGGCAGATGATTGCATGTTGCAATGTAAGACACTATAGCGCTGTATATGCAAATGTATCAGCTTTGTAGGATAGGCGCCCTAAGCTCTGTTCCCACCATAAGGCTTTCACAATCATGGTCGACAGTATGAGGGTGTGTGAGTGAGGCTGTCAGTCCCCTTGCCCACCCACATGATGAATTGTTACTGCAGCAGCATATGATGTTTGCCTCAAGGCTTGACTGTATGCGTGTTTGCTAATTATTTAGATTATGATCTCCGCCTTTTAGAGCACGTTGCTACTTAAATGCATTGATAATTAGATCTTTTGTGTATGTTTTTCTGCTTTTCTGTGTGGGAGAGAAGTTGCGGGGCTATCTGTAAATGATGTGCGTCTCTCCTTCTCAGATGCATGTCTAGGTCCAAGATCACAGCTGAGTTTGTAATGCTATGATATACTGCGATGCAAAGCCCATTTGATACAATCTGAGTCAGCTGTGATAGCTTTACTTTTTTGATCAGTAAAAATTTGGCGAAACTTTTTTCCTTTGTTTCTATTTCAAATACCGAAGCTTGGCTACCCTGCTACTGGTTTTGCCAACTAGCCCAGCTGCAACAGACAAATAGGTCAGTGTGTTTACTGGGGAAACTACAGCTCACAATCTGCTGTATCGGCTCCTTTGCTGACAACCTCTGAACATACAGTTAGGAAAAAGCACTCTAGCTAGCCAATTCTTGTCTCTTTTGTGGTGTGATTAAACAAATAATCCACCATAGTCCACTGACCTCCCTTCATCCCTCTGGTTAGGGATTATCAGAGCCACCAAAATCTTTATTCAGTTTTTTCGACTGAAAGAAGGCGCTTATTGGTTGCGCTCCACCGCTTTTCTCACCTCCCCCATTGAAAATCAGGTTTGTACATGATGGTGAATACATTGAAAACAGGTATGTGATTAGGGAACGTAGCCAGATAGCAGGAGAGTGCAGAGAAGAGTTACTTAGAAAGGTTGTTGACAGCCTCATCAACACTTTTTCTGAATGTCACAGAGACTTTGGGTCGGAACTGTGAATATGTATTAACCTCTGATTCTTTTAACGGTTCAGAATCAGAATCGGTTGATCTTCACTCCTACTCTATATATCTAGCTAGCAATCTAGCTAGCTAGCTCTATCTGTGTCCATCCATCTTTCACATCAGCGGGACTGTTGATGTCATTGTAGTGTTTTTGGCATTGTTCATTGACACTGAGACATGCAGATCATATGTCCAGGGAAGCTCTGACAGCCTGTGCATGCTTACCACAGCTTATTTCAATGTGGCTTAATTGCTACACAACAGCAAACAGTGAAGTGCTCTTGCTGGTTCAGAGCACCTAAACAACTAGTTCTCTACTTTCATTTGCACACTGTTGGCTAATCTTGAAATTAATAGTCTTGTTTTGTTTGGTGTGTGAAGCATTGTCGCTGTTCCTGGAGCAATCAAGGGTATTAGAGAACTGCCTTCTTAAGTACAATTGAGAAGATGGAGTGAAGCGGTACAACCTTTATTTGACCAAAAAAAGGAAAAATTGAGAAACAAAAGGGCCAAAGGATTAATTAGTTATTGTTCCTTTTGATTTATTTTTCTTACGTATCACTCGAGCTATCAGGTTGAATTTGAATGTGTCCATACACAAACAAAGAATACTAAAGATCTGATACCATTTCCCTCAAACTCAAGTCCACCACAGCGGGCCAATTATCGGCAAGATGGTGTGTGACCCAGCTCCCTCTTCCCTCAGCTCTGTCATTGAACAAACCAAGCATGCACAGTAAATGGTGATTTCATCTCAGCGAATCAATATGAAGTATTGTAAAGTCTGCATTTGGAGCAGAGGGGTGGGGGTGAGGGGTGGGGGATCAAATGATACTATGGCACAGATTAGCCCATGAGACCTTGAGGATAAGAGAGAAAGGGAGCGAGCAAAAGGGAGGTGGTGGTGGGGGGCGATACTGGAGATGGCCTTCAAAATGGCCCAGTGGCCTTGTAGGGGAATTCAATACAGCCATTGACAAAAGAAGGCTTCCATTGTGGAGGAACCAGCCTCCTTTGGGAAGCCGTTCCATTTCCTTATTAATTGTGCTCTCATTAAAATACAAGGAAGGGGAGAGGGGAATGGATAGCACCAGAGTAATGGTAGCTCTTCAGCATGGCCTTCTTGTTTGGACACATGCCAGGGTCAAGTAGTTTACAGTTCTGGTGCTTTACACTGGATGGAAAATACACTGTAGTTTATGTATTTTATGTACTGCACGTGCAGTACACACAGATGTAAGCACACATCCCTTCCTTTATCTTCATCCTCTCAGGCCCTCCTACACACAAGAACACAAATCTTCCTCACCGGACCTGACTGCATCCACTACAGATGTACATTATAAAGACTCTGGGGGGCTCATCCTGGCCTCAGTCTCACACCACAGCTGACAGCCGACATGGGAGGAGTCGTCAGTTTAGGCCATGGATCACCAAATATACTCCCTAAAGAAGCCTGTAACTCTCCGCTTAAAGGAAAAATGTTTTTGTACTTTTTGCCATCATGTCTTATCAGTTCAGATGACACTGTACTCTCTGAAGTAATTTATGTGATCTGGGAACAGGGTGACAAGTCTGATGGGGCAAGAAAACAAGCAGTCAAAAAAAACTCTGTGTACAGACAGTCAAAGTTGACAGCGTGTTGGCTCACCTGACAGTCTGTTTAAAACCTGTACGATCCTCTCACCTCTCACGGCTGTTACCCCATTGGACCGCCACATTCCACGTTCCTTCCTAGGGCACTGATTATTTTCCTGATTAATCCCATTTTTAAGTCTATAAAATATACAACACAATTTCCCAGAGTCAAAAGTGACATCTTCAAATTGCTAAAAACCAAAAAAGACTCTTCATTTGCGATGATGAACGACAAAGAAAAGCAGCAACTTACATCTAGCAGCAAATGTTTGATATTCATGCTTGAAAAACAACTGAAACGATAAATCAATTATCAAAGCAGTCAGCAGTTTCTTTTCGATCGACTAATGGATGAATCTCTAAATTTGGTGAATAGAAAGTTAGCATATCTGATAGAAAGGATGGCTGAAATACCAAAAATAATACCCCTTTTTAATAAAGTGGACTTTCTACTCTCTTCACTTTACTCGGGGCAGTACAACTTAAAATTAAATTAGTCCCCAGCAACCCGGCTACGATATTAAATTGAACATATGCTCATTTTTCTTCAATTCAAATGTAATTTCTACCCTATGACTCCCTTTTCTTCATTATAAATGAATCTGCCAAGTTCTAACGACATTTTGTGTAAAGAAAAATACAAAAGCCATTAATTATATGAATAAATGTACGTGTTCAGTATGACCTTCATTTATTTTCTTTATAACCAACCATATGTTTAATTTTTACGTTTTCCACTGCTGTCTTTGTTTTTCTTCTCCCATATGGATCTGCAGCTTTGTTAACAAGAGTTGTTTACATCTGATGGCTCTCAACTGATAAGATGTGTGTGTGTATCTGTTGCTTCTGTTCAGCTCCCCCCATTCTTGACATAGTCTAAAGCTGAGAATACCACAGTGAAGATGTCTTTTGTGGGGTGAGCTGGGGGCAGGGGCCATAACTTTCTCAGACATCTCCCTGTGCCCAAGACCCTACAAAAGACCAAGTGTGTCAAATGAGAGAAATTGCAGGTGCACATTCCCCAGTGGTGCACTCCCTCTTGCCTCCCACACTCCACACACATACAGTATTAACACTTGCAAGCACGCACACACATTCTGCCTCTGCGATTACGGCCCCTCATTTGGTGGCGGGAGGAGGCGGAGGGGGTTAGAAGGAGATCCTTTTTCACTCTGATAATACGTTCCTTTCTTTGCCACGAGATGGACGGAGGAAAAGGGTTGAAACTGGAGAGGCAAGAGCGAGCGATGTCATTCCACAGCATGCGACGGCATCAAACAATATGGCATGCCATTTTTATAGGCCGGCTGCAGATGTTTCTCAGCTGCATGTTAGCCCTCTGCGTACAATGGTGGGTATTTTGCACTGGGGTCACAGTGAAGTTCACGGGGGCCGAACTTTAACTCAGAGGTCTGGATTTCACCCATAGTGGCTTTTTGACCCGTTTCTTGTGTCGTAAATGAGTTAAATGGAATGCAAGTACATTATACATGGAGTGCAACTTTAAAAATCATGCTAAAGTTATAAGATGCTTTTTTCCCCTTGGTATCTGTATCACTTGAAAAGCTACTGTTATTATTGGTACTGGTATTGACATTTTTTTTTTTTAACAATATCCGGCCTTAAATTTAACTTTCTTTGGACATTAAAGTGTCTTAGAACTTGTATCTTTAAAACTGAACTGTAAACCATGGCCTAACTGAGGCACGTTTTGACCCTTCCATAATCCTGTAAGAAGAATGGATGCAAACTGTAGTATCCAAAGGCGTTAGGCACCCTTTTATCAAGCCCATCTAAGTTTGCTTGAGATTCAAGACTTTAATCTTAAATTAATGTATGCAACTGCTGAAGCTTCTCAGTTCTCCAGTAGCAGCTTTGCCAGATAAATTAATTGTTTTCTGAGGTGCAAGCCTGCCTCAATGTGATACTGTGTCACGCATTACGGCTCGACACCTGCTTGTGTGAAACCATGTGTGGCATGTTTTGCCCGAAATCTCGCATTCCTTCCTATCTAGTGCCTCTCCTGCTTGTTGTCGGATTCCAGCGTGCCACATGTTAAGAGTTGCGGCCAGATGAATTTGATTGGTGAGCACCGCGTACACGTTGCTTCATACATATTCAGCGCTCATTATCTCCGCACAATAACCCCGTGTCTGATACCTGTCATTTTGAATGCAGAAGAAAAGATGATCAAAGCAGATCATCATAGCCGTGTGTCTCAGATGTAGCGTAGCCACCCAGCCTAATTTCAGCAGCACTGCCTTGATTGCATATATGTGGAATGAGATTACTCCCCACTCTGTGGGTGGTTTGAGGAATCACTTTTTTTTCACATTTACCTCCATTTCAAACAACAGGATCCGGTGTCAAAGACATCTCTTTCTTCTCCTGACAACCTTTTTTTATCTCACTTTTCCCCTGTTGTTTTATCTTTCTTCTCAGATCCACCTTTACAACAATGTCACCCACACATTCCCTTTCCTCATTCCTGTTTTTCTGCTTCAACTTATTGACTGGTGGCATGTCAGTGGTAACCGTTAAGCTTCGCTACAAGCTAGCTCCTTAGCCACTGTAACCCCTCTGAAAAAACTCTCTATATTCTTACGAAATGGCCTATGAGGTGGCTCGTACCGTCCCACAGGGACAGGCTGTGGTGCCGGGAGAGGATCGACATGAGATTGAATCAGCGCTACACCTTGCCAGTGATGTTGTAGCTCAGGCAGGAGGCAGCACAACAGAGCAAGCAGGGGGCCTGATTTAAAAATTGTCATCCTTGAACGGTGTCACGTACGGAGCGCGTAGGTGTACGCGCCAGATAGCAAGACTCCCCAGGGAGAAACACCCCCCCCACCCAATGCATAATGTATTAGAGTGGGCACACATAAACACACATGTAAGAATGAACAATCCACAGGGGAGGGAACAAAAGAAGTGGGTTGCATTTAAGTACAGATACAGACAGCCTTTAATCTGCTGATGCCACCCACCACATCAGATTGCACCACCCTTTGGGTTATTACAGTATATAGGGCAAACCCCCAACCCCAACCCCCAATCCCCACTACATCTCACTGTTATCTATACTCATTCTATACCTTTGAAATAAACCTTTCAGGGATTTAGCTTAAACTAGTTTTATCATCCACCGAGGGTATGAAAAACTCTGGAATATTTGCAATAACACTCAAATAAGAGTCTTTTTTACATTTTTACTGTCTGCTTGAGTAATAATGTTGTTTTTGGGCCAGCGCTTGATATTATAAATGTGGCTCCACTGGCACAAATAATTAGAGAAATATGAAGCAATGTCTTTGTTAACCTAAAAAGAAAACAGATGCATATGCATGAAATCACATTTTAATTTTGTCATTTAAATAATTTCTTGTTCTTCATTATGTAAGTAAACATTACAGCACCGAGCTTTAATTGGTATTAATTCATGCTTTTTGCCCCTCGGATATTACACTGTGGTAAAAAAAAATTACACTCGCAGGAGAATGGGAAAGAGAATTGGCCAAGGTTTATTTCCCGCGAAAACAAATCACCACAGTGTAATTTAGTGAGTTCGCTCGGTCCTCCTCGGCGAGGATACTTCTTCTGATAAAATAGAATGCAAACAAGTTCAAACAAGGACGCTCTGAGAGCGAGCTCCAATTTTCTTGTTTTTGTCATCAAATGGCGAGAAACTGGAAAATGTTCATCCTTACTTCGCATAATCCCACATTCCAAACAAGGCCAAATTTTTTATACAGCCTTCATGACAAACAGAAAAGGAAATTTTTACCTCAAGATTTCATCAACAACCAATATGCGCTCCTTGAATAGCTGCTTTTTTCAACTTGAAAAATAAATGTGTATTATTTTTTTATCAGCCTCCACCAAATTACTGGCTATTGTGTGTTTTGATTGATGAGATGTGGAGTTGTGTTCATTATTTTGCTGTTGTCGACCGATCGGGGGTCATCTCAGATTGAGTGCTGTTTAACTGTCACCACGATCAACAGACACACACATCTTCTTCTGTCAAGGCAGAGAGTGTTACCAGTCTGGTGGCGCTAACCCTACGTTAGAGCTGAGAGTTCAACTCAATATACACTCACTATTAATACAATGATAAGTAGAGCCCTAGAGATCCATTCAGACAGCGATATTGCCTTGTTCCTATTCATTACAAGAGAATGTATTTTCTATGTGTTCTCTCATCGGTTTAACCTGTATCTCATGTAAAGGAAGCTCTGGAGCTTGTACAATACTGTGACTTGCTAGTGCAATAAAGGAAATGCAGTCAGTTGTTCACATGAAGTGCTATAGTATAAAAGGAGATACAGAGCTATACTTTACATTAGACAGTGTGTGAAGTATGTAATATTTTCAAAAGATGGTCACAAAAAACAGTGTGATTTAAAACAAAATGAAGCAAAAGCAGAACTCAAGTTAGAATTCCCCCCGGTTTTAAAAACACACTGCCTGTAACTTGAGTCTATTTGATGTGTTTTTTGTTGGCTGTGGTTACAAACAAGCTAGTCAAATATTAATTTTAGCAGCCTTACGAAAAACAGATTCATCACAAAGTCATCATCGCAGTAAATGGAGGAAAAATAAAACATCTGCTACCAGTTTTGGAAAGTTTCCTTTTAAGTACATTTATTTAAGTATCGTTTGATACAATTTTGAGGTACTTGTAGTTTACTTTGGAATACATATCATCAACTTACAAAATGGTAAGTTTTTGTCTTTCAGTACGATACTTTATTTGTACATTTTGATGGCAATATTTTTGTTTTGCCACCTAAGTAAATGCAGAACTTTATTTGTAATTAAAGCCTTTTTATATTGAGGTATTGCTACTAAATTAAGGATGTAAATACCTCTTCGAACTACACATGCATGTAGGTTTTGGATAAGCTAAGGATGCCGAAGTGGTCAACTTGGCAGCAATAAATCTAATATATTCCAACTGGAATACTTTATATTAAGTGTTTTTCCTGCTCTGAACACCGAATATCCTCCTTTTTCCTGAGAGGTTCAGATTAGCGAGGTTGCACTGCCTTTTGTCTCAGTTCACAATGCTAAACTTTTGCCGAGCTCTCCCCTCCAGTCCGCTGTTAGGCAATTCCGTCTGATAATGTGTGCTAAAAGGAGGAGTGAGGAAAAGACCTCTTCCCCCTTACGCAAGACAAAAATCAGCCTGTTGTTTCTTTTCTTTGACCTCAATTACTATCAGGGCACGTGTTACTATAGGGGCATGTTGAGTCATGCCTGCTGTGGGAGTTGTGTGTGTGCGTGTGTGTGTGTGTGTGTATCTCCTATGTGCGGCGATTGTGTTCACTTGAGCCTAGGAGGCAGCCTACAGTAGGTGGGGGCCAAGGTGCATTAGTCTGGGCTGAGATGTTCCCTTGAGTGATGTCGGCACATGTGGGTGGGTTACAGGAAGGAGGGAGAAGGCAATGAGAGGAGAGGAAATAGCAAAACGATGTCGGACATGACGAGAGCTGAACAAAGCCCAGCTCGCTGTCAGGAGGCAGCTGCCAGCTCCGCAGACTCACCTCCGGCTTGACAAAACGCCACTTCGCTGATAGGAAGCAGAACACGCGTCTCTGTTGTGTTTACACTAAGGAAAGGAAAATTGGAAAATGACCAACATTTGCACTGATTTAGCACCGAAACCAAAGGAAACTTTAATACATTTTAAACTATGCTAAAAGTTCCATTTAAATCGGATCAATTTGAGCTAATTTAAATGTACAAACATTTTGAGCCACAGTGAGGGGAATCACTGACGCATCCTAAGCTGGAGTGGATTTGACCTAAGAAACTAATGTTGCAATTTGCACAGGGAAGTGGTTTTAAACATAAGACCTTGATGGGAGACTTACTTCCCATTTCCTTATTTTTTTCCCCTTCTTGCCACGGCTATGCACTTAATGAATTGAAGTGGTGATTAATTAAAAGAAAGTGCTTGCTGGATGGAAAGACACTTCACCCCTGTGTTCTGAGTATGTGAATCAAGCCTTTATGGAGAGATGGCATGCTACTTGTATTTGTTACTCGTGTGTATGCAAACATGAGGTTATTGTCTCCTGGGAGTATATCACAGAGGGAAAAGAAGCTGCTGTGCTCTGCAGGTTTCCCTCAGTCTAGCAACCAATTTATTAACTTTCACAGTTATTAACTTTCACTGTGTCAGTACATCTCTGCCCCGTCATGACGACTATCTTTTTGATTTCATCAAGGGAGGATGTTGCGTGCAGCTTCTCGGAAGAATCGGATCAAATATTCACCCTGTGAGGAGGTTGATCCAGTAAGTTGCAGTAGTTTATTATGACTGCGCTGTATCTGGTCCTCCCTCAGAGCTAATTTGTCAACACTGAAGAGCTAATTTCCCCCCAGGCATCATGGGCAGTTTGACTGACGGTTTGAAACTCGCGTTTGTACGTTGCCACCCGGCAAAAAACACCCCATCAGTCTTTCCCCTCTGCTGGAATTTGCAAGTGCGTGGTGTGTTGCCAATTAATGTGTTCAAATGTGTGTCAGCGGATGCGAGGGGAAGCAAAACAAATGGTTCGATCATGCGCCGTGCTGAACGGATATCTGGGCCCTGTCATAATGAGTAATGCTAATTGTGCTTAGCAGCATCGTTGGTCAAAGTGTCAAAAGCCATCAAGTAGATTTGAGAAGTTTGTCACGATGGTTCCCGTGGTCGGCTCATGAATTCATCATCGCTGAGGTGCTATCTGTCATCCGGCAGCATGTCTTAATGAAACGGCTTATTCAGTCGAACTTTTTCTGAGGTTGCCCTGACCCTTTTAGCGATGCAAGCGAGAGCGATTGCGCCGGTTCCAAGCCACACATTCGTCTCACGCAGCATAAACATTGTTTAATGATGGTGTTCTCTTAAATGCTCTGTCTGCAGAGTTCTTTGACAGTTAAGTTCTTGGGTAATTTTGCACTCCGCGCAAAAAAGCCTTTGAGATTTCGCTTGCCTTAGGCCATATGTAAACGTAATTTACTTGGGAGAACAATTTGCCTGAACTGTTCCTCACTTCGAGATAAATAATCCCTCATGCATTATTGAAAATGCGATACTTTTACCCCGAGTCGCAGTTCACAAGGCTTTCTCCCCCTCGCGCCAAAGTAGTCTTGCAAATGACTTATTTTATTTTTTGCCCCCCTCCAGAAAATGTCATTTGTCGCAAACTAGGAAGTGGGTGTGACGGTTCTAATCAAATAACGGTATCCAGATTCATGCGCTAATTAATCACTAGCTCTGGGGGCCGAACCCATCCAGCGATTCTCGGTGGAAAAAGAGACATTTGATCTGTTGAATCAGCTCCCTTGCCATCTCCTCCTCCCTCTTCCATCTATCTTACATTAATTCAATGAAGTCAGAGTTCATTTGAATGCAGCCCCCCCTCTCGAACACACACACATTAAGTTTTCAGTTTGTATCATCTGCTGCGGAGTCAGAGCCTCTTTTTAAAGAATAAAATATTGTATCTTCACATTCTAATAGCCTAAACATTTTTTCTTTCCTCTTCTCGGAACGTATTTGGCACTTAGCCCGACTTTCCGGCTGCCTAATTGCAGAGAGCATTATTATTTATCGGGATATTTTCCGCTGTGTCTGAGCTTACGCACTTAAGCTGAAGCCTGGAAATGATCTAAAACCACGTTTCTCTTGTTGTGAGCCGTCACAAGTCCCCGACATGTGTTTATCCGAGTGAAGGTGGCTCATTTAGTCAGCCTCATTGTAATTGTTCATGGTGGCTGACCTTAACTCCTTCTCCCTGACACTTTTCCTTGAGAGATGAAATGAAATACAAGCTCCCCGAGGCCACTGTTTTGTTACTAATGATGACTTTTAAATGTCATTGTTACTCTGCTCCGTCTGCACTTCAATGCCCGGTGGTTCAGAGAAGGTAATGGGTCTTCGCTCTGTATCAGTGACCGAAGAATGAGCTCTGATTTTAAACAGCAAAATTCCTCCCTCCTCACTATTAAACCCACAATCAAAACTCCAAAGCTTTTCCCCCTCGGAGTGGTTTTTAAAAGCTCTGCGGGGGTGCGACATTTTCCAAATGAACATTCTCTCCCTGACCTTTCTGCTGCCCTTTTTGGTGAGTAATTGCAGTTTTTGAAATATTCATTTGTGAGTTATGTCATTTGCAGGCATCATGATTGAAAACACTGCTCTGCAGTGTGAAAGTAATGGGAAGTATCCAGTGTGACCCCTCCAGTTTGCCTTCCCCGAACTACCACTCCTTCCCCCCCCACCATATTCAGCAGTGCACTTGTCAGAGGAATTATCCATGGAGAATCGTCAGTGGAGAAAAAAAGAAATACAAAGTGCGTATAAATACTCATCTGAAGTATTAACAGGAGAGGGGGGGGAGAGGTGAGTTGAATAGAACATGGTAACTTAGATCAGAGCTTCAGTAAGACTATTTTCGGTTCTCGATGGTTCTGTCGATGATGTGTACAGGTAGACAGTGGTACGTGCGAGTGGGGCAGGATGCTGGCTCTGGCACCCGAGGAATATGAGCCCTATCAATCACCGCCTCCGAGCACAAATGTAATTACACTACAGTTGTTGACTAGCCGGGTAATCCGAGACATCACTGGCATGCATTCACTTGCTTACATTAGGGGATTGCTGATGCCCGTGTTGACGGCGTCACTCCTCTCTGATGTTTTTTTAATGCTTCTTTTGGGGACGCTGGCCTGAATCGAGCCGCAGCCTTTACAAATTTGCAAGCTTAAGCTTCTTTCTGTGTGTTTTTTTTTTATTTTTATTTTTTTAAAGTTTCTTGGCAAATCAATTAAACTAATCAAGATTCATCACATAAGGTTATATAATGGAAACCATGCCGGGCTTTTTGTGTTTTTTTTGGACAGATCTCTAAAAAATAAAGAAGATCAATAATCAACACAATATTGGTCTCCTTTGTTCATTTATCTAAGTGCACCTGTCTAAGTCAACCGACGTATGTTATCCTTTTTCTTTGCCGTTGTCAGTTTCAGAGAAGTTTGGTGTGATCCAGACCAGAACTTCTCAGGGGGGCGGAATAAATCTTCCTATTAAGAGGGAGATAATTGATGGCTTTCATCACCAGCATGAATACATTTATTCCAACCTGTGATGTTTCAGTGGCAAGTGCGCTTTACCGTGTTGAGGTTTGACTGATTTTTAAGAAACCAAATGAAATGACACGATAATGAGGGACTTCTTTTGTTGTCTCACCCCACCGTATCTCTTTTTTTAAAGGTTTTTGTTTTGTTGTTGTTGATTGTCAGGGAAATTTTCGAGGGAGTACCTGGATGACGCTTGAAAATATGAAAATGGCAGTGATCATTTTATAGCCTAATGTAAATGCTTTAAGATGTAAAATATCTTATATTTCACATGAAATATCGCAAAATGCCCGTATAGCTCATGTGAAATGTGTTTCATGTGTACAAAACTGCTAATGTGTGTGCTTTTTTGTAAGGATTTAAACCTGACGGGTATGCTAACATTTTTGTCTTGGTGAAACTTTTCCTCTGTTAAATAAGGGCTAAGAAATATGTAAAAAACATTCCCAAACTCACTTTGGCAAAATGACCGAGCAAGTCCAATATACACTCTCTCTTTTAGCTCTCTTTTGTAAATGCTAATAAGAGGGATGACAGTGAATTTAAAGGTGAGGTTGCAGGCTAAAAAACCGAAACAGTTAGCTGAAAGACGCCAAAATGCTTCGTAGCAGGGAGATGCAGAGATGAGGGGAAATTATCTGCATGCTTTTCACATTACCTGTTACCTTTTATTCTGAGCAGATTAAGTCGTGTCCGCATTATCCGGTAACTCTTTTGATAAAGCGAGACAACCAGGATGAGCTGGTACAGAAGGAGAATGCCATGTGAGTCAACATGAACAAAGTTAAACGCAACTTCTGTCAGAAAATAGTCATTATCACAGCTTCAAGATGAAACATGAGCAATTTTCCCATCACCTGAATCACAACAATATTATATAATGTGATGATTGCGCTGCTGAGAAAGAAGTCAGGACTGAAAATGTCACACTAACAAGACAATTTTCAGACAGAGAAGTCTGTTACTTTGCATTTGGCATTTTATACACCGCTACAAACAGAAAGAATGAGATGATTGCTGCCGTAAATGTGTCTTTGAAATTCCATTCTGTGTGACAAAGTAATTCCGAGTTAAGGTAGTTTTTTTTGTTAACTGAAATAACAGAAACATAATCACAAATGTCGTTTCCATTTAGATTAAAAGCTCAGAAAAAAACTGTGAGTGGACCTGAAGGTGACATTATTTCAGCGAACTGATCCCAAGGTACAAAAACAAAGTTCTGTGTGCGAGTATTTGTAATATTTCGATTGTTGCACGAAATGAAATTGAGCCTCGTTTTAATTTGATACGAGGTCCATTTTGTAGCCGTTACGGAGCTTCCAATCCCATGACTTAATGGAAATTAAAATCTTGTGCACACGTTTGCTTCACTTATTGCTACAAAGGTAAATGTGACAATTAATCATGATATCGCTTTCAGGTGATATTGCCTAGCTCTAGTTTCTCTGTGCTGTTTTTTTCTGTCTCTCTCTCTTTCTGTCCTCGTGATGAATGTGTGTGCCCGCCGGTGGCTCTCGCAGCTCAGACACTCGTCTGAAGGGATGTTTATAAAAATCTATAACTGCCACAGTCCTCCTACAGTCACTCAGGCCAGTGTTTACGTTTCTCGCTCATTTTTTATTCTCGCTGTAAACACAGAACTCCTGCAGTCTGTTGTGCACATGCCCGCTCGTGCGCGAGTGTGAGCCTCCGCAGACGTGCGTGGGCGTGCGTGCGTGCGCCTGTGTCAAGGAGAGGGGAAAAAAAAGGCAGCAACCTCCGAACTGCCGCCGCTCGGTCCCACTAGTCCTCCTGGCCATTTTGGCTCTGCGGTAAACAGCAGATTTTTTATTTTTTTTTGCCAAACAGACTCTCTGCTTTGGCTTGAGGCACCGTGCACCTTTTGACCCGCTGCCTCCTGCCCGCGTGTAGTTTAACTGAAGTGCACTGTGTCACCTTAAAAGACAAAGCATGAGGCAGCTCTTATGATTTATAGATTCTGCTCTTGAGGGAAATTGTAGCAATTTACATGAGACACACTCCGCTCTGCTTTCTTTGTCTCTGCGTGTCTGTCTGTCCTCTAATTTCTCAGTTGAATGCTCAAGTAATGAATGTTTATTTTCTCACAGCCGAATGCAAACACCGTGTCTATTTCCTTGTGTTTGATCCGTGTCAATCTCTCTTTCCACAACCCCTGGCTTCTCAAGGGCCCCTGTGGTATTGCTCATCCGCCCACTCCAAGCAACCAGCGTCCTGTCCGCCCACACTCTCTAGACCAGGGTGGACAACCTCTTCTCATATGCCTTAGTGTCAGACCTTTTGATTGCAGGTCCTCCCGTCTGTTCTTGTATTTTCCTGTAGGAATATACAGATTTATTTTATCTACAAACCCTGACACCAGGATGAAGTTGTATTCACACTAAAGTGCGGAAAGCCTTTAACCACAGTGAAGCAAAAGGGAAGGAATCAGAATAAGTCATACTTACTCTCTCTCTCTTGCTCTTTTTCTCTGCAGCCTTCAGTCGAGCGCCCATCCCCATGGCGGTGGTGAGGAGGGAGCTGTCCTGCGAGAGCTACCCCATAGAGCTGCGCTGCCCGGGCACGGACGTCATCATGATTGAGAGCGCCAACTACGGCCGCACCGATGACAAGATCTGTGACGCCGACCCAGCACAGATGGAGAACACGCGGTGTTACCTGCCAGATGCATACAAGATCATGTCTCAAAGGTAGGGATGTGTTTGGATTCATTACTTTGACATTTTTGTATGAATTTTGCTAAATGGACTGGGAATTTCATTGGACTTTGCACAAAATGTTCAAACTGAAATTGAGTCTCATTTTTGCCAAGAAATCAGTGTTTGTTTTGACTTGCCCACTGATGTGGTGAAAATTGTTATTACCAAAAACAAGATTTTTTCACTTTTGAATGCCAACATCCACAGTTAACCAGCGTGGTTAAAAGAGATGGCTAAGTTAGATACAACACTTACCTGTGAAGAGCAGCAGGTGAGTTAGCGAATGTAAATACGACATGTTGGAAAAGTAAAATCTAGTTAGCTTACCCTGCTAGCTTCCACTTTCTCAGTGGGGTACATACTTTATTGTACAATGGGTCCTCCCAAATGTTAAATGTTGTAAAGACAGACTGTTTAAATGGCTGAAAGGACCCAGGCAATGAGGCGCTCCAACTCGTAGCCCGCTACAGAAGTTAATGGCAGATCTTTTATTTTCCACAAAGATGGGCCTGTCCAAAAATAGTTTTATCAGGGTATCTGTGGATCCTTAAAATATCTTAAAAGGTAGCTAAGGTAAAACAAATAATACAGATGACTGGCCCACAGGAATTAAAAGTTTTGTTTTCATTGTATTGTGCTGTATGTATGTATTGTATTGTCCTTCCTGTTACCCGATGCTCATCTTAAGACAACCCTCAAGGACTTTAGGGAAGATGTATGGTCTTTTTTTTTTTTAAATCTTTGTTTAGTACAACCTATAATCGACAGTACCATGTCATTTTCGTTATGGAGTTGTCAATCACCAATATATGAGACACATCAACTGAGAGGAGGGGAGGAGCAGACTTTTTAAATCGTTGAGCGCTTCAGCGGATGTGTACTCCATAGTTGGATAAGCTCTTAAGATGGAGGAAAGAGCGGATCAAATATGTTGAGAACAGCTAAGACTGTACAAAGAAGTTTTACTAAACAGACCGAGAAGAGACGGGGAAGTTGTAGTCCTTTTCAGAGAGAGAATGAGAGAGAGAGAGACCAAAGAGAGCTGATGTGTGGTGTCGTCTGTGGGGACGATCAGCTTTATATTTTGACATGGTGCGACCTCATTTTCTGACCTTTTGGTGTGATGAACAATATGTTGGCAGTTTCAGAGGAGATAATTAGTGGAACTTCTCAGTATGTGTGATATGCAGTCGGGTTTGTTGGATGTAATTATTTCTGCAGTCTGCACCTGGACTGTGCTTTTGTTCCTTGAAAGTGTATATTTTAGCTCAGCTGTAACCATCAGTGATTTAGTCAAAATTGGTGGTGTGGTGAAATGAAAGTGTTGTCGTTTAATACATAGATAAATGTTTGACGTGAGCATCTCCCTCTAAGAAAGTTGACATGAAGCACTTAGTGCTAAATTAATTGGGCTAAGCTCAATAAATCAATTGCATATATGATTGGTAAGATAAGGTGATGTAGCTGTTTGCAGCATGTACTCTTGCATCACCTGGATTTGAAGAAGATTTTTTACAAGATATTGAAAAGGGCTTGTTCTTAGCCGCATTCTTAATAAAGGAATATTTGCATGTATGCATATGTACACATGCAGCCACTCTCGCAAACAAAATGTGCTTCATGCCGTTAAGTAATCGACTCAAGGAGCTGTGTTTGTTAGAAAATTGGGAAAACATAATTACCAGTTAATGAGAGATGCTGTAAATTCACACCTGAGGTCAGCCGAAATGGAATTACATGCTGCTCTCCTCGAGACATGTTTTTCCTCATGAAACAACTGTTTTTATTGATCTCGCCTCAGAATATGGAAATTAATGGCTTTGCGGAAAAACTGGTACACGGTATCACACTCAGTATGTCCATGATTTATGTGTGTGATAAATATGAGGTCTGGCCCTTGAGATTTGTTAAAAAGTAGAAAAACATGAGAGCCATGTTTAAAGTTTCCAGTGGTTTTGGAAGATTAATACAAAAGCCCTCCTGTGGGGTGGTGTATGGTTTAGTAACATATCCCTGTTATTGATTAATTGGGTCAAGAGTCCCAGTAAGCCATTAACACGTTAGAATGTAACCTCACCATGCCTGGCTCCTAATCTATATTAGTCATAAATCTGTTTCGACACAAATCCATGTTCATTTGAACTAGTATGAATAACATTATCAGCTATTTGTCAAAATAAAAATGTGCTCGATGAGCTTTGCTGCCATATGTGAGTCTTCTTTTCAGAGTTATGACCCTGTTGTGCAGAAACCGGGACATGGAGACCTATTTGTCAGGGCAGACAGAGTATAGTCTTACTGTGCTGTGGCTCTTGCGGTGTAATGGATTGCTAACATTAAGGTAATATATACACAAGTTTCTGGGGGTTTTAACCAAGTAGGCTGGATTCAAGAAAATGTACGCTTAAAGACAAGTGTGGACTGAATGTATGTGTAGTCCGTTTTAGCTCTTTTGTTGACTTATTGCAGCACTTAGAAGGCATGGACTCAATCTAAATTGCGAGCCTGCGTTAACGTTTGTCCAACTCTTTTTATGTCCAAAGCTTTAGTTCCACATAAGACGGACCCCTTTGAGAATACTAATGGACCTTTTGGGCTTTATCAAACAATTGCTCTTGGCTTTTTTTCGTTTGGTGCCATAGAGTTCAGATAATCAGCTGTGTGAAAAGCAGCTGATGGTAAAAAGAGGCAGTTTGAAACATGTTGTCAGATAATTGATGCACCCCGTGGCTCCCTTGTTCTCCAGCCGCCCACTCAGACTAAAAATCCCCGCAGGAATGAATCAACGGGTCTTGCCACTGTCAAGAACACAAAACTACCATAAAGTGCCAGGGAAAAGCGAGTCTTTTTAGCATCTCGTCGCAACTGGGGGCGTTTCGACTATGCTAAAAGGTAACCACAACCCGATTTCAGAGCCAGAGCACTTTGTCTTGGGAGAGGAAGTCGCTAAGTGGATGAAAGGTGTGGGTGGTTTGAATCGAGAATGGGTGGGGGAGGGAGGGTGCCAAAGCAGGGACGGGGCGAGAGGATTCAATGATATTTGTGGCTGCCGCGACACAGCCGCACATTAGCATGCGGAGGGTTAGCACAACAAACGAACGCCACCCCCGACTGTTTCATTGTCGAGCTGTCAGAGCCGTTGCTAGGAACCTGCGGCTAAGCTCATTAGGGTTAAAAAGAAAACGAGAACAAAACAGAAACAAGCAATCTGAAGAGAGAAAGTCTACAAAGGCTTGCGATAAGGCCCAGGTTACAACGGGGGCACCGAGGTGTGACTCGATATGTTGGGTTTCTAAAAGTATACTGTATGATTTCAGCGAGGATAATGTGGCAGTGTGATGCGCGAATAGAATGAACTGTAAATTAGTGTCACAGGCTTAACTTACAGTCTTGCTTTACCTTTTTAAATTACAATTAACTTGCTTTGATCAGATTTGCAGCCTCTGAGCC